>NC_141369.1:2351774-3551774 GCF_963921425.1 Dryas octopetala | reverse complement strand
TTTGTTATAGACATCATTGAAAAACCGATATCTAAAATAGGGTACATTAGATATCACATCTGCCCTTATCGGTCGAAAACTTAATAGACATCGGTTTTCCACTGATATTTAATGGGGTATTTCCTTGTAGTGATTCGATGGGTCCATTACTCATTTACTGACAAATCTAGGCGTTGTTCCTTGTCCAAATGCCCCTCTTGACAAGACCGCCCTTGCGTGCCACCTTGGAACCCAAGGTGATCGTGTGGGGTCCAACACCAACAAGGTATTGGGTCTAGAGGTGTACAATGGGCCGGGCCGGCCCGAATCCGGCACGAGCCCGGCCCATTTAAAGTAAGCCCGGTCCGGCCCGGCCCGTTAATAAGTGAGCCGGGTTGAGCCCGGTCCATACTGGGCCAATGTTTTCTATCCCGTTGGGCCGGCCCGGCCCGAGCCCGTTTTGTGTTGGGCCGGCCCGAGCCCGTTATGGGTTTGGGCCAGCCCGTTTATACTAGTATTTTTCTTTTTTTTTTTAAATTTACTATTAACCTTGTTTTAATTTTTTATTTTGATTTTGATGGTGAAATTTGATAGAAATGAAATAAAAGTAGTAGAAAATTAAAAAATTTGATAGAAAATAAAATGACATAAAAAATAGCCTTGCCTCACAAGGATTTCTCCTCTATAAATATATCTTATACCTTCAGACCTCTGGACCTTCTCCTAGTTTATTTTTCAGTTTTCATTAGTTTTAATTTTCAGAAAGTTAGAGAGAGAGAGCCGAATTCAGAGAGACTTAGAGAGAGAGGGTGGCGTGACAAGTGAGAGAGAGAAGGAATCAGCCTTGCCGCAAGCCCTAGCTCACCTTGCCGTGAGTTCCTCCTGCTTGCTAGGTGCCTCCTTCTTCCTCTCTCCTTGCCGCAGCCCCCATGTGTTTGCATCTCTGATTTTGTTTTCTTTTTCCTTCTAGAATTCTCATTTTATGTTGGTTTATGTTTCTAAATTTATCTAGTTTATATTTCTGAATTTATTTAATTGAGTTTCTGAATTTAATTAGTTTATAGTTTTGGTTTATTTAATGCATGTTTCAGATTCCAATTAGTTTATGCCTTTAATTTTGTGTACTTTGCGTTTCTGATTTTATTGTTAAGCATGAATTGGGATTTCATTTATTGTTTCTGTTTTCATTTATTTAATTTAGTTATGTAGATTAGTTATTCTATCTTGCATGTTAGTCGTAGGTTGATTAATGGATTTGCATGTTCTAACAAATCGTTTATCCGTCTCTTGGTCTGTTAGTTTGATGTTTGCATGTATTAAATTTCCACTATCTATTAGAACCTGTCACTAGTTGTTTGCATCCTTTGACTGGCCACCTTAGGGTAATTGCATCTAGTTTATTTGTTAGGTTTAGCTGTGAAATAGTCAAAGACACTAAACCACAAGTAACAAGGGAATAAGGGATTATTCTTGGTAGTAGGGTTGGGCGACCTCTATAAGGAAATAGTCAAAGCTTATATGTTGTGCATGTTTGACGTTCTCATAAAACTTAATGACTCCTACATGGGTAACAGCTGCCTTAGCTTGAACTAGGGAACATGTAGGTTAACTGGCTAAGGAAGGCCCAAGAAGCTCTTAGTTTATGCATTAGGAGAACAATTGCGAGAAAGTAACTAGCCAAACCTTTTTAGCAGTCAAACTTTAATATGTTGTGTTCAGATTAATTGTCATTAGCCTTGGATGGTTATTGCATGCTTATCTGATTTGAAACTGAAAACTTAACATTGCAAGATAGAATAAAGGGTGTGTGCGTGTGGTGATGTGTGTGTGTGTCTCCATCTTCCAAAACCCCCCATTTAGTTATTCTAGTGATTAATTGCATTGAATTGTTGTTTATTAACCATTCCCTGTGGGATCGACCTCGTGCTTGTACGCTTTGCTACTGATGCGATTCGTGCACTTGCGAGTATACTTAGAATGAGATAATTGTTTATTTTGTTCTAAGAAAACACATCAACAAGTTTTTGGCGCCGTTGCCAGGGAATGGTGTCTAATATCAATGAATTGGTTTAATTAGTCATTAGAATTAGGTTATATTAGTTAGATTTTATTTTTGGTTAATTTTTAGTTTTAATAAATGCCATGCCCTTATATGCATTCTTTCTACTAATTGTGTGTTTTTCTCTTGATTAGGTGTGTTTTATGAACCCTGAACTTGTTGCAAGGTTAGAGAGGCTCAAGAACGAAGCTTTAGGTACATCACAAGGCAGCCCTCTACCTAGCGCATCAGATTCGAGTAGTGAAGAGACTGAGAGTGTCGACATGGCTGAGACAAATGAGATTGTGCCGCAGCCCCTGAGCCATTTTTCAGCACCTTCGCTGCCCACTCAACCGTCGTGCATTCGGTATGCAACCATAGCCACTGATTTCGAAATCAAGAGTGGTCAGATTCACTTGTTGTCGAGCTACCATGGGCTGAATGGGGAGGATCCGATCCACTTTTTGAAGGAGTTTTCCGGGGTTTGTGAAGCCGCACAGTTGAGGGGTCTGAATGCCGATCAGTACCGTTTGAGGATGTTTCCTTTTGCACTTAAGGACAAGGCAAAGAGGTGGTTGTATTCGCTGCCCAGTGGTTCCATTTCGACATGGGATGATCTTTCGAGCAAGTTCCTGAACAAGTTTTATTCCATTTCCAAGACAAATTCAGTTCGGAAGGAGATACTTGGATTTGTGCAAAAAGCGGACGAGCCATTCCATGAGACTTGGGACAGATTCAATGGGTTACTTACTAGCTGCCCACACCACAACCTATCTCCTTGGTATGTGATTTGTTCTTTTTATCAAGGATTATTGGAGAGGGATCAAGCCAAGGTGGATTCGGCATGTGGTGGTGCATTCATGTCAAAAACTGAAGGTGAGGCTACAGAATTGTTTGAGTCACTTTCTTTGAGTTCTCAACAATGGGATTCTAATCGTTCAAGAGGAGGACCAAACAGAGGGTTATATGAGGTGGCTGATGTGCCAAACACCATGGAGGGACAGATTTTGGAAATCAAGACTATGGTGCAGAAGTTGTCTTTGGCTCAAGAGAAGCTGATGGGTATGCAAGAACAAGGAGGTGATGTGGAACACGTGAATCAGGTTGGGAGTTATCCTAGGGTGCCATACGATCCATTTTCTAACACTTATAACCCTGGATGGAAGAACAACCCTAATTTCAGGTGGAGCAACAACAATGGACAGCAAGCTAGTGGGAGCACCAACAAGCCGTATGTGCACCCTAATGCCAAGAGGTCTAGTTTGGAGGACAAGATTGCTCAGATTGCTCAAAGCACCACTTCCCTTGCTCAAAGCACCAATGCCTTCATGAACCGTACCGAGCAGCAGATGCAAGCCAATTCGAAGGCTATTGCACATTTGGAGAGTCAAGTGGGTCAGATTGCCACTACTTTGGGTCAGAGAAAGAAGGGAAAATTGCCAAGTCAGCCCATCGTCAACCCGAAGAATGAGGAGCATGTAAATGCTATTTTGAGGACTACTGCAAGAAAGAGAGTTTGAGTGGTCAAGACTAAGGAGGTGATTGAGATCATTGATAGTGAGGAAGAGGAGGATCCATACATGACAGAAGAGAAGATGGATACACGTGTGATTCCCCTCATTCCGGACATCGATGTCACCAAATTTCCAGCAACCATGAGGGAGTTGAAGTCTATTGAGAAGAAGGTTGAGGAGCAGGGGCATAGTCACAATGTTCCTAGGGAGATTTGTGGTTATCTCTTTGCATCTTTTCCGAGCAAGAAGAGGGATCCGGGCTCGTTGGTCATACCATGCAGCATAGGGGAGTATGAGATCGCCAATGCCTTAATCGACAATGGCTCAGCTATCAATGTCATGCCACTGGTGGTGTTCAAGAGGCTTGGATTTGTGGAAGCTGATTTGCAACCGTTTGATGTGAACATTCGCTTCGCCAACTCTTCAGTCGAGAAAGCCCTTGGTATGCTTGTGAATGTTTTGGTTAGATGTCGTAATTTACTTATTCCCTCTGATTTCATAGTGCTAGATGTGCCGAGACTTCCGGGTGACGTGTCTATTATACTTGGGAGACCATTTTTGTGCACCTCTAACATGGAGTACAAGGCGATGGAGAGTACCATGAAGATTCGGCACAACACCAAGCAAGAGGTGTATTGTCTCACTTCCGAGCTTCCGCAGAGTGAGGAGATCACTTTTTATGGAGATGAGAAGTCAGAGTTGGAGAGCTTCTTCAGTTCGTTCTTAGGGAATACCGAGAGTAGCAGTGGCAAGAAGAAGAGGAAAGGACGCAAGTAAAGGAATGGCAATGTCAGGCTGAAGACAGAAAAACAAGCGCTAATTGGGAGGCAACCCAAGTTTTTGTTTCGAATAATGGAGGAGGAGTCATTGAGGACCAAGGAGGCCGCGCCTACCCTTGGAGTGTCCACACTTGCAACCGCAAGTAATCAGTTTCTTTATTTCGCTTCATAAGACAATTTTTCATTTTGGTGTGTTTATTTGATTTTGGATAGTTGCAATTTCCCGTTTCACTTAATTTGATCATTCTTATGAGTGTGCATTTTGCATCACTTTATGATACTAATTCCTTAACCTAGAGTGTTAGAACTCGATATTTTGCGTTTCTTGTCTTGTTTTTGTGTTTTCAGGTCAAATGAAGCAGAAATGAGAAAAAGAAGCAAATGGAGCCATTTTGGGACATTTCCTGGTCAAACCAGGAAAACGAGTGAAATCCTGGTCAAATGAGGATTCCTAGTCACACTAGGAAACATCAAGTTCAGAACCATCATTGCGGAGCCAGAAATGAGAAATCCTGATTCGAACAGGAAATCCTGGTTGAACTAGGAAACCTAACCCAACTAGGGAAAGAAGTCCTAATGACACTAAGAGACCCCAGGGGCAATATGGTCATTACGAGAAGTCGAAATGGATAAGGAATCTCTCATTTTCTAGGAATCCTAGTTGCACCAGGAAATGTTGGTCAAAGTCAGCTCTACAAAGTCAAGGTTCCAGAAGCTTCTAGAAGGTGGTGGACATCCATGGAAATGAATGGAGGGAAGAAATGAATTTGAATTCAAATGGAAATGAGGGGCAAAATGGGAAGTCAAAAGTGGAGGGCCCATGGGCCCTAGGGATGCCGAACCAAGATGGGCCATGCATGCACATGCATGGGCCCAAACCCTAGCAGCCCAAAGTCCATGCGTAAGGAGCAAGATGGCAGCCCATGCATGCGCATGCATGCCATGCAAACCCTAGCAGCCAAGGAGCCCATGCGCAAGCCCAAGATGCAAGCCCAAGGTGGAAGCCCGTGGAGTGAAACCCTAGCCCATCTTGTGCAAGCCACTTCAGCCCAACACATGCGAGCCCAAAGCACATCAAGGTCCAAGACCAGCAGCCCATGCGCAAGGGAGGGGGGCCTAGCTGACTTGCATGCGCCACTTAAGCCCAAGAGGACAAGCCTTGCCGCAAGCCCATTGCACCCTAACCCTAGCTGATGCCGCAAGCTACAAGGAGAAGAAACCCTAGCAGCCGCATGTCTTCTTTTCCTTGCCTCTCAAGGATTGCACCTCTATATATATCCCCTTAATTCAGAACCCTAGACGGCACTTCTCACTTTTTGCACCTACACACTCCAGCCGAATTTTCTTCTTCTCCTAGTTTATTTTTCTGTTCTAGGTTTTTATTTTCAGTTTTGAGTTTTGTTCTTGTGAGGGCTAGCCGAAGGTTGAGAGAGAGATAGGAGTGGCGTGGCTGCAAGGAAGAGCATCCCTATGTCGCAAGCCCTAGCTCACCATAGCTGTGAGCCAATTGCTTGTGAAAGGTGCCTTCTCTTCCTTGTCTTGCCGCAGCCCCTTCCACTTGTTTCTTTTGATTTTTCTCCTAGTTCTCTAATTTATTGTTGGATTATGCCTCTGAATCTATTTAATTAAGTTTCTGGATTTATTTAGTTTGTCTCTTGATTTCATTTACTTTATGTTGCTGATTTCAATTAGTTTATGCTTTTGAATTTATTTAAGTTGTGTTTCTAATTTATTTGTCAAGCATGAATTGGGATTTCATTATTTATTGTTTCTGTTTTTATTTATTTAAATTAAGTATGTAGGTTAGTTATTCTATCTTGCATGTTAGTAGTAGGTTGATTAATGGATTTGCATGTTCTAACAAATCCTTTATCCGTCTCTTGGTCTGTTAGTTTGATGTTTGCGCATATTAAATTTCCACTATCTATTAGAACCCGTCACTAGTTGTTTGCATCCTTTGACTGGCCACCTTAGGGTAATTGCATCTAGTTTATTTGTTAGGTTTAGCTGTGAAATAGTCAAAGACACTAAACCACAAGTAACAAGGGAATAAGGGATTATTCTTGGTAGTGGGGTTGGGCGACCTCTATAAGGAAATAGTCAAAGCTTGTATGTTGTGCATGTTTGACGTTCTCATAAAACTTAATGACTCCTGCATGGGTAACAGCTGCCTTAGCTTGAACTAGGGAACATGTAGGTTAACTGGCTAAGGAAGGCCCAAGAAGCTCTTAGTTTATGCATTAGGAGAACAATTGCGAGAAAGTAACTAGCCAAACCTTTTTAGCAGTCAAACTTTAATATGTTGTGTTCAGATTAACTGTCATTAGCCTTGGATGGTTATTGCATGCTTATCTGATTTGAAACTGAAAACTTAACATTGCAAGATAGAATAAAGGGTGTGTGCGTGTGGTGATGTGTGTGTGTGTCTCCATCTTCCAAAACCCCCCATTTAGTTATTCTAGTGATTAATTGCATTGATTTGTTGTTTATTAACCATTCCCTGTGGGATCGACCTCGTGCTTGTACGCTTTGCTACTAATGCGATTCGTGCACTTGCGAGTATACTTAGAATGAGATAATTGTTTATTTTGTTCTAAGAAAACACATCAACAGAAGTCGAGGAGACCTTGCAGCCGAATGCCTCTCAAATGAGAATACCTTTGAGTGATTATTCATCTCCAACGCTTCTAGCTCAACCTACATGCATTGCTTACTCTCAAGTGGAAGCTGATTTTGAACTTTCAAGTGGGACAATCAAACTTCTTCCATCATTTCATGGTCTAGAAGGAGAGGATCCCTACGTGCATATTAAGGAATTTCATGCGATATGCGAGATTGGCAAGCTGAGGGGGTTGAGCGATGATCAAAGAAAGTTAAGGTTATTTCCATTTTCTCTTAAAGATAAAGCTAAACATTGGTTGTTTTCCTTGCAGGTCGCTTCTATTAAAACATGGGAAGAACTGGCATCTAAGTTTCTTCTGAGGTTCTATCCAGTTAGCAAGACTACCATTATGAGGAAGCAGATCTTAGGGTTTACACAATCAGAGGACGAAGTGTTTCATGAGAGTTGGGAAAGGTACCAAGAGCTTCTGACTTCGTGTCCACATCATAATTTTGCCCCATGGATGCAGATTGAGTATTTTTATGAGGGTTTGTTAGATCCAGATCGTAATATGGTGGACATGACATGTGGAGGAGCACTGAAAAAGAAGACTTTTGAGGAAGCATGGACACTCTTTGACACATTGGCGTTGAGTTCACAGCAGTGGAATAGACAGAAAAGAGTGGAAAAGAAATCAGCTATGGAAGCTGAGATGTCTAAGCTTAAGCAGATGATGCAGGTTCTGATGGCAAATCAAGAAGCTAAGCCATCACATGGAGAGTCATGTTTTGAGGTTGGAAGAGTTCAAGCCAGATCGAGTGTACAGTCCCCTGCTGAGCAACGAAGTACTTATTTGGAGGACATGATTGCTGCATTAGCTCAGAGTACAACTTCAATGACTAATAATACCAAGTCATTTATGAATAAGACTGAGGAGCAGTTGAGTGTCACAGCTAAAGCTATCTCGAATTTGGAAGCCCAATTGGAACAAGTGACTTTAACCTTGGATAAAGTGGTAAAGGGTGCACCAATTCAAGATAAGGCTGAAGCAATCACTACTTTGAGAAGTGGGAAAGTGATTGACAACAAAGTGGGCACTACTCGAGATGACAATCCAGGCCATGAGGATGAAGTTGAGATGCTAGATCCTGAACAAGTGGAAAAGTACAAGAGGGATAAAGTTAAGGTTAAGGATGAGGAAGAGGAGGAAAGAAAGAAGCAAGAAAAGCACATTGCTACGCGTGCTAGCAAGAAAGCCGAGATTACTTCCTTTATTCCAAGAGCTCCGTTGCCTTTCCCTCAACGTCAAAGGAAGCAGAATAAGGATGAGCAAGCTAAGAAAATTTTGGAGATGTTTAAGAAAGTGGAAATCAACATTCATTTGCTTGATGCTATTCAGCAGATTCCTAAGTATGCCAAGTTTTTGAAGGAATTGTGCACACACAAGAGGAAGTTCAAAGAACATGAGCAGGTGTGTCTAAGTGAAGAAGTAAGTGCTATTTTGCAGAGAAAGCTGCCACCTAAGTTGAAGGATCCTGGCAGTTTTACGATTCCATGTTTGGTGGGGAATCATAAGTTTGAGAAGGCATTGCTGGATTTGGGAGCAAGTATCAATTTGATGCCATATTCAGTTTTCGCACAGTTGGGCATAGGAGATCTTAAACCTACTGGTGTTACTCTTCAATTGGCAGATCGTTCAGTCAAGGTTCCGAAAGGTGTGGTTGAAGATGTGCTGGTTCGGGTTGCAGATTTGATCATGCCAGCTGATTTTATCATTCTTGAAATGGAGGATACCCCAATTAGAGGAAATGAGCTACCAATCATATTGGGAAGACCTTTCCTGGCCACAGCAAACACCAAGATTGATGTAAGTAATGGGAAGTTGACAATGTCTGTACTTGGTGAAACAGTTGAGTTTGATGTTTTTGGTGCGATGAAGTATCCAAAGGAGGAGGATGATTGCTTGAGGATTGATAGTTTGGACCCACTGGTTGAGGAAGTGTGTGAAACCAGCATTACAGAGGATACATTGGAGGTTGCTTTGGGAGCACCAGAGTCCAGTGAATTAGAGGAAAAAGTGGAAAAAGCCCCTACACTCTTGGAAGGCGCCCGACCTCTCAGAAATAAGTGGTTCAACCAGTTTGAAATGTTAGTATCCACAAATCATAAGACGCTTCCTTCCATTGAGCAAGCACCTAAGTTGGAGCTGAAACCGTTACCGGAGCACTTGAAATATGTATTTTTGGGAGAAAATGAGACCTTGCCTGTGATTATTGCAGCTAATTTGAGTGCAAGCGAGGAAGAAAGACTCTTGAGAGTTCTGAAGGAAAATCGGCTAGCATTGGGATGGACCATAGCCGATATCAAGGGGATCTCACCCACAGTGTGTATGCACAGAATTTTACTTGAGGAGGAATCTAAGCCTACTCGTGATGCCCAAAGGAGACTGAATCCAACTCTGAAGGAAGTTGTGCGTAATGAGGTAATCAAATTGTTGGATGTTGGTATTATTTATCCTATTAGTGATTCAAAGTGGGTTAGTCCTGTTCAAGTAGTGCCAAAGAAAAGTGGTATTACAGTGGTGAAGAATGAGCATAATGAGTTAGTTCCCCAAAGGACACAAACCGGTTGGCGTGTTTGTATTGACTATCGAAAGCTGAACACCGCAACAAGGAAGGATCATTTTCCTTTGCCATTCATTGACCAGATGTTAGAAAGGTTGGCTGGCCACAGCCACTATTGCTTCTTGGATGGTTATAGTGGGTACAATCAGATTGCTATTGCACCCGAGGATCAAGAGAAGACCACGTTCACATGTCCATTCGGTACATTTGCTTATAGGAGGATGCCATTCGAATTGTGCAATGCGCCAGCAACATTTCAGAGATGCATGATGTCTATTTCTCTGATATGGTGGAACGAATCATTGAGGTATTTATGGATGATTTTTCTGTTTTTGGTTCGTCTTTTGATATATGTTTGGATAATCTGTCTCTAGTTCTGAAAAGATGTCAAGAGACCAATCTAGTGCTTAATTGGGAAAAATGTCATTTTATGGTCCAACAAGGGATAGTATTGGGACATGTGATTTCAAAGGAGGGCATACAAGTTGATAAGGCCAAGATAGATGTGATACAAAGATTGCCGCCTCCGTCAAGTGTTAAAGAAGTAAGGAGTTTTCTAGGTCATGCTGGGTTCTATAGGAGGTTTATTAAGGATTTTTCTAAAATTTCTAGGCCTCTGTGCACCTTATTGCAAAAAGAGGTGAATTTTGTGTTTGATGAGGATTGCTTGGTTGCATTTAATAAGTTGAAGAAGCTACTCACCTCCGCTCCGATCATTATGCCACCTGATTGGAACTTGCCGTTTGAGCTTATGTGTGATGCAAGTGATTATGCTGTTGGAGCCGTTTTGGGTCAGAGAGTTGAGAAGCTGCCGCATGTGATTTATTATGCAAGTAGGACTCTGAATGATGCTCAATTGAATTATTCTACTACCGAGAAGGAGTTGCTTGCTGTGATCTTTGCCTTGGAGAAATTTAGGAGTTATTTGATTGGGTCTAAGATCACCATTTACACGGATCATGCCGCTCTCAAGTATCTGCTGAATAAGAAAGATGCCAAGCCGAGGTTGATTAGATGGACTCTGTTGCTACAGGAATTTGATATTGAGATCAAGGACAAGAAAGGTTGTGAGAATGTGGTAGCCGACCATTTGAGTAGACTCGTCAATGAGGAACAGTCTGAAGAGAACACACTACCGTTACGAGAGTCATTCCCGGACGAGCAGCTTTTCGCCATTTTGACTACTCCATGGTATGCTGACATAGCAAATTATTTAGCAAGTGGAGTGTTACCCAATGATCTGACACATTACCAAAGGAAAAAGTTCTTGCATGATGTCAGACAATATGTGTGGGATGATCCTTATTTGTTCAAATATGGGTCAGATCAGTTGATAAGACGATGTGTACCGGAAATGGAGCAGAGGAATGTCATTGAGATGTGCCATTCTAAAGAATGTGGAGGCCATGGTGGAGGAACTAAGACCGCTTACAAGATTCTTCAAGCAGGTTTCTTTTGGCCTACTATCTTTCATGATTGTCATCAGTTTTATCTCACATGTGATAGGTGTCAGAAGATGGGAAATATTTCTGCTCGTGATCAGATGCCACTGAACTTCATGTTGGAAGTCGAAATCTTTGATGTTTGGGGTATAGATTTCATGGGACCGTTTCCGTCTTCTTTTGGATACGAGTACATTCTGGTTGGAGTTGATTATATGTCTAAGTGGGTGGAAGCTGTCGCGTGTAGGACTAATGATGCTCGAGTGGTCTTGAATTTTCTTAAGACCAATATTTTTGCTCGATTTGGTACCCCAAGAGCAATTATTAGTGATGGGGGGTCGTATTTTTGCAATAAGCTGTTTGAGGCCGTGATGAAAAAGTATGGAATAAGGCATAAAGTGGCTACTCCCTATCATCCGCAGACGAGTGGGCAAGTGGAAATTTCGAATCGTGAGATTAAGTTCATTTTGGAAAGAATGGTGCTCGCCAATAGGAAGGATTGGTCTACCAAGCTTAATGATGCATTATGGGCTTATCGCACCGCTTACAAGACACCCATTGGAATGTCTCCGTTTCGACTAATCTATGGGAAGGCTTGTCATTTACCAGTTGAGCTCGAGCATAAGGCATATTGGGCGATTAAGAAGTTCAATTTCGATATTCATGCCACTGGTGAGAAAAGGAAGGTGCAACTTAGTGAGCTGGAGGAAATACGACATTTCGCATATGAGAATGCTAAGTTGTACAAGGAAAGGACCAAGAGGTAACATGATAAGAAGCTACGTCCGAGAGAGTTCTTTGTTGGAGGGAAGGTGTTATTATATGACACACGATTACGTCTCTTCCCGGGCAAGTTGCGTTCGAGATGGACCGGACCCTATGAGGTGATTAGAGTGTTTCCCTATGGCACAGTTGAAATCAAGAATCCGAAGAGTGGGAACATATTTAAGGTCAATGGTCATCGTGTGAAGCCTTTCCTTGAGCCTGATTTTGAGCTGAATCAAGAAAAAATTGAATTCTAGTACAAGACTAGGTCTGGCTGAAGACGTGAAACTTAGCGCTTCTTGGGAGGCAACCCAAGCGATGGATGACGACGAGGAGGTGATTTTGTACATATGCGTGGGCGAGCCATTTTCACATCAGCCAAGGGATGATTTCCAAAGATTGAAGAAGAAAAGTGTTTGAATTCAAAGCTAGGAGTGCAAATTATGCAAGGAATACCTCTATTGCTCTCTTTATGCAAATCCATAGTCTGTAGCCCCTTGTTATCCTTTTCATTTCAATACCTTATCCTAACCTAAACCTCCATTACAACCCTTATAAAAGCCCTACTTGATCTTGGGAGAATTGTAATTCATTATGTGGAGTCTAGATAAAAGGGAAGCTTATGGTTGTTGATTCTGTTCCAAGTACCTTAATTCTCTTCTAGTGAGATCAGTGTTTCTGTTTTAAAGTGTCTGTCTTGCATGATTAATATGTGAGCTTTTGCATTAGTTTATCATATCATCTCTCACATATACTTGAGTACACATGTCAACCCAATCTCTGAGCGTTTTATTGTTGAGAGCATGCCTTGGTGAGAATTGGAGTTGATGCTATTTTGGATATGCTGATTTAGTCTTGTTTGTCTAAACACTTGAGTTTGTGTTAAGGATGGTGATACATATTTCATGGAGGAGACATATTTCATGGAGGAGAGAGGTATGTTAATTGAAGCATTATTAGAGGTTGAGAAAGAAATTCTATATGCATTTGCTTGACTATGCTATTTATGGCTGTACTTATGAAGTCAGGTGTTGGGATGTTTTGAGTCTGTCTTGAGCCTTTTCTTTGTTCTTTTTGCTCGAGGACTAGCAAAATCTAAGTTTGGGGGTGTGATGAGTGTGCATTTTGCATCACTTTATGATACTAATTCCTTAACCTAGAGTGTTAGAACTCGATATTTTGTGTTTCTTGTCTTGTTTTTGTATTTTCAGGTAAAATGAGCAAAGAAGAGAAAAGGAGCCAAAAGGATCCTTTTTAGACATTTCCTGGTCAAACTAGGAAAACGAGAGAAATCCTGGTCAAACAAGGAAAGGGGCCGAAATCCTAGTCAAATGAGGATTCCTAGTCACACTAGGAGACATCAAGTCCAGAACCATCATTGCGGAGCCAGAAATGAGAAATCCTGATTCGAATAGGAAATCCTGGTTGAACTAGGAAACCTAACCCAACTAGGGAAAGGAGTCCTAATGACACTAGGAGACCCCAGGGGCAATATGGTCATTACGAGAAGTCGAAATGGATAAGGAATCCTTCATTTACAAGAAATCCTAGTTGCACTAGGAAATGTTGGTCAAAGTCAACTCTACAAAGTCAAGGTTCCAGAAGCTTCTAGAAGGTGGTGGACATCCATGGAAATGAATGGAGGGAAGAAATGAATTTGAATTCGAATGGAAATGAGGGGCAAAATGGGAAGTCAAAAGTCAAGGGCCCATGGGCCTAAGGGATGCCGACCCAAGATGGGCCATGCATGCACATGCATGGGCCCAAATCCTAGCAGCCCAAAGTCCATGCGTAAGGAGCAAGATGGCAGCCCATGCATGCGCATGCATGCCATGCAAACCCTAGCAGCAAAGGAGCCCATGCGCAAGCCCAAGATGGAAGCCCATGGAGTGAAACCCTAGCCCATCTTGTGCAAGCCACCTCAGCCCAACACATGTGAGCCCAATGCACATCAAAGCCCAAGACCAGCAGCCCATGCGCAAGGAAGGAACCCTAGCTGGCCCTTGCGTGAGTCACTTAAGCCCAAGGACAAAGCCTTGCCGCAAGCCCATCACTCCAAAACACTAGCTGCTGCCGCAAGTCTCTTCTCCTTGCCTCCCAAGGATTTCAGCCCCACTCACCTCTATAAATATATCTTTAAAAATCAGAAAAAGGGTTCTGAAGTTCTCTTCTATCTTCTTTTAATTTTGGCAGCCCTAGCAGCCCCTCTCTTTTCCTTTTGCCGCAAACCCTAGCAGCCACCCTCTCTCATGTTTTTCTTGTGCCGCAGCCACCATCTTCCTTTTCTTTATTTTTCCTTCTTTTCTTTTGGTGGCCGAACCCTAGCAGCCACATTCTATTGTGTTTTCTTTTATTTTGTGCTGAACTGAAGAAGGGAGACCAAGTAAAGCCGCCGAGTAGCAGCCACTTCCAGCAGCCACGCCATCACCACCTTGCTGCCACCTTGCCGAGCACCTCAGCCTCCTTGCCGTGGAGCCCAAGGCCGAGCAGCCCCATTGCACACCACCATAGCAGCCGCACCTCCACCTTGCTGCCCCGGCTTGATCTCTCTCCCTTTTATTTTTATTTTCATTATTTTAATTATGCATTGTTTATTTGTGGATTTAATTATGCATAGTTAAATATTGGGCTAGGGCTAGGATGAAGCCCTAGCATTGCTGTTCATTTTCACTATGGATTATCAATAATTTAATTGTTTATATGTTGACAAATCTTGGATCTCTATTTAAATTGACTCTATTTGTTTCGCATCTTTGACTGATCACCTTAGGTTGCATGCATCTAGATTTATGTTGTGAAACTAAACAAGCTCGAAAGGATGATAGTTTCAATAGGCAACAAGTGGGTATCCTAAGATAATATTCATGAGAAAAGATATCATAGAGGACATAGGGTACATTAATTTGGAGCTATGCGCTATGTGTTTGTCCCTCTCACAAATCGTAATGACTCTTGCATGGGTAACAGCTGCCTTAGCTTAGAACTAGGGAACATGCAAGTTAACTGGCTAAGGAAGGCCCAAGAAGCTCTTAGTTTATGCACAGTAAGGGGAGTAATTGCTAAAAGTAACTAGCCAAACCTTTTAGTAGACGAACTTTGTCAACATGTTTATATATTGATTGTTATTGTCCATAGTAAGGTGAATGGTATGCTAGTGGTGGATTCTGACCCCTAGTGTTTCTTTATTATTGTTTTATCCAAATTCATTCAGTTGTTATTTTAAAGTTTTGTTATTACTTGTTAGTTTAGTCTAGTTTCAAAAACCAATCAAAACCCCCATTTGTGTGTGTGAGTTAGAGTTGAGTTAATTAAATTTAATTGAGTTAGTAATCATACACTAGTTGTTCGTTTTAAATTTAAATACTCGCAGTGCACGAATCTATATATAATATAGATGGCAAGCAAGGTCGATCCCACGAGGACTATTGTTGATCTTTAAATGATAATCCGAATGCTAAAAAGAAACAAGAAAACAAGACACGAGTGGCTGCCCAAGTTGTCACGCCTAGGGCAGCTGCTCACTTGAAATGAAACACACGCACACACACACAAATGGAAGGGAGTTTGTATGACTTGAAAACAGCAAATTAAACCTAAACAAAAACTAAGATGTGCGACTAGCAAAGAGTATGAAAACAGCAAGTTATCTTGTGAAAATAGATGATAGATGATACTAGGACTCTAGAACTTTACCACTAGACCTCATATTCAATGTCATGGTGCAATTTCTGAAACCTTTAATTCCTATTGATGAATGCATTCGCATATTCACCTATGGCATAGCATGAAATGCATGATTCCCCAAATGTACAAACTAGTGCATGGCATTTACCCTAGTTTGGTACCCTAAATGCAACCTAGGCATGGCATCTACCTAAGAATGCAGCAAGGTCCATTAACACACAAATGAGATTATGAATGCAAATAAAACCCTGAGGCATGGCATCTACCTTAGATGTTTTATTATTGATTTCACACAATTAGAATTCAGCCAATTACTAAATCCTAAGTTGTTTATCACTTGTATTAGGGGCTGATTGGTTGTCCTCACCCTAAATTGATTAAATTCTAGATGCAATAGGTGATCAATCAAGGATTAAAAACACATAGAGAACAATGATAAAAGTGAAATCAAAATCATCAAATCCATGGAATTAAACAAACAGCAACTACATCACCAATCCACTGAATATTCGGCCTAGGGCTGAATCCTAGGCCCTAGAAAACGTGATTAGTTCATGCTAGAAAACAAGAACAGCCACGTAATCATGTTTTTCGTCTAACAATTACAAGAAAAGAAGAAGAAGAAGAGAAAACACCCCAAGGAGAGCTCACGCCTCCAGCAGCCTCTCTCTCTCTATTTTCTGATTTTTTCCAAGTGTGTGACCCCCTAAAATGATAGAAAGAGATGTATATATAAGGGTGTGCAGCAGCTAGGGTTTTGGGAAGGAAGGATGTGCGGCAGCTAGGGTTTCCAAGCTAGGAAGATGCGGCATGGGCTTGGCTTCTTGGGCTTAAGTGACTTGCGCAAGGCCCTAGGGTTTCCCTCTCTTGCGCATGGTGTAGCTGATCCCTATGGGCTTGCATGTAGCTGATTTCCTCCCTTAATGGGCTTCAATAAATCAGGAATTAAAATGAAATAAATCAGGTTATATCAAATCTGATTTTTAGAGCCCAATTAGGAAAGGAAAGCCTTGCAAGGTGCGGCCAGCCCTTCTCTCTTAGCACACACCCCACTTCCTATGTGGTTTGGGCTGGGCTTCCATTTCTTCATGCTCTTGGACCCTCTCTTGATCTTGGGTTTCCCTTTAAACAGCACATATTCTTTTAAGCTCAAAATGGGCTGATTTGCATTCATTTAATTCCTATGGGCTTTCCACCTACAAAAGAGAAAAACACAAATAAATAACATAAAATATAGGGACTAAGTACTAAATATATGAAGATAGAGGGCCTAAAATGCAAATATTTAAGGACCCAACACTAGTCCAATTCCCTGTGGGATCGACCTCGTATTTGTAAGCTTTGCTACTCCGCGATTCGTGCACTTGCGAGTTAACTTAGAGCTCAGGAAATGTTATTTAATTTTGCTCTAGGAAAACATACAACAGCATACTTGGTCCAATTTCATCCTAATTGCTCGAAAACATTCTCAGATGGCAAGAAAGACATTGGAAACCACTTTCTCATGTTAGGATTAGCGTTCTTGACCTATTGAACCACATTTGGTGTTAAGAACACACAAAAACCTCATTTCGGTGCATACTTGGTCCAATTTCGTCTAAATTACACGAAAAGTTTCTCGGTTGGCAAGAAAGTCATGTCAAACCACTTTGTCATGTTGAAATTAGCGTTCTAGACCTTTTTAACCGCATTTGGTGTTAAGAACGCACGAAAATGTCAATTCGGTGCATATGACAAGACCGCCCCCAGATTCCACCCTGAATCTCGAAGAGGTCCTGTGGGAATCCAAAATCAAGGAAAAATCCTACTGAAAATTCGGTAGAACCTCCCCTGAAAATGGACAATCCCAAAATTTATCAACCTGTAAAAATACTTCTAAAAACATCAGTCGCCTCTACCACAACCAAAAAGGGTCTCAGACCCAACAAATACAAAATAATCTTATAATTTAAGTATGGCTATCAAAGCCACTACTCCTATTACAACAATTTTTACAGTTAAAGAAAAGAAACTTCCAAATCGGAAGCGATGCCTACAAGATCCGCGTAGAGAAAAGGGACGCTATGCCTCGACGTGATTGGCTCGACCTCCACAAATGCTACGGCCTGGGGGGAAAAAAAATTTAAGACAAAATAAGAAAATTGTGAGATAAACTCAGTGAGTGGAAAAACGAAAATAAAGGCTATCTATCCTTTCAGAAATCCTTATAAGCAAACTTAACACTAAAACCTCACATCGCTCTTTGAAATCCCCCAGTTTTAAAACGTTTATCAAAAATCTCTCCTCAAATGTCATGGAAACTATTTAACATAAGATACATGAATAAAACCGATATGCAGTCATTCACAGAGAACTTTCTAAATAGAAATATCATGCAAAACTAGAAGTCCAAGAATCAAGATAAAGCATAAAAAGAACTTCTCGTTTAAACTTTTGTAAAAGAATTCTTTGGAAGAATAATGAAATTACACCATACTCGTACCCGTACTATAGACAATGTCCTGGCCACAATCCCGCGCACGGCCAGGCTCAAACCATGGCCACAATCTCGTATATAGAGGTCACTCCGCACGAGCAGACTTGTATCCTGGCCATAATCTCGTACGGAGAGGTCACTCCGCACGAGCAGACTTGTATCCTGGCCACAATCTCGTACGGAGAGGTCACTCCGCACGAGTAGGCTCATATCCTGGCCACAATCTCGTACGAAGAGGTCACTCTGCACAAGCAGGTTCACATCCTGATAAATAATCATTATGATAATCATACTAGATATAATAAGTCCTCTTATAAATAGATTGAATTTAAAACACGCCATTTCAAGTCAAGGTACTCATTCCCGATGCCGTTACGCTGCCGGATTTGACATCCGAGCAATGGCGCCGTGAAGGGCATTTTGGTCTTTTTACATGGTTGCACTGGTTTGTGTTTTTGCAGGTTAAGCAGGTTGAGGAGGCAGTGAGGAGAAGACGAGGCAGTGGGACCCATTTTGAGTTTTATCAATTATTTTTAATACAGTTGTTTTACATAAATTTTTTATTTGAAAGAAATGTATTTATTTATGTTTATGTGCATGGCTCATTCTTTGAAAAATGGTTGAAAGACAGTGTTTCAGTATTTTTATGGGCCCGAGGTTCGGGGCGTTACAGCATACTTGGTCCAATTTCGTTCTAATTGTACCAAAATGTTCCCGGATGGCAAGAAAGACATGTAGAATAACTTTCTTATGTTAGGATGAGTGTTTTAGATCTATTGAAGCACATTTGGTGTTATGACATCTCAAAAACGTTATTTTGCTGCATACTTAGTCCAATTTCGTCCAAATTGCACCAACAGGTTCACAGTTGGCCAAAAAAAATATGGGAAGCACTTTTCATGTTAGGATTAGCGTTCTAGACCTTTTGAACTGCCTTTAGTGTTAAGAACGCACGAAAACGTAATTTCGGTGCAAACTTGGTCCAATTTTGTTCTAATTGTACCAAAACGTTCCCGGATGGCAAGAAAGACATGTCAAAGCACTTTTTCATGTTAGAATTAGGGTTTTACACCTTTTGAACCACAATTGGTGTTAAGAACGCACAAAAACATCATTTTGGTGCAACCTTGGTCCAATTTCGTCCTAATTGCACCAAAACGTTCCCAGATGGCAAGAAAAACATTGGGAACCACTTTCTCATGTTAGGATTAGCGTTCTAGACGTATTGAACCACATTTGGTGTTAAGTACACACAAAAACCTCATTTCGGTGCATACTTGGTCCAATTTCGTCCAAATTGCACCAAAAGGTTCCCGCACTACGCCAAATACCCCCCTTATATATCAGTGAATAACTGATGTCTTTTCATGTTTTCGGGCGATGTCTAGGCAGGCGATGTCTAATGTACGTACTTAAGATATCGGTATTACACTGATATCTAAAATGAGTTTAGACATCTTTTTTGTTTAAATTCTGATGTCCAATGGTCCCTTTAGATATCCGTTTTCCAATTTTCTGGAGCGTTAAGATTCTGAAACTGATATTAAAGACAATAAAGACATCGTTAATTACTATGTAAATGATCTAAAATCTGATTTAGACATCCGTTCTCATATATTTATCGATATGAAAAACCCATTAAATGTATTATTTTATGATTTCCACATAATATTTTATGTGATTTTTGATATTGTTAACTAGTTTAGATATCGTTTAAGTCTATAAGAACAGATCTCTATATTATGTTATATATCGGTTTTTGTGATGTAAATGGTTGTTTGAAAGTACCTAAAACATCTGTATTTGATATGTAACTGATATAAAAGACTATGTTGGACATCGGGTTTGTTAATAATTATTGATATTGTAATGTTACTTAGATATTGGTTGTTTTTGGTAAACTGATATTTATGCTATTTTATATTTCTGTGTTTTAACATAAACTGATATGAAATGTTACCTTAGATGTCGTTTTATACTCCTATAACTGATCTACATAGATTTTTGAATGTATCGAAAACATCTGTATTTGATATATAACTGATATAAAAGACCATTTTGGACATCAGGTTTTTTATATTTACTGATATTGTAATGTTACTTAGATATTGGTTTTTTTTAACATAAACTGATATGAAATTTGTGCTATAATGTCACTGTTATTATCGAATTTGTACTACAATCCTGATATAAAAGATATAAATTTACATATATATATAAGCCTGAAATTGGTGCAATCTCAATCCATTCCATTACCATTAATTCCAACATATATCCAATACAAGTATTCCAAGACTTTCCGAAAAAGGATTACACATTGCACCAAAATATGGAGCATATATCCATAATGAATTACATCATCCCATCCTAGCTAGTATCTAAATTAAGCTAGCATCCCTTTACAAAAACCAATAATCAGCCCATGCATAGCATCCCTTTACAAAAACCAATAATCAGCCCATGCACTTGCACAAAATAGGTGCATGATTCACCACTTCTAAAGGCTGCCTTCATTTACAAAATATTAATTGGCAGCACTTGTTACCTTTCTTCACACAAAAAATGCCAACACCTGGTTATATATAATTCAGCTTCAATATTCACACAAAAATGCCAATGTCTAACACATGTTCTAAGCTTCCTTGACAAAAAATTGGCAAATATGGCAGCACTACTAGCTAGCTTCAAAAACTTATCCACAAAATGTCCAAACCCCACATACCAACTCCATCTGTCATCTACTGAATATAATTGGCAGAAACAAAGTTGCCCCATTCAATCCGGATCTGATCAAGTTGCTCCTGTGTGTAACTGGTTCGCTTTTTATTCGGATTAGTCCACTGCAAACATTTAAAAACAGAAGGCACCAAGTCAATTACAAACAGTAAATAAACCTAACATATATAAATATGAGGCATAAGGCTGGGCCATGCTATAATTAAGCCCAATCAAGTTGAAAGACAACTAGTAATTAAAGTGTTCAAACTAAGCTTGGCCATGTTATAAGGCTGCATACAGTATCACCAAGACATATATGCAATATAGCTATTAAAATAGTGAAGGCAGAGGCGCATAAAGTTATAAGCCTACATGCTATCAAAGTCACCTAGACATGCAATATTTGAAATAAAGCTGGCAAGACTATCAGACATCCAATAGGTATGTAGATCCAATTGAACTTCAAATGAAAAATGCAAAGTAGTAGTCCCAAATCCATAAATACCATAGTTCCTATCTGTGCAATCTATTATATATGTATATACATCTTCCATTCAATGGACCAGCAATCATTTATCCTGCATTTTGCATAAATTAAATAATGATGAAGGCAGACTTCCAAACATATCCAATAATATCAAATAAAGGGTTTAGCCAATCAAACATCCAAAAGCCAACAATCCATTAACTATATACATTGACCAGTCCTAGCTAGGTACCAATCATTAGCTTGCATTTTTTATGCAAAATGAAAGATTGACAAAGCACTACACACAAAAACTCACAAGTGATCCAATAAACAAAGAGTCAATTGGATTCCTACCTTGGTCTCAAATCCCAGGTTCGTGTCCTCGATGATCTCCTTCATATACATCATCACATAGTAACCACATTCAACTCCACCAGGTTGTTTAGGACACTACACAAAATCCGAATCCAATTAATGACATGCAGATGGTTATTATGCATGATGCTTCCAATGATAGAAATATTTGTAAAAACAAACCACTAGATTAAATAATATATACTTACAGAAAGATGCTTCCACTGTATTGTTTTCCGACTGTTCCTACCCGTAAGTACATTAAACTGTCGAATGGCACTAATATATCAACAAAATATCAGTATGTTTAAATTACAATATATGTAACCAAATTTGCAATGCATTTTAATGATTTAAAATGGCAAAAAAGCAACTCACGTGTTGACAACTTCCTTCCAGTCTGCGTCCTGGTTCAGTTTTGGAAGAGGGTCCAACACAAATATCGTGTCTTTGTCTTCATTGATAATTGTCAAAATCCAGTGCGAGCTAAGAGAAAATATGATAATAAGCATGCATAGATTAAGGTAGCAGAACATAGACTCAAAGTCAGTTTAACCAAATTAAAACCCTTACCCAGCATTGTACGGCACTAAGAAGACACGATCACATTTTCCTTGCTGAAAGCGTTCTGCTAAGTAGGTTGATCTACGCTCTGCATTTCCTACTCCTTTAGATATGCGTGCCGGATCCACAAAAGCAACCATTTCAACCATGTTTGTATCCACAAGCTTATCAAATAGGTGCCTATTCATATAAGTGAATTATTTTAAATCACAGCGTTTTAAAAGGGCAACAAAATATTTAAACATTTTGAACGATTCCCTAAATTACCTCATGTACACAACTATGCACGAGGCTGATAATTCTGACATCTCCATAAGGGAAGTAATATCCTCTCTCAGGATATAAAGTCGTCGGACAGCTCCAAACACTTGTTCATCTATGTCAGTTGTGAGAGCCTTTCCAGATGTAGCCATCGCCTCCCTCGCGAAACGATACAGCAGCTTGCATTCGCTAGGAACTTTCTTCCCAAGGTCATCTTTCTTGAATAACTCCTTCACCATCATAGGAACCTGCCTTGTTTGTTTCTATGGTGTCAAATACAAACACTCAGTTTTGAGTCTTTAGATCAATATTCATGAAGTGTATACTTGGCACTTAAAAAAATTACAGTAGGGAGAGTTTAATTACCTTCACCTGCTGAACGATAATAAGTTCCCTCGGCCAAGCCACATGGCTTCCAACTGCTTGACCAACATTTACCAACTCGTCACCCACAGGAATTGGAAGCAAAGCAGCCACATTAGTGGCCATGTCAATTGAAACCCGCAAGCAGTCCTTTGCCAAAGGAACACCATGTATGGTCTCAGATTTCATCTCAACGACAGTACCATATGCGACAATGTTGTTGATGGATCCCACTGCCAGCATGCATGATTTCCCCTAAAAATAGATGACAAATGTCTCATAACCATAAAAGTCCAATACTGTGAGCTAAATGTCGCATAACCATGAAATTGAAGTCTGCTAGATAGATGTATGTCATATGAAAATATTAGCAATTAATGGTTCATTACCTTCAATGTGTCTGCATTATTTGTATCTTCCATATCCAGCCCCACTTCCACTTGCACTTTCAGATTTTGTTTATCCTCAGTATCTGGTTGCAGATCCACATACTTAGCTTTGTCCTCATAAAAGCAGCTTGCTTTATCGGACACCATACCTTGACCTTGAACAATATTGGGTGTCACCGGTTCCTTCCTAGCACCCCTTTCCTCTAACTTTTGAATCCTCTCCAATAGATCTTGATTTTCTTTTTTCAGAATGGCCAACAACTCATTCTTCGAAATTGTATCCCTCGCTTTTCTTGGAATGTTGAAGTAAGTTGAAGGGTTGACATTCCCCCCAACAGCTCTTACTCGACCAGAATGCTCGGGAGTCTCCAAAGCCATTGTTAGAATATCCTTAGAACCCTCTATCTTCAGCTCCCCTTTATTCTTTTTTTCCAACAACTCATCCTGCAAAAATTAATTTATCAGTTTAATTACAATAATAGCAATCACTTAGGCAATCTTAATTTACACTTGGTCATATATATGCTGCTTACAATGACTTTGGCAACCACTGCCACTTCATCATCCACCTTCCCATTCTTGTCTTCACGAGCTTTCTTCCATAGGAGGGAACGGTCCATCTCATCTTCCTCAACATTTTGCTTCCTCTATCCATATATACAACCAGCAAGTTAGACCAATTATTAGTGAGCAATTAATCAAAAGCAAAGAGAAGACAGTTTATTTATGGAGGAGCTTGTACCAAGTCTTCCTGCAACCCAATGTAGCCCTTGCGCGATAGTTTATGATGATATTTTCGCTTGCCTGTTATTTGTTTGTGAGCTTCATGTTTGGCCTGCAGTTAGAACAAGAAGTTGGGCAAACCTTTAAGGACAAAGTCATAGGTAAATCACACAATTATACATATCCATCATTAATGCAATATCTAACCACCAGAGGTGTTTAACATAAATACCAGAAAGTCATCTGTAAGCCTGGTAGCCACAAAAGTTGTCCATTGATCTTTTTGAATGAACTCATACACCTTGGGTGGGGTTTCTAGTGCTTTCGGATCGTCCTTGTACGGCAAAATGAATTTTTTTGTTAATGCAGTCTTGAACGATCTCCACTTGCTGCCAGCAGAAGCCAACACCATTTTTCTACTTGTAGGGTCAAGATCAAATGCACCCTACAACCAACACCACATTGGTGAGACATCAAGGTCACATAAAACATATATATGTATCTATAAATATGGTTAAATATACAGAATTGAAGCCTATTTAATAATTAAGTAAGGTTAAGATCTACATTACCTGCACCTCTTCCCATATTTTTTGCTTTAGATTTTTATCCACTTTCGGCCACATTTCATCAGTGATGGGCACTGTGGTTCGGGTCACAACCCCTATGTAGGAAGCTAGTACTGGACGCGTTGCTCCTACTGGAACCCCATGCGGACTGTACTCCACCTTCAGCTTTTTTCCTAAAGCTTTTCTCACGAGCATGTCATGCATCTTTGTTGAACCACGAGAGGACATGCTACCCTCCGCAGCAGTAATGGTCTCCCCTGAGGTCAAGCAATCCTTGCTTGTATCTGCTTCATTACTCTTCCCTGCTGATACCTTGTAGGATTGTGACTTGACAGCTTTCTTCTCTGTGACAGCTTTCTTTGGTGTGGCAGCTTTCTTTGGAGTGGCAGCTTTCTTCGGTGTGGCAGCTTTCTTCGGAGTGGCAGCTTTCTTTGGTGTGGCAGCTTTCTTCGACTTGGCTGTTGACTTGGCATTGGATTTGACAGCAGCTCTTTTCTTTCTTCTTGGTGTAGCCATGTTCGCTGTCTAACTGTTGAAACTAACAAGTGTTAGGACAAAAAATATACAAAGATAGATTAAGAAATATATGGATAATTTTGTAGGCATTTAGAACCTTTTAACATAATCAAATTACATAACATTTTGGGAACAATAAAGTCTGAATATCATACCATTAACACTTAACACAAGTTACATAAATACATTTATAGTTACATGAATTAATCCTTTGCTTTCTTGGAGTAATCAATCCAAATACCCTCACAATTATCTCTCTTGTATGTGCCAACTTCCTCACCCAAGAGATCATCAAAAGCATCAACAGATGGTAGTCCATTGCTAAATGATTGGTGGTCAAACACTGTGTCCTCTAACTCAGCCTCATAAGCACTATCATTAAAGTCACGATTAGGGGCTGCAAGAACCACTGACCAATTAGAGTTTAGAGGGTCTTCTACATAAAACACTTGCTTCACTTGGGAAGCCAAAGCGAAAACATCTCTCTTATGACCTATCCTATTTAGGTTAACCAAAGTGAACCCTAGCTCATCATTTTGTATTCCCTTATTATTCTCTACCCATTCACACTTAAACAAAGGCACCCGAAATACATTGTAATCAAGCTCCCAGATTTCTTTGATAACCCCATAAAAACACATGTTCGTGTATACAGGATTTTTATCCTTCGCGCTCGCCACCTGCATGGTCGTGGCTGTCAAGCTCACCCCACTATTTTGAACAGCACGAACATCGTCACGTGCCTTGGTGTGATAATGGCACCCTCCTATCTCATAACCCTCATATTTTAGCACACTCATAGGTGGACCTTCAGCTAGCCGCCTCAATGAGTCTGTTATGTCCTTTTCTTCATGATTGATATCATATGCCACCTAATCAAATAAATTTTAAAGAAGACTTATTAAAATTGTTGGACATGCACCAAATGAGTGTACTAGCTAGTGAATTACTGTGCTTTCAAAATGTTACACATTTACCTTGGCACGTAACCAGTAGATAAATGTCCGGTTGTGCTCTTCTAGCAGCCACTTCTCACTCTTTTTCTTACTTGAATGAATATCATTCAAGTAGGACTTATGTAATCTACAAATAGATTACAATAACTCATAATCATGTAAATGATACTTAATTTACAATAAATCAAATTACAATAAGCTAAGTCTAGAAATTGACATACTCGGCATAAGGTTCCACTTCTGAGGCATTCTCCAAAACCAAACGATGAGCTTGCTCCCATTTTTCACGCTGTACTGAATATACCTTAGCACCGGACAGCGGTCTGCTCATGTTTGGGATACCCATGCGCGAAGAAGATGGAAGTCCAATAGGTTTCAGATTCGACAAGTACTCCGAACAAAATTCCACAGCTTCCTCAACAATATAACCCTCAGCAATGCTGCCCTCTGGTCGCAAACGGTTCCGTACATAACCCTTTAACACTTTCATGCCTCTTTCAAATGGATACATCCATCTAAAATAAACAGGTCCGCACAATTTCACCTCTCGAATAAGGTGAACAGTTAGATGCACCATAATCTCGAAGAAGGAAGGTGGGAAAACCTTCTCCAGCAAACACAAGGTGATAACGAGATCATCTTGGATTTTATCCAACTTCGAAACATCGACCACTTTATTGCATAGAGAATTGAAGAAGAAACAAAACCTAGTGATTGCATATCTCACATGCTTTGGTAACACTGAATGTATGGCAACCGGTAGCAGTTGTTGCATCAAAATGTGGCAATCGTGAGACTTAAGACCAAAAAGTTTCAGCTCTTCCATGGACACTAGGTTTTGTATATTTGAAGAGTAACCTTCTGGGACCTTTGTTCCTAACAAACACTTGCATATAGCTCTTTTTTCATCCCAAGACAGCGTATATGGAGCTGCCGGTAAAAACGTTCTCTTATTCCCTATTTCTGGTGCCAAATCAAGTCGAACCCCCATTTCCATAAGGTCTAAACGGGCAGCCATCCCATCTTTTGTCTTCCCTGGAATGTTAAGTAAAGTTCCAATTATACTCTCACACACGTTCTTTTCAATGTGCATTACATCTAGGGCATGCCGAATATAGAGTGACTTCCAATATTCAAGGTCAAAAAAGATAGATCTTTTCTTCCAACATGGAGTATGAGTTTCGCCACACATGCTGCTCTTTGCTTGTTTCTTGCCAAACTTACAATTGATTCCCGACACCTTTTCTAAGACTTCCTCTCCAGTTAGAGGTGTAGGAGCCTCACCCAATTCCTGCTTGTTATTAAAAGCAGCCATTTGTTTCCGATATGGGTGGTGGCGGGGTAAGAATTTTCTGTGTCCTTGGAAACAGATTTTCTTACCGTGTTTCAACCGATCAGAATCGGTGTTTTCTCCACATATGGGACATGCTTTATAGCCTTTAACTGTGCAACCAGACAAGTTACCGTACGCCGGAAAATCATTGATTGTCCATAAAAGTACAGCCTTCAAAGTAAATGTATTCTTTCGGAATCCATCATAAACTCCGTCTATTCCCTTCCAAAGTGCTTTCAAATCTTCAACTAACGGTTGTAAATACACATCTATATTGTTTCCGGGCTGCCTAGGACCAGAAATCAACAATGTTAATATCATAAACTTCCTCTTCATGCATAACCAAGGAGGAAGATTATAAGTCACCAAGATGACGGGCCAACAACTATATCGGCTGCTGAGGGAACTATGTGGATTTATCCCATCAGCCGAAAGGGCGAGCCTTAGATTTCTAGGGTCACAAGAAAAATCAGGCCACTTATGGTCCACCAACTTCCAAGCTGGAGAATCAGCTGGATGACGCCTCATTCCATCACTCGCTCTGTTATCGGCATGCCAAGTTAAGTTCTTTGATGACTCACAAGATTTAAACATTCGTTTAAACCTTGGAATGGGTGGAAAGTACCACAAGACTTTGGCTGGCACCCCTTCCTTCTCAATTAATCCCTTATTTACCTTCCACCGAGGAAGGTCACAGTTGGGGCACCTTGTTGCATCTTCATACTCATTTCGATATAAGATACAATCATTCGGGCAAACATGTATCTTTTGGTAATCCATTCCTAGAGCAGACAATGTTTTCTTTGCCTCATACATAGACAATGGTAGAACATTTCCCTTTGGAAGCATGTCTCCAAAAGCAACCAACATATCAGAAAAGAAATTGTCTGTCACCCCATGCTTTGCCTTCAAGTTTAACAATTTGACCAACGCAGATAACTTGCTATAAGTTTCACAACCAGCGTATAAGGGTCTCTCTCCTTCATCAACAAATTTCCTAAACTCATCTGGATCCTCGGAGAAATTATCATAGGCACCTTCACACATGTCAACTGTTTCAGACCCGAAGACACCATGTTCAGATCCCTCTCTTCCAAAAACAGATTCTTCACCATGCCATATCCACTTCTCATACCATTGATCAATACCATTAAAGTACAGATGCTCCCTTACAACTCTAACAAACCATTTACGCAAGTTCCCACATTTCACACAAGGACAATGCAAGTAGTCACAATTGGCAGCATTCCCTAATGCAAACCTCAAAAAATTCTCAACTCCCACCTCATACTCCATAGACCTTCTATCAGCATGTATCCATGATTTATCCATGATATCTCATATCTCAACTTCACATAGAAAGAGAAACCAATTAAATATTCTATTAGGTAAATTAAGATGCAAATTTTGTAGCTTTTCAAAGCTACCTACCTATATATATCACAATTTATTTGTCAAACATGTTATTAACTCACAGTAGGTTGCACCAAAAGACAATTTAGTCCTATCATGAATGTGATCAAAGAAAATAGTTGGGAAGAATACCTTTGTTAGCAACTCCTGTAGGGATTGTAAGTACTCTATTATATTCTCTCTAAAACTGCCATGAAAACAAATGATACATAGTTAATTAGAAAAATGTCCAAACTCTAACATAGGCATAGTTACAAATATGAAAGACCATTTCTGCATTAAAGCCTAAGGATTAGGAACCACACGTTTATGTGAGCATGAAAATAGTGACATTTCGAGAAAACACTAGACCAGACCAAAAAAACAAGCCCAGGCAACCATTCTTCAGAACCAAGTATTTGAATAGCATAATTTCTTAAAAGCTAAGTGATTAAATCTGATGGCAAACACAAGGTGATTGCAGAAGTAGTAGACTCATTAACAAACTTTTAACAACTAATGAAATTCAATTAAAAGTATTATATATGTCTTGATCTCTGCTATCTCGGAATCCATGTATCAGCCCATTTAATTAGTCATTTGCAGTTTCTACATAAAGCTTATAATAGTTGAGAGCAATCCAATCCCCCTCCCATCTTTTATCTCATAATTAGTGTATAATATCTATGTTTTCTCCATCAATCAAAATAGAGATTTTCCATTAGATTCATAGAAAACCCCTAATTTCAAGAAATAAAAGAACCTAAAAAATCCCTAATTTGAAGAAAAACCTCAAGAACATCAAACCCTAACTTCAGCTAATGAACCCATGAGGATGAGGTGGTGAGAAGAGAACAAAGAGAAATTAATTACCGACGAGAGATCGAGAAGGAGAACCCAGAATGAGAACGAGAAAGAGAGCCCACAGATGCACTCGACCACCGACGCACACCACCACAGACGCACGCGCCCACCGATGCACACCACCACAGATGCACGCGACGCCGGCCAGGTCAGCGGCAACGCAACGTCGACTGAGTGAGGATGAGAACGAGAGAGGAGTACGTACGGGCTGGGCGTGAGTGAATGTGTACTGTGAGTCAATTAATGTGTCTAAGTGTGAGAGGGAGTGTGTCTGAGTCTTGTGTAAAATTTAAGATGGGGGGAAAATTATGCGCCTCTTTTTTTTAGATAAAACAAAGTTATCAGTTAAGGGTTTATATATCCGTTTTTAATCAAAATAAAAAACTTAACATATCGTAAAAATTATTTAAAATGATTAGGTGATATCTTAATAAATTACGATATCGTCGGAAAACACATCTGATATCTAAAATTATTTAATATCAGTTTTTACAAAAACTGATATTAAACAAGTGATGTCTATCAAGGTTTTTGGCGTAGTGCCGGTTGGCAAGAAAGTCATGTCAAAGCACTTTCTCATGTTAGAATTAGCGTTCTAAACCTATTGAACCATTTTTTGTGTTAAGAACGCGCATAAACGTCATTTCGGTTCATACTTGGTCCAATTTCGTCCAAATTACACCAAAACGTTCCCGGTTGGCAATAAAAAATGGGGAAGCACTTTATCAAGTTAGGATTAGCGTTCTAAACCTTTTGAACCACATTTGGTTTTAAGAATGCACAAAAACATCATTTAGGTGTATCCTTAGTCCAATTCTGTCCAAATTGCACCAAAAGGTTCCCGATTGGCAAGAAAGTCATGTCAAAGCACTTTCTTGTGTTGAAATTAGCGTTCTAGACCTTTTTAACTGCATTTGGTGTTAAGAACGCACGAAAATGTCAATTCGGTTCATACTTGGTCCAATTTCGTTCTAATTGTATTAAAACTTTCCCATATGGCAAGAAAGATGTGAGACCCCGAAAATTTTTTGTGTTTTATTTCTTGAGTTATTTTTTATTTCTGTGATTACTTTAAATTTCTTATTGGAAGTGTTAGGATTTTTGTGTAAATCCTAGAAATCCAAACTTGGTTTTAAGTCTATATGAAATTAGTATTCGCCGCTACAGGTATGTAGCATTTTTCGGGACATTTTTGAATGACCGATTGTATTTTTTGCGAGTGTTTGACAGCCAAATGAGTGAGAGAGGGGCAGTTGGCGTGTAGGAGTGAGGAAGGAAGATTGGAGAACTCGGTGGATTAATCAAGAACCCACCACCGAGTGATCGGTGGAGCCACCGAGAGCTCGGCGTGGAAATTATATATACCCCCCCTAGTTCTTCATTTTCTGAACTTTCCCAGCAAACCTTTCACCCGTAACCCAGTTTTCTCTCCGCAACCTCATCCCTCATCCGCAACCTTTCCTTTAGATTAATCAACGATTTACGTATTGAATTCGACAGTGAATTCAATAGTGGATTCAAATTGATTACTCAATCCTTTGGTAAGATTTCCAAACTGAAGATTTGGTTATTTAATTTCTGATTAAGGTTTTATTTTGATTTGGATTTAGATTTAGATTACTAAATTAGAATAATTGTTTTTTGTTAGAAGTTAACTAAGGATTATAGCAGTTTCCCAATATTTGAATCCGGTGAAGTAGAGAGTTATATATTGGATTTGTATGGTAGATATCAAGCTGAGCAAAAGATTCCAGGTAGGGGGAATTTCACACCCTACTAGTGGCCCTATTTTACTGCATGTATTATGCTAGTATATACTGAATGCATGAGAAATTTGCATAGTTTGTGATTGCCATATGTGGTGTGGTTTTTATTCTATATTGTGATAATTGAATTGTTAGGATGACTAGAGAGTAAGTGGTCACCATAGAGTTGACTTTGCGTTTCGATCCCCTAAACCTCCGGAGGCGGTTATACAGTTAGGCTGGTAGCAGTCAATTTATCTTGGCGTCTAGTCTAAAGTTGTAGTAATTAGGAATGGATACCCTCGCTACCAAATCAGTTTTTACTGATAATCCAAGTAGGGTGGTAGTTGACCTATTTTGAGATCAATCATCAGGTATTGTATTAGGAACGTTCCGAAATATTTTTAATGATTGTTTGAGCATGCAAATGGTTTCGAACTGATATTGATTCTCTGGTTGTGCATTTGCTATTTTGATGTGTTTCACTGGCTATTTAGTATAAATATGTTCGTACTATCTTTTAAATCTAGCCAGGGTCCCCTGAGGGGAAGCTATGATCGTATGTGATGCTTACCCCCTACTGTACTCTTTGAGTGTAGAAAACGTAGCGGTTGACGACTTGGACGGAAGGTGTGGCCTTGCTACTTGTCAAGTCTTCGATTTGTCAGATTTTGGTCTTTTCTTTCTGGGCAGGTCGATTATGATCTTTATGGGTCATTTTGGCGATGTAAATTAGCATGCTGTTATCTTTTGGGTTTGTTTTGTAAATTATCAAACATCTATCTTTGGGTTGGTTATTTTTGTAAATATTCTAACATCTTTGTCTGTATGTTCCTCGAGGTTACTTTTGAACTTATTTGTAACCTTATCGGGTTGGTTTAATGTAAACACTTTATTTTCATTTTATATTTCCGCTGGCAATTTATCTCTTATCCAACCAGTTTTCTTTATTATTAATAAGGCTTACCTATTTTGAAAATATTTGGGAGTATAATACTTGGGGTTTGAGTAGTATATTTTCGAGTATTCTCAAGGTAGGTGCCACTGTGATGGACCCGGGTTTTGGGGCGTCACAGAAAAATGGTATCAGAGCAAGTTTTCTTGAAAATTGTTTTCAAAATGATTTTTAGAAGGCTTATTAGCACATTTGCCCCCTGATTTTTAGGTTTTTTCTCACTTTGCCCCTTCACATTTATTTGTTTCATATAACCTCCTGAATTTTTATGTCGTTTCCCACATTGCCCGATTTCGTCAACTCCGTCTACACCACCGTTAGAAATGCTAACGTGGCGTCTATGTGGCTAGGCAATTTCATCTTTTTAGCCACAGAGGACTAATCTTTGCCATGTTTGTGCCATGTGGTCATTTGTAGGACCCAATATGCCATGTTGGCAACCTTACCACATTTTTTTAATTAAAAACATAAAATTGAAATTTTAATTAAAAAAATAAATCTTTGGATTGTGCGATGGTGGGTTTGAGGTGAGGCTGGGGGAGGGGCGGGGGAGGGGGTGTGGGACAGTGGGAGGTGCTGGGTGGAGGCGGACGAGGGGGAGGGGTTGGGCTGAGCTGGGGCTGGTCGAGGAGGAGCTGGGCCGAGCTGGGGCTGGGCTGCATGGGGCGGATCCGGGCAGAGCGAAGGCGGGGCAAGGCTGGCTGAGTGCGACGGATCGAGGCATGGTAAGGCTGTGTAGGGTGGGGGAGGGGAGGGGTTGGGTTGGGTTGGGTTGGGTTGGGTGGGGGTGGGCCGAGATGGGGCTGGGCTGCGTAGGGCAGATCGGGGCAGGGTGAGGCTGGGCGGGGCGGGTCTGGGGTTGGGTGGTACGAGTCTTGGCTAGGCAGGGAGGAGTTGGGGCTGGGTGTGGGAGAGAGAGAGAGAGAGAGAGAGAGAGAGAGAGAGAGAGAGAGAGAGAGAGAGAGGGGAAGAAGAAGGAGAATGAGAGAAAGGGAAAAAGAATGGAGGAGGTTGTCGGCATGTGCAGTGAGTGGAGAGGGTGGGGTGGCCGGAATGTACAGAGTGTGGGAAGAGTGGAATGGCCGGCATGCGCAGTGGGTGGGGGGGGGGAGAGAGTGGGGAAGGAGGGGTTTGGTCTTTTTTTTTTATTTAATTTAATTTTAAAAATTTTATTTTAATTTAAAGTTTTATTATTTTGTTAATTTAAATATTGTTTTAAATATATTTTATTAGTGAAATGACAAAATTACCCATCCACGTCAGCATTTCTAACGGTGGTGTAAACGGAGTTGACGAAATCGGGTAATGTTGGAAACGACATAAAAGTTCAGGGGGTTATATAAATAAATATGAGGGGGCAAAGTGAGAAAAAACCTAAAAATCAAGGGGCAAATGTGCTAATAAGCCTTTTTAGAATACCAACCTAGAGTCTTTTGAGAGTTATCTTTTGAAACTTCTCTTCTGTTCATTCTTTCAAATTTGTTGTGTGAGATTCAACAGTAATTTGTATTCTGTTATTCCGAAAGCTTTGATTCACTTCGGAATAGTTGTTGAACCCTGCCCATTGTTTCTTTCACTTTGATTGACAAGATACCGCCTAGACGAGTCAACAACCGGGCACAATGCAACCAGAATCGGTTCGACTCTCAACAGTTTGTTCAAATGTTCCAGACTTTCTTAGCGAATCAGGCCGGTGAACAGTTGACGGCTGAGGAGCGCGAGGAAAAGCGCTAGGATCATTTTAATGATCGTTTTCTGAAGAGCCATCTGTTGAAATTTTACGGTAGTACTGAAGCTGATTAGACTAAAGCGGAAGTTTGGATCCAGAATGTTAAAAAGAAGTTGGATTCGATCAATGCCCCGTCTGAGTATCGAGTTTGGCTAGCTACTCATGTCCTGGAGGGAGAAGCCGACTGTTGGTGGAGAACCATTTGTGATCAAGTGGGAGATGTGACTGCAATTACTTGGGAGCAATTTGTGGAACATTTCTATGATCGATACTTTCCTCCAGCGCTGCAACAGAGTAAGTTGGGTGAATTTATAATTCTGGAGCAAGGTAACATGACTATCGGCGAGTATGTGAATAAGTTTACTGAGCTTGGACATTTTGCCAAGGCAATTGTGAATGATCAAAATACAAAGGCTGTAAGGTTCTTTCAAGGTCTTAAGTTTGGAATAAAAAAGTTTATTGTTGGTCATGGAACTAAGACCTATAAGGACATTGTTGAGTCTGCTTATGCGATTAAGCAGGAGTATCTGAACAACCAGAAGAGACAGACTTCATTTGGGAAGTCTGGTGAGAAGAAAAGGAAGACTAACCAGGGAAAAGACTCATCTTCTGGGAGTGGTACCAAGAAGAGGTCAGGACCACTGATCTGTTTTGGCTGTGGAGGAGAAAGACATTTCAAGAGTCAATGTCCTCAGAAGGGAGCTACTGGGCGAGTTGTAGCTCCACAGAAAAGGTTTGGGTTAGTTATTTGCTTTGGTTGTGGAGAAGAAGGACATTTCAGAAACCAATGTCCTAAGAGGGGAGTTATTGGACAATCTTTGGCTCCTCAGCAGCAGCAGCAGCAGCAACCACAGACATCGTCTACTAGACCTCAACAACAACCACAAGAATCTCAGCAAGCTAGTCAGGGAAGTCAAGGTAGAGGATGACCCTAGCAAGCTAGGAGTGGTGGCAGAGTTTTTGCTTTAGGCGAAAACAGTGGAAAAACTACACTTGACAGTATGATTCTTTTATCCAATACTGAAGTTAAGATTTTGTTTGATACTGGTGCATCACACTCTTTTATATCTGTTTGGTTTGCTAGAGCTTTAGGATTAAACTCTGAACTTTTGGATAAACCTGTAGAATTGAGTGTTCCCATAGGAACATGAATCACTATAGATAGAATCTTTAAAGCTTGTCAGATGGTAGTACAGAACCAAGTTTTAACTGCTGATTTGTTTCCATGGGAAATGGATTGTTATGACCTGATTTTGGGAATGGATTGGTTACAAGTTAGGCAAGCCAGGATTGATTATGAGAAAAGGAAGATCACTGTGGTTACACCTAAAGGAGGAGTGGTAGTCAAAAGGTTGAATGAGCATTTTACTCCCTTAAACCCGTTGTTGAAAGCTTGTTTTGAGAACAAAAGAGTTTTGTTATGCCATGCCCTTATCGCATCAACAAGGGTGAAGGAGGGTGAAAGGAAAGTGATACCAATAGTAGATGATTATCCTGAAGTGTTTCTAGACGAATTGCCAGGTATCCCACCGCAGAGGGAAGTGGAGTTTAGAATTGACTTAGTACCTGGTACCCAACCTATTTTGATTCCATCTTATCGGATGGCACCAACTGAGATGGAAGAGTTAAGAGTACAATTGGAGGATTTGCGAAAGAAAGGTTTCATTCGAGAAGCATGATGGTTCATTGCATTTGTGTGTGGACTACCGGAAGTTGAATAGTGTTACTATCAAGAATAGGTATCCTTTACCAAGGATTGATGAGTTATTTGATCAACTCAGTGAAGCTAAGCACTTTTCAAAGATTGATTTACGATATGGCTATCATCAGCTTCAAGTTCGAGAAGAGGATATATCAAAGACTGTTTTTCGTACTTGGTGGACACTATGAGTTTGTAGTGATGCCATTTGGATTGACGAACGCACTAGCAGCATTCATGGACTTGATGAAAAGGATTTTTCGACCTTACTTGGATAAGTTTGTCATAATCTTCATTGATGATATTCTCATTTACTCAAGGACTCAAGAAGAACATGAAGAGCATTTGAGGATTGTTTTGGAAACTCTGTTACAGAAGCAACTCTATGCCAAGAAGTCGAAGTGTGATTTTTGGTTGACCGAAATGCAATTCCTTGGACATGTAATCTCTGGGGAAGGAATTTCAGTGTATCCAAGCAAGATTGAAGTTGTGCTTGAGTGAGAACAACTTAAGAATGTTACAGAGGTAAGAAGTTTCCTTGGATTACCTGGTTATTATAGGAGATTTGTTCAGGATTTCTCCAAGATTGCTACACCTTTGACTTGTTTCTTGAATAAGGAAGCTAAGTTTGAATGGAATGATAAGTGTGAGAAAGCGTTTGAGGAGTTGAAGAAAAGGTTAACATCAGCTCCGATATTGGTATTGTCAAATGGCAAGGATCCGTATGAAGTTTATGCAGATGCCTTAGCTTAAGGATCCGAGTGTGTGCTGATACAAAATGAGAGAGTAGTAGCTTATGCTTCAAGACAACTGAAGAATCATGAGAAGAACTATCCTACTCATGATTTGGAGTTAGCAGCAGTTGTTCATACCTTGAAGATTTGGAGTTGTTAACGCTAATCCTAACATGAGAAAGTGTTTCCCTATGTTTTTCTTGCCAACCGGGAACGTTTTAGTGTAATTTGAACGAAATTGGACAAAGTATGAATCGAAATGACGTTTATGTACGTTCTTCACATCAAATATGGTTCAATAGGTCTAAAACGCTAATTCTAACATGAGAAAATGCTTTGACATGACTTTTTTGCCAACCAGGAACCTTTTAGTGCAATTTGGACGAAATTGAACCAAGTATACACCGAAATGAGGTTTATGTGTGTTCTTATGACCAAATGTGGTTCAATAGGTCTAGAACACTAATCCTAACATGAGAAAGTGGTTCCCAATGTCTTTCTTGCCATCTGGGAACGTTTTGGTGCAATTAGGACGAAATTGGACCAAGTATGCACCGAAATGATGTTTTCATGCGTTCTTAACACCAATTGTGGTTCAATAGGTCTAGAGCCCTAATCCTAACATGAGAAAGTGCTTTGACATGTCTTTCTTGCCATCCAGAAACTTTTTGGTACAATTAGAACGAAATTGGACCAAGTATGCAACGAAATTACGTTTTCGTGCGTTCTTAACACTAAAGGCGGTTCAAAAGGTCTAGAACGCTAATTCTAACATGAGAAAGTGCTTTGACATGACTTTCTTGCCAACCGAGAACCTGTTGGTGCAATTTGTTGCACCAAGTATGCAGCGAAATGACTTTTTTTAAGGATTCATAACACCAAATGTGCTTCAATTGGTCTAGAACACTCTTCCTAACTTAAGAAAGTTCTTCGACATGTTTTTTTTGCCATTCGGAAACGTTTTGGTACAATCAGAACGAAATTGGACCAAGTATGCACCGAATTGACGTTTTCGTGCATTCTTAACACCAAATGCGGTTAAAATGGTCTATAACGCTAATTCTAACATGAGAAAGTGCTTTAACATGACTTTCTTGTCAACCGGGAACCATGTGGTGCAATTTGGGCTGTTTTTTCCTCATTAGATTTTGTTCTTTCTTTTTTTGTGCATTTTTTATTTTTGTTCATTGAGGTTCTTTTAACCCTATTTGTTTTGTGTTTTTGCTCAAGGTGAAGTTCATATTGGTAATATTGTTGAGCTTGGGAAAAGAAAATGGCTAGGCTGCCGATTGGATTGGAAAGGTGAGTTCATCAGGCCCTTTTTTTTTTTTTTTGCGTTTTGTTGGTTTCGGCATCTTGTTTTCTTCTGTTTTGATGGTAGGGGTTTTATTTGTAGACTATTGAAGAGATTATGTTGACTTCTTGATGCTATTGATTAACTTTTGTTACTCATTATAATGAATGTTTGATTTTGATGAGAAAAATAGTTATGAGTAGGTAATTGTGTATTGAAGTGGAAAGCTGCTACTGATGAGTGTGCATTTTGCATCACTTTATGATACTAATTCCTTAACCCAGAGTGTTAGAACTCGATAGTTTGTGTTTCTTGTCTTGTTTTTGTGTTTTCAGGTCAAATGAAGCAGAAATAGGAAAAATGAGCAAATGGAGCCATTTCGGCACATTTCCTGGTCAAACTAGGAAAATGGGTCAATTCCTGGTCAAACCAGGAAAAGAGCAGAAATCCTAGTCAAATGAGGATTCCTAGTCACACTAGGAAACATCAAGTCCAGAACCATCATTGTCGAGCCAGAAATGAGAAATCCTAATTGGAACAGGAATTCCTGGTTGAACTAGGAAACCTAACCCTACTAGGGAAAGAAGTCCTAATGACACTAGGAGACTACATGGGCAATATGGTCATTACGAGAAGTCAAAATCGTTAAGGAATCCTTCATTTACAAGAAATCCTAGTTGGACTAGGAAAGGTTGGTCAAAGTCAACTCTATCAAGTCAAGGTTCCAGAAGCTTCTAGAAGGTGGTGGACATCCATGGAAATAAATGGAGGGAAGAAATGAATTTGAATTCAAAATGAAATGAGGGGCGAAATGGGAAGTCAAAGTCAATGGTCAAGGGTAAACTATGACATGTCATCAAGTCAAATGGGCCATGGGCCTATGTCATGCCAAAATCAGAGGTGCCATGCATTCATGCATGCGCCCAACCCTAGCAGCCCATGCAGCCTATCACGCAAGACCCAAGTGGCAGCCCATGTGCATGAAGGAAACCCTAGGAGGCCTAGGCGTGAGTCACTTAAGCCCATTGCCAAGCCTTGCCGCAAGCCCAAGCTTCCCCAAACCCTAGCTGCTGCCGCATATACTAAGCCTTGCCTCACAAGGATTTCTCCCTCACCTCTATAAATATATCCTATTCTCTCATAGTTTAGGGTTCCCATATTTTCATATTTTCAGAATTCAGAGAGAGAGAGAGAAGGAGTGACTGAGTGGCGTGACAAGCAAGAGAGAGAAGGAGTCCAGCCTTGCCGCAAGCCCTAGCTCACCTTGCCGTGGGTTCCTCCAGCTTGCTAGGTGTCTCCTTCAGCCCCTCTTCTTGCCGCAGCCACCATAGTGATGTGTCTCTTGGTTTTTAATTTTCTTTTTGTTTAGAATTCTGATTTTCTTTTTAGTTTGTGTTTCTGATTTTATTATAAGTATGGATTGAGATGTTGTTTATGTTATTCTGATTTTATTTTCTATTTTAATTATGTAGTTTATTATTCTATCTTGCATGTTAGTTGTAGGTTGATTTTCATTTATGCCATGCTTTAACAAATTGTTTATCCGTCTCTTGATGAATTAATTTGATGTTTGCATGTATTAAATTCTCATTATCTGATTGAATCCGTCCCTAGTTGTTTGCGTCCTTTGACTGGCCACCTTAGGATAATTGCATCTAGTTTATTTGTTAGGTTTAGCTGTGGACTAATCAAAGACACTAAATCACAAGTAACAGGAGAATAAGAGATTATTCTTGGTAATGGTTTTGGGCGACCTCTATAAGGAAATAATCAAAGCTTGTATGTTGTGCATGTTTGACGTTCTCATAAATCTTAATGACTCTAACATGGATAATAGTTGCCTTAAGTCCGCTTAGGGAACATGTAAGTTAACTGATTAGGGGAGACCTAAGAAGCTCTTAATATATGCCTTAGGAGAACAATTGCGAGAAAGTAACTAATCAAACCTTTTTAGCAGTCAAACTTTAATACATTGTGTTTGAATTGATTTCTCATTAGCCTTGGATGTTTAGAGTATGCATATATGATTTGAAACTTAAAACTTAACATTGCAAGATAGGATAATGGGTGTGTGCGTGTGGTGATGTGTGCGTGTGTTTCCATCTTTCCAAAACCCCCCATTTAGTTATTCTTTTGATTATTTGAATTGATTTGTTGCTTATTAACCATTCCCTATGGGATCGACCTCGTGCTTGCATGCTTTATTTTGTTCTAAAAAAACAATCAACAGCTACCCCTCCCCTACCCTATAGAAATCATATAAGTTCATTCACTCCATTGTGTTGTGTTTGCTTTATTTCAATTGAGGAAATTACTAAGACTGAACTAGGTGTATAATTTTTAAGATGCATTGTGCTAACTTGAAATACCTAATTTAGATCAACCTGCAGAGTATGTCTAAGATATTTAGACAATATTTTGGACCACAAACTTACTAAGACCAGTTAGTTTTCAATTGCATGCCCATGTTCAATGGTATAGTGGTTGTGTTTAGTTTGTCTTTGTATTTGTTTTGTTTCACTAGAGTCAATATTTGGTATGATTTTATAAATGGCATGCATGTTTGTATGGACAAGTCAAAGATGGACAAGTCATAGATGTATGCGGATAGAAGATCAAGGACATAGAAGTTAGGGATTCAAGAATTTTTCAAGTTTGCATTACAGCATGCGAGAAACCCAAACCTCATTCATTGTCCTGCCAAAAGTGTGGAAATATAAGACAATTTGGGATTGGAGTTATAATGGATCATCTATATTTTAATAGGGTTGACCAAAGTTACCAAAATTGGATATTGCACAAAGAGAAGTTTCTAGTACATTTTTGAATGCAGCTAGAAGTATGGAGGAACAAGAAGATAATTTTGTCTCCGAAATAGTGGATATGGGAGATAATGAAGAGGAAGAATTTTCAAATGATTCTAACGATTTCATTAATTTGGTTGGGGATGGCGATGAACCTTTGTATCCTGGTTGTGATAAATTCACCAAGTTGGGAGCAATTGTAAGATTGTACAATTTGAAAGCGAAGCATGGATTGAGTGATGCAAGTTTCACTGACTACTTGATTGCCTTTGGAGATTTTCTTCCATCAGGTAATAACATACCCACATCTATGTACGAGGCAAGAAGATTTTGTGTGCTTTAGGGATGGACTATGAGAAAATACATGCATGCCCTAATGACTGCATCTTGTATAGAAATGAGTATGCGGATGAGATTAATTGCCCTAACAGTAGTGTGTCAAGGTCGAAGTTAAGTAGGGATTCAACTATTAAGGAGGGGGTGCCTACGAAGGTGTTGTGGTACTTTCCCATTATCCCAAGATTTAAAAGATGTTTCAGTCTAGTAAAACATCCGAGAGTTTGACTTGGCATTCTGATAAAAGAGTGAAAGATGGTAAGATGCGGCATCTTGCAGATTCTTCATCTTGGAAGTTAGTGGACTATAAGTGGCCTGAATTTGCTGAAGATCCTAGAAACCTTAGGCTCGCACTTGCATCTGACGGTTTCAATCCCCATAGTTCTTTAAGCAATAGATACAGTTGATGGCCAGTTCTACTTATCACTTATAACCTTCCACCATGGTTGTGTATGAAAAGAAAGTTCACGATGCTGAGTCTATTGATTTCTGGCCCTAAACAACCTGGAAGGGATATAGACGTTTACCTAGCACCTTTGATTGATGATTTAAAAACTCTATGGAAGGCAGTTGTAGGAGTGTATGATGCATACAAAGGAGAGTATTTCACTCTAAAGGTTGTACTGTTGTGGACAATAAACGATTTTCCAGCCTATGGTAATTTATCTGGCTGTGTCGTAAAAGGATATAATGCATGTCCAATATGTGGAGAACACACAAAACCGCACAAGTTGGTCCACGGTATCTAAGGTAGTTTACATATCCAAAATCACATAAAAAATGATGTAGAAAGCATAAAAAATGATATCTCAGAATCTCATGAAAATTTCCAACTGTTTTCACAAGAAATGTTAAAGGAACATAAAAAAAGAGAATTGAAATATTTGCACATTGGTTTAGTACAGGTTGCAGTAAAACCCTTAACAAGAATAGGGTTAAAAACGTCAGTACTAATATGTGTTCGAGATTGCAGGCATAACCGCTTTGCGGATTCACTACTGGGAGTAGTGGAATCATCACTTTGTGATGGGCCAGTATTTTTCAATTGTTTTCCAAATTTTTCTATCTCACTTGCAGATAAAGGAGCCTTAAAGGCTTTAACCCTAAATTTACAAACACAAGGGTTTGATATGATCTCAGGGTCACAAAACATGGCTGTTGTTTATAGAACTTACTATAAAGCCATGAACACTCTTTGTCCAGAAGCTCATGACTTAGAAGTCAAAGGTAAGACTACATTATTCCAAGCCAATCTAGGTAAGGCTAATGTGGTTGTTCCTAAAACTATTATGTGGAATGACATAACTCTTCCTGAAAGATGGACCTTACAGAATCAGGTTCCTGCTAAGCCGTTAGAAAATCAAGAAGTGGATCAGATCATTGAACACCAGGATGGAGATGTAGAAATTAGATTTTCTACAAGCAGAACGGCAAGGATTGGAAGAGAAAGCACAAGTTCTAGGGGAGAAAGCTCTAGATTACCTAGCGCAAGGAACTCATTCGTGGCAGAATCGGAACATGATAAAATAATCATGGGAGGATTGATGCAGACTGACAATGGAATTAGTCAGCCATGGTATAGGGTGGAAACACCTGGAACTGAAGCCAGTAGGCCAAGCCAGGTAAGAAGGCCTCAATCACCTACCTTTTCAGATTTAGAAGGTGATCTTTTTATAAATGTTTTAGAAATAGAAAGCCCTTTTGAAATAGATCAAGAACTCCTAAAAAAGGAGTACATACTTGATAAAAACAGGAAGAATAGAGAATGGTTTGAGCATGCTTTTAATTCAAAACAAAAAGAAATCATTCATAAAGCTTTTATTGCAAACATGACCCAATTTAGGAGGCACATCGCTTTCTTTGTCTGGTTCGAAGGCTTTGCTAGAAGGCAAAATGTTGAAGAGTATAATCTGGTGATTAATACTCTAGAAAATCCTTTTAAGAGTTACCTGACTAAAAAGGGAAAAACAGTTAGGTCGATCCATCCACCAGCAGAAACCTTAGAAATGAATGGGGCATTTGCTGCTCCTTTCAAAACTGATACTTTATCTAGAATTGAGAAAATTACAACTGAACATATTGGGGATATTTTATCCCAAGGAAATTATACCAATTTGTTCCTTCAATCTTTAGGAGCCCAAACTTCTAGGATTGAAAATATCTTAAAAACCTTTAAGGAAGAAGATTCTAAATTAGAATCTATTAAACAAGTTAAAAAAGATTCTATACAGGAAGTAATGTTTAAACCTCCACCAACCTTGGAAAATTATAGATTAAAACCTCCTGTGTCTAGCAGCCAACAAAAAGATGTAATGGATGAAATTCTCCAAAGATTGTCTAAATTAGATATAAAAGATAAGACTTCTAAAGTAGAAGGATCAAAGAGTCCCATAATTAATGTCCTCTCTAAAAAAGAAGAAGAAACAGAAGAGGAAGAAGACTTAGAACAAGTCTTCATGAATCATCCAGAAGATTCAGCCAGTGCTCAGGTAAATAAAATAAATTTTAAAAGAAACCCAATTCCTATGGCTCCAAGTAGGAATTATTACCATAGACCAACACCTGTCGATATGGGATTTGAGGAAAATTTCCATTTTGACACTGCTAGGTTTGATGCAGGATCCATTGTAGAATGGAACATCGACGGCCGTACAGAATACCAAATTATTGATGTGGTTAGACAAATGCTAATGTACGCAACTGTTGGTAAAGCTGCAGGTAATTCAGAGAGTCAAGTGGCTTCTGCCATTGTGACTGGCTTCTCAGGACAATTAAGAGGATGGTGGGATTTCATGCCAGAATCTAAAAGAAATGAAATTTTATTTGCTACTAAAAAGGTAGAAAAGGATGAATTTGGTGTTAAGTCAGAAACCACATTAGAGGATGGGGTAAATACTTTGGCTTACACAATTACTCTTCATTTTTTAGGATCTGTTAATGTCCAACATGAAAGGTCTAGGGAAGTTCTTATGAACCTTAAATGTCCAACCTTGTCCCAATTCAGATGGTATAAGGATGTGTTTTTAGCTAAGGTCTACACTAGACCAGATTGTCACCAAGAATTCTGGAGAGAAAAATTCATTTCAGGTTTACCACCTTTGTTTGCTGAGAATGTAAGAAATAGGCTAAAAGCCAGAAATGGAGGCATAATCCCTTATGCTTCTTTAACTTTTGGGCACCTTGTCTCAGAAATTTGTGCTGAGGGCTTAATTAGCCTTATGCACAGATATGAAATTAAAAAGGCTTTTGGAAAAAGAGAGGTCTTCCAGGGGAAAAGAAATGGGTGATTTTTGTGAACAGTTTGGATTTTCCAAGCCTTCTGATCTGTTTAAAACAAAGAAAAAAAAGTTTCACAAAAATAAAAGATTTTCAAGAAAAAGGCAAGAGTGGGTTAAAGAGCCAAGAGAAGAAAGAAATTTTAAAAGAAAAAGGTTTCCTAAGAAAAAGAATTTTTCAAAAAAACCTCCTATCTGTTTTAATTGTGGAAAAACAGGACACTACAAGAATGAGTGTCGTTTGAAAGAAAAAATTAATTCTTTAGAAATTAATGAAGGATTAAAAGAAAAAATTTATAACATTCTTCTAAACTCAGAAGAATCTTCAAGTGGAGATATCGCAGGATTAGAAGATGATACAGATCAAGGTTACTCAAGCTCTAGTGACCAAGATTCAGACATCTCCTGTATTTGTAAAAAGGTAAAAAACCTTGAGATAAATGTTTTAACTTCTCAGGATAGTTTTCTCTTAGATCTCATAGAGAAAATAGAGGATCCTACCCAAAAGAGGTTAACCTTAGAACAATATTTAGAAACTGTTAGCAAAGGTCAGCCTAGTAAGAGAAAAGAACGCACTTTTCCCTCACCAATTGAACCTTACAGTTTCCAAAATATAATTGAAAGAATAGAGGTCTCACAAAACCTTAGATCTCAAGAACCAACAATTCCAGATCTAAAGAAAGAAATTAATGAAATAAAAGGAGAAGTCAAAGCTCTAAAAGAGAGAGTCAACCTTCTAGAATTAACTCAGCTTTCAGAAAGATTCCTGGTACAATCAGAATGAAATTGGACCGAGAAAGCACCGAATTGACGTTTTCGTGCGTTCTTAACACCAAATGCGGTTAAAAAGGTCTAGAACGCTAATTCCAACATGAGAAGGTGCTTTGACATGACTTTCTTGCCAACCGAGAACCTTTTGGAGCAATTTGAACGGAAATGGACTAAGGATACTCCTAAATGACGTTTTTGTGTATTCTTAAAACCAAATGTGGTTCAAAAGGTCTAGAACGCTAATCCTAACATGCGAAAGTGCTTCCCCATGTTTTTCTTGCCAACTGGGAATGTTTTGATATAATTTGGACGAAATTGGACCAATTATAAACCGAAATGACATTTATGTGCGTTCTTAACACCAAATATGGTTCAATAGGTCTAAAACGCTAATTCTAACATAACAAAGTGTTTTGACATGACTTTCTTGCCTACCGGAAACCTTTTGGTGCAATTTGGACGAAATTGGACCAAGTATGCATGAAAATGAGGTTTTTGTGGGTTCTTAACACCAAATGTGCTGCAATAGGTCTAGAACGCAATTCCTAACATGAGAAAGTGGTTCACATTATTTTTCTTGCTATCTGGGAACCTTTTGGTGCAATTTGGACAAAATTGGACCAACTATGCAGCGAAATTACGTTTTCGTGCATTCTTAACACTAAAAGCGGTTCAAAAGGTCTAGAACACTAATTCTAACATGAGAAAGTGTTAAGACATGACTTTCTTGCCAACCGGGAACTTGTTGGTGCAATTTGGACAAAATTGGATCAAGTACGCACCGAAATTACGTTTTTAAGGGTTCATAACACAAAATGTTCTTCAATAGGTCTAGAACACTCATCTTAACATAAGAAAGTTCTTCGACATGTGTTTCTTGCCATCCGGGAACGTTTTGGTACAATCAAAATGAAATTGGACCATGTATGCACCGAATTAATATTTTCGTGTGCTCTTAACACCAAATGCGGTTAAAAAGGTCTAGAACGCTAATTCTAACGTGAGAAAGTGTTTTGACATGATTTTCTTGCCAACCGGGAACCATTTGGATCAATTTTTACGGATTTGGACATAGTATACAGCTAAATGATGTTTTTGTGTATTTTTAAAACAAAATGTGGTTCAAAAGGTTTAGAACGCTAATCCTAACATGGGAAAGTGCTTCCCCATGTTTTTTTTGCCAACCGGGAACGTCTTGGTGTAATTTGGACGAAATTGGACCAATTATGAACCGAAATGATGTTTATTTGCGTTCTTAACACTAAATATGGTTCAATAGGTTTAGAACGCAAATTCTAACATGAGAAAGTGCTTTGACATGACATTCTTGCCAACCAGGAACCTTTTGGGGCAATTTGGATGAAATTGGACCAAGTATGCAGCGAAATAATGTTTTTGAGAGTTTTTAACAAAAAATGTGCTTCAATAGGTCTAGAACACTCATCCTAACATAAAAAAGTTCTTCGACATGTCTTTCTTGCCATCCGGGAACGTTTTAGTACAATCAGAACGAAATTGGACCAAGTATGCACTGAATTGACGTTTTCGTGTGTTCTTAACACCAAATGCGGTTAAAAATGTCTAGAACGCTAAATCCAACATGAAAAAGTGCTCTGACTTTACTTTCTTGCCAAGTGAGAACCTTTTGGTGCAATTTGGACGGAATTGGTCTAAGGATACACCTAAATGACGTTTTTGTGTATTCTTAAAACCAAATGTGGTTCAAAAGGTCTAAAACGCTAATCCTAACAAGGGAAAGTGCTTCCCCACGTTTTTCTTGTCAACCGGGAACGTTTTGGTGTAATATGGATGAAATTGGACCAAATATGAACCGAAATGATGTTTATGTGCGTTCTTAACACCAAATATGGTTCAATAGGTCTAGGAAGCTAATTCTAACATGAGAAAGTGCTTTGACAAGACTTTCTTACCAACCAGGAATCTTTTCATGCAATTTGAATGAAATTGGACTAAGTATACACCTAAATGAGATTTTTGTGTTTACTTAACTCCAAATGTGCTTCACTAGGTCTAGAACGTTAATCCTGACATGAGAAATTGGTTCCCAATGTCTTTCTTGCGATCTTGGAACGTTTTAGTGCAATTAGGACGAAATTGGACCACGTATGCGCCGAAATTTTGTTTTCGTGCGTTCTAACATTAAAGGCGGTTCAAAAGGTCTAGAATGCTAATTCTAACATGAAAAAGTGCTTTGACATGACTTTCTTGCCAACCGGAAACCTGTTGGTGCAATTTGGATAAATTTGGACCAAGTTTGCAGCAAAATAACGTTTTTGAGGGTTCATAACACCAAATGTGCATCAATAGGTCTAGAACACTCATCCTAACATAAGAAAGTTCTTCAACATGTGTTTCTTGCCATCCGGGAACGTTTTGGTACAATTAGAATGAAATTCGACCAAGTTTGCCCCGAATTAACGTTTTCGTGCGTTCTTAACACTAAATGCGGTTAAAACGGTCTACCACGCTAATTTTAACATGAGAAGGTGCATTGACATGACTTTCTTGCCAACCGGAAACCTTTTGGTACAATTTGGACATAATTGGACTAAGGATACTCATAAATGACATTTTTGTGTATTCTTAAAACCAAATGTGGTTCAAATGGTCTAGAACGCTAATACTAACATGAGAAAGCGCTTCCCCATATTTTTCTTACCAACCGAGAACGTTTTGGTGTAATTTGGATGAAATTGGACCAAGTATTAACCGAAATGACGTTTATGTGCGTTCTTAACACCGAATGTGGTTCAATAGGTGAAGAACGCTAACTCTAACATGAGAAAGTGGTTCGCATTGTTTTTCTTGCTATCTGGGAACCTTTTGCTGCAATTTGGACAAAATTGGACCAACTATGCAGCGAAATTACGTTTTCGTGCGTTCTTAACACTAAAGGCGGTTAAAAAGGTCTAGAACACTAATTCTAACATGAGAAAGTGTTTTGACATGACTTTTTTGCCAACCTGGAACCTGTTAGTGCAATTTGGATGAAATTGGACCAAGTACGCACCGAAATTATGTTTTTGAGGGTTCATAACACCAAATGTTCTTCAATAGGTCTAGAACACTCATCCATACATAAGAAAGTTCTTTGACATGTGTTTCTTGCCATCCGGGATCGTTTTGGTACAATCAAAACGAAATTAGACCAAGTATGCACCGAATTAATATTTTCATGTGTTCTTAATACCAAATGCGGTTAAAAAGGTCTAGAACGCTAATTCTAACATGAGAAAGTGTTTTGACAAGACTTTCTTGCCAACCAGGAACCTTTTGGTGCAATTTTTACGGAATTAGACTAAGTATACAACAAAATGACGTTTTTGTGTATTCTTAAAACCAAATATGGTTCAAAAGGTATAGAACGCTAATCATAACATGAGAAAGTCCTTCCTCGTGTTTTTCTTGCCAACCGGGAACGTTTTGGTGTAATTTGGACGAAATTGGATCAAATATGACCGAAATGACGTTTATTTACGTTCTTAACACGAAATATGGTTCAATAGGTCTAGATCGCAAATTCTAACATGAGAAATCGCTTTGACATGATTTTCTTGCCAACCGGGAACATTTTGGTGCAATTTAGACGAAATTGGACCAACTATGCAGCGAAATAATGTTTTTTAGGGTTCTTAACACCAAATGTGCTTCAATAGGTCTAGAACCCTCATCCTAACATAAGAAAGTTCTTCGACATCTCTTTCTTGCCATCCGGGAACGTTTTGGTACAATCAGAACGAAATTGGACCAAGTATGCACTGAATTGACGTTTTCGTGCGTTCTTAACACCAAATGCAGTTAAGAAGGTCTAGAACTCTAATTCCAACAAGAGAAAGTGTTTTGACATGACTTTCTTGGCAAGCGAGAACCTTTTGGTGCCATGTTGAAGTGTTTTCTTAGAACAAAATAAACAATTATCTCATTCCAAGTTTACTCGCAAGTGCACGAATCGCATTAGTAGCAAAGCGTACAAGCACGAGGTCGATCCCACAGGGAATGGTTAATACACAACAAATCAATTCAAATAATCACTAGAATAACTAAATTGGGGGTTTTGAAAGATGGAACTCACGCACACATCACCACACGCACACACCCTTATTCTATCTTGCAATGTTAAGTTTTCAGTTTCAAATCAGATAAGCATGCAATAACCATCCAAGGCTAATGACAGTTAATTTGAACACAACATATTAAAGTTTGACTGCTAAAAAGGTTTGGCTAGTTACTTTCTCGCAATTGTTCTCCTAATGCATAAACTAAGAGCTTCTTGGGCCTTCCTTAGCCAGTTAACCTACATGTTCCCTAGTTCAAGCTAAGGCAGCTGTTACCCATGCAGGAGTCATTAAGTTTTATGAGAACGTCAAACATGCACAACATATAAGCTTTGACTATTTCCTTATAGAGGTCGCCCAACCCCACTACCAAGAATAATCCCTTATTCCCTTGTTACTTGTGGTTTAGTGTCTTTGACTATTTCACAGCTAAACCTAACAAATAAACTAGATGCAATTACCCTAAGGTGGCCAGTCAAAGGACGCAAACAACTAGTGACGGGTTCTAATAGATAGTGGAAATTTAATACATGCAAACATCAAACTAATAGACCAAGAGGCGGATAAACGATTTGTTAGAGCATACGAATCCATTAATCCACCTACGACTAACATGCAAGATAGAATAACTAACCTACATACTTAATTTAAATGAATAAAAACAGCAACAATAAACAAAGTCCCAATTCATGCTTGCAAAAGAAAATCAGAAACGCAAAGTAAAAAAACTTAAAAACATAAACTAAACAACTAAATTAAATTGCATAAAATAAATGAAATCAGAACCATGCACTAAATAAATTAAGAATCATAAACTAATTAATTTCAGTAGCATAAACCAACAATAAAATAGAAAACTAGAAGGAAAAAGAAACAAAATCAGAGGTGCAAACACTAGGGTGGCTGCGGCAAGGAGAGAAGAAGAAGGAGGCACCTAGCAAGCAGGAGGAACTCACGGCAAGGTCAGCTAGGGCTTGCGGCAGCAGGCTGGTCCTTCTCTCTCTCACTTGTCACGCACCCTTCTCTCTCTAGAACCCTCTGAATTCGGCTCTCCCTCACCTTCTCTAACTTCTGAAAATAAAAACCTAAAACTGAAAATTAAACTAACAGGAGACAAGAGTGATTTCGGCTGGAGTGTAGGAGGTGAGAAAAAGTGATCCCTAGGGTTCAGAATTGAGGGGATATATATAGAAGACAAATCCTTGAGAGGCAAGGAAAAGAAAACATGCGGCTGCTAGGGTTTCTTCTCCTTGTAGCTTGCGGCATCAGCTAGGGTTAGGGTGCAATAGGCTTGCGGCAAGGCTTGGTCCTCTTGGGCTTAAGTGGCGCATGCAAGTCAGCTAGGCCCCCCTCCCTTGCGCATGGGCTGCTGGTCTTGGACCTTGATGTGCTTTGGGCTTCACATGTGTTGGGCTGAAGTGGCTTGCACAAGATGGGCTAGGGTTTCACTCCATGGGCTTCCACCTTGGGCTTGCATCTTGGGCTTGCGCATGGGCTCCTTGGCTGCTAGGGTTTGCATGGCATGCATGCGCATGCATGGGCTGCCATCTTTCTCCTTGCGCATGGTCTTTGGGCTGCTAGGGTTTGGGCCCATGCATGTGCATGCATGGCCCATCTTGGTTCGGCATCCCTAGGGCCCATGGGCCCTCCACTTTTGACTTCCCATTTTGCCTCTCATTTCCATTTGAATTCAAATTCATTTCTTCCCTCCATTCATTTCCATGGATGTCCATGGCAGGACCGCCCCCGGATTCCACCCTGAAACCCGGAGAGGTCCTGCGGGAATCCAAATTCAAGGAAAATCCTACGAAAATTCGGCAGAACCTCCCCTGAAAATGGACTAACCCAGAAATTCCAATACCTGTTAAAAGAACTTCTAAACTGCAACCACCTCTACCACAACCAAAAAGGGTCTCAGACCCAACAAATTTCACAGAGAATCCAACTTAAAATTGTAGATGATTATCAGAGCTACTATCCTAATACAAGGAATTTTTAGAAGAATATTAACTGGCGCCTACAGGGTCCAACTAAGGAGATGATTGCAACTGCCTCGACGTGTTTGGCTCGACCTCCACCAAATCTACTACCTGGGGGACAATTTAAGACAAAACAAATAATCCGTGAGACAAACTCAGTGAGTGGACAGTTTAATGCAAACGAAAATGAAAGTAAACTTCTTGTTTCAGAAAATCCTTCAAAACCACATTTAACACTAAGACCTCACGTCACTCTCTGAAATCCCCCAGTTTAAAAACCATAAAGTTTATTTAAATTTAAAGAATCTCATAAAACGATAGATATTTTCTCAAGAAAACAATTTCTTAAAACAACCGAACCGTAAAACATCGTAACAACAACCTTGATGGAATTCAGAAGAAATCCCTCACTTAAAAACATATTTGATAATTTCCGAAAATAACCAAATTTGTTTTCCACCATGCTATATACCCTGAATAATCCTGGCCATACACACGCGTGGAGTGAAATCCAACACGTGTAGGCAATATCCTGGCCATACACACGCGTGGAGTAAATCCAACACGTGCAGGCAATATCCTGGCCATACACACGCGTGAGTAAAATCAGCACGTGCAGGCAATCCTGGTCATACGTGCACGCAGAGCAGCCCCCAAAGGGCGAAGCATCCCGACACACGGCCCAAAGCCTATATGTGTGTCGTGATGGGTCCCAAAGACCTATGTATCTGATAACCTGGAGGGTACTGCAAAGGGTGGTTTGAAAACCATTTTTCCATAACCCCATCGTAAATATATTAAAATAAAACTCAGTCCTTTCGTATCCTTTTAAACTTTATTTAACAAAACCAAATACATAAATCCATGAAACTTTGAATACGCAAAACCACAAAATCCTTAGTTTCCACCACAATTTTCAAATAGAAATATTTAATTTATTCAAAGCTTAAAACAAGATTTTTCAAATATAAATGAAATTCCTCAAACTTGTTTTAAAACATGCTCTCCAATGGCAATAAATCAACATGATGAAGGTATTAGTCCAAATCAATTTCTTCAAGAAAATATATAAAACTTATTAGATCGTCATGCATAACCCATAAACATCGATTTAAACTTAGGAAAAAGATTTTTAAAACCGAATTCTATCTCAAAATCCTTTAACTTAGGTTCAAACCCAATATAGTCAAGAAATCGAATTTCATTAACAAACGTATAAAACATTTCAGGAAAATAAAAATTAGTCCACTCACAGTGATAGCCCTAGCTTCGATCCTCCGCCGGATCGTCACGAACCACGGTCGTCTCGCCTATAAAATGCACAACAAAACCGTAAAATTAGTCTCCAATTACGGTCCGAAACACTTTTCGGTTTCTCTAATCACTTCCAACCTACCCAAGATCGACAACCAACTCAACATTGGCTCTAAATGATCCTACATTCAAGAGATTGTCCAAAACTACACCAAAACTACCCTAAGACTTGGCCAAACCCCAACTGACCCGAAATGGTTATTCTAACCTCACAAATCCAACCTCCCAAAACTTAATTTCCTCTAAATGTAGTCAAATTTCGAGTTCTAAATGACAAATGGGTATCTTAAGGGTATAATTCGTCTAAGAAAACACAATAACAGCCCAAAATCCAGAAATTTCATATGAACCCAAAATGACTATAAATTCAAGACACTTCCAATTCTAATTATTCAAAATTAATCAACCTAAGGTTAGGGGAATGGAAGCCCAAAGGAAATGGAAGGAATCTCACCGAAAATAGAGATGGGAAGAGCCGAGATTTGGCCGGAATCCGGAGAGCAATGGCAGCGGGCTGGGCTTCCTCTGGCCCTGATTTCGCGCGTGTGGGAGCTGGGCTGGCTGGAGGAATGGCCGGGTGAGGTGGTCGGCGTCGGGAAGGCTCGCCGGTGGCCTGGGCTGGTCGGGAAATGGCCGGAATTGGCCGGGCTGGGCTGGGCTAAGCTGAGCTGGTTGCGCACAGAGAAAAGGGGGAGAGAGAAAACTCGGGGAGAGAGGAGGCCGGAGGGGTGGTCGGCGCCTGGGGGAACTCGCCGGAGCCAGAGGCTGGCCAGAGGTGGCCGGTGATGGTGAGTGGGGTGGCTGGGGCTGGTGGCACAGGGGAGAGGGTGCGGGGGAGAGGAAAACCGAGAGTGAGAGAGAGAGTGCGGGGGGGTGATAAATAGAAAGGGAGAGAAGGTTCTAGAGAGAGAGAGTTGTGGAAAAATCTAGAGAGAGGAAATCTGATTTTTAAAACCCACTTTTATAAATTTACAACATTGCCCCTCACTTTAAACGCCTAAATCTTTCAAACCGTAACGCGGATTGGCGCGTGCCGCGTGTCTATGAAATCGTGAGTTCGAAACCTATCTAACGGACCCGAAGTCAAAATCGAATTCTCATTCTTTTTAAAAGTCAACTTTTGGTTAAGCTCAAATTAAAACAAAAACAAAAATAAATAAATCAAAACTTTAAATCAAAACCCTTTTTATTTTCCAAATAAATATCAAAATCTTTAAAATTCAATTCCACATCCTTTTAAAAAAATTCTCTTAAAACATAGTTAAATAAAAATTTAAATTTCTAGTGAAAATTTGGGTCGGGTTGTTACAGTCCACCACCTTCTAGAAGCTTCTGGAACCTTGACTTTGACCAACATTTCCTGGTGCAACTAGGATTCCTAGAAAATGAGAGATTCCTTATCCATTTCGACTTCTCGTAATGACCATATTGCCCCTGGGGTCTCCTAGTGTCATTAGGACTCCTTTCCCTAGTTGGGTTAGGTTTCCTAGTTCAACCAGGATTTCCTGTTCGAATCAGGATTTCTCATTTCTGGCTCCGCAATGATGGTTCTGAACTTGATGTTTCCTAGTGTGACTAGGAATCCTCATTTGACTAGGATTTCTGCACTTTTCCTGGTTTGACCAGGATTTCACTCGTTTTCCTGGTTTGACCAGGAAATGTCCCAAAATGGCTCCATTTGCTTCTTTTTCTCATTTCTACTTCATTTGACCTGAAAACACAAAAACAAGACAAGAAACGCAAAATATCGAGTTCTAACACTCTAGGTTAAGGAATTAGTATCATAAAGTGATGCAAAATGCACACTCATCACACCCCCAAACTTAGATTTTGCTAGTCCTCGAGCAAATAAAGTAAAGAAAAGACTCAAGACTGACTCTAACATCCCAACAATTGAATTCATGCACACAACCATTAATCACATAGGTAAGCAAGGCATATCAATTGTATTCTCCAAATTCTAATAACATTTCAAATAACATACCTCGCTCCTCTAGTGTCATATAGGCCATCCTTGACACAAATCCAAGTATTAGACAAACAAGACTAAATCAATACATACATAATAGATTCAACTCCAATCCTCACTATGACATACTCTCAATGATAAACACTCAAAAGTCTGTGAGAGGAAATATGTAACAAAAACAATTAGCTCACATATGTACATGAAATAAAGGCACATTTTATAAAGAATACTGATCTCATGAAAGGAATACAAATGCTTGAAATAGAATCAATAACCATAGGCTCCCTTCTTAAATAGACTCCACATAAGTATAATACACACCTCTTGAGATCAGTTAGGACTTTAATAGGGTTATAATGAAAGCTTAGGCTAGGATAGGGTATTGAAATGAAAAGGAAACACAAAGGGCTAAATTCATGGCATTGCAAGCATTAATATAACATTTTGAGGTTTACCTTGCTTCTTTGCACTTCATAGCTTAATTTGACTCTTTTTGCTCACTTTTTCTTCTTTTGAAACCGTCTCATCTCTTTTCTTTGATTTCTTTTCTTTTTCTTTTCTTTGGGCACGGCATACATACTTTTCTAACACATTTTTGTATAAGCTATGCATTTTCACTTCTTTTTCACCTCAATCAACATGTAAACACATTGCAACACCATAAATAGGGTAAAACAAGTAAAAGGGGTGTAACACCCCCAAACTTAGGGTTTGGTATGAGGTAACAAAGAAAACGGCTTAAAAGGCTCAAAATGGGTAACTAAGGATAAAACATGTAATGGGTAGGCTTTTTAGGCTATGGGGTACACAAACAGGGCCTAAATTCATTTCTCAAGAGTTATGCATATACCACACGCTTTGTGTACACAAGAAAAGAGTTCTAGCTCATTGATTCAAGATTATGCATATTCCAAGCAAATGACCAAATGAAAGATAATGAGATCACAACAACGACTTAAATGACAATGATAGAATCAGAGTGGCGCGCAACACTCAAGAATTGAAGAACAGGGCTCAAAAGCTCACTTAGGTCATGCAAGTCTACTCTATTATGCATATAATCATTAGAAATGCTAATCTCAACCTAAATTCATATCAACAAGGCCAAATGACATAGAATTGCAAGATATGTTATGGAACACTATTAGAATGAAAAGAACACCAAATATACACACAATACTAAAACATGTCATAACAATCATGCACAATCAAATCAATTAGTTGGGGACTCAAAACGACCTGAAACAACCACAATGACTCAAAAACTTTTTTGTTTTTAAAACAATGTCGCACACTTCAAAAGAGTCACATCCATCACTAAGGTGAATGAGATCTAACGAAAACGTGCATTTTGATGTGGGTTTTGACACCCTAAGTTTAAAAACACAAGAAAAAGTTTTTCCTAACCTAAAAACACAAAAAAAATGAAATTTTTTTTTTCTTTTCTAAAAACGCTTAAAAACACTTAAAACACCTAAAACACTTGTTCTAACCTAAAAACACTAACAAATGACAATTGCCCTTCCCCCCACACTTAAATGATACATTGCCCTCAATGTATATGAAATAAATGCAAGAATGATCAAATTAAGCGAAACGGGAAATTGCAAATATCCAAAACCAAATAAACACACCAAAATGAAAAATTGTCTTATGAATCGAAATAAAGAAACTGTTTACTTGCGGCTGCAAGTGTGGACACTCCAAGGGTAGGCGCGGCCTCCTTGGTCCTCGATGACTCCTCCTCCATTATTCGAAACTAAAACTTGGGTTGCCTCCCAATCAGCGCTTGTTTTTCTGTCTTCAGCCTGACATTGCCTTCTCCTCTACTTGCGTCCTTTCCTCTTCTTCTTGCCATTGCTACTCTCGACACTCCCTAAGAACGAACTGAAGAAGCTCTCTGTTTCTGACTTTTCCTCTCCATAAAAAGTGATCTCCTCATTTTGTGGCATCTCGGAAGTGAGCAAATAGACCTCTTGCTTGGTGTAGTGCCGAATCTTCATGGTACTCTCCAACGCTTTGTACTCCATGTTAGAGGTGCACAAGAATGGTCTCCCAAGTATAATAGAAACGTCGCCCGGAAGTCTCGGCACATCTAGCACTATGAAATCAGTGGGAATTAGTAATTTACGACATTTAACCAAAACATCCACAAGCATACCAAGGGCTTTCTCGACTGAAGAGTTGGCGAAGCGAACGTTCAAATCAAACGGTTGCAAATCAGCCTCCACAAATCCAAGCCTCTTGAACACAACCAGCGGCATGACATTGATAGCTGAGCCATTGTCAATTAAGGCATTGGCGATCTCATACTCCCCTATGCTGCACGGTATGGTCAATGAGCCCGGATCCCTCTTCTTGCTTGGAAAAGATGCAAAGAGATAACCACTAATCTCCCTAGGAACGTTGTGACTATGCCCCTGCTCCTCAACCTTCTTCTCAATAGACTTCAATTCCCTCATGGTTGCTGGAAACTTGGTGACGTCGATGTCCGGAATGAGGGGAATCACTCGTGTATCATCTTGCTCCTCAATCATGTCTGGATCTTCCTCTTCCTCACTATCACTGATCTCAATCACTTCCTTAGTTTTGACCACTCTAACTCTCTTTCTTGCAGTAGTCCTAAAAATAGCATTTACATGCTCCTCATTCTTCGGGTTGACGATAGGCTGGCTCAGCAATTTCCCCTTCTCTCTCTGACCCAAAGTAGTGGCAATCTGACCCATTTGACTCTCCAAATGTGCAATAGCCTTCGAATTGGCTTGCATCTGCTGCTCGGTACGGTTCATGAAGGCATTGGTGCTTTGAGCAAGGGAAGTGGTGCTTTGAGCAATCTGAGCAATCTTGTCCTCCAAACTAGACCTCTCGGCATTAGGGTGCACATACGGCTTGTTGGTGCTCCCACTAGCTTGCTGTCCATTGTTGTTGCTCCACCTGAAATTAGGGTTGTTCTTCCATCCAGGGTTATAAGTGTTAGAAAACGGATCATATGGCACCCTAGGATAATTCCCAACCTGATTCACGTGTTCCACATCACCTCCTTGTTCTTGCATACCCATCAGCTTCTCTTGAGCCAAAGATAACTTCTGCACCATAGTCTTGATTTCCAAAATCTGTCCCTCCATGGTGTTCGGCACATCAGCTACCTCATATAACCCTCTCTTTGGTCCTCCCCTTGAACGATTGGAATCCCATTGTTGAGAACTCAAAGAAAGTGATTCAATCAGATTTGTAGCCTCATCCACCGTTTTTGACATAAACGCACCACCACATGCCGAATCCACCTTGGCTTGATCTCTCTCCAATAATCCCTGATAAAAACAACAAATCACATACCAAGGAGATAAGTTATGGTGTGGGCAGCTAATAAGTAACTCATTGAATCGGTCCCAAGTCTCATGGAATGGCTCGTCCGCTTTCTGCACAAATCCAAGAATCTCCTTCCGGATTGAATTTGTCTTTGAAATGGAATAAAACTTGTTCAGGAACTTGCTCGAAAGATCATCCCATGTCGAAATGGAACCACTGGGCAGCGAATACAACCACCTCTTTGCCTTGTCCTTAAGTGCAAAAGGGAACATCCTCAAACGATACTGATCGGCGTTCAGGCCCCTCAATTGTGCGGCTTCACAAACCCCGGAAAACTCCTTCAAAAAGTGGATCGGATCCTCCCCATTCAGCCCATGGTAGCTCGGCAACAAGTGAATCTGACCACTCTTGATTTCGAAATCAGTGGCTATGGTTGCATACCGAATGCACGATGGTTGAGTGGGCAGCGAAGGTGCTGAAAAATGGCTCAGGGGCTGCGGCACAATCTCATTTGCTTCAGCCATTTCGACACTCTCAGTCTCTTCACTACTCGAATCTGATGCACTAGGTTGCGGGCTGACTTGTGATGTTCCTAAAGCTTCGTTCTTGAGCCTTTCCAACCTAGCAACAAGTTCAGGGTTCATAAACACACCTAATCAAGAGAAAAACACACAATCAGTAGAAAGAATGCGAATAAAGGCATGGCATTTATTAAAAACTAAAAATTAACAAAAACTGAAATCTAGCTAATATAACCTAATTCTAATGACTAATTAAACCAATTCATTGATATTAGACACCATTCCCCGGCAACGGCGCCAAAAACTCGTTGAAGTGTTTTCTTAGAACAAAATAAACAATTATCTCATTCCAAGTTTACTCGGAAGTGCACGAATCGCATTAGTAGCAAAGCGTACAAGCACGAGGTCGATCCCACAGGGAATGGTTAATACACAACAAATCAATTCAAATAATCACTAGAATAACTAAATGGGGGGTTTTGAAAGATGGAACTCACGCACACATCACCACACGCACACACAATGTTAAGTTTTCAGTTTCAAATCAGATAAGCATGCAATAACCATCCAAGGCTAATGACAGTTAATTTGAACACAACATATTAAAGTTTGACTGCTAAAAAGGTTTGGCTAGTTACTTTCTCGCAATTGTTCTCCTAATGCATAAACTAAGAGCTTCTTGGGCCTTCCTTAGCCAGTTAACCTACATGTTCCCTAGTTCAAGCTAAGGCAGCTGTTACCCATGCAGGAGTCATTAAGTTTTATGAGAACGTCAAACATGCACAACATATAAGCTTTGACTATTTCCTTATAGAGGTCGCCCAACCCCACTACCAAGAATAATCCCTTATTCCCTTGTTACTTGTGGTTTAGTGTCTTTGACTATTTCACAGCTAAACCTAACAAATAAACTAGATGCAATTACCCTAAGGTGGCTAGTCAAAGGACGCAAACAACTAGTGACGGGTTCTAATAGATAGTGGAAATTTAATACATGTAAACATCAAACTAACAGACCAAGAGACGGATAAACGATTTGTTAGAGCATACGAATCCATTAATCCACCTACGACTAACATGCAAGATAGAATAACTAACCTACATACTTAATTTAAATGAATAAAAACAGCAACAATAAACAAAGTCCCAATTCATGCTTGCAAAAGAAAATCAGAAACGCAAAGTAAACAAACTTAAAAACATAAACTAAACAACTAAATTAAATTGCATAAAATAAATGAAATCAGAACCATGCACTAAATAAATTCAGAATCATAAACTAATTAATTTCAGTAGCATAAACCAACAATAAAATAGAAAACTAGAAGGAAAAAGAAACAAAATCAGAGGTGCAAACACTAGGGTGGCTGCGGCAAGGAGAGAAGAAGAAGGAGGCACCTAGCAAGCAGGAGGAACTCACGGCAAGGTGAGCTAGGGCTTGCGGCAGCAGGCTGGTCCTTCTCTCTCTCACTTGTCACGCACCCTTCTCTCTCTAGAACACTCTGAATTCGGCTCTCCCTCACCTTCTCTAACTTCTGAAAATAAAAACCTAAAACTGAAAATTAAACTAACAGGAGGCAAGAGTGATTTCGGCTGGAGTGTAGGAGGTGAGAAAAAGTGATCCCTAGGGTTCTGAATTGAGGGGATATATATAGAAGACAAATCCTTGAGAGGCAAGGAAAAGAAAACATGCGGCTGCTAGGGTTTCTTCTCCTTGTAGCTTAGGGCATCAGCTAGGGTTAGGGTGCAATGGGCTTGCGGCAAGGCTTGGTCCTCTTGGGCTTAAGTGGCGCATGCAAGTCAGCTAGGCCCCCCTCCCTTGCGCATGGGCTGCTGGTCTTGGACCTTGATGTGCTTTGGGCTTCACATGTGTTGGGCTGAAGTGGCTTGCACAAGATGGGCTAGGGTTTCACTCCATGGGCTTCCACCTTGGGCTTGCATCTTGGGCTTGCGCATGGGCTCCTTGGCTGCTAGGGTTTGCATGGCATGCATGCGCATGCATGGGCTGCCATCTTTCTCCTTGCGCATGGTCTTTGGGCTGCTAGGGTTTGGGCCCATGCATGTGCATGCATGGCCCATCTTGGTTCGGCATCCCTAGGGCCCATGGGCCCTCCACTTTTGACTTCCCATTTTGCTCCTCATTTCCATTTGAATTCAAATTCATTTCTTCCCTCCATTCATTTCCATGGATGTCCACCACCTTCTAGAAGCTTCTGGAACCTTGACTTTGACCAATATTTCCTGGTGCAACTAGGATTCCTAGAAAATGAGAGATTCCTTATCCATTTCGACTTCTCGTAATGACCATATTGCCCCTGGGGTCTCCTAGTGTCATTAGGACTCCTTTCCCTAGTTGGGTTAGGTTTCCTAGTTCAACCAGGATTTCCTGTTCGAATCAGGATTTCTCATTTCTGGCTCCGCAATGATGGTTCTGAACTTGATGTTTCCTAGTGTGACTAGGAATCCTCATTTGACTAGGATTTCTGCACTTTTCCTGGTTTGACCAGGATTTCACTCGTTTTCTTGGTTTGACCAGGAAATGTCCCAAAATGGCTCCATTTGCTTCTTTTTCTCATTTTTGCTTCATTTGACCTAAAAACACAAAAACAAGACAAGAAACGCAAAATATCGAGTTCTAACACTCTAGGTTAAGGAATTAGTATCATAAAGTGATGCAAAATGCACACTCATCATGCCATTTGGACGGAATTGGACTAAGGATACACCTAAATGACGTTTTTGTGTATTCTTAAAACCAAATGTGGTTCAAATGGTCTAAAACGGTAATCCTAACATGGGAAAGTGCTTCCCTACGTTTTTCTTGCTAACCGGGAACGTTTGGTGTAAGTTGAACGAAATTGGACCAAGTATGAACCGAAATGACATTTATGTGCGTTCTTAACACCAAATATGGTTCAATAGGTCTAGAAAGCTAATTCTAACATGAGAAAGTGCTTTGACATGACTTTCTTGCCAACCGGAAACCTTTTCGTGCAATTTGGACAAAATTGGACCAAGTATACACCTAAATGAGATTTTTGTGTGTTCTTAATACCAAATGTGCTTCAATAGGTCTAGAACGTTGATCCTGACATGAGAAATTAGTTCCCAATGTCTTTTTTATGATCTGAGAACTTTTTGGTGCAATTTGGATGAAATTGGACCAACTATGCAGCGAAATTACGTTTTCGTGCGTTCTTAACACTAAAGGCGGTTCAAAAGGTCTAGAACACTAATTCTAACTTGTGAAAGTGTTTTGACATGAATTTCTTGCCAACCAGGAATGTGTTGGTGCAATTTGGACGAAATTGGACCAAGTACGCACCGAAATTATGTTTTTGAGGGTTCATAACACCAAATGTTCTTGAATAGGTCTAGAACACTCATCCTAACATAAGAAAGTTCTTCGACATGTGTTTCTTGCCATTCGGGAACGTTTTGATACAATCAAAACGAAATTGGACCAAGTATGCACTGAATTAATATTTTTGTCTGTTCTTAACACCAAATGCGGTTAAAAAGGTTTAGAATGCAAATTCTAACATGAGAAAGTGCTTTGACATGACTTTCTTGCCAACCGGGAACATTTTGGTGCAATTTGGACGAAATTGGACCAAGTATGCAGCGAAATAATGTTTTAGAGGGTTCTTAACACCAAATGTGCTTCAATAGGTCTAGAACACTTATCCTAACATAAGAAAGTTCTTCGACATCTCTTTCTTGCCATCCGGGAACGTTTTGGTACAATCCAATCGAAATTGGACCGAGTATGCACCGATTGAAGTTTTCGTATGTTCTTAACCCCAAATGCGGTTAAAAAGGTCTACAACGCTAATTCCAACATGAGAAGGTGCTTTGACACTACTTTCTTGCCAACCGAGAACCTTTTGGTGCAATTTGGACGGAATTGGACTAAGGATACTCCTAAATGACGTTTTTGTGTATTCTTAAAACCAAATGTGGTTCAAAAGGTCTAGAACGCTAATCCTAACATGAGAAAGTGCTTCCCCATGTTTTTCTTGCCAACCGAGAATGTTTTGGTGTAATTTGGACGAAAATTGGACCAAATATGAACTGAAATGACGTTTATTTGCATTCTTAACACCAAATATGGTTCAGTAGGTCTAGAAATGTGAGTGTGCATTTTGCATCACTTTATGATACTAATTTTTTAACCTAGAGTGTTAGAACTCGATATTTTGTGTTTGTTGCTTTGTTTTTGTGTTTTCAGGTCAAATGAAGCAGAAATAGGCAAAAGGAGCAAATGGAGCTGTTTTGGGACATTTCCTGGTCAAACTAGGAAAATGGGTCAATTCCTGGTTAAACCAGCAAAAGAGCTGGAATTCTAGTCAAATGAGGATTCCTAGTCACAAGAGGAAATATCAAGCCTAGAACCATCATTGTCGAGCCAGAAATGAGAAATCCTAATTGGAGTAGGAATTCCTGGTTGAATTAGGAAACCTAACCCTACTAGGGAAAGGAGTCCTAATGACATTAGGAGATTTCGGGGGCAATATGGTCATTACGAGAAGTCAAAATGGATAAGGAATCCTTCATTAACAGGAAATCCTAGTTGGACTAGGAAAGGCTGGTTAAAGTCAACTCTATCAAGTCAAGATTCCAGAAGCTTCTAGAAGGTGGTAGACATCGATGGAATCAAATGGAGGGAAGAAATGAATTCAAATCTAAAGGGCAATGAGGGGCGAAATGGAAAGTCAAAGTCAGTGCTTAAGGGTCAACTATGACATGTCATTAAGTCAAATGGGGCATGGGCCTATAGTGTGCCGAAGTCATGAGGTGGCAGGCATGCATGCATGCACCAACCCTAGCAGCACAAGAAGCCCATCACATCAAGACCATGTGGCAGCCCATGCGCACATGTGTGACTGAAACCCTAGAGCCATGCGTGAGTCACTTAAGCCCAATGCACAAGCCTATGCCGCACAGCCCTAGGTTTCCTAACCCTAGCTTGCCGCACACCCTCATGAGCCTTGCCTTACAAGGATTTCTCCCTTACCTCTATATATACATCCTATTCTCTCATAATTTAGGGTTCCCATATTTTGCACTTTCATAATTTCAGAGAGAGAGAGAGAGGCCGAAAGCTAGAGAGAGAGAGGGAGCCTTTGCCGCAAGCCCTAGCTCACCCTAGCCGTGAGTCCACCTGCTTATGTGAGGTTTCCCTTCTTTTCCTCTTCTTACCGCAGCCCCTCCATTGATGTTCTTTAATTTTTCTTTTAGAATTCTTATTTTCTTTTAGTTTTGTATTTCTGATTTAATTTTAATTATGGATTGGGAGTTTATTTATGTATTTCAGTTTTTATTTTCTAATTTAATTATGTAGTTTATTATTCTATCTTGCATGTTAGTTGTAGGTTGATTTTCAGATATGTCATGCTTTAACAAATAGTTTATCCGTCTCTTGATGAATTAATTTGATACTTGCATGTACCAAATTCTCATTATCTATTTGAATCCGTCACTATTTGTTTGCATCCTTTGACTGGCCACCTTAGGATAATTGTATCTAGTTTATTTGTTAGGTTTAGATGTGAAATAGTCAAAGACACTAAATCATAAGTAACAAGGGAATAAGAAATTGTTCTTGATAATGGTTTCATAGGACCTCTACAAGGAAATAGTCAAAGCTTGTATGTTGTGCGTGTTTGACGTTCTCATAAATCTTAATGACTCTTGCATGGATAACAGTTGCCTTAAGTCCGCTTAGGGAACATGTAAGTTAACTGGTTAGGGGAGGCCTAAGAAGCTCTTAATTTATGCCTTGGGAGAACAATTACAAGAAAGTAACTAGCCAAATCTTTTTAGCAGTCAACCTTTGATATATTGTGTTTGAATTGATTTGTCATTAGCCTTGGATGGTTAAAGTATGCATATCCGATTTGATGGCTGAAAACTTAACATTGCAAGATAGGATAATGGGTGTGTGCGTGTGGTGTGGTGTGCGTGAGTTCCATCCTTCCCAAAACCCCCCTGTTTAATTATTCTATTGATTAATTGAATTGATTTGTTGTGTATTAACCATTCCCTGTGGGATCGATATCGTGCTTGCATGCTTTGCTACCATGCGATTCGTGTATTTGCGAGTATTCTTAGAATGAGATATGTTTTTATTTTGTTCTAAGAAAACAATCAACAAGTTTTTGGCGCCGTTGCCAGGGAATGGTGTCTAAATATCAATGAATTGATTTAATGAGTCATTAGAATTAGGTTATATTAGTTAGTTTTTATTTTTGATTAGTTTTTAGTTTTTAATAAATGTCATGCCTTTATAAGCATTCTTTCTACTGATTTTGTGTTTGCTTTTGATTAGGTGTTGTTTTATGAACCCTGAAGTTATTGCAAGGTTATAGAGGCTCAAAGACGAAGCATTAGGAACTTTACACATAAGCCCTCTACCTAGTGCATCTGATTCGAGTAGTGAGGACATTGGAAGCTGACAGGACCGCCCCCGGATTCCACCTTAGAAACACGAAGAGGTCCTACGGGAATCCAAAATCAAGGAAAATCCTACCGAAAATTCGGCAGAACCTCCCCTGAAAATGGACTAACCCAGAAATTTTCAAAACCTGTTAAAAAGTACTTCTAAACAGCAACCACCTCTACCACAGCCAAAAAGGGTCTCAAACCCAACAATTTCACAGAGAACCCAACTTAATATTTAAAGTGGTTATCAGAGCCTCTACTCTATTACAAGAAATTTTTACAAAGTTAAAATGATGCCTACAGTGTCCGAGTAAGGATATGGATGTAACTGCCTCGACGTGATTGGCTCGACCTCCACCAAAACTACTACCTGGGGGTGGGGGACAATTTAAGACAAAACAAGAGAAACTGTGAGATAACTCAGTAAGTGGACAGTTTAATGAAAATGAAATCAAAGATTTAATATCTTTTCAGGAAACCCTTCTTAATCACATTCAACTCTAAGACTTCACGTCGCTCTTTGAAATCCCCCAATTTTAAAAACTATTTTCAAAATCATTTTCGACAATCATCTCCAATAGACCTCAATATACTGAAAAAGCAATAAAACATTCCAAGCTGAAAAATAGCAAATCTGAACTGAAATTATCTTTATAAACTGATATCTCAAAACACTTATACTTAAAACTCACACCATTCTTGTATTCGTACTGTAGACAATGTCCTGGCCACAATCCCGCGCACGGGCAAGCTCGAATCCTGGCCACAATCTCGTACGGAGGGTCGCTCCGCACGAGCAGGCTCGTATCCTGGCCACAATCTCATACGGAGGGGTCACTCCGTACGAGCAGGCTCGTATCCTAGCCACAATCTCGTACGGAAGGGTCACTCCGTACGAGCAGGCTCGTATCCTAGCCACAATCCCGTGTATTTAACATAGGCAGGCTCGACCGATCAACACGTACATTTACACAGCAGTTTTAAAATACTCTTTTCACAATTCCCTTTCATAACCCAACTCATCAAACATGTATCTTTCCTCAAATCACAACATCTCAATCTTTTAAAGTCATTAGTCTAAAAGGATATCATTTGAAGAAACTTTAAATAATAATTCTCAACACAAATCCACCATTAAATCAATGAAATCATAGACATTTAGAAACATAAACTTTTATTAAAATAAGGTCCACTCACAAATTGGGAAATCTAGTTTCGATCCTCCATCGGATCGTCACGAGCCACGGTCGTCTTGCCTATTAAAAGCAATAGCATACAATTAAACCAATGTCAAAGACCAATAAAATGTGTGTGCGTACAAGAAACCCGACGTCCTAGTTACTTCACACTCTTCCCTATGGTTAGAAATCGTTTCTTTAAAATGATGACACTCTAAAACTCATTCCCAAAACATCTTCATTTCGACCTACGACACCCAAGATCGCCAACCAACTTAGTCCAAGTATTCAAATTCGTGTTAGAAACTCAAAATGACAGTGGAAAATTCAGAACCTCCGTCGTCGCCGTTCAAAGTGGCGGTTCTAAGATCAAAGTCCACAATTTCCTCAAATTTCACATCCTTTGTGAATTCTAGATTTCAATTGGGTTTCAAAATGATAGATTTTGTCCGACGAGGATCCAAGAATAATCTCCAAAACAGAATTTACAAGGCCAACCCGAAATGGTCCATAAATCCCAAAACAATCAAGTTTCTAAATACCCAAAAACTATCAATTCTCCAAAATTGCTTCAAACTATCAGTTCTAAATGTAAATTAAGGTTCTTAGGGATGAGAATTGCACAAAAATACATACAACATCATTAAATTTCGAAAATTTGATAGGAACCCGAAATGAGCCCTAAACCCCAAATTTTTCAAAATCACAAATACTCAAAATTGACAAGTAACTGTTGCTCCTTTTTGTACAACTTGTTTTACTTGGAATTTAGAAACGAATACCAAGTTGTAGCTCGCAAGTATACGAATCGCTCATGCAAGCATAGCGTATAAGTACGAGGTCGATCCCACGAGGAATAGGTAAATACACATCAAACCAATTCAACTTACCAATTAGAATCACCAAACACACACACACGGCAGGGGGGGTTTGTAGATAGTTAAACTCACACACACCACATACACACACACACACAATTGCAATGCTAAGAATTCAGAATCCACACCAATTGATGGAAATACAACCAAGCAATTCAAGATAATGCATATAATAAAGTTCGTCTACTAAAAGGTTTGGCTAGTCACTTTTAGCAATTACTCCCCTTACTGTGCATAAACTAAGAGCTTCTTGGGCCTTCCTTAGCCAGTTAACTTGTATGTTCCCTAGTTCTAAGCTAAGGCAGCTGTTACCCATGCAAGAGTCGTTACGATCTGTGAGAGTGACAAACACATAGCGCATGGCTCCAAATTAATGTACTGTATGTCATCTATGATCCCTTTTCTCATGAATATTATCTTAGGATACCCACTTGTTGCCTACTGAAACTATCATCCTTTCGAGCTTGTTTAGTTTCACAACATAAATCTAGATGCATGCAACCTAAGGTGATCAGTCAAAGATGCAAAACAAATAGAGTCAATTTAAATAGAGATCAAGGATTTACTACATGCATGAAATTAAATCACAAGTGTCACCATTGCATAACTCACAATTAAAGTTTCATCATCCAACTTAGCAAAGCAATAAAAAAAACTCAAAACATAATAATAAAGAAAATAAAATATCTAACTTCCATTATAATAATTAAATCCACAATGAAAGCAAGAACAAACTAATTAACTAAAGGAAAAGAAGAGAATCAAAAGAAAAATAAAGAACATCACAAGAGGGTGGCAGCGGCACAAGAGAGAAGAAGAGGAGAGACATAGCAGCAAGGAGGCTCACGACAAAGGTGAGCTAGGGCTGCGGCACATGGTCTCTCATTCTCCCTCAAGTGGCGCCACCCTCTCACTCTCTCCCTCTGAAATTCGGCCTCCCCCTCTCTCTTTGAATTCTGAAAATATAAAAATATGGGAACCCTAAACAATGAGAGAATAGGATATATTTATAGAGGTGAGGTGAGAATTCCTTAGGAGGCAAGGAGAAGACAAGGTGCGGCTAGGGTTTCATTAAAAAGAACATGGGCTTAAGTGAATTTCTTGCTCCTTAAGACTTCCAATTTTCGGCCAAAAGTGGGCCTTGGGCTGATTTGGGCTCTTTTTGGGCGTAACTTATTTTCAGCTCGCGGAACTGCTGCGCTACCTCCACTAAAATGACCATAACTTGAGCTAGAAAACTCGGAATCGAAATCCGTAAAATTCCCTGCGAAGCTAACATCCGTATCTTTCCAACCATATATAGCATGCTACCTGATTCGTTCTGGAGAATTACAGAATTGCTGTCGAAATTTGATGTTCAGATTTCAGGGTTTTGACTTCCTTGCAAGATAAGGACTCCTTGTGTGTCGACTTGGGCTAGGGTTTACAAACACACATGTGGGCTGCTGCACCCTTGTAAGCGTGATGGGCTTGCTCCCTTCTAGCTTGCGCATGGCTGCATGACTTGGTCTGAATGGGTTGCACATAGGCCCTAGGGTTTCAGTGCATGGGCTGCCACCTTGCATGGCGTGATGGACTTGGGCTGCTAGGTTTAGGCGCATGGGCTTGCATGGGATGCGCATGCATGCATGGGCTGCCACCTTCCCATTGACTTCCACATAGGCCCATGGCCCATTTGACTTGATGACATGTCATAGTTGACCCTTGACCATTGACTTTGACTTCCCATTTCGCCCGTCATTTCCATGGATGTCCACCACCTTCTAGAAGCTTCTGGAACCTTGACTTGATAGAGTTGACTTTGACCAACCTTTCCTAGTCCCACTAGGATTCCTTGTAGATGTAGGATTCCTTGTCCATTTCTACTTCTCATAATGACCATATTGCCCCTAGTGACTCCTAGTCTCATCAGGACTCCTTTTCCTACTAGGATTAGGTTTCCTAGTTCAACCAGGAATTCCTGCTCCAATTAGGATTTCTCATTTTTGGCTTGACAATGATGGTTCTGGGCTTGATGTTTCCTCTTGTGACTAGGAATCCTCATTTGACTAAGATTTCTGCTCGTTTCCTAGTTTGACCAGGAAATGTCCCAAAACGGCTCCATTTGCTCCTATTTCCTATTTTTGCTTCATTAGACCTAAAAACACAAAAACAAGATAACAGACACCAAAGTATCGAGTTCTAACACTCTAGGTTAGGGAGTTAGTATCATAAAATAGCGTAAAATGAACACTCATCAGTAACCCCATATGGGTTTGGAAGCCCATGAAGAGAGGAAGAAAACCCACTAACTAATTTCTTGATTGGAGTTCGAAGTTGGCCGGAATCGGCAAGAGAAGCCGGCAGCTGGGGGAGTTTTCTCCGGCTGTCTTCTGCTTGAGGGGGCACCGATCGGCGGAGGGGAGCTCGAGGGAGGACGGCCGGCCCACAGGGGTCACGCTGGTGGCCTCGTACCACTGGGACAGTGGCCGGAAGCTGTCCTCCGATGGTGGTGCTGCGCGCACAGAGGGAAAGAGAGGGTTGACTCAAGGGGAGGGTGGTCGGCATCGGGGTGCTCGCCGGAGGTCGAGGTCGGCAGTGGCCGGCCAGCGATGGTGACTGGGAGGGGGCGTGTGCGCGGGGAGGAAGCTTCGAGAGAGAGAGAGAGAGAGAGAGAGAGTAGTCCGTGAGAGGGGAGAGAGAAAACTGAAAACAAATTTCAGTTTTTGGGTTTTTAAAACTTAGCCTGAGCAAAATTACAATTTTGCCCCTCACTTCAAAAGCCCGTAACTCACAAACCAAAACTCGAATTGACGCACAGTTCGCGTCTATGGACTCATGGGTTCGAGATCTTTCCAATGGGTCAAAAGTCAAAATCAAAAGCCACCTAATTTTAAAAGTCAACTTTGGGTCAAGCCCAATTTAAAAGAAAATTAAAAATTAACCCAAAACCCTTTTTATTTTCTAAATAAATCTCAAAATCTTTAAAATAAAATTCAACATCCTTAAAAAAAATGTCTTAAAAACATAGTTAAATATAAATTTAAATTTCTAGTGAAAATTTGGGTCGGGTCGTTACAGAAGCAACGAAATGGCTGAAGCAAATGAGAATGTGCTGCAGCCCTTGAGTCATTTTTCAGCACCCTCGCTGCCCACACAACCGTCTTGCATCCGTTATGCGACAATAGCTACTGACTTCGAGATCAAGAGTGGTCAAATTCACTTGTTGCCGAGTTATCATGGTCTAAATGGAGAGGTTATGATCCACTTCTTAAAGGAATTTTCTGGGGTATGTGAAGCCGTACAATTGAGGGGATTGAATGCCGATCAGTCTTGTTTGAGGATGTTCCCTTTCGCGCTTAAAGACAAGGCAAAGAGATGGTTGTATTCGCTGCCTAGTGGTTCCATTTCGACTTGGGATGATCTTTTGAACAAGTTCCTGAACAAGTTCTATTCTATTTCCAAGACCAATTCGATGAGGAAGGAGATACTTGGATTTGTGCAAAAAGCCGATGAGTCATTCCATGAGACTTGGGACAGATTTAATGAGTTGCTTACTAGCTGCCCACACCACAACCTATCCTCTTGGTATTTGATTTGTTGTTTTTATCAAGGACTTTTGGAGAGGGATCAAGCTAAGGTGGATTTGGCATGTGGTGGTGCATTTATGTCTAAAACTGAAGATGAGGCTACAGAGTTATTTGAGTCACTTTCTTTGAGTTCTCAACAATGAGATTCTAATCGTTCAAGAGGAGGATCAAAGAGAGGGTTATATGAGGTAGCTGACGCGCCAAACACCATGGAGGGACAGATTGCTGAAATCAAGACTATGGTGCAGAAGTTGTCATTGGCTCAAGAGAAGTTGATGGGTGTGTAAGTGATGAGTGTGCATTTTGCATCACTTTATGATACTAATTCCTTAACCTAGAGTATTAGAACTCGATATTTTGTGTTTCTTGTCTTGTTTTTGTATTTGCAGGTCAAATGAAGCAGAAATGAGAAAAAGAAGCAAATGGAGCCATTTTGGGACATTTCCTGGTCAAACTAGGAAAACGAGTGAAATCCTGGTCAAACCAGGAAAAGTGCAGAAATCCTAGTCAAATGAGGATTCCTAGTCACACTAGGAAACATCAAGTCCAGAACCATCATTGCGGAGCCAGAAATGAGAAATCCTGATTCGAACAGGAAATCCTGGTTAAACTAGGAAACCTAACCCAACTAGGAAAGGAGTCCTAATGACACTAGGAGACCCCAGGGGCAATATGGTCATTACGAGAAGTTGAAATGGATAAGGAATCCTTCATTTACAAGAAATCCTAGTTGCACTAGGAAATGTTGGTCAAAGTCAACTCTACAAAGTCAAGGTTCCAGAAGCTTCTAGAAGGTGGTGGACATCCATGGAAATGAATGGAGGGAAGAAATGAATTTGAATTCAAATGGAAATGAGGAGCAAAATGGGAAGTCAAAAGTCAAGGGCCCATGGGCCTAAGGGATGCCGACCCAAGATGGGCCATGCATGCACATGCATGGGCCCAAACCCTAGCAGCCCAAAGTCCATGCGTAAGGAGCAAGATGGCAGCCCATGCATGCGCATGCATGCCATGCAAACTAGCAGCCAAGGAGCCCATGCGCAAGACCCATGCACAAGCCCATGCGCCAGCCCAAGATGGAAGCCCAAGATGGAAGCCCATGGAGTGAAACCCTAGCCCATCTTGTGCAAGCCACTTCAGCCCAACACATGTGAGCCCAATGCACATCAAAGCCCAAGACCAGCAGCCCATGCGCAAGGAAGGAACCCTAGCTGGCCCTTGCGTGAGTCACTTAAGCCCAAGGACAAAGCCTTGCCGCAAGCCCATCACTCCAAAACCCTAGCTGCTGCCGTAAGTTACTTCTCCTTGCCTCTCAAGGATTGCACCTCTATATATATCCCTTCAATTCAGAACCCTAAGGACATCACTTTTGCACCTACACACTCCAGCCGAATTCTCTTAGTTCCTAGTTTATTTTCTGTTTTAGGTTTTTAATTTCCGTTTTTAGTTTTGTTCTTGTGAGGGCTAGCCGAAGGTTGAGAGAGAGATAGGAGTGGCGTGGCTGCAAGGAAGAGCATCCCTAAGCCGCAAGCCCTAGCTCACCATAGCTGTGAGCCAATTGCTTGTGCAAGGTGCCTTCTCTTCCTTGTCTTGCCGCAGCCCCTCCCACCTGTTTTCCTTGATTTTTCTCCTAGTTTTCTATTTTACTGTTCGATACTGGTCTCTGAATTTATTTAATTTAAGTTTCTGAATTTAATTAGTTTATAGCTTCGGTTTTATTTAATTTAAGTTTCCGATTTTAATTAGTTTATATTTGTCAATTTAGTTTAGTTATATTTCTGATTTCAATTCGTGTATGCCTTTAAATTCATTAACTTTGCGTTTCTGATTTCTTAGCAAGCATGAATTGGGATTTCATTATTGTTTGTTGCTGTTTTTATTTATTTAATTTAGTTATATAGGTTAGTTATTCTATCTTGCATGTTAGTTGTAGGTTGATTAATGGATTTGCATGTTCTAACAAATCGTTTATCCGTCTCTTGGTCTGTTAGTTTGATGTTTGCATGTATTAAATTTCCACTATCTATTAGAACCCGTCACTAGTTGTTTGCAACCTTTGACTGGCCACCTTAGGGTAATTGCATCTAGTTTATTTGTTAGGTTTAGCTGTGAAATAGTCAAAGACACTAAACCACAAGTAACAAGGGAATAAGGGATTATTCTTGGTAGTGGGGTTGGGCGACCTCTATAAGGAAATAGTCAAAGCTTATATGTTGTGCATGTTTGACGTTCTCATAAAACTTAATGACTCATGCATGGGTAACAGCTGCCTTAGCTTGAACTAGGGAACATGTAGGTTAACTGGCTAAGGAAGACCCAAGAAGCTCTTAGTTTATGCATTAGGAGAACAATTGCGAGAAAGTAACTAGCCAAACCTTTTTAGCAGTCAAACTTTAATATGTTGTGTTCAAATTAACTGTCATTAGCCTTGGATGGTTATTGCATGCTTAACTGATTTGAAACTGAAAACTCAACATTGCAAGATAGAATAAAGGGTGTGTACGTGTGGTGATGTGTGCGTGTGTTCCATCTTTCCAAAACCCCCATTTAGTTATTCTATTGATTAATTGAATTGATTTGTTGTGTATTAACCATTCCCTGTGGGATCGACCTCGTGCTTGTACGCTTTGCTACTGATACGATTCGTGCACTTGCGAGTATACTTGGAATGAAATAGATGTTTATTTTGTTCTAAGAAAACACATCAACAATAAGCACAATGGAATGACGTGGAGCAAGCGAATCAGGTTGGGAGCTATCCTAGGGTGCCATACGATCCTTATTCCAAGACTTACAACCCTAGATGGAAGAACAACCCCAATTTTAGGTGGAGCAACACTAATGGACAGCAAGCTAGTGGGAGCAACAACAAGCCTTATGTGCACCCTAATGCCGAGAGGTCTAGCTTGGAGGAGAAGATTGCTCAGATTGCTCAAAGCACCACTTCCCTAACTTAAAGCACCAATGGCTTCATGAATCGAACCGAGCAGCAAATGCAAGCTAATCCTAACATCAAAAAGTGGTTCCCAATGTCTTTCTTACCATCTGGGAACGTTTTGATGCAATTAGGACGAAATTGGACCAAGTATGCACCGAAATAATGTTTTTGTGCGTTCTTAACACCAATTGTGGTTCAATAGGTCCAGAGCCCTAATCCTAACATGAGAAAGTGCTTTAACATGTCTTTCTTGCCATCTAGGAACTTTTTGGTACAATTAGAACGAAATTGGACCAAGTATACAACGAAATTACGTTTTCGTGCGTTCTTAACACTAAAGGTGGTTCAAAAGGTCTAGAACACTAATTCTAACATGAGAAAGTGCTTTGACATGACTTTCTTGCCAACCGAGAGCCTGTTGGTGTAATTTGTTGCACCAAGTATGCAGCGAAATGAATTTTTTTAGGGTTCATAACACCAAATGTGCTTCAATTGGTCTAGAACACTCTTCCTAACTTAGGAAAGTTCTTCGATATGTCTTTGTTGCCATCCGGGAACGTTTTGATACAATCAAAACGAAATTGGACCAAGTATGCATTGAATTGACGTTTTCGTGCGTTCTTAACACCAAATGCGGTTAAAATGGTCTAGAACGCTAATTCTAACATGAGAAAGTGCTTTAACATGACTTTCTTGTCAACCGGGAACTTTTTGGTGCAATTTGGACGAAATTAGACTAAGTATACACCTAAATGACGTTTCACTACTACAAAAAATGTAATAGACATCGGTCAATAGACAACGTTTTGTATTTTTGCCGTTATCTTAATTTATGTAACGACCCGACCCAAATTTCCACTAGAAATTTAAATTTTTATTCAATTATGGTTTTAAGAAGCTTTTAAAGGATGTTGAATTGTATTTTAAAGATTTGAGATTTATTTGGAAAATAAAAAGGGTTTTGATTTAAATTTTGATTTATTTTTGTTTTAAATTAGGCTTGATCCAATGTTGACTTTTAAAATAAATGGGCTTTCGATTTTGACTTTGGGTCCGTTGGATAGGTTTCGAGCCCACGATTTCATAGACACGTAGCACACGTCGATCCGAGTTACTGTTTGAGAGATATGGGCATTTGAAGTGAGGGTCAATTTCATAAAATTGACAAATTGGGTTTAAAAATCCAAAATCAGATTTTTTTAAAAAAGGGGATTTCTCTCTCTCTCTCTCTAGAATTTTTTACAACATTCTCTCTCCTCCCTTTATTTCTCTCTCTCCCCGCACCCTCTCCCTCTGTCTTTTCTCCCTCGCGACCACCCCTGCACACACAGCTGCCACAACCACCACCCCGACCGCACCACCACCTCGCCGTCGACCACCACTCGCCGACCCGGCCTCACCAGCGTGACCCCCAGGTGCCGACCACCCCCCAGCCTACTCTCTCTCTCCTTATTTTCTCTCTCCTCGTGTTCCCTCTCTCTGCAATTTCTCTGTGCGTAGCCACTGGCCATCAACACCGACCATTTCTCCCCGTCGCCAACCTCCGGCGAGCCTCCCCCAACGCCGACCAGCTCAACTCGGGCCTTCTCCAGCCAGCCCAGCCCAGCCACCTCTGCTCGCGAATCCAACTTGGAAAAGGCAGTCCTGACCGCCGGCTTCTCTTCCCTTTTCCGACCAGTTTTCCGGCGCCAATCACCTCCATCCTAGGTGGGTTTCGTTCCTCTTTCTTTTGGGCTTTCATTTCTTCTGGTTTTGTAGCTCAGAAATCGTGAAATTTGAAACTATAAATTTTGAGGAATTGAGGCCATTTCGAGATTTACTTTGGTTTTCAGATTGGGGGAATTATTCTTGTTGTTTTGTTTAGAAATTTCCATCCCTAGGAACCTCAAATGTGGATTAATACTGAAAGGTCGAGTGGGTTTGAGGAATTTGGCATTTGTTGGCTGAAAATTGGTTTTGGAGCAACCATTTTACGTGGCACCCACTGAGATTTCGAAACCCAGTGTGATTTCATGAATGTAGGTTTATTTTAGAACGATCGTTGAGTGGGTTATTTGATCCTGGCTACATTGAGTGTTGTTAGAGAAAGCCGAAGTTGTTGGGGCGAAAATGTGAGACTTTACCGATGTCGAAATGACTCTAAGATGAGCTTTCCGACTGAAATAAGCCTTGTGCTTATTCCTTTTAAATTTAGTTTTAGTTTTAGAAGTGAGAGTGACGTCGAGTTGAGCCGCGAAGCTTTCAGAGTGTTTACGTAGGAGTTTTGGGTCTGCGAGTGGACGTTGGGAATCGTCGAGTTAGATTGAGAGTCAGGTGTGACGTTAAGTTAAGTACACATTTACATTTAAGTGTCTTGAGTCGGAACTAACTTTATTTCTTTGATTGTCATTCTAGGCGACACAGCTGTGACTCGTGACGATCCGGCGGAGGATCGAAGCTAGGGCTATCTCTATGAGTGGACTTTATTTTGCGAATACTCTTCTAAATTTCATGTTTTACTCGTTTGGTTATTGAATTTGTTTGAGAAATAATAGAATTTGAATTGGATCTTTGTCTTGGAAGTATTTTCTTAGATTATGATTTTATTATTTAATCTGGTTATCATGAGTCTTGACTAAGAAATGTTGATTGAGAGTAGACATTTTCCTTATGAATATATGTGGTAAATTTCAATGGTTTAAGTATCGTGTGACATGGATTTGATTTGAGTTACGAGTTTTATGAAGTTAAATGAGCAGTTTTAAACCATCCTATTAGTACCCCCTTAGCAGGTATAATTTTGCTCTGCATTCGCCTAGAAATGACTCGGCGGTGTATGACCAGCATTTGCTCTGCACTTGCCTAGTCTGCGGTGTATGACCAACATTATATATCGCTCTGCACTTGCCTAGTCGGCGGTGTACGACCAGCATTTCATATTTGCTCTGCACTTGCCCAGAGATGACTCGGCAGTGTATGACCAGCATAATAAGCTCTGCGTGCATGTATGACCAGCAGTTCCCCGGGTACTAGTATGATGTGATTTTATGTAGTCCTTGAGATTTTACTTGATTGAGTTTTAAGTTGTGAAATCTGATTATTTAACCTATCTGTGTTCTTATATGATGTTTTAATTGATATTTTTATTTAACATATCTTGTGGAAGAAATTCTGAAATCTCTTGTATCTTTACGTTGATGGCTTTTTGACGTTTTCGAAAAGTAGGTGAAAAGGTTTTAAAACTGGGGGATTTCAAAGAGTGACGTGAGGTTTTACAGCTAAATGTGTTTTTGAAGGATTTTCTGAACAGGAAGAATTGCTTTGTTTTCGTTTCCATAAACCTGTCCACTCACTGAGTTATCTCACAAGTTATCTTGTTTTGTCTTAAATTGTCCCCCCAGGTAGTAGCTTTGGTGGAGGTCGAGCCAATAACGTCGAGGCATATACGTCCATATCCTTACTCAGACCGTGTAGGCGCCATTTTCATTGTGTAAAAATTTCTTGTAATAGATTAGTGGCTCTGATAACCACTTTTAAATTTTAAGATGGTTTCTCTGTGAAATTTTTGGGTTTGAGACCCTTTTTGGTTGTGGTAGAGGTGGTTGATGTTTTAGAATTGTTCTTAACAAGTTTTGAAATTTTGGGTTAGTCCATTTTCAAGGGAGGTTCTGCCGAATTTTCGGTAGGATTTTCCTTGATTTTAGATCCCACAGGACCTCTCCGGGTTTCAGGGTGGAATCCGGGGGCTGTCCTGTCAATTTACCACACAACGGTTTTTAACAAACCGTTATATTAATGTATATTATCCCATGGTATTTGTTTGATAATTTTTCCTAACAATTTCCTAACAATAGTATTAGGGAATACCGTTGTGTTGGGCAAGTTTCACAAAAATATAAAATTTTGAGGATCTTTGTATTTGACAAGCACATGACCGCGTTAATGAAATATATCGCGCGCGCCTTAGGTCTTTTTGGGTCAAAGCCCTCTAACTTCACCTTTCAGAAACTCACACACACTTTGCCCACAACTTAGTCCTCATCGATCGATTGATCTTCCCACCTCAACTCAGTCCTCTGGCTTCACCAATCAATCTTCCCTCTCGCGCATTAATCTCCGTCCTCATCGCGCGTCAATCTCCATCTCCGACGTCGTCCCTCGCTCTCCATCTGCACGTCTCCTGACGTCACCGACCTCCATGTCCGTCCTCATCGTCTTCGCCTTTTTCTCATTGCCCGGCCATCTCTGCACTCCCCTGAATCATCTTCGTGTATCTCTGCACTCCCGTTCAGGTACAGTTGGGTTAGGATTTGATTTTGGGTGGTTTTTTCCTCATTAGATTTTGTTCTTTCTTTTTTTGTGCATTTTTTATTTTTGTTCATTGAGGTTCTTTTAACCTTTTTTGTTTTGTGTTTTTGCTCAAGGTGAAGTTCATATTGGTGATATTTGGTAATATTGTTGAGCTTGGGGAAAGAAAGGTGAGCTCATCAGGCCCTTTTTTTTTTTTTTTTTTTGGTGTTTTGTTGGTTTTAGCATCTTGTTTTCTTCTATTTTGATGGTAGGGGTTTTATTTGTAGACTATTTAAGGGATTATGTTGATTTCTTGATGCAATTGATTAACTTTTGTTACTCATTATAATGAATGTTTGATTTTGATGAGAAAAATAGTTATGAGTAGGTAATTGTGTATTGAAGTGGAAAGCTGCTACCCCTCCCCTACCCTATAGAAATCATATAAGTTCATTCACTCCATTGTGTTTGCTTTATTTCAATTGAGGAAATTACTAAGACTAAACTAAGTGTATAATTTTTAAGATGCATTGTGCTAGCTTGAAATACCTAATTTAGATCAACCTGCAGAGTATGTCTAAGATATTTAGACAATATTTTGGACCACAAACTTACTAAGACTAGTTAGTTTTCAATTGCATGCCTATGTTCAATGGTATAGTGGTTGTGTTTAGTTTGTCTTTGTATTTGTTTTGTTTCACTAGATTCAATATTTGGTATGATTTTATAAATGACATGCATGTTTGTATGGACAAGTCAAAGATGGACAAGTCATGGATGTATGCGGATAGAAGATCAAGGGCATATGAGTTAGGGATTCAAGAATTTTTCAAGTTTGCATTACAGCATGCTAGAACCCAAACCTCATTCATTGTCCTTGCCAAAAATGTGGAAATATGAGACAATTTAGGATTGGAGTTATAAGGGATCATCTATATTTTAATGGGGTTGACCAAAGTTACCAAAATTGGATATGGCACGGAGAAGTTTCTAGTACATTTGCGAATGCAGCTAGAAGTGTGGAGGAACAAGAAGATAATTTTGTCTCCGAAAGAGTGGATATGGGAGATAATGAAGAGGAAGAATTTTCAAATGATTCTAACTATTTCATTAATTTGGTTGGGGATGGCGATGAACCTTTGTATCCTGGTTGTGATAAATTCACCAAGTTGAGAGCATTGGTAAGATTGTACAATTTGAAAGCGAAGCATGCATTGAGTGATGCAAGTTTCACTAACTACGTGATTGCCTTTGGAGATTTTCTTCCATCAGGTAATAACATACCCACATCTATGTACGAGGCAAAGAAGATTTTGTGTGCTTTAGGGATGGACTATGAGAAAATACATGCATGCCCTAATGACTGCATTTTGTATAGAAATGAGCATGCGGATGAGATTAATTGCCCTAACTGTAGTGTGTCAAAGTGGAAGTTAAGTAGGGATTCAACTGTTAAGGAGGGGGTGCCTCCGAAGGTGTTATGGTACTTTCCCATTATCCCAAGGTTTAAAAAGATGTTTCAGTCTAGTAAAACATCCGAGAGTTTGACTTGGCATTCTGATAAAAGAGTGAAAGATGGTAAGATGTGGCATCCTGCAGATTCTCCATCTTGGAAGTCAGTGGACTATAAGTGGCCTGAATTAATTTGCTGAAGATCCTAGAAACCTTAGGCTCGCACTTGCATCTGACGATTTCAATCCCCATAGTTCTTTAAGCATTAAATACAGTTGCTGGCCAGTTCTACTTGTCACTTATAGCCTTCACCATGGTTGTGTATGAAAAGAAAGTTCACGATGCTGTGTCTATTGATTTCTGGCCCTAAACAACCTGGAAGTGATATAGACGTTTACCTAGTACCTTTGATTGATGATTTAAAAACTCTATGGAAGGGAGTTGTAGGAGTGTATGATGCATACAAATGAGACCCCATATTTTTCAATGATTTTATTTTAAATATTTCGAGAATTTATTTTAAGGATTTTAAGAATTTATTTGGAATTTCAAAAGGTTTTAATTTAATTTGAAATTTGGTTTTAATCTGGGCTAGACCCAAAGTTGACTTTTTAAATTAGTGGGCTTTCGTCTTTGACTTTGGGCACGTTGGATAGGTCTCGAGGCCACGAGTTCATAGACACGTAGCACGCATCATTCTGAGTTACGGTTTGAAAGATATAGGCGTTTGAAGTGAGGGGCAATGTTGTAAATTTATAAAAGTGGGATTTAAATACCCAAAATCAGAAAATTTTTCTGATTTCTCTTTCTCTCTCTAGAATCTTCTACAAGCTTAATTCTCCCTCTCCCTTTATTTTTCTCTCACCCGCACTCTCTCCCTCTGTCTTCTCTCCCCCGCAACTACCCCTGCGCCCACAACCTAGCAACCACCACCCACCCCTGCCGGCCTCTGGCTCCGGCGAACACTCCTCCCAGCGCCGACCACCTCCCCTGAGCCTACTCTCTCTCTCCCCGTGTTTTTCTCTCTCTTCCCTTTCTCTGTGCACACCCAACCCCTTCACTCAGCCATCACTTCAGCTCACACCGCCAGCCATTCCGACCACCTGAGACCTCTGGCGACTTTCCCTTCGGCCGACCAGCTCAGCCCGACCCTCCTCCAGCCAGCCTAGCCACCTCTGCGCGCGAATCCAGCTCGGAAAAGACAGTCTTGACCGCCGGCTTCTCTTCCCTTCTCCGACCAGTTTCCGGCGCCAATCACCTCCATCCTAGGTGAGTTTCGTTCCTCTTTCATTGGGCTTTCATTCTCCTAAGCTTAGGTTGATTAATTTTGAGTAATTTGGAATTCGAAATTCTGGGAATTATAGCCATTTCGGGGTTAGCTTGGGTTTTCGGATTTTGGGACTATTATGTTGTCGTCTAGGACAAATTTCCTTCCCTAGGAGACTCAATAATTGTCTGGAACTGAGAAAATGAGTGGGTTTGAGGAATTAGGCATTTCTTGGTTGAATTTGGAGTTGGGGCAGCCACCTTGGGTAACACCCACAGTAATTCCGAACCCCCACTACCATTCGTGAACTAAGGACTATTTTGGGCATTTGTGGAGTGGGTTGTTGAGCATGGCTACGTGAGTGTGATTGGAGAAGCCGAAGTTGTTTATAAGTTTAATTTTGAACGACATAAACCGTCGAGTTAGAACGAGTGTCGGGTGTGATGTTAAGTTGGGCACACATCTACGTTTAAGTGTCTTGAGTCAGAACTAATTGTATTTCGTTGATTGTCTATTTTATAGGCGAGACGACCGCGGCCCGAAACGATTCGGCGGAGGATCAGAGCTAGGATTCTCACTGTGAGTGGACTTTTATTTTTGAAAATGTTTATGGAAGTTTATAATTTAATTTATACTTGTTTTCTAGTTATTGTTTGAGAAATAAAAATCTTTGAGTTGGTTGTTTAATCTTTAGTGAGTTATGAAAATCATATCATTTCAATTATTTAATAATGTCGATTTTAATCGGGATTTGATGTTTGGATCGGAAAATGTTTGGCTTTTAAAAAAATATACAAGTGGTCGTTTTAGCATAATTTTTATATATTGATTTTTCTTGAACGAGGGGTTCTTAACATTTATTACCACCCTTTTTATTATGTTTATAACTTATTTTATTTTGGACCTATTGTGAGAAGGGTAGAATTGAGATTTATATCGATTCATTATTTCGTTTTGAAAAGTTTCGAAAAAGGTTTTGGGGAAGTTGACTTTCTAAGTAAAGGCCTTGTGGTTTGTCAAATTGTTGTTGGTTTTCAAACCACCTTTGCAGTACCCTCCAGGTTATCAAATAAATAGGTCTTTGGGACCCATCACGGCACACATATAGGCTTTGGGCCGTGTGTCGGGATGCTTCGCCCTTTGGGGGCCGCTCTGCGTGCACGTAAGACCAGGATTGCCTGCACGTGCTGATTTTATTCGCACGTGTGTATGGCCAGGATATTGCCTGCACGTGTTGGATTTCACTCCACGCGTGTGTATGGCCAGGATATTGCCTGCCTGTGCGATGCAGGAATTCCGCACAGGTGTATGGCCAGGTTATTCAGGGTATATAGCATGGTGGAAGATGAAATTGGTATCTTTAAGAGTTTAAATATGAATTTTAAGTGAGAAATACTTTACGAACTCTATAAAGTTTTCGATTTCATTATTTTATGACTTTGATAAATTAAATGATTGGCTTTTGAGGAACGTGTTTTGAGTTATCTTTTCTTTGAGTTCCATTAGTTTTATAATACTCTTAAAGCTTAGAAATGGTTTTATGATTTACTTAAAGATCGTAAGATGATTTTAAAACTGGGGGATTTCAAAGAGCAACGTGAGGTCTTAGAGCTATACATGGTTTTGAAGGATTTTCTGAAATAGGAAGTTTACTTTTGTTTTCGTTTCTATTAAACTGTCCACTCACTGAGTTATCTCACAGTTTTCTTGTTTTGTCTTAAATTGTCCCCCCCCCCCCCAGGTGGTAGCTTTGGTGGAGGTCGTGTCATTATCGTCGAGGCAGTTACATCCATCTCTCTAGTGGGACCCTGTAGGCGCCATTTAATTTTTGTAGAAATTCCTTGTAATAGAATAGAGGCTCTGATAACCACTTTAAATTTTAAGTTGGTTTCTCTGTAAAATTGTTGGGTCTGAGACCCTTTTTTGTTGTGGTAAAGGTGGTTGCTGTTTAGAAGTGCTTTTTAACAGGTTTTGAAATTTCTGGGTTAGTCCATTTTCAGGGGAGGTTATGCCGAATCTTCGATAGGATTTTCCTTGATTTTGGATTCCCGCAGGACCTCTCCGGGTTTCAGGGTGAAATCCAGAGGCGGTCCTGTCAAAATTAATACTATTTGTGAACTCTGGAATTAGATTGTAATGCATTGTTTTTGTGGACAGATTATGCATATTCTAAGGACAACAATACGTGGCCGATCGATTAACGAAATCTTAAGCCGTGTCATGGTGGTTATCGGACGCGAGAAAGGTGGATGGTGCTTCGTCTTTTGGCTATTTCTAGTGACGAACAATAAGGGATCGTGAAATGGGAACGTATTCCGGAAATGATTAGACGTTGATCGGTTAAACTGTGAGTGGACTAACTTTTAATTTTTCTGAAATGTTTTATAAGTTGATGACTAAATTCTATTTCTTGGCTATATTGAGTTTGAATTTTAAGCTAAAAGATTTTGAGTTAGAATTTGGTTTTTAAAAATCTTATTTCCTAAGTTTAAATTGATATATATGGTTTTTGTATTCAAAGTTTCTTGAATTTATGAATTTAGATATTGTGAGTTGAACAAATACATACTCAAAGTTTCATGGATTTATGAATTTGGTTTTGTTAAAGAAGTTTAGAAGGATACGAAAGGATTTGAGTTTTGGTTTATATGTGTTTATGAGTTATCGGTTTTTCAAACCACCTTTTCAGTACCCATCCAGGTTATCAGATCAAATAGGTCTTTGGGACCCATTGCGGCACACACATAGGCTTTGGGCTGTGTGTCGTGATGCTTGACCCTTTGGGGGTGGCTCTGCGTGCACATAAGACAGAAATTGTGGCTCTACATGTGTATGACAGATTCTCGGCTCTGCGCATGTATGACAGATTATTTATGACTCTGCATGCGTATGACAGATTCTCGGCTCTGCGCATATATGACAGATTATTTATGGCTCTGCATGCGTATGACAGATTCTCGGCTCTGCGCATGTATGACAGATTCTCCGAGTAACTGACTTGGTGTGTTGTATTATATATGTATTATATGTTTTTATGGTGATATTTATTTTAAATTTATAAAACTATTCAGAATTTTAAATATTTGAATTCTATTTGATAAATAGTTTATCCTTCTATTTGGTTTATTAAATTATGAAAACAATTTTGAACGAGTTTCTGAAAGCGTTTTAAAACTGGGGGATTTCAAAAGGCATCGTAAGGTTTTAGAGTTAAACGTGTGTAAAAGGGTTTTTCTGAAAAGATATTTAATGTTTGATTTTCATATCCATTTAACTGTCCACTCACCGTTTTCTTGTTTGTCTTAAATTGTCCCCCCCAGGTAGTAGCTTTGGTGGAGGTCGAGCCAATCACGTCGAGGCAGTTACATCCATATTCCTACTCGGACCAGTAGGCGTCATTTTATTTTCGGTATTAAAAATTCTTTGTAATAGAATAGAGGCTCTGATAACCACTTTAAATTTTAAGTTGGTTTCTCTGTGAAATTGTTGGGTCTGAGACCCTTTTTGGTTGTGGTAGAGGTGGTTGAGGTTCTTAGAAGTGTTTTTACAGGTTAATAAAATTTTCGGTTAGTCCATTTTCAGGGGAGGTTCTGCCGAATTTTCGGTAGGATTTTCCTTGATTTTGGATTCCCACAGGACCCCTTCAGGTTTCAGGGTGGAATCCGGGAGCGGTCCTGTCAATTGTGATAACGAGCTGCAGCGAGTGTATTGTAATAACCAGCTATATAAGGTTTTTCTTTTCTCTATATAGCTGTATTGTGATAACGAGCTTGTGTATTGTGTTTCTCTAGTAGCTCATTTCATTTCCTCTGCAAGTAATTCCAGAGATAGAGTACTACAGTATTAGCAAGATCTCTGCTTTCATGGTTATACGTACCCTTGACACATAATAATTAATAAATTATAATTTAATTCATTACCCCTCCCAGGTTCAAAAAAAAAATTAAAACATGCATATATGAGATTCAAAATAAGGTACAACTTGACACAGCTAGCTGCAATATTATTTCATGTGGTTGAATTATGGAGATGTATTGTGGTTCATGTGGTCCTGACCCTTGCTAGCTAACAGTAGTCAACATATATATATATTCCCTTGCCTTGTGTACAAGCTAGGATCGATTGATTGCATGGTGGTGGTTGTATGAAGTAAATGGGTATTTACACTTTGCATTCAAATTTGGGGTCTAAAAAGCACAAGCAGCCAGCATGCACTCAATTAGCTGATCGACCAGCTATATAGCCCAGTTTAATTATATATGTACCTTATTAACAAGTACTGGTCACTGTCCCTCACTTAATGCCTAGCTAGCTTCTATGATCTGATCACATAGTGACTAAAATTAAGTAACTACTCATTCAAATGATCACTTCAATACATCTAGCAATATCATGATCATCTTGTATTCTGTGCACCAGCTAGCTGTTCGAATTTTGTTCAATTTCCAATGGTAATATTCAGCTAGCTTTATGAAACCCATATTTTTGTTTGGCTGCAAATATGCAATTACCAAGAAAACCCAACAATATATATCTACTAGCTATATGAAATAAAATGAAAATTTGATTCTTTATTTTGCAAAAGTCACTGCAGTTTCGAAGACGAAAGAAGTATGAAACCAATATATATTGCTTCATTCATAATTCATATATGCATCCAATTAAGTTCCCAAAAATTAATCTAAGATTATGTATAGAGGCCAGTATATGGTACATACTACATACATATAGCATGGTCGATCTAAAACAAGCAAAACATAGGGAAATTTAACATATAAATCTCTGTACAATGTGGTATATAGCAGTCATAATAAATTAAATACAAAGCCTGCAGCAAGAAAATATACACAGTCAATTAAACAAAGATTATATGGAATCTAAGTGGTCTTACATGGGTTTTCTTCAAACTTCTATATATTGAGAATGGAGGAACTTTCAGCAACTTGCATAGTTGTGTACATGAGGTCAGTGTACTTTTTGATTCATCTACATTGTTTTTTTTCCCTCATAAACTGTTGTGATACAAATGGATGCTTGAAAATTGTTAGGTACCTGTACGATAGGCTTATCGAATCCAACATGGCTGAAATGGTTGGTCTTGTGGACCCAGCACGTGTCTCTATGGGAATTGGAAATTCAGAGAATAGATCAAAGTACCTAGCAGACAGGTTCCAGCAAGGAAAATGTGACCGTGTCTTTTTAGTGCCGTTCAATGCTAGGTAAGGGTATTTATTGATGAACCTGAATGTCAGTCATTTGTAATGCTATTTGTATATATGCTTCCCATACATGCCATGGTAATAATCGTTCTATTTGGTAGCTCGCATTGGATTTTGACTATCATTAGCGAGGAAAAAGACGTGGTTCACATCATGGATCCTCTTCCAAAACTGACTCTAACCAAGACTGGGTGGAAGTGGTGAATACGTAAGTTTCTGTTCCCTCCTAAATTTACCTAATATGCATAGTTCTTTGATGATGGAGCATAACTTGAATTTAAATTGTGGTGATCAAGTGCCATTAAAATATTCAATGGCGTTACGGGAAGGCAAGACAGAAAAACACCACAATGGAAGAATCTCGCTGTAAGCATCTATCTATGTACTATACTTGAGTTTTTTAAGCTACTTATGTCATTCTGATTTGGACTAAGGATGCCATTGTTATATATAACTCGATGTGTGCTGTTTTTTGCTTGTATGTAGTGTCCTAAACAATCAGGTGGTGTTGAATGTGCATATTATGTGATGAGGTACATGAAAGAGATCATTGAGGACACAAACCTTGCCTTTGAGACCATGGTTAGAATCTTTTGACTATTTCAGTATTTATAAATTATTATCCGATGTAATTTTGATTGCATTTTTGTTTTGGTTATGTCATCAATCTGTTATTTTGGAGTTTTTGAAGTTATATATATAGGCATGTACTGCCTTTGGATATGGTGTTTGATTGGCTTGAACTGCCATGCATATATTTATCCTTTGCATGAATGTTTGCAACTTTGCATGTTGAACTTGGAACTGCCCTTTGTCTTTAGAATTTCCAACTGCATGCAATTGACTTTTTTATTTCATGGATATGCAGCTTAATTTATAGGAAACTTGGATATGGCTTTCTCAATCTTTAAATTTGAAACTGGTTTTGGATTGATAGGAAACTAGGATATGGTTTTGGTTGTTATAAATCTGGTAAATTGAACTTTAAAGCTTGCTGGACCATCACATGTACTTAAGCTTGTTGCTGGGGGCTATCACATGCAACTCTTCCTTTTGGATTTTGGGATTGCTATCAGCTGCCTTCTTTATTTGAATAATTGCATGTCTAGGTGGCTCTGATAGCATGCAGCTAGCCTTATATTATTTGCACTCTGCCATGTATAAGTTTTGGGATTGCAGCAAGAGCATAACTTTTATAATTTGAATATATAATTGCATATCTTTTGGTGGCTGATCATGACTTGTCTTTAATGTTTTCAGTGGTCTAAGACGAAGAACAAGCGGACTGGTTACACCCAAGCCTAAATTGATGAAGTCCGAGTTGAATGGGGAGACTATGCATGTCACCGAGAATTATTTTTAGACATGCATGTTGGTATACTATTTTGACGTACATTTTGTGGATATGGTATTAGTGCTGCCATTCCAATCTTTTGTAAAGGAAAAGGCAGAATTTAGAACTAGCTAGCTAGCTAACTAGTGTGCATATTTTAGAACTAGCTAGCTAGCTAGTGTGCATAATTTAGAACTAGCCATGTCTTATATTTTGTGCAGATTTTTGAAGTTGCTTAGGGGGTTATATATGGATTAGCTAGGGTTATCCCTACTTGTAGAGGGATTTGTAATTCATTTTTGTTAACTTGAATATGGTTCAAATTGGATGTTAGAAATGTATGAGAATGTTGGATGAAATTGATGGAAGCATTTAAATTGTACAAATTGGGTGGTGCATGTTGGAACTTTTATACCAAATATTTGACAGGAAAAACTGATATCTAACAATCCATTTCAATTTAGTTTTTTTTAATTAAAAAACATTTACAATATCAGTTAAACACTGATATCTAATGTCTGTTAAATCTGATATTTATACAGGCATATACATCGAAAAAACAAATAATAACGATATCTAATGTTATTTTTATATCACATGGTAACTCAAACATGATGTTTAAAAGACTTATAATATCTGAAACAACGAACAAACAGATATCTAATATGTACATATATATCGGTTCTAGTTAAAACTCTGATGTGTTAACAATATTAAATATCGTTTTAATAAAAAAAGTGATGTAACAACCTACCAAATATACCTTTTGCTGAGTTTACAATATCGAAAAATATAACCAAACGGATATGTAATATACACTTTAATATCAGTTCTTGAAAAACTAATAATATTGAAAGTATATTACATATCGTAATCCATTCATGTAGATATCGGAAACTTGAAAAATCGATATATATTATTTATTAACAATATCGGAAATTCAACAAATAGGATGTCTAAGTTGTTATAAACATCGGCTCAAAACCGATATTGAAAATAGGGTACATTAGATATCACGTCTGCCCTTATCGGTCGCAAACCTAATAGACATTAGTGTTCCACTGATATCTAATGGGGTATTTCCTTGTAGTTAAAGAAAATAGACGTCATGCCTCGACGTAATTGGCTCGACCTCCACCAAAGCTACGCCCTGGGGGGAAACAATTTAAGACAAACAAGAAAAATTGTGAGATAAACTCAGTGAGTGGACAATTTATAAGTACGGAAAATAAATGTCGTTTATCTTTTCACGAATCTTTAAAAGTCAAATTTAAACTCTAAGACCTCACGTCGCTCTTTGAAATCCTCCAATTTTAAAACGCTTTCAGAAATACGTTCAAAGTTGCTATCATATTTTAATAAACCAAACCAAAGCATAAACCTTTTATAAAAAAAATTTCAAACATTAAAATTCTGAATAGCTTATAAATTTAAAAAGAACGATCGCACTAAAACCGTATAATACATTTATAATAGGGATTAATGTCATTTTGCTCCCCAGACTATTACACATGTCTCAGTTTGCTCCCCAGACTTCTAATTTGGAAAATTAAGGACCCTGACTTTTTCAATTTTGCCAATTAAGGTTATTCCGTCAATTTATACATTTTTCATCTAAAATGTCGAGATGATCAAGCAAAATTTAGCAAGAAATAAAAGAGGAAAAATGATGCATGAGGAAAAAATGATAAGATCTAATTGGAAGGGACCATTTTGCCCTCAAAGATTTGGATAAAAAATGTGTAAATTGACAAAAGAACCTCAATTGGCAAAATTGAAAAAGTCAGAGTCCTTAATTTTTCAAATTAGAAGTCTGGGGAGCAAACTGATACAAGTGTAATAGTCGGGGGAGCAAAATGGTATTAATCCCTTTATAATAAAACACACTAAGTCAGATACCCATAGAACCTGTCATACATGCGCAGTGCCGAGAATCTGTCATACGCATGCAGAGCCAGAAATCCTGTCTTACGTGCACGTAGAGCCACCCCCTAAGGGTCAAGCATCACAACACACAGCCCAAAGCCTATGTGTGTGTCGTAATGGGTCCCAAAGACCTATCCAATCCGATAATCTGGAGGGTACTGAAAAGGTGGTTTGAAACTATTTCCCATAACCAAACAAAATCTCTTATTCCACCAATAGAAAATATTTTTATAACATTCTCAGAACTTTAAATCTTCAAACCAAAATGTATGAACAAAACTAGTAAATTAGTCCTCAATAAATCACATTCAAATACATAAAACCAATCAAAACGTTTGACCATAAATAAAAATATGCAATAATCCATGCGTATATATAAAAAAATAATAAACTAGTTTCATTTCTAACATCCAACAACTCATAAAGACCAATGTGTAAAACTATGTTTAAAATAAAGCTTATTTATTATAGCAATTTGAAACCCAAATCTAACACCATTGATTAAATCCCAAAATAAATTTCAAAACGTTAAGTATGAAATGATTGATGAGATTTTCAAACTCTCTAGAAAAACTAAAAAGTCTAGTTAAACTTTCATTTCTCAATTAAAACTTTATATCCAAATCAAATTACGAATTTCATAAATCATTTAAAAAAACAAGAATCCACTCACAAAGATAGCCCTAGCTTCGATCCTCCGCCGGATCGTCACGAGCCACGGTCGTCTCGCCTATAAAATAAAAATAAAAAATACAATTAGTTTCGACTTGACAATATTTAAAGTGTGTGTGTGTATACGAGACCTAACGTCATGCTCATCTTTCGTCTGGCATAACGCTTTACGACGTACAATTTAAACCCACAAATAGCTACATAAACACTCTGAAAGCTTCCCGGCTCAACCTAACAAAAAACAACCTAACCAAGATCGATAAATCACTCAAAATTTTCCTAAAAACTCCTAAAATCATGAAATATCAGTAGGGGTTTGAAACCAAATTGGTTGTCGCCCAAGGTGGCTGTCTCAAGCCCAAAATTAACCAAATATATATAAAAATTTCTCAAATCTTCTCATACATTCAAATCTAACATCCACTTTTGGGTTTCCTAAAGATGAGATTGTCCAAAACCACACCAAAATTACCATAAGACTCAGCCAATCCTCAGCAGACCCGAAATGGGTTCCAACCCTTGCAATCAAACTTTTCAATACTCAAAATCCTCCAAATTTTCTCTAAAATTCTGATCCTAAACATTCATTGAGTCTCCTAGGGACATAATTTGTCCAAAAGAAAAAAAAACTTCATAATAGCCTCCAAATCCGAAAAACCAAGACAAACCCGAAATGACTCTCTAAACCCCCAAACTCAATCTTCCATATAAACTCAAAATTAAGCAAGCACAACACAAGAGATTGAAAGCCCATCAAGAGGGAGAGAAAACCCACCTGAAAACAAGTTGAATGGAGGCCGGGGGTGGTCGGAATCGACGAAGAGAGGGGGCGGCAGCTGGGTTGTTTTCTGGCGAGTTTTCGCATGTAAAGGGGCAGCTCGACAAGGAGGATGACTGGGAGGTGACAGCCGGCTTGAGGGGAAGGTCGCCGGTGGTCGGGGTCGACAGGAGGTGGTTAGCAATGGTGGCTGTGGTGGGTATGTGCGCGCGCAGAGGGAGGTGTGTAACGACCCGACCCAAATTTCCACTAAAAATTTAAATTTTTATTTAACTATGTTTTTAAGAGAATTTTTTAAAAAAGGATGTTCAATTTTATTTTAAAGAATTTGAGATTTATTTAGAAAATAAAAAGGGTTTTGATTTAAATTTTTTATTTATTTTTGTTTTAATTTGAGCTTGACCCAAAGTTGACTTTTAAAATAAATGGGCTTTCGATTTTGACTTTGGGTCCGTTGAATAGTTTCGAGCCCACGAGTTCATAGACACGTAGCACGCATCGTTTCGAGTCGCGGTTTGAAAGTTACGGACATGTGAAGTGAGGGGCAATTTTGTAAATTTATAAAAGTGAGTTTTTAAATACCCAAAATCAGAAAATTTTTTCAGATTTTTCTCTCTCTCTCTCTAGAATTTTCTACACACCTCCCTCTCTCTCTTTATTTCTCTTTCCCGCACCCCCTTTCTCTCTGTGTCTCCTTCACCCACACCATCCCCTGCGCGCATCACCTAGCCACCACCACCCACCATCACCGGCCACCCCTTGCCAACCTCTGGCTTCGGCGAACACCCCCCAGCGCCGACCAGCTCCCCCGAGCCTATTCTCTCTCTCTCTCTCTCTCTCTCTCCTCGTGTTTTCTCTCTCTCCCCTTTCTCTGTGCGCACCCAACCTCTGCACCCACTCACCACTTCGGCTCACGCCGCCGGCCATTCCGGCCACCTGAGACCTCCGGCGAGCCTTCCTGACGCCGACCACCTCTCCCGACTACTCCTCCAGTCAGCCCAGCTCCCACACGCGCGAAATCAGGGCCAAAGGAAGCCCAGCCCGCCGCCTCTCCCTCGCCGGATTCCGGCCAAATCTCAGCCCCTTTCATCCCTATTTTTGGTGAGATTTTCTTCCTCTTTTATTGGGCTTTCACTTTCCTTTGGTTTTGTAGTTTAAAACCTTGAATTTAAAAACTTGAAATTCTGGGGTTTGATGTCATTTCAGATTTTTTCTATAATTTTCGGATTAGAGGGCTGTTATTGATGTTTTCTTGGACAATTTCATCCTTAGGAACCTCAATTGATGTTTAGAATTGAAAAGGATGAGTAGATTTTAGGAAATTAGGTATTTTGGCTAAATTTGGTCTTGGAGCTGCCACTTGGGGCGGCAATCGCAGTGGTCTCAAACACCCACTGTCATCTCTTGAATGTAGGATTATTTAGAGCCATTGTTGAGTTGGTTTTTGAGTGGGTTGTTTATCTTGGGTAGGTTGGAAGTGATTGGAGAAACCGAAAGGTGTTTCGGACTGTAAATGGGAGACTTTGCTGATGCTGAAACCACTCTAGGACGATTTTCCTGATCAAGATAAGCCATACGCAGGTTCCTTTTAAGTTTATGACTGGTTTTGGAAGTGTGGGTGATGTTGAGTTGAGCCGGGAAGTTTTCAGGGAAATGAGAGGGTGTTTATGGATTAAGAAGAGTAAGTTATTAATTGTTGTTTAAGCGAGAGTCGGGTGGGACACTTAGGTTTTATACACACACTCTAAATGTCGTTGAGTCGAGACTAATCTTATGTTTTATTGTTTTATTTTTAGGCGAGACGACCGTGGCTCGTGACGATCCAGCGGAGGATCGAAGCTAGGGCTATCTCTGTGAGTGGACTTTTGTTTTAAAAACATTTTATTTACTTTATGATTGAATTTATTTGCTTATCCCGAGTTTTATTTGAGTATGGTTTGAGTTAAAATAATTTGGGGTTGAATTTGTTATAAATGATTATGATTTTCAAAGTTTACATTTCCGTTAGTTTGACTAATGTCCTTACTTTAAGTCTTATTAAATGATTTTTCATACGAGATTGACGAATAAATTTGGTTTTAAGAGTCGATAGAGAAATACGATTTTAAACGTGATTTATACAAGAATTTATTGAAAGGAAATTGATTTCAAAGTTTTGAGAAAGCCTTGAGTTGATAGAAAAATGTGTGATAATCTCATTTGGATTTTTCATTTTTAAGAAATTATTTTGCGTGGCATTGAGATATTATGAATGGTTTTATGTATACTAAGATTATTTGAAGTACTACACTTTGGCGTATTGACTTAAGGTTTGAAGGAAGGTTTCAATAATATTTTCTTTCGATGAAAAAATGATTTTTATGATTTGGTTATGGAAAAATGGTTTTCAAACCACCTTTGCAGTACCCTCCAGGTTATCAGATTTAATAGGTCTTTGGGACCCATCACGACGCACATATAGGCTTTGGGCCGTGTGTCGGGATGCTTCGTCCTTTGGGGGCCACTCTGTGTGCACGTATGACCAGGATATTGCCTGCACGTGTTGGATTTACTCCACGCGTATGTATGGCCAGGATATTGCCTGCCTGTGCGATGCAGGAATTCCGCACAGGTGTATGGCCAGGTTATTCAGGGTATATAGCATGGTGGAAAATGAAATTGGTATCTTCAAGAGTTGAACTATGAATTTTAAGTGAGAAATACCTTTCGAGTTTTATAATGATTTCGATTTTAGTATGACTTTGTTAATTTAGATGGTTGGCTATTGAGAAATGTGTTTGATTCATCATTTCCTTGAGTTCCAATGGTTTTATAACACTTTTAAAGATTGGAAATGGTTTTAAAATTGGGGAATTTCAAGAGTGACGTGAGGTCTTTGAGCTAAACGTGGTTTTGAAGGATTTTCTAAAGAAAAGGAAGTCTACTTTTGTTTTCTTTCCATAAATCTGTCCACTCACTGAATTATTTCACAGTTTTTCTTGTTTTGTCTTAAATTGTCCCCCAGGTAGTAGCTTTGGTGGAGGTCGAGCCAATAACGTCGAGGCAGTTACATCCATCTCTCTAGTCGGACCCTGTAGGCGCCATTTAATTTTTTGTAGAAATTCCTTGTAATAGAATAGAGGCTCTGATAACCACTTTAAATATTAAGTTAGTTTCTCTGTGAAATTGTTGGGTCTGAGACCCTTTTTGGTTGTGGTAGAGGTGGTTGCTGTTTTAGAAGTGTTTTTAACAGGTCTTGAAATTTCTGGGTTAGTCCATTTTCAGTGGAGGTTCTGCCAAATTTTCGGTAGGATTTTCCTTGATTTTGGATTCCCGCAGGACCTCTCCGGGTTTCAGGGTGGGATCAGGGCGCGGTCCTGTCAAGGTGTGAAAGAGAGAAGATGTGCGGGAGGGGAGAGAGAGAAAGTGAAACATGAGAGAGACATGGGGAGGGAGAGAGAAGGACGGCGAGTAGCTGGGTGGAGGCCTCGCCGCCTCTGGTCGCCGGACGAGGGAGTCCTCGTCGGAGAAGATGATCGGCCAGAGAGAGAAAGAGAGAGAAAAGAGAAGTCGGGGGGGGGGGGGCTATGCGTGAGTGAGGAGAGAGAGAGAGATAGGAAATTTAAATAAAATTGGGTCTTTGTAGAAAAAATCTCTAGAACGCAAAAGTCTAAAATGCCCCCAAACTTTGTTCGTCTGTAAAATTCAACCTGTAGTTCTGATTAACAAACTGTTCGCGCCTACGCGTTTGTTAGGTCAAAACCTTTACAACAGACCAAAATTGAAACAAATAACCAATTAAATATTTGAGTCTAAAATCTGGTTTAAACCTTTAAATTAACACGTTATAAAATAAAACGATAATAGGTAAATTTAAATAAATTTATTTTGGCGAAAACAAAATGGGTTACTGTAACGACCCGACCCAAATTTTCACTAGAAATTTAAATTTTTATTTAACTATGCTTTAAAGAGATTTTTTTAAAAACAAAAAGATGTTGGATTGTATTTTAAAGATTTTGAGATTTATTTGGAAAATAAAAAAAAGTTTTGATTTAAAGTTTTGATTTATTTATTTTTGTTTTAATTTAAGCATGACCAAAAGTTGACTTTTAAAATGAATGGGTTTTCGATTTTGACTTTGGGTCCGTTAGATAGGTTTCGATCCCACGATTTCATAGACACGTAGCACGCTTCGATCTGAGTTACGGTTTGAAAGATATAGGCGTTTAAAGTGAGGGGCAATGTTGTAAATTTATAAAAGTGGGTTTTAAAAATCAGATTTCCTCTCTCTCTAGATTTTTCTAGAAATTTCTCTCTCTAGAACTCTCTCTCCCTCTATTTATTCTCTCTCCCCGCACTCTCTCTCTCGGTTTTCCCTCTCCTCCGCACCCTCTCTCCTGCGCGCACCACCCAGCCACCCCACTCATCATCACCGGCCAGCCCCTGGCTCCGGCAAACACCCTCCAGCGCCGACCAACTTCCCCGAGCCTATTCTCTCTCTCCTCGTGTTTTCTCTCTCTCCCCTTTCTCTGTGCGCACCCAACCTCTGCACCCAGCCACCCAAAACCCACGCCGCCGGCCATTCCGGCCACCTGAGACCTCCGGCGAGCCTTCCCGACGCCGACCATTTCTCCTGGCCACTCCTCCAGCCAACCCAGCCACCCCCTGCGCGCGGCTGCTGTCAGAAGAGCTCCACTGGCCGCCGGCTTCTCTCCCTTCTCCGACCAGTTTTCCGGCGCCAATCACCTCCATACCAGGCGAGACGACCGTGGCTCGTGACGATCCGGCGGAGGATCGAAGCTAGGGCTATCACTGTAGTAGATTTGGTGGAGGTCGAGCCAAACACGTCGAGGCAGTTGCAATCATCTCCTTAGTCGGACCCTGTAGGCGCCATTTAATTTTTGTAAAAATTCCTTGTAATAGAATAGCAGCTCTGATAACCACTCTGCAAATTTTAAGTTGGATTTCTGTGAGATTGTTGGGTCTGAGACCCTATTTGGTTGCGGTAAAGGTGGTTGCTGTATAGAAGTGCTTTTAACAGGTTTAGAAGTTTCTGGGTTAGTCCATTTTCAGGGGAGGTTCTGCCGAATTTTCGGTAGGATTTTCCTTGAATTTGGATTCCCGCAGGACCTCTCCGGGTTTCAGGGTGGAATCTGGGGGCGATCCTGTCAACTTGGTATCAGAGCATTAGGTTTTAAATTTCTGTAGACTCGGCACCTTGTGTGCATCCTTCGAGGTATGGAAAGGTTTTCCTCAGCTAGTATGGATATGCCTCCTCGACGTGGCCGACCTCAAGAAGTTTGTGGTAAGTTTTGGGGGTATAGTTTATTCGAATAACGTGAGTGTTATGATTACGGTACTCTGTATTTCAGCTTTGACTCGTGCACTTCAAGGATAATTTTTGATTAGTACGTAAGGAGTTGAGATCGTGGAGAAGTACTTGGGTGTTTGAGTTTAGTAATAACTTTTCGAGGTTATGAGCAGAGGGTATTTAGATACATTTAGAGATCAGAGGGTCAATCAGAGTTGCGCAGCGGAAGCGTGGTGAGACTTACACAAATCACCCCGACACGTGATCAACAAAAGGATTAGCGAGGAAATGAAGGCAACTTGGGCAAGAATTCAGATTTTCTTCGATTAAGCCAAAGGGATTAATTATATCGGCTACAACTACTGATAAAACAAGTTGAGAATTTACAAGTCAAGTAAAATAAAGGAGTTAGCATATCAAGCACATATTAATACGAGCAGTCGGTACAGTACACGATCATGCGCGGATAGCGATCTTGACGCCTCTCGGTGAATTCTTGGATGGATACAATTATGCTCTCTTATTACCTATTCATAAGACTTACTCCTGTGGTATAGTGATGAAACTTCTAATGGATCACCAACGAATTCCAGGGCAAATTTTTCGCCATGACGCAACAGGACGCTTTGGCTTCACTGGATGTCATCATGGGTACGTTATCCATCCTTGGACATAATGCAATATTTTTGATAGACTATGGGACACACACACACCTTTGCGTATCACGTATTCTCGTTTTGATTGTCGATAAGAGATGAACTTTCTCGATTTGTGGGTTAGAGTGGTTTTCAAATGATTTAAAGGTTTTAAATTGATTTACTTCGTAATGATTTTATTCTTGAAAACTTTATCTAGAGTTTGGCGTTTCCACCATATTTTCAAGTTTTTATTTTTAAGGCTTACTTAATTTATTTAGGTTCGTTATGGAGCGATTTCCTGAGTTTAAATATCTTTGGTTTTCTCGAACAGAAGAAAATGCCAAAATTCACGTATATTTCAACTTATGGTTTTTGAAAGGAGGTTTGATTTGATGGGTGATAAGAAGTTTGCAAATACAATTCACTTACATTAAAACTTTTACTAAATTTCGAGGACGAAATTTTTTAAGGGGGGAAGGTTGTAACGACCCGACCCAAATTTTCACTAGAAATTTAAATTTTTATTTAACTATGCTTTAAAGAGATTTTTTTAAAAACAAAAAGATGTTGGATTGTATTTTAAAGATTTTGAGATTTATTTGGAAAATAAAAAAAATTTTTGATTTAAAGTTTTGATTTATTTATTTTTGTTTTAATTTAAGCATGACCAAAAGTTGACTTTTAAAATGAATGGGTTTTCGATTTTGACTTTGGGTCCGTTAGATAGGTTTCGATCCCACGATTTCATAGACACGTAGCACGCTTCGATCTGAGTTACGGTTTGAAAGATATAGGCGTTTAAAGTGAGGGGCAATGTTGTAAATTTATAAAAGTGGGTTTTAAAAATCAGATTTCCTCTCTCTCTAGATTTTTCTAGAAATTTCTCTCTCTAGAACTCTCTCTCCCTCTATTTATTCTCTCTCCCCGCACTCTCTCTCTCGGTTTTCCCTCTCCTCCGCACCCTCTCCCCTGCGCGCACCACCCAGCCACCCCACTCACCATCACCGGCCAGCCCCTGGCTCCGGCAAACACCCTCCAGCGCCGACCAACTTCCCCGAGCCTATTCTCTCTCTCCTCGTGTTTTCTCTCTCTCCCCTTTCTCTGTGCGCACCCAACCTCTGCACCCAGCCACCCAAAACCCACGCCGCCGGCCATTCCGGCCACCTGAGACCTCCGGCGAGCCTTCCCGACGTCGACCATTTCTCCTGGCCACTCCTCCAGCCAACCCAGCCACCCCCTGCGCGCGGCTGCTGTCAGAAGAGCTCCACTGGCCGCCGGCTTCTCTCCCTTCTCCGACCAGTTTTCCGGCGCCAATCACCTCTATACCAGGCGAGACGACCGTGGCTCGTGACGATCCGGCGGAGGATCGAAGCTAGGGCTATCACTGTAGTAGATTTGGTGGAGTTCGAGCCAAACACGTCGAGGCAGTTGCAATCATCTCCTTAGTCGGACCCTGTAGGCGCCATTTAATTTTTGTAAAAATTCCTTGTAATAGAATAGCAGCTCTGATAACCACTCTGCAAATTTTAAGTTGGATTTCTGTGAGATTGTTGGGTCTGAGACCCTATTTGGTTGCGGTAAAGGTGGTTGCTGTATAGAAGTGCTTTTAACAGGTTTAGAAGTTTCTGGGTTAGTCCATTTTCAGGGGAGGTTCTGCCGAATTTTCGGTAGGATTTTCCTTGAATTTGGATTCCCGCAGGACCTCTCCGGGTTTCAGGGTGGAATCTGGGGGCGGTCCTGTCAGTTACTGAATAATAAATTTTTTTTTTTTAACTTAATTTAGAAGAAAAGTCTTTTTTTTTTTAATCGAAGTGTAACAGTTCAGTTTCCTTTAGAGCTTTGTAAAACCAAGTTAAATAAAAATTCAAATTTCTAGTGAAATTTGGGTCGGGTCGTTACACATGAAAGATTAGCTACAAGATTATCAGTCACTTAAATATCACTCATAGTTTATTCAAGCTTGAAATCTATTTATTCTCAATAATTAATTGTATCAAAATCACGTGGAAATCATTTAACTCTCGCTACTCTTAAACCAAGACAAAACATCCATCTCATATAAAGAAAATATCATTTAATAAAGACTTATGATGACATTTATATACTTTGAAAATCATAATTCAATCAAAACATAACCATATCCAAAATCCTTTAACTTAAACTATACTCAAATAAACCAAGAAAGGATTTAATCCATTAAATACGCAAAATAATTCGGAAGGACAAAATCCACTTACAGTGAGAAACTTAACTTCGATCCTCCACCGGATCGTCTCGAGTCTCAATTGTGTCACCTATAAGTAAGGAAATAAGGCATGAAATTAGGTTTGGCTCATCCACAAATCAAACGTGCATGTGTGGGTCTAGGTGTTCCGCTCAACCTTTCTATATTTTAACGGCTAAATTAAAAATACCCTCAAACCCAAATTTAAATCCAACTCGACTCAAAAACCAACATCCGTCAATTAATTCCATATAAATCTCATGTACGATATACCTTGGGCTCGTTCGGAAGTCATTCCGGCATCGCAAAGTGTTCGATTACGGTCTAATTTGAGATTTCGTCTACTTTGAGCAACTCACTACAACAAAAAGGGGCTTTTATAGCACTCAAAAAACGCTATAAAAGCCCTTTTATAGCGTTATCGCAAACGCTATGACAGCCGACGCAATAATAGACCTAAGGTTTACTATAGCGTTTTTGAAACGCTATAAAAAAATTTCTTTCTATAGCGTTTTAAAAACGCTATAAAAGATCTATATAATAACGTTTTAAAAATGTTGTAGAAAGATATAGAATAGCATTTTTAAAGTGCTATTATTGTGGCGTTTAATATCATTTTAAAGAAGCTATAATAATTATTACTATAGCATTTTAATTTTAAAATGCTATTGTTAATTTTTACAAATACATAATAGTTATTGATTACATATTTTGGTGCCTCCAAAATTTTTTTTTTAGGCTTTAAAGTAACAAACATGCTATCATATGTGCTGCTAGTGTTTAGAATACTATTATAGTTCTTTTTATACCTTTTCCATAACATTTTTCCCGTGTCATTTTTTTGTTGCTTTCAAGAGTAAATTATATAATGTTGTCAATAGTAAATGGTAAGACACATCTCATTAAATGACCTCAAAAGAATCAATTAAGTGTATTACATAAGACTTCATAAGTACAATAATGTCTCATTTTTTTTCCCTATATAACAGTAATGCATATATTAGGCCCTATATTAACAAACACAACTAAATCAATATGCTACTTCTCATAAGCAAGCGTCCAATTCCAATAGCTGAGTGTCTCTAAGCTGCCAAAAGAAAAAACCAATTATAAGAAACTAATAAAACAAAATTACACTTATAAAAAATCAGAATGGGGTAATTGAGCTAGCATACAAGAAGAACACCATAAGTTAAGTACTTGAGCTAGCATACAAGAAGAACACCATAAGTTAAGTACTTGAGCTAGCTAAATCAAAACAAGTGCTTGAGCTAGCTAAATCAACACATGTTATATCGATTCACATTATCCCTCCATATTAGCATATCTAGATATTGTGCAGGAAATCAAAACCAAACAAACGAATTGTGTTGGCCCATATCTACTTCATATTTAATTAACTAATAGAATATTTTTCCAATTTGGCCAATCTTTAATTTCATACACAAGGTTCATGACCAACTGATAAATATATATATATATAACATATTTGGAAGACAGTCAAATGACTAATGTACTTTTCAAGGTAGATAAAACAAACCATTATTTTTTTCCCATAAAAAAACTGCATTGAAAAGTCAGATTCGACAAGGTAGCATCCAAACAAGGGACAATATGTAGGTCACCCCAAAGAATTGACCTATAAAAAGTCCTCTTGAACAAAACCAAAGAATTGAACCAAAGAAGAATTAAAGAGAGAGCTTGACTTCCAAGTTGATATCTCAACAATTGCCAATATATCAGCCATAATACTCTTCGATGCACGAATATAGAAAGTTGAAGGGTAAAGACAAATATGTATAGGTTAAAATACAGAAACCCACAAATCCACAATATTCAATAAAGTGCTTAAGATGACTCACATTCACTGACCAAGGGAATAGAAACTGATTCAAAAGCTGAAACTTTTCCATGTCATATTCTCTTATACCACAGTCATTATTGGATGCCATGAAATGCATTCCACCCCTGTAAAAGAGTTTCTATATCAGGTAATGTTTTATTATGAAGTGAAAAATGATTCGGATGAACAGCTTTTTAGAATAGTTCTAAATTAAGATTTTGATTGTACTTGTAGCGTACCAAGTATTACAAAGGAAAGAAAAGTCTCAATGCTCTTTATTAATTTAATCAGATTGACCAGACCACTACAAGCATAGTAAGGCACGGTATTATATTTAATCAAGTTCAAACCAAAAAAGTTTAGGTGAGAAAGCAATCTTAAACTAAGGAGCATTAACATATGCAAGCCTTGAAAATAAAGAAACTTTGGTAATGCCAGAAAGTAATATGTACGTCTGACTAAGCAAAACAACATAAAATCAGAAACAAACTTTGGAAGCAACATTATAAGACAGAAATAAGACTAAACCTGATGAAGCTTGGGAAATGAACCAAGCAATGGGTTTCAGGACAGCTATCATTAGCAAATTGCAGCTGGTATTTCTTTCCAAATAATGGAAACCTGAATGTTTGAAGTATATCCATTGGGGAAAAAAAAGAAGTGAAAAATTATGACCAAAACAATCCAAGAAAAAAAAAAGCTTAGGTGGCATGCTTAATAATCTCAAACTTATACATACTTCTCACTACAAGAAAAAACTTTACAAAGCACAAGCTTATATTTGTGTCATTTGTTTCAAAAAGCACAATTAATCATGCTCTAATGTCATTGGTAACGCTGCGGCCACAATTATATGCTTGTGACCGGTATTGGCGTTACTCATAAAGATGGGGCACAACCTTGATATTTGTGTCACACACACAGAGACACAAATACAAGTAGTAATTGTGTCTTCCCTCTGATGATCACGTTGACAAATTCGCAGACATGACCTAACACATTACTGTTAGGGACATGGCACATCTACTACAAATGTGCCCAATGAGTTTATGTTTTAAAAAAATAAATAAATAAACAATATATATTAGTATGAACTATGAAGACCATTTTATATGTTAATATTCACATCTTATTATTTTGCACTTACACAATATATATAGCACATGCTATACACTAGAAATCTAGAATACTATCCTATCTACTGGAAGTGTAGTACCATTAAAACTATATGCATACATGTTATTATATTATACCATTAAAACTAGTAAAAAATTAGTATAGTGTACAACCCTATTAAAAAGTAAAATAATCATTATAAAAATACCTAATAAAAAAGTTTTAATTGCAATTAGTTAATTTCATCATAATATGCTACAAACAAATCATATAGACTATAATGACAATCAATACTTAATGCTATTGTGTAATCTGTTCGGAAAAAAAAAAGGTATATATTAGTTACCATACTACAATTGTAATATGCAAGTACAAAACACAAGATTTACAAACCTACATATTACAATTAAATAAATAGACTATTACCAACATTTTCCTATTCTACGTAATCTTGGATGACTGCATCAACAAGTTAAACTTCATTCCAAGTATGCATCAACAAGTTTCAAGTGTATGTGACTTTTCCTTAGACTAAAATATTTTAAAAAAGCAATAACATCACTCCCAGCAGGTTTGGAATTGCTTATAGCAGAAGAGAGTATTAAAAAAAAACAAGCAAAGGAGACAGGAATAGTAAACCATACCTCAATAAGTTTTAACTTCCACATGGTCTCTGACTTTAAAAGCCTGTAAAAAAATAGACCAGAAAGTTAATAAGAAAATAGACCATGATCCTTACATACAGATACAAGAAAATAATAAAAAAAATTTAAAAAAATTATGTGCTTACATCTTCAGCTTTTTCCAGCCAATTTGAACTCAACTCACTAATATGGCAAAGTCCCTGTAAAAGATTGAGAATTGAGATGTCTATTAACAATACTGTTTCAACCTCATCCCTCTACAAATATTGTTTAGAACTCTATACTTCACCTAACATAGGATCTAAGTGATAAAGCAATTCAGTATACGGGTCAATGATAACCAATGTCCAATGATCCCTATAATCCAAAAAATTTATGCATTTGCTCTATAATAAACCAACCTGCTCAGTAAAAAAAAAAAAAAAAAAAAAAAAAAAAAAAAAAAAAAAAAAAAAGCGATAGGAAAAGAGACATGGAAAATAACCATTAGAAGAAAAGCATTACATATTTATACATACTTTATTATTATGAAAAAAGGCTGAAAATAAACCAAAGCTGCCTTTCTAAACATAACAAGCTGACAAAACAAAAAAAAAAACGCATAAGCTTTTGTTCATTCATCCATTTATCCAAATTGAATCAAACAGCCATCCAAAAATTGAATCAAACAGCCATCCAAAAATTGAATCAACCAGCCATCCAAAATCTCATAGAAGCTTTTGTTCATCGGAAATGTTTATCATATAATGAGCTACTCTCCTGCTCAAGACAAGAAACCTAAACCAATCAAAACAAAATAAAGAATGATTAGCCACACTTGATAAGGAATATCATAATTTAAAAAAGTTCAAACACATTTGAATTGTGGGGTCGTTGAGGGCCTTGGGGGCTGTGGGGCTGTTTGAGGAGGATCAACCCCTTCTGTGACTGCTTCAGCTCTAGAACACTCATCCATTGTTGACATTCCTAATTAAAGGACATTGCAGTGGAAATCAGAGGCCAACATAACTTAATAAACGAACCGTGACTAACCCATAAATACAATTTATTTAATAACACCCAACCCAAATGAGTTTTCTAGTTTACTAATCAAACAACCAAACAACATTTTAGTCCCTATGCAGAATAGAACAGAACATATAATCAAATATGCAGATAATCAATTACACGCAGATAACCAAACAATATTTTACTGATCGAGGAAAATAATGCAGATAATCAAATTAAATCCCTCTGTTTAAGCCGATGATCAAACCCTAAGAAGTGAACAAAAAACCAATTATACAAAAATCCCTAATTGATTAAACAGAAAAACCCTAAATTGAACCCTAACCCGTGAATCCCCAAATCAAACGCTAATTAAAATTGCACGAGATATGAGAGTGAGAGAGAGATGACATACCTTTTGAGTTTTGGAGCTGCGACCTTCGACAGAGATGAGACCGTGAGAGATGAGAGGCGAGAGACTGAGAGACTGAGAGAGATGAGTGACAGAGTCACAGACTCACAGAGATAGAGAGAGGGCGACGCCGGCGCGAGACGGCGAGATGAGTGAGAGAAAGAGAAAGGGCGGCGTGACAGAACCGCCCCCGGATTCCACCCTGAAAACCCGGAGAGGTCCTGTGGGATCCAAAATCAAGGAAAAATCCTACCGAAAATTCGGCAGAACCTCCCCTGAAAATGGACTAATCCAGAAAAATTTCAGAACCTGTCAAACATGAAATACACTTCTATATTACTTCAGCCACCCCAACCACAATTAAATAAGATCTCAGCTCAACAACAAGTAAGACAAATCTAATCAGAGCATATCTAATAAATTTTACAATCGTATCTCATTATAATAATTTCAAGGGAAACCTTGATCCCCATATACCAATAAGCTGGAGATGAGAAACTCGAATGCCTCGACGTGGTACAGTCCGACCTCAGTGATCGCTATTACCTGGGGGAAACGAAAAAAAATAACACGTGAGAAAACTCTCAGTGATCTGGACAAAATAACTTCAAAACCTTTCTTTTGAAAACCACTTTATAAACTGCCCGGGTTGAAAAATATCCAATTGCAAACATCTTTGTAATGAACTCTTTCACAGCTTAACAAAAACCTTACATCATGAACATAATTCCAACAGAAAGTTTCTATATAACAATTTCAACTTGAGATTTCTTTTAATCATAGAAAATAACTAAAATATTTTTATCTAATAAAGTTTTTAGTAAAAACGTTGGCCATATAAGCACCCAATTGACCGGCTCCACCATTGGTACTGTACAAGACAGTCGCACCAAGTGGACCGTCTACATAACCTTCCACCCGCACCGTCGCAACGCCGTCATGCGAGTGGACTTACAGTGTCCCTTGTACCGTCGTAACGCCGTCATACAAGTGGACTTACGGTGGCCCTTGTACCGTCGAATCGCCGTCGTACAATAAGCCAAAGTGTCGTACGTGCACGTAAATTGCCCTTCCACCCGTGACAGGACCGCCCCCGGATTTCCACCCTGAAACCCCAAGAGGGTCCTGCGGGATCCAAAAATCAGGGAAAATCCTACCGAAAATTCGGCAGAACCTCCCCTGAAAATGGACTATCCCAAATTTTATAACCTGTTAAAACACACTTCTAAATTTCCAACTTCCCTACCACAACCAATTTGGGTCTCCGACCTAACAATAAATTTACAATTTTATAAGGTTACAACCAAATATCAGAGCCAAACTACAAGATAAGGTCTTCAGGAAATCCTACACTATACAATAAGAAGAGAAAGCCCGCCTCGACGAGAAAATTGTGACTGGCTGTCGCTTCCACCTGGGGGAACCATTAAAACACAAGGAAAATGACTCACGGTGAGAAATACTCAGTGAGTGGATGAACAAGTCAAATGATAACAAAGTTAATAAGGTAAAACATTTTATTAATATTCTCAATTGCACAAACACAATAGATCTCCCCCATTTTTAAATATGCTTTGAACTGATAAAAAGAATGACTAAAAATATTTTATCTAATAAAGTTTTTTAGAATTATCGTTGGCCATATAAGTACCCATTCGACGGGCTCCACACTGGTACCGTTACAAAACCGTCGCACCAAGTGGACCGTCTACATAACCTTCCACCCGTACCGTCGCAACGCCGTCATACGAGTGGATTTAGGGTGTCCCTTGTACCGTCGAATCGCCGTCATACAAGTGGACTTACAGTGGCCCGTGTACCGTCGAATCGCCGTCGTACAACAAGCCAAAGTGTCATACGTGCACTTAGATTGCCCTTCCACCCACACCGTCGCAACGCCGTCATGCGAGTGGATTTAGGGTGTCCCTTGTACCGTCGAATCGCCGTCATACAAGTGGACTTATAGTGGCCCGTGTATCGTCGAATCGCTGTCATACAACAAGCCAAAGTGTCGTACGTGCACTTAGATTGCCCTTCCACCCACACCGTCGCAACGCCGTCATGCGAGTGGATTTAGGGTGTCCCTTGTACCGTCGAATCACCGTTATACAAGTGGACTTATAGTGGCCCGTGTACCGTCGAATCGCCGTCATACAACAAGCCAAAGTGCCGTACGTGCACGTAGACTACCCCCAAAGGGCGAGGCATCCCGGCACACGGCCCAAAGCCTATGTGTGTGCCGTGATGGGTCCCAAAGACCTACTTAATAACCGGTGGGTACTTAGACGGCCTACCAAATAATTTGTTTAATTATTTGATAACCCTTAGATCGACATGGCAAATAATTCAATCCATTTAAAATATTTATTTATGCATAACAGACTTTACTCAATTCATTATTTCATTATTTAACTCAAAATTTCAAAAGTAATATAAAAACCATAAAACCCATAAACTTTGCAAGCAAAAGAAAATCCACTCACAATATTAGAGCCTAGTGTCGGCCTCCGGATGAATCACCTCTAGTCTCGGGAGCGTCGCCTAAAACAACCAAGCATACAAAACATAAATTAGACTTGGTATAGGACGTAAATTAAAGTGTGGAATTGAATCCAAGTGTTCTTCTCTTGACTTCTTGGTCTCGTTTTAAATCACCCATCATACAACGCCTCCAACAACTTGGAAACAATTTAAAATATTCCTCTATATACTTCTATAACCCAATCTAATCCTACCAAGTTAAGCAAATTTTTTTTCTCCATTCCCATTTTCTCAAATTTACCAATTTTTCCCTTACTTATTTCACTTATAACAGAAACTAGGGGTCCTAAGGATTTAAAATTGTCCTCAATGCATTTAGAAGCACCTCATATTGCCCATTTCTCCATTAACCAATTTGGGCATAATACCTCCAACCGAATTTTTTTTTTTTTATTTCTCTATATTTCCTTGAAATTCTCTCAAAGCTTATGATCTTAATCCTAAATTTAAGATTCCTAGAGTGAAAATCATCTCAAACCCATCAAGAACACTCCTCTAACTTCGAATTTCTTAGGAAACCCGAAATGACATCAAACCCCAAATTCTAATCTTCCACAAATTCAAATTTAATTTGTTAATTCATAAGAAAAATGAAAAACCCATAATAGGAGAAGAAAACCCACCGAAATCCGGGATGTTTAGAGGTCGGAGATGGTCGAAATCGACGAAGGACGGTGGCGAGGCTGGGTGCTTTTCCGCCCTGTTTTTCGTTTTCGAGTGGCTGACCGGCGAAGAGGGAAGGCTGGGGATGTCGATCGGCCTGAAGGGAGGTCATGCCGGTGAGGCCGATGAGGCCAGTGGTAGTCGACGGCGAGCTGTGTGGTGTTGGCCAGGTGGTGCAGAGGTGGTTGCGGGAGAGAGAGAACAGAGAGAAAAGGGAGTGCGGGGAGAGAGAATGAAAAAATGCCCCCGAGAGAGAGAGAGAGAGAGATAAGGGGGTGTGTTGAGTAATTTTCCGGGGGTTTCTAGAGAAATCTGATTTTTATATAAAAAAATTCTAGAACTTCCTTGTGGAAGGACAAAATTGCCCCTAAAATGTTATGCTCCACTCTCTCAAACCGTGGCCCAAATTTAAGGTCCGTCTTCGGAAATACGTTATGAACTACTACTTCATTACCCCCGTCTATTGAAATTTTTCTAAAAGTTTTATCTTTCCTAAATTTCCCGTTTAATTACCCATTTCTTATTAGAATGTATAAGTCTCTTTCAAATTAAACTTTCTTACCGGATCACCACCGAATGTGATTAACTTGATCTTAAATAAAAGAACGAAACTTGGGTCGGGTCATTACAACCCGTACCGTCGCAACGCCGTCATACGAGTGGGCTTATGGTGTCCCTTGTACCGTCGAATCGCCGTCATACAAGTGGACTTACGGTGGCCCTTGTACCGTCGAATCGACGTCGTACAATAAGCCAAAGTCTTGTACGTGCACGTAGACTACCCCCAAAGGGCGAGGCATCCCGGCACACGGCCCAAAGCCTATGTGTGTGCCGTGATGGGTCCCAAAGACCTATCTGTATCTGTACCTGTGGGTGAGGGTACTTATATGGCGATTTGAAAATCGCTCTGCCACTTTCTAAAACCATTCTTGTAAATAGATAAAAGTCAACGATTTCTTAAGCTTTTCACAAATCCTCCAATCATGCAATTAATAAATCATCTCAAAATAATATAGCTCTTAAAACTATGAAATCAAATGTCAAGCCAAAACATTATAATTTCATTAAAAGTGAGAATAAATCTCAAATTCAATTCTCAATGGATTATATTGGAAAAATAATCATTCGAAAACCATAAACCTCTTCATATCAAAATCAAACTCACCATTCAACAAATCCAAATAAGCTCAAGACAGCAAGTAAGAATTTAAATCATGAAACTTCATAAAAAAAACGTTTATAAAACAAAGTCCACTCACAGTGAGAATTCTAGCTCCGATCCTCCGCCGAATCGTTTCGGCCCACGGTCGTCTCACCCAAATTAAATCCATAGACGCCTCTTCATTCAGCCCGAAAGCTTTACGGCTTAATCCCAACATCACCGTCACTTCTAAAACTAAATCTAATTTAAAAGGAACCAGCACAAGTCTTGTTTTTGTCGGAAAGCTCGTCTTATAGAAATTTTCGACATCGGTAAAGTCTCACATTTTCCCCCAAAACAATTTCAGCTTCTCCAACCACACTCGACACAGCCAAGATCAAAATCCACCCAACAATCGCCTTAAAAATGAATTTACAAACATGAAATGACAAAGGGTTTTCGAAATCACAGTCGGTGGCGCACAAAGTGGCTGCCCATCACCAATTTTTAGCCAAAAATTGCAAAATTCCTCAAACCCACTCAACCTTTCAATCTTAAACCACATTAGAGGTTCCTAGGGATGAAATTTGTTAAACAAAACAACAAGAATAGCCCTCTAACCAAAAAATTAAAGAAAACCCGAAATGGCCCTAATTTCCAGAAATTTCAGATTCCCAATTACTCGAAATAAATCAACATAAGTTTAGGGAAATGAAAGCGCAATGGAAAAGGAAGAAAACTCACCAAAAATATGGATGAAAGGGGCTGAGATTTGGCCGGAATCCGGCGAGGGAGAGGCGGCGGGCTGGGCTTCCTCTGGCCCTGATTTCGCGCGTGTAAGAGCTGGGCTGACTGGAGGAGGGCCGAGCTGAGCTGGTCGGCGTCAGGGGAGGCTCGCCGGAGCCTTGGGTCGCCGAAAAAGTGACCGGACGTGGCTGGGTGGCTGAGGTAGGTGCGTGCAGGGGTGGGTTGCGGACTGGTATGTTGTGCCCCTCGTCGAAGTGGTGGCTGGACGGGCTGGAGGAGTGGCCGAGAGAGGTGGTCGGCGCCTGGGGGGGTGCTGTTTGGAAGCAAAGGCCGGCAGGGGTGGTTGGTGGCTGCTGGGTTGTGGGTGCAGGGGAAGGTGCGGGAGAGTGAGTGAGAGAGTGTGCCGGAGAGAGAAATAAAAAGGGAGGGGAGAAAGTTCTAGAGAGAGAGAGAAAAAAAAGAAAATATTTTTGATTTTGGGGTATTTAAAACCCACTTTTATAAATTACAAAATTGCCCCTCACTTCACATGTCCGTATCTTTCAAACCGTAATTCGAAATGATGCGTGCTACGTGTCTATGAACTCGTGGGCTCGAAACCTATCAAATGGGCTCAAAGTCAAAGACGAAAGCCCACTAATTTTGAAGGTCAAGTTTGGGGTCAAGTCTAATTTAAAACGAAAATTTAAAAATAAATCCTAAACATTTTATTTCTCAATAAACTCCCAAAGTAAATACAAAAATTTTCCAAGGTTGCAAAAACTGAACCTCCTTAAAATCCTCTTAAAACCAAAGTTAAATAAAATTTAAACTTCTAGTAAAATTTGGGTCGGGTCGTTACACGGCGCTAGACGGCGAGAGAGTCTGAGAGACTGAAAGAGAGACAGTAACTAGGTTTTGAGAGTGAGTGAGTTTTTGTGTTTTAGTTGTTTGGGGTTTGGCGAGAGGGAGGCGAAAGAGAGTAGATCCGGAGAGGGAGAGAGGGCTGCTAAGGAGAGAGACAGTAACAACTGAGGGGTGAGAAAGTAGGAAAGTGAAGAGATGGACTTTCTCTGTTCTCCTTCAGAGTTTTGAAAAGAAAAAATAAATAAAACCAAACAGGCCCGCGCCTACATTTTCATGTGCCGCGTGTTAGCTTTCATTACCCATAGTGTTTTTAGAAAGTAATGCTACAATTATATTAAATATAATAGAATTTTTGAAAAAATGCAATAATTAAATGCTATTATAGACCTCTTTTGTTGTAGTGACTTCCACCTTTCAACCATCAATACCTAACTTAATACAGTCCAAATTTCACATTCAAACAGCCAAATTGACAGTGGAGGGTCAGAACCACCACTGTCGCCGCCCAAAATGACGTTGCTAAATCCAAACTTCACAATTTCTATAAGTTTCTAAAAATTTACGATTGTAAACAACAATTGGGGTTTTATAAAGATGAGAATTGTCTACGAACACCCAAGAACAACCCCCAATTTCAGAATCCCAAGGGAACCCGAAATGGGTTCCTAAACCCCAAAAATCAAAATTTTCAAATACTCAAAAGTTAACCAACAATTTCATTGGGGAATTTAAAGCCAATGGAAAGAGGAGAAAAACCCACCTCAAATCGAGTCTAACCGATGCCGGAGGTGGCAGAAATCGCAAGGAGGAAAAGGCGGGTCAGCTAGTTTCCTCGCGTCGATCCGTCGTCTGTGGTGACTGGCCGGCGAAGGGAGGCTCAAGGGAGGACGGTCGGCATAAAGGCTGCACACCGGTGGTCTTGTACTGCCAAGAAGGTGACAGGAGAGCCAAGCTCTAGCCGGGCTGTCGCGTGCGCAGGGGAGGTCGCGAGAGAGAGAGAGAGAGAGAGAGAGAGAGAGAGAGAGAGAAATGAGGGGGGCTGAGGCGGTGGCATCGCCGCCTCCTGGCCGGACGGCGAGGGAGGGAGGTTGGAGAGAGAAGGAGTTTGGGGGGAGGGTCGGAGAGAGAGAGAGAGAGAGAGAGAGAGAGAGAGAGAGAGAGAGAGAGAGAGAGAGAGAAATGAAGGGGGCTGAGGCGGTGGCATCGCCGCCTCCTGGCCGGACGGCGAGGGAGGGAGGTTGGAGAGAGAAGGAGTTTGGGGGGAGGGTCGGAGAGAGAGAGAGAGAGAGAATAAAATTTTAAAATCTGATTTTTTTTATTTTTTATTTTTTTTAACCCAAATTGTCAATTTACAAATTGCTTATCGCTTCAAATTCCCATATTTCTCAAACCGTAACTTAGATCGATGCGTGCTACGTGTCTATGAAATCGTGGGCTCGAGACCTATCCAACAAGTACAAACTCGAAGTCCAGAGCTCGTTAAATAAAAAGTCAACCTTTTGGTCAAACCCAATTTAAAACTTAAATTAGAAATTAAACCAAAACCTTTTTATTTTCAAAATAAGTTCTCAAAATATTTAAAATAAATTTTTACAAAAAATACGAGGTCTCACAATTCAATTTCCCACTACGCCTCTAAATGGCCATTACGAATAAAAAAGATTTAAATTTCTCGTGACATTTGGGTCAGGTCGTTACATAATTAACGATGTGTTTCCTATCTTTAATATCAGATTCAGAATTTTAATTCACTAGAAAATTGGAGAACTGATATCTAAAGGGCCTATTGGACATCAGAATTAAAATAAAAAAGATGTCTAACCTCAAAATGGATATCAGTGTCAAAACGATATCTTAAGTAGGTACATTAGATATTGCCTGCCTAGACATCGCTAGAAAACATGAATAAACATCAGTTATTCACTGATTTATAAGAGGGGTATTTGTAGTAGTGTGCCTCTCAAAAAAAAAAAAAAAGTGGCCCCGTAACCGTGTGGAGGGTGATACAAGAGTGTGTTGGAAGAAGAAGTCAATCTTTTTTGAACTGGAATATTGGAAATCTCTTTATGTTCGCCATATTCTCGATGTTATGCACATTGAGAAAAATGTATGCGATAGTATTATCGATACATTGTTGAACATTCCTACAAAAACAAAAGATGGTCTTGCTGCTCATTTAAATCTCCTGGACATGGGGGTACGTACTGAATTAGCATCTATTGTTGGAGAAAAAAGAACACATCTGCCTGCAACAAGTTAGAATCTGTCTAGGGAAGAGAAGAGAACTGTATGCAAATCCTTTCTTAGTATGAAAGTCCCTGAGTATTATTCTCCAAATGTTAGAAGTCTGGTATCAATGGAGGATTTAAGACTTGTTGGAATGAAGTCACATGATTGTCATATCTTTATGCAACAATTGCTCCCTGTGGCCATACGTTCAATGTTGGAGAAGCCTGTGAGATATGTTATAACCAGATTCTGTTTCTTCTTCAATTCTATATGTAGTAAAGTGGTGGATATATGCTTTTATATTAGATAAGATGCAGCAAGATCTAGTGCTTACACTTTGTTTGCTTGAAAAGTACTTTCCACCATCATTTTTTGATATTATGGTTCATTTAACGGTGCATCTTATTAGAGAAGTTCAGTTATATATGTGAACCATTTTACTTCAGATGGATGTATCCGTTTGAACGGTATATGAAAGTGCTAAAGGGGTATGTTCGAAATTGCCATTGACCCAAGGGTTGCATTGCCGAGTGTTATATTGCCGAAGAAGCTTTAGAATTTTGCTTTGAACATCTTTCTACTGGCAGTTAAATTGGAATCCCATCAAGACACAATCAAGGATCTTTTAAGGAATGTATGGCCTTATCTGGTTGTAACGACCCAACCCAAATTTCTACTAGAAATTTTAATTTTTATTTAACTATGTTTTTAAGAGATTTTTTTTAAAGGATGTTGAATTGTATTTTAAAGATTTTGAGATTTATTTGGAAAATAAAAAGGATTTTGATTTAAATTTTGATTTATTTTTGTTTTAATTTGGGGCTTGACCCAAAGTTGACTTTCAAAATAAATGGGCTTTCGATTTTGACTTTGGTTCTGTTGGAAAGGTTTTGAGTCCACGAGTTCGTAGACACGTAGCACGCGTCGTTTCGAGTTACGGTTTGAGAGATATAGGCGTTTGAAGCCAGGGGCAATTTCGTAAAATTAACAAATTGGGTTTAAAAATCCCAAAAAATTAGATCTTTTTTTTTATTTTTAAAAGAGGATCTCTCTCTCTCTCTAGAATTTTCTACAACACACACACTCTCTCTCTCTCCCTTTATTTCTCCCCCCCTCTTCGGCACTCTTCCTCTGTCTTCTCTCCCCCGCACCTTTTCCCCTGCGCCCACAACCCAGCTCACCGTCGACCACCCTTCGCCGACCCGGCCTCTGCCTCTGGCAAGCACACCCTTCAGGCACCGACCACCCTCCTGAGCTCACTCTCTCTCCTCATTCTCTCTCTCCCCCTTTTCTCTGTGCGTGACCAACCCAGCCATCCAGCCACTTTCGGCGACTTTTCTGTCGACTCCGACCACCGGTGACTTCCCCTTTAGCCAATCAGCTCAGCCCGACCCTCCTCCAGCCAACCCAGCCACCCCCTGCGCGCGGCTGCTGTCAGAAAGAGCTCCACTGGCCACCGGCTTCTCCTCTAAAATTCTGACCAATTTTCACTCTAATCTCCAAGATTTTTGTGGTTTTTTCTCCTCTAGGTATGGACAATCTTTTCCCTACAATTTGATTGATTAATTTGGAGTGTTTAGAAACTTGAAATTTGGGAATGTTGTTGTCATTTCGGTTTCTCTTGGGTTTTCTGATTTGGAAGTTATTTTTGATGTTTTCTTAAGAAAAAATTCCATCTCTAGGGACCCCATTTGTTGCTTAAGATTTAAGGGTTGTTTGGATTTGAGGAATTTGATATTTTTGGATAAAATTCTGATTTGGGACAGCCACTTTAGGCGGCACACAAGGGGATTTCGAACCCCCACTGTATTTTAGTGAATGTAGGATGATTTTTAAGGAAATGGTGGAGTGGGTTTTTGACCTTGACTACATTGGATGTGGTTGGAGAAACCGAAGTGTTTGGGACTAAAATGTGAGACTTGTTGATACCATTATTACCCTAAGACGAAGTTTCCGATCAAAGTATGCCTTGGACAGATTTTCTGTTAAGTTTGCGGTTGATTTAGGATGCTTAGGCGTCGTGGTCTGAGCCGGAGAACTTTCGGAGTGTTTACGTAGGTGTTTTGGGTCTACGCGTGGATGCTGTGAACCGTCGAGTTAGAACGAGAGTCGGGTGTGACGTTAAGTTGAGTACACATGTACATTTAAGTGTCTTGAGTCGGAACTAATTATATTTCGTTGATTGTTTATTCTATAGGCGACCCGGCTGTGATTCGTGACGATCCGGCGGAGGATCGAAGCTAGGACTTTTCACTGTGAGTGGACTTTATTTTGCAAATACTTTTCTAAATTCATGATTTATTCATTTGGTTATTGAATTTGTTTGAGAGATAATAGAAGTTGAATTGGATCTTTGATTTGGAAGTGTTTTCTTAAATTATGATTTCATTATTTGGTTATCATGAGTCTTGAATTAGAAATATTTATTTGAGAGTTACACATTTTCCTTATGAACATATGTGGTAAATTTCAATGGTTTAAGTATCGTTTGACATGGATTTGATTTGAGTTACGAATTTTATGAAGTTAAATGAGCAGTTTTAAACCGCCATATTAGTACCCCCTTCAGCAGGTATATATTTGCTCTGCACTCGCCTAGAGATGACTCGGCGGGGTACGACCAGCACTCGCTCTGCACTTGCCTAGTTGGCGGTGTACGACCAGCACTCGCTCTGCACTTGCCTAGTTGGCGGTGTATGACCAACATGACATTTGCTCTGCACTTACCTAGTTGGCGGTGTACGACCAGCATTTGCTCTGCACTTGCCTAGTCGGCTGTGTATGACCAGCATCACAGCAGGTATAGATTTGCTCTGCACTTGCCGAGAGATGACTCGGCAGTGTATGACCAGCAGTTTCCTGGGTACTAGTGTGGCGTGAGTTTTCGGAGTATTTTAAAGAATTATATTACACCAGCAAATGTTTTAAATGACAGTTTCAGTAAGGCATTGTGTATTGTTCCAGATATTAGTTTTATAGCTTGAGAGTATTAATTGTTTTTTAGAGTTTGATTTACGGTTCAAGGTGATTTAAAATGGATTTGAAAGAAGAAATTTTGAAATGGTTTTAAAACTGGGGGATTTCAAAGAGTGACGTGAGGTCTTAGAGCTAAACGTGGTTTTTGAAGGATTTTCTGAAACAGGAAGTTTACTTTTGTTTTCATTTCTATTAAACTGTCCACTCACTGAGTTTATCTCACAGTTTATCTTGTTTTGTCTTAAATTGTCCCCCCAGGTAGTAGCTTTGGTGGAGGTCGAGCTAATAACGTCGAGGCATTTACGTCCATCTCCCTACTCGGACCCTGTAGGCGCCATTTAATTTTTGTAGAAATTCCTTGTAATAGAATAGTGGCTCTGATAACTACTCTTAAAATATTAAGTTGGTTTCTTTGTGAAATTGTTGGGTTTGAGACCCTTTTTGGTTGTGGTAGAGGTGGTTGATATTTTAGAAGTGTTTTTACAGGTTAAGAAAATTTTGGGTTAGTCCATTTTCAAGGGAGGTTCTGCCGAATTTTCGGTAGGGTTTTCCTTGATTTTGGATCCCACAGGACCTCTTCGAGTTTTCAGGGTGGAAATCCGGGGGCGGCCCTGTCACTGGTGCTTCTATACATAGGGTTGATCGTGAGCTTTTGGACCAAGCTCATATGTTTGTATTAGAGAATATAGATGAAGTGACACCTTATATCGCGTTGACAATCCTAGATTTGCTTTGTCTTTTCATTAATTATGTCTTTGATTAGCTGAATTCTCAATATTAATTGAGGAATCTCACATTTTGTGTAGTGATCATATGAGCTATTTAAAGGCTTCAAATCCTAGGTTCAAAAAAAATGACAAGTGGCTGTAAGATAAGCACAATCACACTTTCATATATTCTTTGATTAAAGAATCGAGTAAGTATTAATTTGTTCAAAGGATGCACTAATGTATTTAAGTAATTCCTATATTTTATTAAAATGCTTATCCTTATAGGTTAGATCTCAACTCGATTGTGAAACTGATGACATACCAGACACGTTGAGGTGGGTACCTGATGGACCGTCCATGGAAGTCCCAAAATTTGCGAGTTATTCCATTAATGCGGTTCATTTTAATACTAAGGCTCGTGATGACGTTCGGGTTGTTCAAAACATTCGCGTGTGATGGCAAGGGGAGACAATGCAAGTTGCATCTGCGAAGGATAAAAACCTCATCATTACAAATATATGTTTCTATAGGGTGATCCAAAAAATATGGGAACTTGACTATTTCAAGTTTAGGATACCTATCTTTAAGTGTGATTGGGTTGAAAGTACAAATGGAATTAAAATAGATGATCTAGGCTTTACTTTGGTCAATCTTAATAGGATAGGTTCCAAGCATGATCAATTTTTTTTGGCAAGACAAGTGAGTCAAGTCTTTTTCGTGGAAGACCTTGCAGATGCTGCTTGGTCTGTTGTTCTATCAACCCCATATAGAAATTACAATGACGTCGATTATGATGATGATGAGTTAGGGGATAGTATGGTTGACCATCAACCTTTTACCAGAGGTCTGTCATCTATTGAGACATTGGATGAAATGGTTAGAGACAATCCTACAAACTGCATTAGACCTGATGGTGAGGGTATATGGATTAATAAGTAGCATCAAAAGGGCATTTATATAAGGTAACTGGTTGTTTTTGGTGTGGGAATGATTGTGTGATTTGTTCTTAAGTGTGTTTCTGCATGAATGAATTATTTCTAATGTTTTTTTTATTTCTGGTTCTGCAGGTGCTTCACAACATTCTTTGCAAGATAGGCTAAGTAAGGGTTCCTCAGGAAAAAGACTAGACAAAATTTATTTGAAACTACGGGTAAGTAGAGGTTAGTTCTGTTAATCTAAGTTGAAGGATTTGTTTGATATATATCTCTATGACACTGCCATTGCCTTTGATGAGTGTTTACTTGATCTGAAAATTAAGTATGTCTAATAGTAGAAAAGGAAGTGAAGGTGTGGGTTTGTTTAATTAGGAAAAGGAAGTGATAGGGCATTTGAATAAAGAAAAGAAAAGAAGAGGATGGGTATGAGTGTGGCATGGGGTTTGTGGCTGGGATAAAAAACAAAAAGAAATGAAGAGGTGGGATACTGGAGGTCTGGACCTCTAAGGGAGGTCCGGTCCTTAAGGTTGAAGGTGGGTTCTGGAGGTCCGGTCCTCAAGCTTCAAGCCATCTTCTATTTGCATTTATAATAGGAAATTTAACTAATTGAACTGTTAGTTAAGTTCTAAAAAGTCATCACTAAGCTCAGTTTGAATTTTGAAACCTCAAAAGATCCTCCATTTACAAGGTCTCTAGAAAATTAAACATGGATCAAGTTTTTTTTTTTTTTTTTTTAATTCTTGTCGAGGAAGAAAAGGCTGCTCATTCTAATTTACAAGGTCTCTAGAAAATTAAACAAGGATCCATTTATAAGATCCCTAGAAAATTAAACAAGGATCCATTTACAAGAACCTCCATTTACATATCTATCTTGCAAAAGTTACACTGTGGTAATCGATCTTTGTATTGTCTCTGTCATATATACTTCTTACTAGTTAAATATATACTCTATTTACAAACTGTTTCATCTATATATTTCATTTCATTTCATCCTAGACAATGGCGCCAAAGAGAGTGGCTTCCTCGAAGAAGAAAACCTCTAAATCAAAGGCAGCTGAGCCTCCTGTAACTGAATCGAAGGTGACAAAGGACATTGCTACCACATATAGCTCAGTTAATGAAAAAAGGAAGAAGAGGGGGATGGTTACAATGCATCGCATTGTAAAGCGAAAAATAATGAAAGTCAAAAGGTGGTGGAGTTTAATTCAAAAGGATAGCCACATGGGAAGGCAGCAACTGAGATGCAGTCTTACATTGGGACTTTAGCACGTACAAAGATCTCAATTACCATAAAGAAGTGGAAGGATGTTACGGAGGATATGAAAAATAAGATTTGGGAAAATGTAGAGGTAAGCAACATTACTTGGTTATTTATATGACTAGTACATCATTTAACTAGAACATTATATAGTATCATTTATTTAACTAGTACATCATTGATTGTAAATGGCTTTTGTGCTGAGTCCTCAATGTAAGAAGATGGTGTTAGCATCTGCATCAAATAAGTGGAGGGAATTCAAGTCTAGGTTGACATGTAAATTTGTTCTCCCTTACAAAGACCAACCTGAGCTATTAAGTGATCCTCCTAAAGACTATCAATTTATTGACAAGTCAGATTGGAAGGAGTTTGTGCTACATAGGCTTACGAATCAATTTGGGGTAAGCTATTACTTTCTACATATATTTTCCTACAATTGTTGTCTTTAAATTTTTATATAACTCAATGTGTGGAAATATTTTGTTTTGAAGCAACTTCACCAGGAACAAGTGGAGAGGAAATCTAAGCATAAGTATCATCATAGACTATCGCGTAAAGGGTATGCTGTTTGGAGGATGAACTGGTTAGTGTTTACTTTAACTGCCTTGGTACAATGATTATTAAAGATGAACTGGTTAGTGTTTACATTTATTTGTTATTTTAAAGATGAAAACAATGCATGAGGGGAAGTTTGATCAGGCAACCCTTTGGATTATAGCACATGAAGATAAAAATGGGAAGATCCCAGATGCCAAGGTAGCTGAGACTGCTGCCAAAATTGTAAGTAAGCTATAGATATTCCATTTATTATAATCCTGCCAATGTTGGATTTGAAAGTGTTGAGTTCTTTAATAATTTAATTTATCTTGGCTTTATTGGTCCTTGAATATTTATATTTCATGTATGGTTGCAGGATGATTTGAAGAAACAAGTATCTGAGGGGACATTATCTACTTATTGTACCAGTGATGTGCTAACAATGGCATTAGGGACCCCTAAGCAATTAGGGAGAGTTAGAGCTGTGAGAGGTTATGTGAAGCCCAGTTCTTACTTTAACTTCCCTCCACGAAAAAGTATGAAAGAGAGAATAAGAGAAAGTGTGAAACAGATCATGAAAGAAGAGTGAGAGAAAATAATAGCAGAGGAGCGAAAATATTGGATGGATAAATTGAATTTAGTAAAGGCAGGGAAGAATTCCAAGGCTGAGGAACCAACCCCAGTGATGTTAGTCCCTATTCCCCGTACTCCCCCAACTCCCCATACTGCTAAATATGGCTTTGATATGGCAAGCACCAATGTGGAGAAAAAAGTTGTAAATAATATTGATATGAATGTGGAGAAGGAAATGTAGATAAATGAGGAGAATGAAATCGAGAAGATCGAGAATATGGGAATGGAGAAGATTGATGATCCAAAGGAGGAGAAGCATAACACGAACATCCTGGATGATGACTGTGTTGACCTAGACTATGTGAGTGACAAGAATAGTGTTTCAAAGGTATATATTTCATCCCAACTTACCCAATGTTTAATTGCCTTAATTTTTGGCTATGAAAGTCATTAAATTAACTTCTATTTTATCTTGGTTATTTGCACAAGAGAAAAAATGCATGTTGGTTGTTGGCTCACTTGAAAATATTGTTGCATACGCTACATTACTTGAAGTTGACGATGCCAAGCCACCGACACTACATGGTGTTCCTTTGACAGAGGGATGCATGCGGGTTGCAATTTATACTTCGTTGGATGACTCAGTTTTGCTTCCCATCCCAATTAAAGACGAAGTAGTAACTGTTGGTCAAGATGTTGGGACAATTGTAGCATGGCCGAAAAATCTTGTAACATATCAGAATCAGCAGGAAGTTGGTAAAGAGGTATGTTTTTATGTCCCACCTGATTGTGAGGGAAAGGCACGGGAAGACTCGCCGTGATCAGAGGAGGAGGACCCAGGTGGTTCGGCGCCGCAACTCTGTCGGAAAACGCAGATCGCCGACGAGAGAGACTTCTCTGTCTCGCGTCGATTCTCCGTCGTCACTGGGTTTCTGTGTTGGATGTTGCCACTGGGAGGAAGAGGAGAGGGAGACAATTCCAACGTCGCCGGTCTCGCCGCCATCCGCCGTCGGACGGCCGAGAAATCGAAGAGAGAGAGAGAGAGAGAGAGAGAGAGAGAGAGAGAGAGAGAGAGAGAGAGAGAGAGAGAGAGAGAGAGCGAAGTCGGAGGGAGAGAGAGAGGGATCGGGGAGAGAGAGAGAAAAATTAAAAAAATAAAAGCTGGTTTTTCTTTTTAAAATCTCTTAAATGCAATTTTACAAAATTGCCCCTCACTTTGAACGTCCGTAAAATCCAAACCGTAACTTCAATTTACGCGTGCTTCGAGTCTACGAACTCGTGGAATCAATACCTGAACGTGCCCAAAGTCAAAGACGAAAGCCCACTAATTTTAAAAGTCAACTTTGGGTCAAGCCCAATTTAAAACAAAAATTAAAATTAAATTAAAACCTTTTAATTTCCAAAATCCTTAAAATAAATTCTCAAAATATTTAAAATAAATCTTTGAAAAGTACGGGGTCTCACAAGAACGCTAACTATAATATGAGAAAGTGTTTTGACATGAATTTCTTGGCAACCGGTAAACTTTTGGTGCAATTCGGACAGAATTGGACTAGGTATATACCTAAATGACGTTTTTGTGTATTCTTAAAACCAAATGTAGCTCAAAAGGCCTAGAACGCTAATTCTAACATGAGAAAGTGCTTCCCCATGTTTTTGCTTACCCACCGGAAACGTTTCGGTGTAATTTGGACGAAATTGGACCAAGTATGAACCGAAATGACATATATGTGCGTTCTTAACACTAAAGAAGGTTCAATAAGTTTAGAACACTAATTCTAACCTGAGAAAGTGTTTTGACATGACTTTCTTGGCAACCGAGAAACTTTTGGTGCAATTTGGACGGAATTGGACTAGGTATATACCTAAATGACGTTTTTGTGTATTCTTCAAACCAAATGTGGTTCAAAAGGTCTAGAACGCTAATCCTAACATGAGAAAGTGCTTCCCCATGTTTTTCTTGCCAACCGGGAACGCTTTGGTGTAATTTGGACGAAATTGGACTAAGTGTGAACCGAAATGACATATATGTGCGTTCTTAACTCCAAAAAAGGTTCAATAGGTCTAGAACGCTAATTCTAACATGAGAAAATGATTTGACATGACTTTCTTGGCAACCGGAAAACTTTGGGTGCAATTTGGACGGAATTGGACTTGGTATATACCTAAATGACGTTTTTGTGTATTCTTAAAACCAAATGTGGTTCAAAAGGTCTAAAACGCTAATCCTAACATGAGAAAGTGCTTCCCCATGTTTTTTTGACAACCGGGAATGTTTTGGTGTAATTTGGTCGAAATTGGACCAAGTATGAACCGAAATGAAGTTTATGTGAGTTCTTAACACAAAAGGTGGTTCAATAGGTCTAGAACTCTAATCCTAACATGAGAAAGTGCTTTGACATGTCTTTCTTGTCATCCGGGAACGTTTTTGTACAATTAAAATAAAATTTGACCAAGTATGCAGCGAAATAACGTTTTTGAGGGTTCATAACACTAAATGTGCTTCAATAGGTCTAGAACACTCATTCTAACATAAGAAAGTTCTTCAACATGTCTTTCCTGCCATCCGGAAACGTTTTGGTACAATTAGAACGAAATTGGACAAAGTATGCATCGAATTGATATGTTACATATTTCTTCTCACATGTATCTTTGAGTCCACATATCAACCCAATTCTTGAGTGTTTATCATTGAGAGTATGCCATAGTGAGGATTAGAGTTAAGTCTATCCTGTATATATTGACTTAGTTCTGTTTTATCTAACACATGAGTTTATGTCCATGATGGCCTATATGACAATAGAGGAGGGAGGTATGTTGTTTGAAATATTTTTAGAATTTGGAGAATACAATTTACATGCCTTACTTTCCTATTTGATTAATGGCTATGCGCATGAATTCAATTTTTGGGATGTTTGAGTCAGTTTAGAGTCTTTTCTTTATTTTATTTGCTCTAGGACTAGGAAAATCTAAGTTTTGGTGTGTGATGAGTGTGTATTTTGCATCATTTTATGATACTAATTCCCTAACCTAGATTGTTAGAACTAGATACTTTTGTGTCTGTTGTCTTGTTTTCGTGTTTTTCGGTTAAATGAAACATAAATAGGAAGAGCAAAAGGAGCCGTTTTGGGACATTTCCTGGTCAAAATAGGAAAATAGCAAAAATCCTAGTCAAATGAGGATTCCTAGTCACAAGAGGAAACATAAAGCCTAGAACCATCATTGTCAAGCTAGAAATGTGAAATTCTAATTGGAACAAGAATTTTTGGTTGAACTAGGAAACCTAACCCTACTAGGGAATGGAGTCCTAATGATGTTAGGAATCACTAGGGGCAATATAGTCATTATGAGAAGTTGAAATGGGCAAGAAATCCTGCATCTACAAGGCCATGCGCAAGCTTGCAGCCCATTCCAAGCCCATGCAGCCATGCGCCAACCCTAGCGGCTAGAGCCCAAGTGATGCAACCCATGTGCATGTTTAAGTGAAACCCTAAAGGGCCATGCGCTTGTCACTTAAGCCCAGTGTACCAAGCCTTGTAGCAGCCCATGAGTTTTAAAACTCTAAGCTTATGCCGCACACCCCCCTTTACCTTGCCTCACAAGGATTTCTCTCTTACCTCTATAAATACATCTCATTCTCCATAATTCAGAGTTCTGAAAGTTCCCATCAATTCTGAGATATCCATCAGTTCACAAAATTCAGAAAAGAGAGAAAGTAGCCTAGAGAGAAAGAGAGGGAGGCGTGACTAGAGAGAGAAAGTGAGAGGCCCTTGCTGCAAGTCCTAGCTCACCATTACCGTGAGTCCACCTGCTTGCTAGGTCTCTCTCTCTTCTCTTCTTCCTTGCCGCAGCCCCTTGTGATGTCTTCTTTGATTTTCTGTTTTCTTTTCTTTTTGAATTATAGAGTTTAATTAGTTTTGTGTAGTTAATTTGATTTTCAACATGGATTGGGAATTTATTTATATATTTCAGTTTTGTTTCTCTATTTTAATTATGTAGTAGTTTATTCTATCTTGCATGTTAAGTTGTAGGTTGATGTTCAGATTTGCTATGCTTTAACAAATCGTTTATCCGTCTCTTGATGAATTGATTTAATGCTTGCACTTATCAAATTTCATTTATCTATTTGAATTCGTTTGCTAGCTGTTTGCACTTTTTAACTGATCACCTTAGGGTAATTGCATCTAGTTTATTTGTTAGGTTTAGATGTGAAATAGTCAAAGACACTAAATCATAAGTAACAAGGGAATAAGAAATTGTTCTTGGTAATGGTTTTGTAGGACCTCTACAAGGAAATAACCAAAGCTTGTATGTTGTGCATGTTTGACGTTCTCATAGACCTTAATGACTCTTGCATAGGTAACAGCTGCCTTAGCTTAGTAGTAGGGAACATGTAAGTTAACTGATTAAGGGAGGCCTAAGAAGCTCTTAATTATGTCTTAGGAGAACAATTGCGAGAAAGTAACTAGCTAAACCTTTTTAGCAGTCAAACTTTGATATGTTGTGTTTAAATTGATTTATCATTAGTCTTGGATGGTTAGAGTATGCCTATTTGGATTGATAACTGAAAGTTTAGCATTGCAAGATAGTTTAATGTGTGTGTGTGTGGTGATATGTGCGTGTGTTTCCAACTCCCAAAGCCCCCGTTTAGTTATTCTAATTGATTGATTGAATTGATTTGTTGTTTATTAACCATTCTCTGTGGGATCGACCTCGTGCTTGTACGCTTTACTACTAATGCAATTCGTGCACATTCGAGTAAACTTAGAATAGAATATGTTTTTATTTTGTTCTAAGAAAATAATCAACTAGTTTTTGGCGCCATTGTCGAGGAAAGGTGTCTAATATCAATGAATTGATTTGATTAGTCATTAGAATTAGGATATATTAGTTAGATTTGTTTTTGGTTAATTTTTAGTTTCAAATAAATGTCATGACTTTATAAGCACTCTTTCTACTGATTTGATGTTTGCTCTTGATTAGGTATTGTTTATGAACCCTGAAATCATAGAGAGGTTGGAAAGGCTCAAGAACGAAGCGTTAGGACATCCGAATAGCAGCCCTCTACCTAGTGCATCCATGTCAAGTAGTGAGGACGTTGAGATTGTCAAAATGGCTGAAGCTAATGAGAATGTGCAGCAGCCCTTGAGTCACTTTTCAGCACCCTCGCTGCCCACGCAACCTTCTTGCATCCGTTATGCGACAATAGCTACTGATTTTGAGATCAAGAGTGGTCAAATCCACTTGTTGCCGAGTTATCATGGTTTGAATGGAGAAGATCCTATCCACTTCCTAAAGGAATTTTCTGGGGTATGTGAAGCCGCACAGTTGAGGGGATTGAATGCCGATCAGTATCGTTTAAGGATGTTCCCTTTTGCGCTCAAAGACAAGGCAAAGAGATGGTTCTATTCGCTGCTTAGTGGTTCCGTATCGACTTGGGATGACTTATCTAACAAGTTCTTGAACAAGTTCTACTCGATTTCCAAGACCAATGCGATTAGGAAGGAGATACTTGGGTTTGTGCAGAAAGCCGATAAGCCATTCCATGAGACTTGGGACAGATTTAATGAGTTTCTTACTAGCTGCCCGCACCACAATCTATCCCCTTGGTATGTGATTTGTTGCTTTTATCAAGGACTTTTGGAGAGAGATCAAGCTAAAGTGGATTCGGCATGTGGTGGTGCATTCATGTCCAAAACTGAAGATGAAGCTAATGAATTGTTTGAGTCACTCTCTTTGAATTCTCAACAATGGGATTCAAATCGTTCAAGAGGAGGATCAAAGAGAGGGTTGTATGAGATAGCCGATGCACCTAACACAATGGAAGGACAAATTGCCGAAAGCAAGACAATGATGCAGAAGCTATCACTAGCTCAAGAGAAGATGATGAGTGTGCAAGCACAAGGGAATGATGTGGAACAAGTGAATCAAGTTGGGAACTACCCTAGGGTGCCTTATGATCCATTTTCCAACACTTATAACCCTGGATGGAAGAACAACCCCAATTTTAGGTGGAGCAACAACAATGGACAGCAAGCTAGTGGGAGCAACAACAAGCCTTATGTGCACCCTAATGCCGAAAGGTCTAGCTTGAAGGAGAAGATTGCTCAGATTGCTCAAAGCACTACTTCCCTAGCTCAAAGCACCAATGCATTCATGAACCGAATTGAGCAGCAGATGCAAGCCAATTCGAAAGCTATTGCAAACTTAGAGAGTCAAGTGGGGCAAATTGCTACAACTTTGGGGCAAAAAAAGAAAGGGAAGCTATCTAGTCGCCCGTTGTTAACCCAAAGAATGAGGAGCATGTGAATGCTATTCTGAGAACAACTCCAAGAAAGAGGGTAAGAGTAATCAAGACTAAGGAGGTGATTGAGATCATTGATAGTGAGGAAGAGGAAGATTCAATTATGACTGAAGAGTATAAGGAAGCACGTGTGATCCCTCTCATTTCGAATATTGATGTCACCAAATTTCCAGCAACCATGAGGGAATTGAAGTCAATTGAGAAAAATGTTGAGGAGCAAGGGCATACTCACAACATTCCGAAAGAGATTTGTGGTTAGCTCTTCATGATTCATCCAACAAAGAAGAGAGATCCAGGTACATTGATCATACCTTGCAGCATAGGGGAGAATCGGATTGAGAGAGCTGCGATCGACGATGGCTCTTCCATCAATCTTATGCCGCTTGGTGTGTTCAAGAAGCTTGGGTTTGTGGAAACTGATTTGCATCCGTTTGAGTCTACTATTCACTTCGCCAACTCTTCGGTTGAAAAACCCCTTGGTATGCATGTTGATGTTTTGGTTAAATGTCGAAGTTTACTAATTCCCTCTGATTTTATTGACAGGACCGCCCCCGGATTCCACCCTGAAACCCAGAGAGGTCCTGTGGGATCCAAAATTAAGGAAAATCCTACCGAAAATTCGGCAGAACCTCCCTTGAAAATGGACTAACCCAAAATTTTAAAACCTGTTAAGAACACTTCTAAAACATCAACCACCTCTACCACAACCAAAAAGGGTCTCAGACCCAACAATTTCACAGAGAAACCATCTTAAAATTTAAAAGTGGTTATCAGAGCCACTAATCTATTACAAGAAATTTTTACACAATGAAAATGGCGCCTACACGGTCTGAGTAAGGATATGGACGTATATGCCTCGACGTTATTGGCTCGACCTCCACCAAAGCTACTACCTGGGAGGACAATTTAAGACAAAACAAGATAACTTGTGAGATAACTCAGTGAGCGGACAGGTTTATGGAAACGAAAACAAAGCAATTCTTCCTGTTTAGAAAATCCTTCAAAAACACATTTAGCTCTAAAACCTCACGTCACTCTTTGAAATCCCCCAGTTTTAAAACCTTTTCACCTACTTTTCGAAAACGTCAAAAAGCCATCAACGTAAAGATACAAGAGATTTCAGAATTTCTTCCACAAGATATGTTAGATAAAAATATCAATTAAACCATCATATAAGAACACAGATAGGTTAAATAATCAGATTTCACAACTTAAAACTCAATCAAGTAAAATCTCAAGGACTACATAAAATCACATCATACTAGTACCCGGGGAACTGCTGGTCATACGTGCACGCAGAGCTTATTATGATGGTCATACACTGCCGAGTCATCTCTGGGCAAGTGCAGAGCAAATGCTAGTCATACACCGCCGAGTCATCTCTAGACGAATGCAGAGCAAAATTATACCTGCTGAGGGGGTACTAATAGGATGGTTTAAAACTGCTCATTTAACTTCATAAAACTCGTAACTCAAATCAAATCCATGTCACACGATACTTAAACCATTGAAATTCACCACATATATTCATAAGGAAAATGTCTACTCTCAATCAACATTTCTTAGTCAAGACTCATGATAACCAGATTAAATCCAAGATAAAAATCCAATTCAACTTCTATTATTTCTCAAACAAATTCAATAACCAAACGAGTAAAACATGAAATTTAGAAGCGTATTCGCAAAATAAAGTCCACTCACAGAGATAGCCCTACCTTCGATCCTCCTCCAGATCGTCACGAGTCACAGCCGTGTCGCCTAGAATGACAATCAAAGAAATAAAGTTAGTTCCGACTCAAGACACTAGGTTTCGAAATCTCAGTGGGTGCCACGTAAAATGGTTGCTCCAAAACCAATTTTCAGCCAACAAATGCCAAATTCCTCAAACCCACTCGACCTTTCAGTATTAATCCACATTTGAGGTTCCTAGGGATGGAAATTTCTAAACAAAACAACAAGAATAATCCCCCCAATCTGAAAACCAAAGTAAATCTCGAAATGGCCTCAATTCCTTAAAATTTATAGTTTCAAATTTCACGATTTCTGAGCTACAAAACCAGAAGAAGTGAAAGCCCAAAGAAAGAGGAACGAAACCCACCTAGGATGGAGGTGATTGGCGCCGAAAAACTGGTCAGAGAAGGGAAGAGAAGCCGGCGGTCAGGACTGCCTTTTCCGAGCTAGATTCGCGAGCAGAGGTGGCTGGGCTGGGCTGGCTGGAGGAGGTCCGAGCTGAGATGGTTGGCGTCGGGGGAGGCTCACCGGAGGTTGGCGACGGCGAGAAATGGCCGGCGTTGATGGCCAGTGGCTGCGCACAGAGAAATTGCAGAGAGAGGGAACACGAGGAGAGAGAAAATAAGGAGAGAGAGAGAGAGAGAGAGAGAGAGAGAGAGTAGGCTGGGAGGTGGTCGGCGCCTGGGGGTCACGCCGGTGAGGCCGGGTTGGCGAGGTGGTGGTGCGGTCGGGGTGGTGGTTGTGGCAGCTGTGTGTGCAGGGATGGTCGCGGGGGAGAAAAGACAGAGGGAGAGGGTGCGGGTGCGGGGAGAGAGAGAAATAAAGGGAGGAGAGAGAATGTTGTAGAAAATTCTAGAGAGAGAGAGAGAGAAATCCCCTTTAAAAAAAAAAAATATGATTTTGGATTTTTAAACCCAATTTGTCAATTTTACGAAATTGCCCCTCGCTTCAAACGCCCATATCTCTCAAACCGTAACTCGAATCGACGTGTGCTACGTGTTTATGAAATCGTGGGCTCGAAATCTATCCAACGGACCCAAAGTCAAAATCGAAAGCCCATTTATTTTAAAAGTCAACATTGGGTCAAGCTCAATTTAAAACAAAAATAAATAAAAATTTAAATCAAAACCCTTTTTATTTTCCAAATAAATCTCAAATCTTTAAAATACAATTCAACATCCTTTAAAAACTTCTTAAAACCATAATTGAATAAAAATTTAAATTTCTACTGGAAATTTGGGTCGGGTCGTTACATTTATAGTGCTAGATGTTCCAAGAATTCCAGGAGACACTTCTATCCTTCTTGGGAGGCCATTCTTGTGCACCGCTAACATGGAGTACAAGGCTATGGAGTGCTTAATGATGATCCACCATAGGAACCACCTAGAAGTGTACCAACTCACTTGTGATCTTCCGAAAAACGAGGAGACAACCTTTTATGGAGATGAGAGGGAAGAGATGGAGAATTTCTTCAACTTATTTTTGGGAGATGTCGAGAGTAGCAATGGAAAGAAAAAAAAAAGAAAGGACGCGAGTAGAGGAGTGGCAATGTCAGGCTGAAAGACAGTAAACCAAGTGCTGATTGGGAGGTAACCCAAGTTTTTGTTTTCAAGAATCCAAAAGAAGTCAATCAAGACCAAGAAGGCCGTGCCTACCCTTGGAGTGTCCAACTTGCATCTGCAAGTAAACAATTTCCTTATTTTTGCTTCATTAGACAATTTTTTGTTTCAATTGTGTGTTTATTTGGTTTTGAATAATTGTAATTTCCCTATTACTTATTTTGAGCATTCATGCATTTATTTCTTATACATTGAGGGCAATGTATCATTTAAGTTTGGGGGGAAGGCAATTGTCATTGCTTTTTGTTTTTAGGTTTAGTTTTAAAAGTTTTTTTTTTTTTAAAAAACATAGGGTGTCAAACCCACATCAAAATGCATATTTTCTTTAGATTTCATCCACCTTAATAATGGATTCGAATCTTTAGAAGTGTGCGATATTGTTTTAAAAACAAAACAAAGTTTTTGAGTCTTTTTGTTTATTTCGGGTAGTCTTGAGTCCCCAATTAATTGATTTGATTGTGTATAATTGTTATGAGCATGTTTTGTTTGTGTGTATTCTCTGTTTTCTTTTCTTTCTAATAGTGTTCCATAACATATCTTGCAATTCTATGTCATTGAGCCTTGTTGATATGAATTTAGGGAATGCTTTACATGACTAATGATTTATATGCATGATAGAGTAGACTTGCATGACCTAAGTGAGCTTTGAGCCTTGTTCTTAAATTCTTGAGTGTTGCGCGCCACTGTAACTTTATCATTGTCATTTAAGTCGTTGTTTTAATCTCATTATCTTTCATTTGATCAATTGCTTGGAATGTACATAATCATGAATCAATGAGCTAGTACTCTTTTCTTGATTACACAAAGCATGTTGTATTTGCATGACTCTTGAGAAATGAATTTAGGGCTTGTTTGTGTAACCCATAGCCTAAAAGCCCACCCATTATGTGTTTTATCCCTAGTAACCCATTTTGAGCCTTTAAGCCGTATTCCTTGTTAACACACACCAAACCCCAAGTTTGGGGGAGTTATACCCCTTCCACTCGTTTTACCTTATCTATGGTATTGCAATGTATTTACATATTGATTGAGGTGGAAAAGAAATGAAATTGCATAACCTATACAAAAAAATGTGCTGAAAGAGTATATATGCCGTGTCCAAAGAAAAAAAAAAAGAGAAAAGAAAAAAAGGAAAGAAAGAGATGGGACGGTTTCAAAAGAAGAAGTGAGCAAAAAGAGTTCAAATTGAGCTATGTAGTGCAAAGAAGCAAGGTATGACTCAGAATGTTCTATTGTTCTTGCAACTGCATAGTATTTAGCCATTTGTGTTCCTTTCCTTTCAATATCCTATCCTAACTTATGCCTTCATTATAACCTTATTAAAACCCTAGCTGATCTCAAGAAACATGTATTATACTTATGTAGAGTCTATTTGAGAAGAGAGTCTACGGTCATTGATTCCATTTCAAGCACTTTGATTCCTTTCCATGAGATCAGTATTTCTTTCTAAATGTGTTGTTACTTCATGTATTTATGTGAGCTAATTGTTTTTGTTACATATTTCCTCTCACATATATCTTCGAGTGCACATATCAACCAAATTCTTGAGTGTTTATCATTGAGAGTATGTCATAGTAAGGATTGGAGTTGAGTCTCTCCTGTATATATTGATTTGTTTCTGTTTTATCTAACACCTGAGTTTATGTCAAGGAAGGCCTATATAACAATAAAGGAGCGAGGTATGTTGTTTGAAATGTTATTAGAATTTGCAAAATACAATTTATATGCCTTACTTTCCTATGTGATTAATGTCTTTCTTGCCATCCGGGAACGTTTTGGTACAATTAGAATGAAATTGGACCAAGTATGCACCGAATTGACGTTTTCGTGCGTTCTTAACACCAAATGCGGTTAAAAAGGTTTAGAACGCTATTTCTAACCTGAGAAAGTGCTTTGATATGTCTTTCTTGCCAACCAGGAACCTTTTGGTGCAATTTGGACGGAATTATACTAATTAAGTATACACATAAATGACGTTTTTGTGTATTCTTAAAACCAAAAGTGTTTCAAAAGGTCTAGAACGCTAATCCTAATATGAGAAAGTGTTTCCCCGTGTTTTTCTTGCCAACCGGGAACGTTTTAGTGTAATTTTGGCGAAATTGGACCAAGTATGAACCGAAATGACGTTTATGTGTGTTCTTAACACCAAATATGGTTCAATAGGTCTAAACGTTAATTCTAACATGAAAAAGTGCTTTGACATGACTTTCTTGCCAACCGGGAATCTGTTTGTGCAATTTGGACGAAATTGGACTAAGTATACACCTAAATGACATTTTTGTGTATTCTTAAAATCAAATGTGGTTCAAAAGGTCTAGAACGCTAATCCTAACATGAGAAAGTGCTTCCCCATGTTTTTCTCGGCAACCGGGAACGATTTGGTGTAATTTGGACGAAATTGGACCAAGTATGAACTGAAATGACGTTTATGTGCGTTCTTAACACCAAATATGGTTCAATAGGTCTAGAACTCTAATCCCAACATGTGAAAGTGCTTTGACATGTCATTCTTGCCATCCAGGAACGTTTTGGTACAATTAGAACGAAATTGGACCAAATTTGCACCGAAATTATGTTTTCGTGCGTTCTTAACATTAAAAGCGATTCAAAAGGTCTTGAACGCTAATTCTAACATGAGAAAGTGCTTTGACATGACTTTCTTGCCAACCGGATACCTGTTTGTGCAATTTGAACGAAATTGGACCAAGTATGTAGCGAAATAACGTTTTTGAGGATTTATAACACCAAATGTGCTTCAATAGGTCTAGAACACTCATCCTAACATAAGAAAGTTCTTCAACATGTCTTTCTTGCCATCTGGGAACAATTTGGTACAATTAGAATGAAATTGGACTAAGTACGCACCGAATTGACGTTTTCATGTATTCTTAACACTAAATACGATTAAAAAAGTTTAGAACGCTAATTCTAACATGAGAAAGTGCTTTGATATGAATTTATTGCCAACAGGGAACCTTTTGGTGCAATTTGGATGAAATTGGACGAAATATACACCTAAATGACGTATTTGTGTATTTTTAAAACCGAATGTGTCTTAAAAGGTCTAGAACGCTAATTCTAACATAAGAAAGTGTTTCCCCATGTTTTTCTTGCCAACCGGGAACGTTTTGGTGTAATTTGGACTAAATTGGACCAAGTATGAACCGAAATGACGTTTATGTGCGTTCTTAACACCAAATATGGTTCAAAAGGTCTAGAACGCTAATTCTAACATGAGAAACTGCTTTGACATGACTTTCTTGTCAACCGAGAACCTGTTCGTGCAATTTGGACGAAATTGGACCAACTATGCATCGAAATGCGGTTTTTCTATGTTCTTAACACCAAATATGGTTCAATAGGTCTAGAACGCTAATCCTAACATGAGAAAGTGGTTCCCAATGTCTTTCTTGCCATCTGGGAACGTTTTTGTGCAATTAGGACAAAATTGGACCAAGTATGCATCGAAATGATGTTTTCGTGTGTTCTTAACACCAATTGGGGTTGAATAGGTCTACAACCCTAATCCTAACATGAGAAAGTGCTTTGACATATCTTTCTTACCATCCGGGAAAATTTTGGTACAATTAGAACGAAATTGGACCAAGTATGCACCAAAATTACGTTTTTGTGTGTTCTTAACATTAAAGGTAGTTCAAAAGGTCTAGAACGCTAATTCTAACATGAGAAAGTGCTTTCACATGACTTTCTTACCAACCGGGAACCTTTTAGTGCAATTTGGATGAAATTGGACCAAGTATGCAAACGAAATGAGGTTTTTGTGTGTTCTTAACACCAAATGTGGTTCAATAGGTCTTGAACGCTAATTCTAACATGAAAAAGTGATTCCCAATGTCTTTCTTGCCATTTGGAAACATTTTGGTGCAATTATGACGAAATTGGACCAAGTATGCACCGAAATGATGTTTTCGTGTGTTCTTAACACCAATTATGGTTCAATAGGTCTACAACCCTAATCCTAACATGAGAAAGTGCTTTAACATGTCTTTCTTGCTATTCGGGAATGTTTTAGTACAATTAGAATGAAATTAGACCAAGTATGCACCGAAATTACGTTTTCGTGTGTTCTTAACACTAAAGGCGGTTCAAAAGATCTAGAACGCTATTTCTAACATGAGAAAGTGCTTTGACATGACTTTCTTGCCAACCGAGAACCTGTTGGTGCAATTTGGACGAAATTGGACCAAGTATGCAGCAAAATAACATTTTTGAGGGTTCATAACACTAAATGTGCTTCAATAGGTCTAAAACACTAATCCTAACATAAGAAAGTTCTTCGACATGTGTTTCTTGCCATCTGGGAACGTTTTTGTACAATTAGAACGAAATTGGACCAAGTACGCACTGAATTGACATTTTCATGCGTTCTTAACACCAAATGCGGTTAAAAAGGTCTAGAACGTTAATTCTAACATGAGAAAGTACTTTTACTTGACTTTCTTGCCAACTAGGAACCTTTTGGTGCAAGTTGGATGGAATTGGACTAAGTATACACCTAAATGACGTTTTTATGTATTCTTAAAAACAAATGTGGTTCAAAAAGTCTAGAACGCTAATCCTAACATGAGAAAGTGCTTTCCCATGTTTTTCTTGCTAACTGGAACGTTTTGGTGTAATTTGGACGAAATTGGACCAAGTATGAACCGAAATGACGTTTATGTGCGTTCTTAACACTAAATATGGTTCAATAGGTCTAGAACGCTAACTCTAATATGAGAAAGTGTTTTGACATGACTTTCATGCTAATCGGGAACCTTTCGGTGCAATTTGGACGAAATTGGACCAAGTATGCACCGAAATGAGGTTTTTAAGTGTTCGTAACACCAAATGTGGTTCAATAGGTCTAGAACGCTAATTCTAACAAGAGAAAGTGTCTACGTATGTTTTTCTTGCCAACCGGGAACATTTTGGTGTAATTTGGACGAAATCGAACCAAGTATGAACCGAAATGACGTTTATGTGTGTTCTTAATACCAAATATGGTTCAATAGGTCTAGAACGCTAATTCTAACATGAGAAAGTGCTTTGACATGACTTTCTTGCCAACCGGGCACCTTTTAGTGCAATTTAGACGAAATTGGACCAAGTATGCACAGAAATGTGGTTTTTGTGTGTTCTTAAAACCAAATGTGGTTCAAAAGGTCTAGAACGATAATCCTAACATGAGAAAGTGGTTCCCAATGTCTTTCTTGCCATCCGGGAAGGTTTTGGTACAATTAAAACGAAATTTGACCAAGTATGCATTGAAATTAAGTTTTCATGCGTTCTTAACACTAAAGGCGGTTCAAAAGGTCTAGAACTCTAATTCTAACATGAGAAAGTGCTTTGACATGACTTTCTAGCCAACCGGGAACCTTTTAGTGAAATTTGGATGGAATTGGACCAAGTATACACTAAAATGAGGTTTTTGGTGTTCTTAAAACCATGTGTGGTTCAATAAGTTTAGAACCCTAATCCTAACATGAGGTAGTGCTTTGACATGTCTTTCTTGCCATCCGGGAACGTTTTAGTACAATTAGAAAGAAATTGGACCAAGTATGCACCGAAATTACGTTTTCGTGCATTCTTAACACTAAAGGCGGTTCAAAAGGTTTAGAACAGTAATTCTAACACGAGAAAGTGCTTTAACATGACTTTCTTGCCAACCGGGAACCTGTTGGTGCAATTTGGACGAAATTGGACCAAGTATGCAGCGAAATAATGTTTTTGAGGGTTCATAACTCCAAATGTGCTTCAATAGGTCTTAAACACTCATCCTAACATAAGAAAGTTCATCGATATGTGTTTCTTACCATTTGGGAACGTTTTGGTACAATTAAAACGAATTGGACCAAGTATGCACCGAATTGACGTTTTCATGCGTTCTTAACACCAAATACAGTTAAAAAGGTCTAGAACGCTAATTTAAACATGAGAAACTGCTTTGACATGACTTTCTTGCCAACCGGGAACCTTTTGGTGCAATTTGGACAAAATTGGACTAAGTATACACCTAAGTGACGTTTTTGTGTATTCTTAAAACCAAATGTGGGTCAAAAGGTCTAGAACGCTAATCCTAACATGAGAAAGTATCTCCCCATGTTTTACTTTCCAATAGCACCAAAACATTCCCAGATGGCAAGAATGACATTGGAAACCACTTTCTCATTTGGGGATTAGCGTTCTAGACCTATTAAACCACATTTGGTGTTAAGAACACACAAAAACCTCATTTCGGTGCATACTTTATCCAATTTCGTCCAAATTGCACCAAAAGGTTCCCGGTTGGCAAGAAAGTCATGTCAAAGCACTTTCTCATGTTAAAATTGACGTTCTAGACCTATTGAACCATATTTGGTGTTAAGAACGCACATAAACGTCATTTCAGTTTATACTTGGTCGAATTTCTTCCAAATTACACCAAAACATTCCCGGTTGGCAAGAAAAACATGGGGAAGCACTTTCTCATGTTAGGATTAGCGTTCTAGCCCCTTTGAACCACATTTGGTTTTATGAATACACAAAAACGTCATTTAGGCGTTTACTTAGTCCAATTTCGTCCAAACAGCACCAAAACGTTCCCAATTGGCAAGAAAGTAATGTCAAATCACTTTCTTATGTTAGAATTAGCGTTTTAGACCTTTTTAGCCGCATTTCGCGTTAAGAACGCACGAAAACGTCAATTCAGTGCATACTTGGTCTAATTTTATTCTGATTGTACCAGAACGTTCCCGGATGGCAAGAAAAACATGTCGAAGGACTTTCTTATGTTAGGATGAGTATTATAGACCTATTGAAGCACATTTGGTGTTATGAACCCTCAAAAATGCTATTTCGCTGCATACTTAGTCCAATTTCGTCCAAATTGCACCAACAGGTTCCCGGTTGGAAAGAAAGTCATGTCAAAACACTTTCTCATGTTAGAATTAGCGTTCTAGACCTTTTGAACTGCCTTTAGTGTTAAGAACGTACGAAAACGTAATTTCGGTGCATACTCGGTCCAATTTCGTTCTAATTGTACCAAAACGTTTCTCGATGTTAAGAAAGATATGCCAAAACACTTTCTCATGTTAGGATTAGGGTTGTAGACCTATTGAACCACAATTGGTGTTAAAGACGCACGAAAACATCATTTCGATGCATACTTAGTCCAATTTCGTTCTAATTGCACCAAAACGTTCCCAGATGGCAAGAAAGACATTCGGAACCACTTTCTCATGTTAGGATTAGCGTTCTAGACCTATTGAAGCACATTTGGTGTTATGAAACCTCAAAAACGTTATTTCGCGGCATACTTGGTCTAATTTCGTCCAAATTGCACCAACAGGTTTCTGGTTGGCAAGAAAGTCATGTTAAAGCATTTTTTTCATGTTAGAATTAGCGTTTTAGACCTTTTGAACCGTCTTTAGTGTTAAGAACGCAAGAAATCGTAATTTCGGTGCATGCTTGGTCCAATTAAGTTCAAATTGTACAAAAACGTTCCCGGATGGCAAGAAAGACATGTCAAAGCACTTTCTCATGTTAGGATTAGGATTCTAGACCTATTGAACCAGAATTGGTGTTAAGAACGCACGAAAACATCATTTCGGTGCATACTTGGTCCAATTTCGTCCTAATTGCACCAAAACATTCCCAGATGGCAAGAAAGACATTGGGAACCATTTTCTCATGTTCGGATTAGCGTTCTAGACTTATTGAACCACATTTGGTGTTAAGAACACACAAAAACCTCATTTCAGTGCATACTTGGTCTAATTTCGTCCAAATTGCACCAAAAGGCTCCCGGTTGGCAAGAAAGTCATATCAAAGCTCTTTCTCATGTTAGAATTGTCGTTCTAGACCTATTGAACCATATTTGGTGTTAAAAACATACATAAACTTCATTTCAGTTTATACTTGGTCCAATTTCGTCCAAATTACGCCAAAACGTTCCCGATTGGCAAGAAAAACATGGGGAAACACTTTCCCATGTTAGGATTAGCGTTCTAGATCTTTTGAACCACATTTGGTTTTATGAATACACAAAAACGTTATTTAGGTGTATTCTTAGTCCAATTTCGTCCAAACATCACCAAAAGGTTCCCGGTTGGCAAGAAAGTCCCGTCAAAGCATTTTCTCATGTTAGAATTAGCGTTCTAGACCTTTTTAACCGCATTTGGTGTTAAGAACGCACGAAAACGTCAATTCGGTGCATACTTGGTCTAATTTCGTTCTGATTGTTCTAAAACGTTCCCGGATGGAAAGAAAGACATGTCGAAGAACTTTCTTATTTTAGGATGAGTGTTCTAGACCTATTGAAGCACATTTAGTGTTATGAACCATCAAAGACGCTTTTTGGCTGCATACTTTGTCTAATTTCGTCCAAATTGCACCAACAAGTTCCCGATTGGAAAAAAAAGTCATGTCAAAGCACTTTCTCATGTTAGAATTAGCGTTCTAGACCTTTTGAACCGCCTTTAGTGTTAAGAATGCACGAAAACGTAATTTCGGTGCATACTTTGTCCAATTTCGTTCTAATTATACCAAAACGTTCCTGAATGGCAAGAAAGACATGTCACAACACTTTCTCATGTTAGGATTTTCAACAATTTTTCCCTCTTAGAAATAAATTAATGAATATATGAGTTTTTTTTGGGTTGGTTTTATGATTTTTATTTTTGTTGATGATGAAGCTTGTTAGTAAATTATAATTTTTATTTTTGCTCTTCATGAGTTCAACCATTTTCTGTTTTTAAGAGATTGTTAACTTTTTTTTTATTAGAGAAAGCTATTTTCAAGTCGAAAAATATGAACTAATGTAAAAAAAATTTAGGAATATGAGAATTTGGGATTATTGATTGATTATAAAAGTTTAATATCTTATACTTAGTTTGTGTTACCGAATAAGGATAAATTTGACATTTTAGAGACGTTTTATGCGGATGTGAGCAATTTAAGGACAACATTCTAACCGAAAGGGTTATGTGAAAACACTTTTAACCTCATGGGGTCTTATTGTAATTTTGCAAAAGTTCAGGGGGCTATGTGAAAACACATTAATATTATAGCATAAGGTTAAATTTGTCATTAGAGGTGTTTTTTATGCTGATGTCAGCAATTTTTGGACGAAATATAACGAAAGAGGTTATGTGAAAACACTTTAAAATCTCAGGGGGTCACTACTACAAAACACCACATTTGTGGCGGACATTGCTGGTGGATTAGCTCTGTCCGCCAGAAATGGTCAAGAATTTTTGGCGGAACCTTTGGCCCGCCAGGATAGCTTTGTTGTGGCGGATTAAACCGCCAGGTTTAGCTTTTCTGTCGGATATAACCGCCATGAATAGTTAAGAAAGTGTCCAACTTAATCCTGTCAGATTAGACCACCAGCATATACCTTTTTTTTTTTATTCTTTTTTAAATTTTTGGCAGTCCAAACTGCCAGAATTGCTTCTAACCTAATATAACTTCGCGTGCGCCGCTTCCGCCTCACACTTCTTCTTCTTCCTCAATTCTTCTTCTTCTTCGCTGTGAGCCGCGCGACTTCGCTGATTCTTTTTTTTCTTCTTCTCTTCCTACTCCTTTTCTGTGCCGCTTCTTTCTTTATTGTTCCTCTTATTTTTTTTCAACTTTTGTGTGTTTATTGGGTGCAGATTCGGTGTGGTAGTAGCTAGATTGATTTCAGTCTTTGGAACTCGATTTTATGTAGCAGCTAGCTTGATTTTTCAGTTCAAATTGTTTGGTTTTAAGATTTTCATTTCAAAATGTTTGTATTCAATCTGGTTTAATATTTTGATTTAAATTTAAATATGGTTTTTGTATTTTATTTTGCAGGCCAACCCAAGGGTGCAGCAGATCTGATTGTTTGATTTGGCAACAAGGTTTTTCTGATATGGGTTGTTTTAAAATTTTGATTTGGGTTGTTTTGGCATGTTTTGGTCTGTTTGGGGAAAGAGAAGAGAGTGAGAGGGAGAGTGAAAAAAGAGAGAGAGATGGGGCTTGGTTGGGGGTTGCAGGAGGTTCTCACCTAGTGGCCGACGCAGGGAGGCAGAGGGAGGAGGGTTTGGGCTGCGAGGTTGCTGGGATATTAGCCCTTTATTTTTTGTTTCTTCATTTTTTTTATTTAATTATCTAAAAACAAATCAATGATTCAATTTTTTTTGGTGTGCTCACAATTGATTTTTTTGGGTGTACTTTCAATCTGGAAGAAAATCAATGATTCAAAGATTCAAATTTTATTCTTGCTTTATTTGTTATTGTTTTTGTAATTTTATTTTATGTGTAGATGTGAATAAAAAAGATGTGAGTATATCTGTTGGGAGTTGCAGAAAGAAGATGCAGAAGAAAGAAGATACAGAAAGAAGATGTAGAAACGAGAAGGGAAAAGAATAAAGAAAGAAAAGTGGTGGGCATCCCAAAAAGAAGAAAGAGAAATAATAAGAATAAGAAAAGTGGGTGGCGTGACATGCTGCATGCGCTCACTTTTTAAGGCATATTGAAATCTTTTATTTTAAATTTATATAAATGAAGTAAAATATAATTTTTTTTTTCTCAATATTATATGATCCTGGTGGTTGTATCCACCAGGAATGAGTATTATATATATTTTATTACTTTTTATGTCGGTTGTGTCCGACATGAATAATAAATATGCTGGCTGTTTCATCCGACGTAAATACTTTTCCTGTCTGATTTAAACTCATATGCCTTGTCAGCATGAAATTAATTTCCTGGCGGATTTAAGGAGCTATCCGCCAGGAAAAGTGTTTTCCCTACGGAAATAATTCTGTCGGAGACCCTATCTGCCAGTGCAATACAATCCTGTTGGATTTTGTAAATATTCCGCTAGGATATTCTTTTTGCTGGCTAATTAAAACCGCTATGAATAAAGTGTTTTGTAGTAGTGGGTCTTGCTACAATTTTCTAAACCTCAGGGGATTTTGTGAGAACATGTTAAACTTTAGAGAGTGTTTGTGTAATTAACTCGTTTCACCATGATCAAATTCTGACCGTTATTTCTAAAACTACATACCACCATTCAAGGCAAACCAAAAGGAGTATAAGGATCTCCATTCTTTGAAGTAAGGGGAATCTTATCAGTAGGGAAAGATATCGCATGAAGGAACCGCCAGACCTAAGCAGATTCATGCCAAGAACAAATATCGATCCCTGGTCATGTCTGCGAGAATATCAACTTCTCTATAGCTATATTGGAGATGCCTGTAAGAAGATAAGCTTCTTAAGAAGCTTCTCAGTAACTATTGGAGATGGAAAGATCATAATTTCAAATATTTAACTGGCCAAGTTGTGTTTTTTTTTAAGTGAAAAAATATTCAACTAGGCTACTCCAATAACAAGTGCTATCCATATAGGGATTAGCCATGCCATTTTAAAGAACTATATAAAGATGTTGCCCAGATGACAATTTTTATTTAAAAAAAAATTTCTTTGCCTAAAAGTACTAGCTCTGAGTCTGTTCTGATTCCCTAGAAAAAAATTTGAAAACTATGCTGCTGGCAGTGAATGGAACTGACTAAAAGACTAAAAACTAGATCATTATTGAAAAGGTGGGCCATCATCTACACATGCAATGATGCACCCATGGGACTCCACTCGGATTCTCTCTCTGAGTCTCTAACAAAAAATTGTCTTTCTATGCAGAACTTTTAATTCTGACCGTTCAAAGGATCTTCTGGCCATGATTCATCCTTTTTCTTTGTTTTCAATTTTTGGACCAAAACGCCTCGTTTGGGTTGGTTTATCATCTCATTTGACAAAAAGGAGTATAATATTCCAAAGTTTCTCTAATTAGAAAGTACTAGAAAAAGACTAGAAAGAGTCTTAAAGGGAAGGGTATCGTCTGACCGTTTGCATGTGTTTGGGTCAGCTTAAATGGAAGGATTATATCGTTTGGATGAAGATGAGGGCCTCCTTTTACTTTCTCATCATTGTTTAGTTTGTTAATGAGGCTTGTGGTACTATTTTTCCTTGGTCTCAGGATTTTGTCAAGGTTTCAATGATGCCACTTAAAATGCAACCTCCCCTTTGTAAGTTTTCCAAATCTTAATGAAGTTCTCTTCTTTTTGTCAAAAAAAATAAAATTACTTATAAGTTAAAAAAAGAAAGATATAAAGATAATCAATGAGAGTGTCATTTTGCAAGTAAATACATACATGATCAAATATTAAAAGTTGTGTATATTCTCACTTCTCACTCCCTCCCCCAACAAAAAAAATAAAAAAATCATTTGGACACACAACGTATTGATTCCTTCAAAATTCTTACCTACCATTAACATAATTTGTATTGTAAAGCATGGGACGAGTGACATTTGTAGGTAATTGCCCTGCATCTCCCATCACGCTTGTACTTGCCGATGAGTTGTGAAAGCTAAAATCACTTCCTTTAGTTGACATATCAGTCGTTAGGCTGGTGACACTTACACCATCAAATTTGGTTACACTGGTGATAGTACTTAGATCATCAAATTCCCAGTCTGTCAAGTAACCGGGCTTTGAAATTACAAACGGCACTTCGATATCTCCTGAAAGCATTCCGACAACACGGGACATCGGTGGTCGTAGCATTGGTGATGTTTGAGTGCACAAAAGTCCTATGTTGATTATTCGTCTTGCTTCTTCCTCATTAAACTCGGATAATCTAGAGTCCACTAGTTCAACTTCACGTTTGTTTTCATGCAAGTCCCAAGCCTAAGAAGCAAGAACGCAATAGTATCATGAAAAATTAAACAATGCAAAAAGGCGTATTATGATGAACCTAAGTTTGAAGAGGCGCTAGATTTTAGCAGAAGATATGTAGGTGTGGTAGAATCATGCAACAATGAACCTATCAAAGTCGAAATCTGAAAAGCGCTTAGCATATTTGGGTGGGGGGGATGAGAATCTAGACGGGCACGAAAATAAGTTCTTACCCATTCAAGAAGATAAATCATTTGGCCTTCCAAACTCGGGTCAGAATTTGGCCTACCACTGACAACTTCTAGAAGGACAACACCATAGGCAAACACATCGGTCTTCTCTGTAAGGTGTCCTCGCATGGCATATTCCGGTGCAAGATACCCACTACATCATTGACAATTATGATGCATTAGTTACTACATCATTGACAAAAAGGAAATGAGTATAAATATTTGACAAGAAAAATAAGGTTAATTTTTTAAGATCTTACATTGTTCCAGCAACCCGAGTGCTCATATGGGTCATTTTATCATCATAATGCTTGGCCAAACCAAAATCTGATATTTTGGCGAGTCAAGCAGAATATTACTTGCCTTCACATCTCTGTGTATAATTCGAAGCCTTGATTCTTCATGAAGATAAGTTAAACCTCTAGCTACGCCCAAGCATATATCAAAACGTGTTGACCAATCAAGATGCAAACTTCTTTTTCCTGCTTCATACAAGCCATAATTATAAATATTTATAATGTTTTATATTATACATAAAGCTAGAGGTAATAAATTAAAAATGTAATTCTCATACCAAATAAGGCTTGATCAAGACTCTTGTTCTCCAGATACTCATAGACAATGAGCCGTTTAACTCCCTCAGTGCAGAATCCATACAAATTTACTAGGTTATTGTGCCGCACGGCAGATATAGTTGCAATCTCAGTTACAAACTGGTTCTTTCCTTGGTGGGATGTTGCAGACAATTGGTTCACGGCAATTACTCTTCCATCATTAAGGGTACCCTATTCATAACAAAATTCATAAAAGTTAAGCAAATGTAATATATACTCATTACCCAAGTGCGGATGTCCGATGTCCAAAATGGACTCAGCCACCTTGTAGAAGTGTTCATGCTTCATAGCTCACACTTACACTAAATTTAGTGCTTCATGTCATAAATGGCGATGAATGTAGTTTGGAAATATATATATATATATATATCAATTCAACCTATATAGGGCAATTACAAGAGATGCATGTGTTTTATTTTCTTCAATAATTCCAGGAGATGCATGTGCTTTATGCTCTTCAATAACTTCAATGATATTAGGAAAAAACACAAAGAAAATGTTTCAAGATGTCAAGGTTTACATTCAGGCACATGCACTAAATATGTAGGAGTTGTATGCTTTGTATCAAGCAGTAAACATTAAGGCATTAACATGTGTGTAGCCACACCATGCATGTCATTGATTAGAATTGTAACTTACTTTATAGACAGGTCCAAATCCTCCCGCTCCAAGCTTATTAGCTGAACTAAAGTCATCAGTAGCTGTCTATAGTTCGGAAAAACTGAAAGTGAGAGGTCCAAGATCTATCCCTAACAACTCTGCAAATTCAACACAACGGATTAATATGTCTGTTAGCATGTTTTTCACGCAATCAGTTTGCTTTCTTTCATTTGAAAAACAGTAGAACAGTTTACCTTCATCATAATCATCATCGGTGTCTGGCCTTTTTCTTCTTTGAACAATATAGAAAATCATCACCACCAGAATTAAAACTCCACCACCAACAACAATCCCCACAATCAGCCCAGTCCTATTCTTCTTAGGAGTTGGCAGCTTATTACTAACAGTAGGTGGGAAATCTGTACAAATTAAAGCTCTGTAGTCAACGGCATTGAACCACTTTGTGAGAATATCAGAAACTAAACATTCAAAATTGCATATGAAATTTCCACATTAATTGTATTACCCGGTGTAGCACTAATGGCTGAAATAATGGGTCCATAAGTACCCTGTTCAGGTATGCAGCAAGTCCCCTTTCCAGCCCAAAATAAATGGATTTCAAGGTAGTTCTCTGAAACCTGAGCCTTGTATTCCTTCTCAACAGCTAGCAAAGATGCCCCACCTGCCTCCTTTCGTATATCAAAATCTTTTATAACTCGAATGTCCTGACAACAAATATAGGAGGAACAACAAATGGGGAAAATTAATTTTGCACAAGTATGAGCGAGTACACTTAAGTTTGATTCACTAAACTTTTGGGAATAAATAAGACATCTGGGATGGTTAAAGGCAATACATGTGGTGATTGTATGCTTATTCATATACTTTAGGTATTATTCTAAAAATCTGTCAAATTTTAAAGTGCATCTTTCCCAAAACTTGGTTTTGTTAAAAATTCCTTAAGATTGTACACACCTGGACATATATATCAAACACACGTCTTCCAAGACTTTTCCTTGTAGAATCTAGGATAGCTTGTTCTGCAAATTGGAGCTTCACAGTGTAGTTACCATTCTCCAACCCCAAGCCATAGTACCTAAGTGATGAAGCAGAGATCCTTGCAGTCTGAAATAGCACATCATCTAAAGTATTTCTGATTTGGGCTGGCGAGGAAATTGTATACTGAGGATTGGTCCCAGTCACATACGGTGCATCTGTTGGCATGATTAAATAGCAAGAATTCAGTTTAAGCTGAAATATTCTAGTATAATTGACTTTAAAAAGTTAATATAATTAAATGTACATAATAGCTAAACTTTTGTAAATTCCTGTATAGATAATTAAACCTCATGCAGAAGAATAAAAGAAAAGAATTATCACCCATCAGTTCAAAAAAAAGAATTATCCCCTAAATACTGTGTTTTAACATGATATCAGAGCAGCAACCAAACTAAAAAGTTTGGCCAAAAGTTGCAAATGGTCCCTGTGGTTTAGTGTGTTGCCCGTGTGGTTTAAAAATGTCCAATAACAACCTTGTGGTTTAAAATATAGTCAATTTTTGTTAAACAATGGGCTGGAATGGCCCACTCGTAATATTGGCCCAGCACTGATATTGTCCTCACTTAACTACCTGTGCTTGATTCCATTTCAAATAACCATAGCTTCTGCAACTGTCTAAAAACGAAGAACTTCTGTACTTTGAACAATCATTGGCTAAGTTCCAAACCATAAAAGGTGTTATTAGACATTTTTAAACCACAGGGACCATTCGTAACTTTTACCAAAAGAGGATAGCCAAAAGTTACGAATGGGGTCCATGTGGTTTGGCATGATACTCAATGTTGCCCATAAGGTTTAAAAATGTCCAATACACCCTTGTGGTTTAGAATTTAGTCAATTTTGGTTCAAAGATCACAAATTCTTCATTTTTTACCTGAAGAAATTGTCGCGTAAACTATGAAGATGCAAATGAATTTAAATATCTCCTTGATTCCATTTAGAATAGCAATAGCTTCCTCAACTTTGTTCAAAAAATGAATTTTTGTACTTTCGACCAAAATTAGCTCAAGTTCCAAACCACAAGGCTGTTATTAGACATTTGTACATTGAGTATCACCCGAAACCACAGGGGCCTTTGTAACTTTTAGCCAAAAGGTTAGCCAGCCTTAGTGTTGTCGCCGCAGATCTATACGTTGTCAAGTACTCTGTTTGGCACTCTTTTTGGTTTGTGTTTTTTCAGTTTTCATCTCTCTGTTGATTCAGTTTTGGCAGGAGGTTTACAACTATTTCTTTTGCCGCTTACATCTATTCTATTTTGGTGCTTGGAATTTGCACTAATGAGTAATAAAAAAAAAAATTGTTGGATTCCGGGCCATGCTACAGGCTTTTGTATCTTCTCAGTTACTTTAGTTTTCCCAACAGATTTTTATGATTGATGCTTTTACTCCCGTAGCCAACACCGATGGTTTTGGATTTGCCTTAAGTTTAACCCTTTTTTCCTTGTGATAAACCTTGGACCATGGATTCAGGGGCTTCCAATCATATGACCAATGACTCAACACATTTTGTTTCCTCATTTACTTTTCTCAGAATAATGTTACAGTCCTTGGGGCTCGTTATGTTTCTTTGTCTTCTGCATTATCTCTTTCTTCAATTTTAAATGTTCTCATTCTATCTAACAATCTATTATCTATCAGTCAAATTACAAAACAAACTAAATGTTGTGTACCCTTTTTTCCTACACATTATGTTTTTCAAGATATTCGTACAAAAGCCATGGTTGGTATTGGTAGGGATTACCGAAAGTGTTTTTCCTTTCTCATTTGGTTATGACACGCAGATAGCCTGCTCTGATACTATGATGAAATCTAGACATTCAAACCAATTGACAATGGGTGGAGATGACAAAACACTTATTAAGTGTTATGCAAGGTCTTGCATTTTCGATGTTGGACATTACTCTCACCAAAGTGTTGTGTTTGGCTCATCAAAAGTCTGGAATGTAGCAATTTGGGTTATTCCTAGTAGAGTACAGTTTTTAGGAATGCTGAGAGGACTTGTGCAAGGTCTTCCTAGTTAAGGAAGGAGTTCTGAGTTTTTTCCTAATTGTACAAGAAATTAGAATTAGCTCATTAGGTCAATTACCTAGTTCTACTAGGATTAGGAATCTCAGCTGAAACATAAGTGTAAGCTGTAACCTGTGAGTTATAAAAGGTTGCAATAGCCTTAGGTTAGTTTAATGTCTTTGACACAAGCACCAACAAAGAGAGAGCCGAGTGATTAAGAGTTTTTCAGGGTATTCTGCAAAAGGCGAATTACGTTCTAGGGTTTCAAAAAGTCCTTGTAACCTCTGAATTTATTTTATAGTGCAGTGAATCTCTCAAGAGATATCACAACTGGATGTAGGCACAAGTTTATTGCCGAACCAGTATAAATCTCTTGTGTTTGTGTGTGCTGCATGTGATTGGTTTTCTGTTTTCAATTATTGCAAGTCATCTCTAGTTCTAGGTCTAATTTACATCAAAGAACAAAGATCTCAAGGGCTTAAAATCAACATGTGGTATCAGAGCTAGGTTGGGAGTTCTGAGATGGCAGGAGATAAGATGGAGCTAGTAGATGGGAGGTCGGCAATCAAACCCTTCAACAGGAAGGATGATTTCATGTTATGGCAAAGGATGATGAAGAATGTTCTCATTCAACAGGATCTCGAAGAAGCTCTTCTAGGGGTCAAGCCAGCTGACATGCAGTCAGATGCTAAGTGGAACAAGATTCTCAAGAAAGCGAAAAGTTCCATTGAGCTGCATGTTACAGAGAACGTGATGTCTCATAATTCAAAAAAGATGACAGCACAAGAAGCATGAGAAAAGTTAGAGAAGGTTTATAGGGGAAAGACACTCTCCAATAAACTATCTTTGAAGGATGAGCTCTATGGTCTGAGACTAGATGAAGGGGAAGATCTTCATGAGCATATTAGTAAGTTTCAAAGTTGCGTTAACAATTTATCCAAGTTAAATGTGAAGTACAATGAGGATGACAAGGCACTTTTGCTCTTGAGATCCTTGCCGTCATCTTTTAAAAACTTCAGGACAACTGTAATCTTTGTTAAGGACTCCCTGGTATTTGATGATGTCGTTGAATCTTTACAATCATATGAGAAGATGAATAATGTCATAGAGGGCTCACAAGCACAAGGGCTCTACGTTAAAGGCAAGGAGAGGGGGCGGTCCAAAGCAAGAGGGGATAATTCTGTTAACAAGGGTAGATCAAAATCCAAAGGGAAAAAGAGTGGTTGCTTCTTGTGTGGTGCATCAGACCATTGGAAGAAAAATTGCCCTGTATGGAAGGAAAGAAAGGCAAAGGCTATTGCTCAGAGTTCCAATATAGCCAGTGTTGTCACTACAGACAGTAGTGATGAGGAACTACTTGCAATATCATTAGGCTCAAATGCTATATCTGATTGGATTTTGGATACCAGGTGTACATTCCACATGTGCTCAGTAAGGGAATGGTTTGACACATTCGAAGAGAGCTGTAGTTTAGAAGTTTTGATGGGAGATAACTCACCATGACAGATCCTAGGTATTAGATCAATTAAAATTCAAATGCACGATGGGGTTGTGAGAACTTTGGGAAAAGTAAGATATATTCCAAAGCTCATGAGAAATTTGATATCTTTAGGCACACTAGACAAGGCCGACCATAAGTATGTTGTGGAAGGTGGAAGACTCAAAGTTATCAAAGGGTCACCTGTTGTGATGAAAGCTGAGATTCAAAACAATAACATCTATAGGCTTCTAGGAAGCACAATAACAGGGGATGTCGCAGTTTCTTTTGAGGCAGGTTCAGTAGACAAATCACAGCTCTGGCATCACAGGCTAGGGCACATGAGTCTAAAGGGAATGCAAGAAGTACACAAAAGAAATATGCTAGAAGGTGTTAGTAATTGCATATACTGAATTTCTGCAAGTACTGTACTTTGGGAAAGCAAACAAAAATTGCATTCAAGGTTGGAAATAAGGAGAACACAAGCAAGGGACTGCTATACTATATTCACACAGATGTTTGGGGTCCTGCGCTAGTTAGGTCCAAGGGTGGCTCCAGGTATTTTGTCACTTTTGTAGACAATTTTTCAAGAAAAGTTTGGGTATATTTTATGAGGGAGAAATCCCAAGTTTTCACTATCTTCAAAGAGTGGAAAGCAGAAGTGGAAAACCTGATGGGTAGAAAAATCAAGGTTTTGAAGAGTGACAATGGGGGTGAATATAAAGATCATCAATTTTTATATTTTTGCAAGCAAGAAAGAATTTTAAGGCATTTTACTGTGAAGAAGACTCCTCAGCAAAATGGAGTTGCAGAAAGAATGAAGAGGACTCTCATGGAGAGAAAAAGAAGCATGAGATTTCATGCCGGGCTGCCTGACACATTTTGGGCAGAGGCAGTTAGCCATGCATGCTATTTGGTTAACAGATCACCATCAAGGGCAATTGATTTCAAGTGTGCACAGGAGGTATGGACAGGAAAGCCAATTGACTACTAAAAAATGAGAATTTTCGGCTGCAGGGCCTTTGCCTACATTCCCAATGATGAAAGAACCAAGTTCAAGCCAAAGTCACAATAGTGTATTTTCATTGGATTGGAAAAAGGGGTGAGAAGAAATTACTGAGCCGAGATGTAGTCTTTGATGAAGCAACCATGCCAATGAATAAGGAGATTGCCAAAAATAAGGATGGAAACAAGATGATTGTTGTTGAAGAAGAAGCAACCTGGATTCCTCAAACAAAAGAAGTCATGCAAGAAGATCCAGCTCAGGTGGAGCAAATTGAGCAGGAGGAGCATGAAATAGGGTTTTTTGAGGAACAAAAAGAGCATCAACTTCAGTCACCAGCTCGGGTTCAGGTGGAGCAAGATTCAAGAGGCCGAGACACTTCAGTGCAACAAAGTGTTCAAAGCCAGAACTCCCCAATACAAAGAACACCTGAATACATGAGGTGCATAGCCCTTGACAAGCAGAAAAGAAACACTAAAAAGATTGTTAGGCTCAGTTTTGATGATGACCAAGTCAACTATGCTCTTAACATCAGTTAGGGTGATCCAAGAAATTATGAAGAAGCTATAGCTAGTAATGAAAGACAAGAATGGATTGGTGCTATGTCGGAGGAGATGGAATCTTTGTACAAGAATTATGTCTGGGAGTTGGTTCCTAAGCCCAATAATAGGAAATTAATAGGCTGTAAGTGGGTATTTAGGAAAATGGAAGGCACACATGAACAAGAAGCCATAAGATTCAAAGAAAGGCTTGTGGCTAAAGGGTTTTCGCAAAAAGAGGGTGTGGATTATGATGAAATTTTCTCACCAGTGGTCAAGCACACCTCTATAAGATTGCTCTTATCAATAGCAGCTCATCAAGACATAGAGATTGAGCAGATGGATGTAAAAACAGCTTTTCTTCATGGGGATCTGGAAGAAGTCATCTATATGGCTCAGCCAGAAGATTTTTCTGAAACTAGAAAAGAACATCTAGTTTGCAGACTTAAAAAGTCTTTATATGGCTTGAAGCAGTCTCCTAGGCAATGGTATAAGAGGTTTGACTCTTATATGTTGAAAATTAATTTAGAAGGTGTCTGTATGACTGTTGCGTTTACTGCCATGTGTTTGAGGATGGTTTAATCATTCTATTGTTGCTGTACGTAGATGATATACTGATAGCATGTCAAGATATGTCAAGAATCCAAGAATTGAAGACAAAATTGAGCAAGGAGTTTGACATGAAGGATCTAGGGGTTGCACAAAAGATCTTAGGAATGCAAATTAAGAGGGACAGGGACTCAAGTAAGATTTGGTTGTCACAAGGCAAGTATATTCAGAAAATACTTGAGAGGTTCAAGATGCAAAATGCGAAACCTGTATCTACACCATTACTAGCACATTTCTGGTTGAGTGCTTTGCAGCGTCCAACTACAGAAAAAGAGTTAGATAAGATGAAAAAGGTGCCTTATGCCAGTGCAATAGGTTGTCTGATGTATGCAATAGTCTGTACAAGACCTAACTTAGCTCAAGCAATCAGTGTGGTTTCGAAATACATGGCAAATCCGGGTAAGTCCCATTGGGCAGCAGTTAAGTGGATTTTGCGTTATCTCAAGGGAACCAGGAACGTGGGAATATTGTTTGAAAAAAAAAAGGATGGAGCCTGCTGTGAAGCCTGGGAATTCCCAAAAGTATTTTGAGAATTTTCCTGAGACTTTACGGAAATTCTAGAGTTTTTCTAGAATTCAAGGAATTTGTTTTCTTTCGAGATCGAGAGGTCTTTTGAGTAACACACCTTCACGGGAAAAGTTTTGTTTATTTTTAGAAGACCAACGGTACAGACCTCATATTTTTCGGAGTTCAAGAATTTATCTTATGAATGTCCAAAGTTTCTTTAGTATTTCAATTTTCTAGAATTTAATTTGGAGTTCCCAAATTTTCTGAAAATTATCAAAGGGGAAAATTAGTGTTTTGACCCTTTAGATATTTAGTACTCACTTAGACAAGTCTGTAGGATTTTTTGGTGAATTTTTTCGAGTTTCGAGCTATTTTTGGTGAATTTCTAAAGAAGGGATAAAAAGCGGGAAACATGGTGCCACGTGACGCAGCATGATTAGATGACATACTTTGACCCTAAGCCCAACCCATGTCTCTCTTTTGAGCTGCATCTTTCCACTAAATTTTTAAAACTCATCCTACAAAGCCCAAATCCCATCTCATAAAGCCCAAAGCCCACAGCCCATTTTCTAGGATGTTGTAGAATTCTCTAGAATTCTGATTTTTTATTATTTTATTATTTTATTATATTTATTTTATGTTTAATTATGGTTCTAGATCCTTCCAATTGATCCTAGCCATCCATTCTAAATTAATTCTAGCTATTAAATCCATCATTGCCCACCTATAATACCCTCCAAAAACCATCACTTTCATTCACACCTAAACTTTGAATTCTAGAGTTTCTCTCTCTAGAAATTAACTCTCTCTCTCTCTCTAGTTGCTCTCTTTCTCTCTCTAGAGATTAAATAGCAATTTTTCTATTTTGATCATAAGTGGAGTTTTAGAGGTCCGATTGGCGAGCCGTTCGTGGAGCCAAGGCCCACCTTTTAGAGTTGAAGTTCTGCAGAAATTAGAATTTCCATTTTTAGCCTTCGGTAACCTCTTCAACCCTTATTGAAACTCTGTTGAAATTCTGTTAAATTTTGTACTCTTGCTAATTAGATTATTTTATTCCGTTGTTTTGCTAGTTTCTTTGTATCGAGGTTTTGCTCGTGCACCGTCTTTTATAGGTGAGCTCGTAACCCAACTTCTTTAATAGTTGTTTATTTAAGTTTAGGTTTTAGACGAAATGCTGCTTAACTGTTTAACTGAAAATAGGTTAAATAATATATTGAGGCCATATCAATGGTAAACCCAACAACGTGTTGTCTAAGACCGGTCCATGAGCATACAGGCGTTGGGGACTGAGCCAGAGCTCTCTCAGTTTCCCCATGCACTGATCTGGACACGTTGTAGGTGAACAACCTTCTCCATTTAAATTAAAATGAACCTAAGTAGAAAGCAAACAGTCTGACATGACTGTATGCCTCGGGGAACAAGGTTATGCCGGATTAAGAATTTAGAGAAGCCTAATAGTTACGCTAGTGCCGAACCTCTGAATTTTACCTAGTCTTAACAGACAAGGTCGATGGTATGCTTTGAACATTCCTAATAGCTGTCGTCGGATTTAGAACTCCAGTTTTCTCAATAGGCATGAGTGGAGAGTTCAGACATAGAGACAGGCAGGACTTTCACATTGGTAACAGGTAGTGGGAAAACACCACGTCCCGGTTATGGGGTTTTCCCGTATTTTGATAATACTATATATTATGAAATTGTTTTCAAGTATTGCACGGATTTTTGTATGGCATACTTGTATGGATTTTATTGTGATTACTATTACGACCTGAGAGTAAAAGGCCCCAGTGTGGTGTACTTGGGTTTCGATCCCCTAAACCTCATGAGGCGGTGTTTACGGATGGGCTAGTTGAATGTCCTTCTGGGGAGGCTAGCCTATGTGGTACTCACCAGGAATAGATACTCTCGCTACCGTATCGATGATTGATTGGATTCCGGTATGGGTAGTTGGCCATTCGTGTTTGGTCGGCAGATAAGTATTCTGAACTTGACATGCGCATATCGAATTTTCACAGAAGATGTTTGAAAGCATGTCGGTCGGCAGGTAAGTATTCTGAACTTGACATGCGCATATCGAATTTTCACAGAAAATGTTTGAGAGCATGCAAATGTTTTATTCACTGATTATTATTGTGGATATTTTGTTGTGTTGCATTGTTTCACCTTATTTTATCCTCTTATTGAAATCATATATATATTATACCTTCAACATCATTTTTAAACCTAACTTGGGATTTCCCCTGAGGGAAAGCAATGATCGTATGTGATGCTTACCCCCTACTGTACTCTTGTGAGTGCAAATATCCTAGTAAATGATGACCTGGACTGAGGCCGGTGGTGTGGCATTTGTACCCTGTCAGTTCCAGTTTCAGTTTCAGCTTTAGCTTTTTGTCTATCTGGTTTAGATCCTTTCTTTGGATCTGTGGTGGTGTCTCCCGTCCTTTTGCTATAGGTGTTCAATCTAGATATGGGTTAGGATATCTCTGCTGTTTATTTTATGAATATCTACTTAATGTTTTAGTCGAGTTATCTGTATTTGAAATTCATGACCCTCACGAGTTGGTTTTATATTTCTGTTTATTAATAATATATATTTCGAGGTATTATTCAGAAGTACATTCCGCTGTAAATTCTATACTTTGGTCCAACCCGAACAAAATTTTAAAACAGGTTTATCACGTTTTAGGGAGCTTGGGAATGTGATACTTAGTGAAAGAAGTATTATATTTTCAGGATTTCTAGAACGAGTGCTGCTGTAACGTAGCCATTTTCGGGGCGTTACACCTACATGTTGGGCTTTGTAGATGCAGACTATGCTGGAGATCTAGACAAAAAAGAGGTCCACTACAGGCTATGTCTTCACCTCTGGGGGTGGTCCAATTAGTTGGAGAGCATTGCTTCAGCCTATGGCAGCTTTGTCAACTAATAAAGCTGAATATATAGCATTAGAAATAGCAGGAAAAGAAGCAGTGTGGTTAAATGGCTTAGTTAGTCAAATGAGAGTTGTACAAGACTCTACGGTAATAAGATGCGACAATCAAAGTGTCATTCAACTTCAAAAAATCAAGTGTTCCATGGAAGATCCAAGCACATTGATGTGAGATATCACCGAATAAGAGACTAGGTTGAAACCAAGGAGATAACAGTTGAAAAGGTTCATACAGCAGAGAATGCAGCTGATTGTCTCACTAAGCCAGTTACTATTGAGAAATTCGAGCATTGCTTGAATTTACTCAATCTTGTTACTTGTTAAAGATTGAGGTGGAGCACCTTCTCACTTGAGATGTATCAAGGCATAAGGAAGCTTGCCAAAGTGAAGTGATTTCGAGTTTTATCAGGGTTATCTTGAAATGAAGTTCAAGAAATCCTGAGGTGCAGCAGTCTTTAGTGGTTTTTAATTCGCCATGGTGGACATTGTTGTGTTTGGCTCATCAAAAGTCTGGAATGTAGCAGTTTGGGTTATTCCTAATAGGGTACAGTTTTTAGGAATGCTGAGAGGACTTGCGCAAAGTCTTCCTAGTTAAGGAAGGAGTTCTGAGTTTTTTGCTAATTGTACAATGAATTAGAATTAGCTAATTAGGCCAATTACCTAGTTCTACTAGGATTAGGAATCCCAGCTGAAACATAAGTGTAAGCTGCAACCTGTGAGTTATAAATAGGTTGCAGCAGCCCTAGGTTAGTTTAATGTCTTTCACACAAGCACCAACAAAGAGAGAGCCAAGTGATTGGGAGTTTTTCAGGGTATTCTGCAAAAGGCGAATTAGGTTCTAGGGTTCCAAAAAGTCCTTGTAACCTCTGAATTTATTCCATAGTGCAATGAATCTCTCAGGAGATATCACAACTAGATGTAGGCACAAGTTTATTGCCGAACCAGTATAAATCTCTTGTGTTTGTGTGTGCTGTGTGTGATTGGTTTTCTGTTTTCAATTGTCGCAAGTCATCTCTAGTTCTGGGTCTAATTTACATCAAAGAACAAAGATCTCAATGGCTTAAATTCAACACAAAGAGTATGAGAGAAGTAAAAAATTAAATCAAGATCAAGGAGATACTTGGTTGGAAGCTAATCAGAGAGAAAGCCTGATAAATGCTTAGACTGGTAAATAATAAAGCCTTCTCTTTAACAACCAACACACCAATCGGCTACTGCAACTGACAATATTTTTGAAGATCATCATAAGGTAATTCCTTCTAAACCTAATTTTTCCTCTGAGTCTAGATGAGCCTCAAGGTTCTCATTATCGTATTCGACGAAATCGAGGGATACCTCATAATCGTAATGGTTATTTTTTTGCTATGATGTTCAATATCCCATATCTAGCTATGTGTCATTTGGCCTTTTTTATCAAAATACGTAATAGCTTACATGTGTTGAATTTAAGCCCTTGAGATCTTTGTTCTTTGATGTAAATTAGACCTAGAACTAGAGATGACTTTCGACAATTGAAAACAGAAAATAAACAATCACATGCAGCACACACAAACACAAGAGATTTATACTGGTTCGGCAATAAACTTGTGCCTACATCCAGTTGTGATATCTCTTGAGGGATTCACTGCACTATGGAATAAATTCAGAGATTACAAGGACTTTTTGGAACCCTAGAATCTAAATCCCCTCTGCAGAATACCCAAAAAACTCTCAATCACTCGGCTCTCTCTTTGCTGATGCTTGTGTCGAAGACATTAACTTAAACCTAAGGCTGCTGCAACCTATTTATAACTCATAGGTTGCAGCTAACACTTATGTTTCAGCTGGGATTCCTAATCCTAATGGAACTAGGTAATTGGCCTAATTAGCTAATTCTAATTCCTTGTACAATTAGAAATACTCAGAACTCCTTCCTTAACTAGGAAGACCTTGCGCAAGTCCTCTCAGCATTCCTAAAAACTGTACCCCACTAGGAACAACCCAAATTGCTACTTTCCAGATTTTTGATGAGCCAAACACATCAATCTCCACCATGGCGAATTAAAAGACCACTAAAGACTGCTGCACCTCAAGATGTCTTGAACTTCATTTCGAGATAACCCTGAAAAAACTCGAGATCACTTCACTTTGGCAAGCTTCCTTATGCCTTAATACACCTCAAGTGAGAAGGTGCTCCACCTCAATCTTTAACAAGTAACAAGATTGAGTAAATTCAAGCAATGCTTGAATTTCTCAGTAGTAACTGGCTTAGTGAGACAATCAGCTGCATTCTCTGCTGTATGAACCTTTTCAACTGTTATCTCCTTGGTTTCAACCCAGTCTCTTATTCGGTGATATCTCACATCAATGTGCTTGGACCTTCCATGGAACACTTGATTCTTTGCCAGATGAATGGCACTTTGACTGTACCCCACTAGGAACAACCCAAACTGCTACTTTCCAGATTTTTGATGAGCCAAACACAACAACATGAAGCTCTTGCCAATCCAAAATGGAAAAATGCTATGGTTGAGGAGATGAAAGCTCAACAGAAAAACTCCAAGGGCTATACTCAAACTTGTAGGATTGATTATAAAGATACCTTTGCACCAGTAGCAAAAATGGGTACCATTCGAGTACTGTTATCTATCGCTGCTAATATAGGATGGCCTATACTACATTTTGATGTTAAGAATGCATTTCTTCAAGAAAATGTGACAGAAGCTATGTTGCCCAGATAATTCAAGTCACCTAAGTATCACGTGTCAGACACTTTTTCAGACACGACACTCGCGGATACTCTCCGGATACGTGTCGGACACTTTATTTTGCTTATCCGTTGACTTTTGACTATTGGACACCTTCGCGACACTTTATGGACAATTTTTTGGAAAAATAAAAGTTTCTCTTCAATTAATTCACAAATTCCATCAATGATGACAATGATGATGATTATGAATCCATCAATGAGTCTATCAATATTTAGTCTTGTGTTTAATTTCTTATTTGAATCTTTAGTTTCCAATTAACAAGAGGAATGACCAAAAAAAAAAAGAAAAAAACAAGAGGCATGAATCTTTTATACTGTATGATGGAAGAATCATAGACATGAAACTTTAGTGTTTTGTGTAATGTGGTATGATAATGAAATAGATGGAATTGGATGAAATTTGTTATTTATTTTTAAAGAAATTATATATATATAAAATTTATATTAATATATATTATTTTAATCGTTGTATCCATGGCATGTCTCGTATCCTATTTTTTGAGGTTTTTCGTGTCCCCGTGTCGTGTCATGTCCCTGTGTCCGTGTCAGTACCCATGCAACTTAGGACAAAAGAAATGTGTATGGATCTATCTCCATATTTTGTTGCTCCTTCTGATGTTGGGAAGGTTTGGAGGTTGAAAAAGGTCTTGTATGAACTACAACAGACTACTAGAGCTTGGTTTAGCAGGACCAGCCACTCTGAAGAATTATGTTTTCATAAAAGCCAATCTTATACAGTATTTCCCAAACAACCACCTAGAGGAAAACTCACAACAATGATTGTATATGTTGATGACATTGTGGTGAAAAGCAATGATTTGGAAGAAATATCAAATCCCACAGCTTTTTGGGTAAGGAGTGGCATTGAGGTTGCAAGGTCAAAGGAGGGCATCTTTATCTCTCAGCATCATTGCATGAAACATTTTAAGGTGGATAGACACTTTTTCAAGGAGAAGCTTGAGGGAGGACACATTTTCATTTCATACATGAAGTCAGAAGACCAGCCGGTGGCTGATATCTTAACAAAGGTAGTGTGGAGTGGGACTTTCTATTTTTCACTAATTGAGTTAACCTTAGACAACTAATATGGTTATATTTACATAATAGCTTAGATTATGTAAATTCCTTTGTATAGCTATTTAAACCTCCTTATGGAGAAGAATAAAAGTGAAGAATTATTACCCACAGCCTGTGTTTTAAGACCAACACTGCTAACTGCCCATCTGTTTGTGCCACTCACAAAATATGTAGCTGGACCAAGGGGCTCATCGTCCCTCTCATACACAGTCCCATTGGAAGACGTAATCAAAGGACCACCACAATTAATCATGAAGTTATAATCTGTGCAAAGATACAAAAGTGGCACCAAGTCATAGAATGTTCAGAAAGGCATTTTAACTTGCAATGTTAACATCATATAAGGCTTGGAATGTACTTACAAATTCCACGACCACGATAGCAAGGAAAGTTCCTTTGGAGGCAATTCCACCCAGAAGGTAATTCAACACTGAAATTAAAAAAAAAATAAATAGCACTTAAATAAGGAATACAGCAGTTATTTTTTGGATAACAAACAAAAACCCTAACTGATCAGTGGCCAAAAAAAAAAAAAAAGAACTGTAACGGATCCACCTCCTCACCCTTCACATAATCAAAAGCCCTCATATTCTTTTCCATCCATACAACCCAGAACAATGCCAACATAGCACATCTCTCAAAAACCACTCGCTTTTCTTACCTCCAAAAAACTAAATCTCTCACAAAGTAATGTGAACCAGGATTATTCCAGCTCTCACAAAGTATTATAGAGTCTGACGGGTATGTTACTGGGTAGGTGTAAAGAGTAGGTATGGGTATGGTATTTGGGTATGTGACGACAGAAAGCAAGATAGGAGATACAAAAACCCTAGGAGGCTAGGATCTTTGGCTCTGATACCATGCCAAAATAGAGTAGTTGGGATAATTTTCTGTATGTATTCTTCTCCAATTCGGAGGCATTATATAGTTGTACAAAAGATTGAAATAAGGAAAGAACTAATTACAAAGTAATTACAAAATCTGTCTAAAGTCAACTTCTACAATTAAGCTAATCACTCTAAATTAGCCTTTAATCATGCTAACACGAACGTATATTGTAATTGACATATGACTCTCACATGCATTATCCAAATGTTCAAAACACTAAAAGTGAGCGCAGATGCAAAGAACCACCTGCTATCTGAACTTTCTAAGCTGAAGTTGTTGGCAACTAAATTACTGCAAAATACACCCAACAAAATGTCAATGTTAATTACATCTTATATTATTTAATGCAAGCCGATCCAGGCAAAGCAAAATCTATATTGTTGGAGAAAATGTCTCTAACGAACAAAAAAAGTGCAAACTACGAAAGGAAAGTTATATATTAAACTAGAAACCTTTCATCTAAAAGAAAACGAAAATTCTATAGCAAACAGAATATTAAAGCTAAATATATAGTGGAATGTGAAGACATACAGCTGTAAATTTGGTTCGTTGACCCAAGAAGGAAAGCTCTGCCCTACTAGATTATTGTAAGACAAATCTCTGCATTCATTTCCGACAAAACATCAAATACATAGTTCAAAAAATTAATATAACAAAATAGTGTATCACACTATCAAATTTAGGTACTGCCAATACCGACTGACAGATTGAATACGCTGTAGGACCAAAAATGAGCTCCAAACCAACTTGAAGGAAGAACAATTTCAAAACAACTTAAGATTACTAAAATAAATAAATAAATGCAAGCCTCTTTGAGGGATGAATTTTAGGCTTTTAGCTGTAACTCATAATGGCGCACTACTTACTATTTCTTCCTCATAATGCATCAAGTTGCCCAGTCAATTACGATTGTTCTAGTGGTGAGAAAAATATGTTCACGACTTATTTTAGCTTACTGAATATAAATGTACTTTTGTGGAGTTATTTTCTTCATTGTAAGCAATTTAGTATAATCATCAACCCAAAAACAATTTTTTAGCATCTAGTATCAAGGTCATTCGAAAAATCCAAAATTAACTAGAAAAAGAAAAGTGGGGTATTCAGAATCCTTCAAGTTCATATAAGGGAAGCTGATACTGTACAATTTAGATAAAGCCAGAATAAATGCATCATGTCCATCAACACAGAGATGACTTTATATATCAAATGGAAAACATCAGTTTTGTTGCATTAGAATGAATGATGTTTATAGCGAATTTGCTGAAATACTTACACAATGAGAATAGACGTGCTTTTATTCTCAGGAAGGGAACCAACCAACTTATTGTTGCCAAGAAACCTAATTATGAAGACAGAAATACATGCCTTAATACTTGAAAAATACGTACGAACGGAAGGAATATAAAACACTTAAGAGGGATGGATGATAATATATTACAGGACGGTAAGCGAACTCAAATCAAACAGCGAGTTTGGTATTGGTCCATTTAAATTGTTGAAGCTCAAATCGCTGGAGGGGAAAAGAAAAATAATGCAGTTACATGATTTGATGTCAAAGCAGCTAGTAGTAAAATTATTATAAAAAACACCATAATCTTGATGCACCTAAAGCAGGTGAAAATTCAGTACAAACAAAATGATTATCAGTTAACCTTATATACATTATTGAATTATGTAAGATAAGAGGATAACGTTGCCTTTAGCATATGATTGGTACCCTTCTGTACTTTTAAAAAAAAAAAAAAAGGTTCCAAAGTTGGGCAATTTGGGTTTAGCTCAACATGTATGGTCACAGATCACCAAGAAAAACTTACAGGTGAATCAATTTTCGGTATTCTCCAATATTGGAAGGAATTGAATCAGAAATTTGTTATTCCTCAGCATTCTGCAGGATGTGAAACCAAATTGACATATTAGATTTCAAAAGGAAAACAAACAAGAAAATAAAATAGAAGTATTATCATATCAGATGTACTAGATTCAAATGTAAACGAGAAAGATTTTCCTTACAAGACTTGTAGAGACGTCATATTCTTAATAAATCCAAGAGAAGAGTTCGCATTGGCATTTGATAAATCAGTAATTCGCCTATTATTACATCACACAGGAGAATGTAAGCTTTATAGATATTCAGAAATAACCAAAAAGTGACAAGTAGATCTAGGTAGATATATACTCACAACTCTGTCAGAAGAATCAGATTGGACAGTGTCGATGGTATAGGACCTTCAAAAGAGTTTCCTTGAAGCCTCCTAACAAAACATTTAGCTAACTATTAGTGGAACATATAAGAAATTAATTTTTCTCAAAAAGCATTGAGCTTATGAAGACTAACTAAAGGATGAACGTATTATCATCTATCAGCATCTGAACTGAATGGAAATAGATAGAGAGAGAGGGAGAGAGAGAGAGAGAGAGAGAGAGAGAGAGAGAGAGAGAGTATTTATTTAGAGTAGCTTACAACGAAGTAAGGTTTGACCAATTTCCTATGAAGACGGGTATCCTGCCAGAGAGTTCAATGTCTGTTGCCCAACTGCATCAAACAAAGGTAATCTCTGATAGATAATCAATAATAATTCCTCGACATGTTATTAATTACAATTAGTAAAGCTTTTACTTACAATCTCTTCAAGTTTTTTAGATTAGCAAATGTTGGTGGAATCTCACCGCTAAGTCCAGAATTATCAATATAACTGCCAAAGTAGAAGATAATGAATTATCATAAATATATGTACTGCTATCTTAATTACAACTTCATGTATATGGTGAAAGGAAATGAACAACATATATATAAAACTTACATCTCTTGTAATTTTGATAAACTCCCTATCTCAAGTGGCAGAGAACCAGAAAGGTTCAGTGTCCCAATACCCCTACAAAATTGACGAGTTATCAGTTAAAAATTCCCATGAAAAGATATAGTTTGATCTTTAGAGGTTCAGATAATCAAGATTAAGTACAAGCAGGTATATGACTACCGTGAACAGTTACATGCTTTTTTTGGTGAAGAAAAGTTACATGCTTGAATCAAGCAATATGGCTACGTGCATGCTTGAATTTAGAAAAGAAGCAAATGTTAGCCTGAGTTACTTAGAATATTCTTTGTATATGCCTTGTATCCTATTGTATCCAGGTACTTTCCATATTTTGTACATGTATATTTGTATAAATACCTCCTCATGGAGAGGAATAAAGCATTCAGAAAATTCTCCAATATTATGGTGTATGTTATCTGACAGCAAAAACAAGAAGTTTTGTTTCCACCTGATTGATCGCACAATCAAATAAGGACAATACATATATATACACACACACATATATATATATATAGAGAGAGAGAGAGACAGAGAGAGAGATGCTCTCTTGTTTGAGGCTCCAACATGAGAAAACTTACAAAAATGTCAAATTAGTGAGCTGTCCGAGTTCCTTTGGTAGTTCGCCTGATAAATCGTTATGGCCTAAGTCCCTAGACATTAAAATTTAAACAGCAATCATGAGCTTGAAATACATAATTATACAACTTATTTGGGCCGGGTATAAATACCATTCTGTATGAGGAATATGCTTTTTAAATAAAATTCAGATTGGCTTACAAGCGATCCATATATCCTGGTTAGATTTCCAATGGATGCAGAGATAGGTCCTGTCAAGTAATTCTTTTTCAAATCCCTATAATTAAGAAATGGAAGAAATTAGCTTGCAACTTGGGTAATGGGTAGAACTAATATTGTACAAGAGTTATAAAAGCATACAGATGTGAGAGGAAAGACAAAGTCCAGAGCTCTTCTGGAATGTCAGCAACAATGTCCCAAGTAGAAACCTTCCTGCAAATGCAAATTAAAATTATATATGCCAATAATGCAAGGTGTGATTTTGAACATAAAGTGAAGTTCTTCAGAGTGGCAGTGAAGTAAAAACAAGTGACTTAATTACAGTTGGGTGATATGGCAAGTGGAGTTCGTCTCGTCAGAACAGTTACATTTGATGAAGGGGTTGAAATCTGTGCCAGTGAAATATCCGTCAACATCGGTGTCGTCTATGGCAACTCCAGTGCATGGGTCTCCGGTTGTGTTCCATTGCATCCGATTAACCATTGAAATATTCCATTTCTGAAAGATTGAATTCAGAGCTCTCACTGCACCACCAATTGCAAGGAATTAATCTATGTTTGACACAAACCAAAGTGGTTTTTTCTTAACCTCAATCCCCCATTTATTAAAAAAAAAAAAAAAAAAAAAAAATTAGGACACAAATCTTACAGTTCAGAAAAGCAAAAAAGCTAATATATGTTCTATAACTTGGCATTTTAACTCTTCCCCAGATTCCAGAAAACGAAAAAAGCTAATCATATGAAGAGAGAGAATTAGAGATCACCTTCAGAAGGGTCTGTGATGGATTGAGCTTCTGCTATACCAGCAAAGCCAGAGATGAAGATGAAGCAGCTGCAAGCTGCAGCATACCAGAATAACACCAAAACTGTCGATAAAGTTCCTGACATGAATATGATATTCCTTTCAACTGGCAGACTCAGAGAGACAGAGACAGAGAGAGAGGTTGCCACTAAGAGATATTATTTTGTCCATGTGAGGTTGTCGGTGTGTGTAGAGTTAGCCATTCACACAAAGACAAAGCAGCCTTACAAGAATCTTATGGCAAACGAGTGGTAGAAGACGACTGGCGGCTACATAATGTTTGACTGAAACCAGGAAAGATAATCGTAAACAAATAAGCATGTTAAAAAGAAACGATTATATCATTGTCATTTTCTCGTACGTCACGTCATACAAGATAGAAATATTACATTCGGCAGAAAAAGGAGACACAGAGACAAATGGAGGCTGTCTAAGTATTCATTGGCTTAAATACAAGGCATAATCTATGATTCAATTATGATGTTAATATTTTTTTGGTTCTTTGTTTTTGGTTTTTTGTATCCACTATCCAGTCAATAGCAATAAAGGATATCAAGTAATGTTATTATTCACCAAATTAATTCCCAACTGCCACACTAAATACTCACCGACAATCTTAGCCAACCACTGAAAGGCCTGTTTGGTATTGCTTATTTAGGGCTAAAATAACTTATTTTGACGTTTATAACTCCAAAGCCCGTTTGGTAATTGGAAAACTATTAGATTTTTTTCAAAGCAATGGACCAGCCACAACAATTTTAATAAGCAGCTAGAAGGCTGCTTTTAGAATTCACAGTGAAAATAAGCTACAAGGAACCGGTCATTACTTTAATGAATTTTTCTAAAATACCCATAATATCTCTGTTGTTCTCCACAATTGACATAATATGTATCCTTTATGTTCGTTCTTCTCAATCTATCGTTTCTTCTTTTCCCATCTACTCCTCTTCTCTCTTATGCTATTCTCCTTCTATTCTTCTTCTTTATTTTTGTTTAAGTTCTTCCACAATTTATAGATCATGTAAAGCTATAAGGAAATATAACTGTTAGAAATTTAAAGGGTGTTTAGAACACTTGTAGCTAATGGCTTGTGTAAGCTTCTATTAGCTACTTATGCTTGATATGAGAAACTTGGGTGAAAAAGTATTAGAGTGGAGTAGAGACCTTAGTTAGAAATAAGACAATTTTATTTAGAAGTAGAGGAGGAATACAAGGCTTTAGTTGAAAGGAATATCATATTCATGTAAAGCTATTCTCCTTCTATTACCAAAACTGTTGATAAATTTTATGCGCTATTCTCCTTCTATTCTTCTTCTTTATTTTTGTTTAAGTTCTTCCACAATTTATAGATCATGTAAAGCTATAAGGAAATATAACAAAAAAGAAAAGCTATAAAGAAATAATAAGAAATAAAGAAAACTTTTTCACAATGGAATAGAAGTGGAGAAGAAGAAGAATAATAGAGAGAGAAATTTGCAGAAGGAAGAATACAAGAGAAGAATGGCTCAGAAAGAAAGAATTAAAGAACAGAGATATTTGCAGAGGATAGAGATTTGCAGTAGACGAGGAGGAAGAGAGAGAATTTTAGATCAAGGTTTGTTTCGTTTTTACTGGAGGATACTTCTTCCACTATATTACATCTAAATAAAATTAAAATATTTTTATAAAGAAAAAGAAGATTAATTATTCCTACTGGTGAATAATGACATTATTAAATTATTTTTTAATTTTGTGTCAAGAACATGCAAGGTTTATACAACGATTGATATTTTTTTTAAGCTAAATGAAACTTAAGAAAAATATTTAGAAAAAAATGTATAAATACAAATAAAAGTATGTCTTTTGTCAAACAAATGAATGCAAAATATTTTCAGCATCATGTCTATTTTAATCATTCTACACAACCATATCACTTTAACGTTCAAATTTACCAAACACTCATAAAAATTTTTTAACACTCACATAATTTTTAAGAATGCAATTTACCAAACGTTCGGCCGCTTTATTGTACAGTTGATTGTTCTCACAGCACAATTGAAAGTGATTATTCTCATAACAAAGAAATACCAAACTGGGCCTAATAAATGCAATTCACAAAATCACCACCTAATTTCCTCCATCCTTAAATCCCTAACAAACACACCTAATTTTCAAACCATCATTAAGAACCATACACACTTCAACCGAAATAATTAATAATTTCTTTATATTGAATTGAGTCTGTGAGACTTGAGTGGTGTGCATGAGTGGATCAAGTGTGGGTTAGACATCATGTAGTTATTGGGGCTGCAAACCCAATTTATTTAAAATTGGGACTTGCAGACTTTTCAATATATTGAAAATTTGTCATGTCCTTAAAGTTGAAAACCCTTAAATATGCAAAAATTTCTCCACATATGGGCAGGATAAGTTCCTCTAGCTAATTCAGTTATGAACTTATAATAAGCTATGCCTACTTTGTAGTTAGTGTCAACCAATCCCCTAAGTAATGTTATGAGTGTCAATATCAGCCAGGTGTCCTACACTTTCACAACACACCTATCAAAGTGTCACTGCTTTTTAAAAAAGTAATATTTATCTACAATAATCTTCGGCGAATTATGATTAACAAATCAAAAGAAATATCACAACCAAACCTTTTTCTCAGCAACCAAACCTAAAAAAATTAAACCAAATAGAAAAGCTAACCTCTAACACCCGCATTGTTAATTAGGGCATTGATGCGCCCAAATGCGTCCCAAGCCTTTTGTACAGACTTCTCAATAATAGGGCCGTCAGTGCTGACATTGAGCTCTTCAGCCACGGCCCGTGGGATTCCAGGCCCATTTACCGAAGAAGATGAAGAAGGGGTGGTGAGCTGGTTGATTTCATCGCAGATGGACTGGAGCCGGTCGGCTCGCCGAGCAGCGGTAACAATCCTGCAGCCGGCTTTAGCCAAGTCTAAACAGAAGTTACGGCCGAGCCCAGATGAAGCGCCCGGTCACCATGATGACCTTACCCTGTAGGTAGCGCCATGGCTCGAGGTGGTCTGAGACTTGGTTGGCCATTGCCTCTGAGTCCTGTGTCACAAATGGCTGAGTTCTGTAATGTAGAGAGTGGCTGATACATATGGTGTTGTTGTGCTCATTACATGTGAAAGTCTTACAAAATCTTGACTGTTACAGGGACGATCAAGATTCTGTGAAATATTTGCAGGACAAAAGGATGTTTGGTAAGGTAGTTAAAGTAAGGTTGGTTTGACCCACTTTAAATGTAGGCCAAAGTACATTTTTTGTCCCTGTACTTTAACGAAGTTTTCACTTTGATTCAGTTTTTTCAATTTTGAAAATTTTAGTCTCGTACTTTCATTACGTTTGCAATTGGGTCCAAATCATTAATTATGTTTAAATTATTGGCGAAAATATGACGTAGCAGAGATATTTAAGACATTTTAAACAACTTATGAGTGGAACTTATTTAACCGAGTGGCGTTGCCCAATCACAATTGGACACATGTCTTCTTTTCTTAATTATTTAAGTTTTTGTTTTTTCTTTCTTTCTTAATTATATTTTATTTAACTTTTTAAATTGTTTATTTAGACCGTATTTGTCATGCCCCTACTAATACTAATTTAATTTTATGGAGTTAAGGTGTGAATATCTTAATTAAATAAATAAAATTTCTAAAATCAAGATATGACAAATAATAAATAAGTACCCAAAAATAATTAATAAACAAACACTTACATTGATTATATTGTACATAATTTACACAATCATATTTTACATAAATTACTCACTAGTAGTCCCTTATTCTAGCACACCACACAACTTTACACATATATACATTATGTTCTCTTGCTTCTGTAATTTTATGGCTCAATTTCAGTACCTACAAATTTTATAAAGGGGTGAACAACCTTAGCTCAGTAGAAAAACCATTCTCATGAACAATTGACTAAACTAAACTAAGTAACAAGAAATATGACATGATAAATATAAATAATGTTTAATGCAATGCCAACTCCACTATTTATATTCCCGTTACCTATATTATAAAACAAATAGACCGCACGTCCCATACTGTGCATTTTACTACTATAGTCCCCAGTGCTTCAATATCTAGACTAACACCCAAAATACCATCAACCTAAATTCCCTTTTATTTTTTTGCTAGTCATCTTGTTCTTCTCTCTGTCACCAGTCCCGAATTACCCGATAAAAACCTTGCGTAAACTAGGCTGACCTGAGATCTCGTACTTACCGAGAGTTCGAACTCAACTACACAAAAACTTCGAATGATTCCATACTTTTCCTTTCCGAATAACTTCCACACTTACTTTCATGCCCAAATGCAAATAAAAATATAATAAAATTTAATTGACAATAAATTCAAGTATGTCAAATAAAATGATATAGAACATTCAACATATAACTCACATAATGTCACATAAATATCACAAAGTTTAATAAAGTCAAAATTTCAATTGTAGAAGTTTCTCAAATATTTCGATCCCTACCTTGATTCCGAGTCTAACCCGAACATACAAGTACATAAAAGAAAATAAAATACTAATTAGATTTTATTTTATTTATTTTTACTCTCCAAAAAGAGAGAGTGTAATTCACACACAAAGCTATGAGTCTCGGATGGTCTCGAAACTAATTCCATTGGATTTGGGACAAAAAACGGAGTGAGAATGGGCCAAAGAACTGGCCAGAAATAGCCCCACGCTGTAACGACCCGACCCAAATTACACTAGAAATTTAAATTTTTATTTAACTATGGTTTTAAGAGTTTTTTTTAGGGATGTTGAATTTTATTTTAAAGATTTTGAGAATTATTTGTAAAATAAAAAGGGTTTTGATTTAATTTTTATTTATTTATTTTTGTTTTAATTTGAGTTTGACCCAAAGTTAACTTTTGAAATAAATGGGCTTCGATTTTGACTTTGGGTTCATTGGATAGGTTTCGAGCCCACAATTTCATAGACACGTAGCACGCGTCGATCCGAGTTACGGTTTGAGAGATATGGGCGTTTGAAGTGAGGGGCAATTTTGTAAAATTGACAAATTGGGTTTTAAAAATCCAAAATCAGATTTTTTAAAGGGGATTTCTCTCTCTCTCTAGAATTTTCTACAAACTTCTCTCTCTTTCTCTCTCTTATTCTCACTCATCTCCCCGCACCCACACTCTCTCTCTCCCCTTCCGCACCCCTCCTCTGCGCGCACCAACCCCAGTCACAACCACTCACCATCGCCGGCCACCCCTTCCGACCTCGACCTCCGGCGAACACCCCAGCCGCCGACCACCCTTCCCCGAGCGCACCCACTCTCTCTCCTCATCTTCATTCTCTCTCCCCGTGTTCTCTCTCTCTTCCCCTTTCTCTATGTGCAGCCACCGACCATCAACGTCAGCCATTTCCTCGCCGTCGACAACCTCCAGCGACCTCCCCTCAGGCCGGCCGTCAACCCCAGCTTTTCCCTTCGCCGAGCAACGCCTCCTGGCTCGCAGAAACAGCCCAAGAAGCCCAGACCCGCCGGCCTTATCCTCCAAAATTTCCGGCCCATCGTCACTCTAATCTCCAAGATTCTTAATGGGTTTTTCTCCTTAAGGTATGGGCTTCCACTTTCCTATGAATTGGCTGTCCACTTTCCACCTCAACCTCCGGTGACGAGCCACCGTCCTCAGCCCCCTTCTCTCTCTCTCTCTCCTCCCCCGATCTCTCTGTCTCTGTTTCTTTCTCATCTCTCTCTCCGATCGCTCGCTCTCTCTCTCTCTCTCCTCTATTTCTTGGCCATCCGACGGTGGATGGCGGCGAGACCGATGGTGCTGGCTTCGTCTTTCTCTTCTCTTCCTCCCAGTGGCAGCATCCAGCACAGAAACTCGGCGACGACGGCGTATGAATTCGAGCAGACCCGACTGCCACCGACGGAGGTACTATTTTGACACAAAATGAAAGTTGAGGTACTGTTTTGCAAGTTTTCAAAGTTGAGGTACTAAGTTGAAACAATATGTAAAATTGAGATACTAAATTGTAATTTGCTCTTAATTTTTTTATTATGTTTTAATGGGGTTAACAGTGTTAGCACTCTATTAAGTGTAAGGACATATGTCATTGAATTAGCTAGGAGACAAAGGGGATACATGCATTTTGGTGACAGCAGATTTGGATTCCTCTCTATTTTTTTTATTTTTCTTTATAGCTTCTATTGGCAACAAAGAATTATAATGCTTATCTCTTTTTCTTCTCCTTACTTTAGGAGTGCATTTACCTTAATGTAGAGGTAGCATTACCACTACATTATGAATTTGTCACGTATCATATATTTATATTCATTAACCATAGTTAATAACCATAGAAAAATAACCATAGTCATGAGATCCGGATTCTCTCATAAGGTAGTTAATCTCCTAACATATCTAAGCTTTTAATTATAAAGTGTCATGTGTCCATTATAAGATCCAACGGTTTACAATAATTTTGAGATTTTCTTTTTTCCCTAATTTTCTGATGGCAAATGTCGTCTCCTTCCTTATTTACCACTGTCCACTCATCTCCTTTTCCATCTTGTCATCTGCAACACCTCTCTCTTAAACCTAAATATTGTTCATCTGAGATTCAAACAATGGAAAACAAAATAATGATTTAATCTAAGATCTCTTTCTCCATTTAGACTTTTGATGAATGGAGAATAAAATCTCTTAGTTTTTTTCTTCATCTAATTAACCCATGTCGAAGTGGGTGTGCTAACATTAAAAATTGAAAAATCATAACCTGATAAAGAACTCAATTTTGAAAGGTTAAAGTTTTTTCCCAATTCTTTTTCAATATCTCTTGCAGTGCTTCAGCCACCTCATCAATTCCTTAGCTTTTTTATTTATTTATTTTTTCTTTTGGGGTTACAACTCTCAATTTCCATCAGGTTCATCAACAACATTCCATTAAATTAATTTAGGCTTGTATTGATAAGTGACAGTCCTGCACCATTCATTGTCTCTCATGTTCCTCCCTTTCTTGCTTGACAAATCATATATTGAAAGACTAAATGTTATAATTTATAGAATTGGGAGGGGTCAAAGGACTTTGCATAGGATCAAAGGAGAGAGAACTGAAGAGGAGAGAGTCAAGAGAGAAAAAGTGAGTTAACTATGGCAGCCAAGGTTCTATGCAGGGCCGAAATCATAAGAAAAAAAGGAAGTCCCAGAGCCATTATACTCTTATTTTTTGTTTTTTTTTTTAATCAAGTTATACAAGTTAAATGAGAGACAAATGCCTAATTTTATTTTGAACCATAGGATTTTATAATGTATACATGACACTTTATAATTAAAAGTTTAGATGGATTAAGAGATTAACTAGTTTAGGAGAGGATCCAAATCCATAATCATGTATCATAGAAAAATATATTTAACTATGGTTATTAAATAAAATATATTTTTCTATAATCATTAAATAAAATATACTTTTATCATTTTAGATCAAAATTAAACACCGTTAGAGTTTTGCACTTAAAACACAACTACAAAGGGGTTAAGTGTCAACTCTTGAACCACAGGGGATGAAGTGAAAATAGACCTAACCATAGGGGATAATTCAAAAATGTTATTGTAGAGAGGGAGAGTGAGAAAATTATGGGATAATTCAGTTGGGGGCTTCTTGGAAAATTACCTATATACTAAAACTGAACAAAGGTGTTACTGTAGTTTTGAAACAATATTTATGCTCACTGAAAAGACTTTTTTGCCCTTCTATTTTTTTATTTCAGTTGGTTTCCATTGTAATTTGTGGGATAAGTTGGGCTCGTTTTGGTCATTCATTGTCTATTTATTTTTTGCCATTGCCTTTTCCGTTTTTTTACGGTTGTGCCATCCCTTTGGTTTTCCCTCATATGAATTTTTTTTTTATCTATTTGCCATCTTGAAATTGTTGGGTTTGGTGTGCCCTTTTTGGTCATTCACCTTAACTTTCTTTTTGGATGACTTGCCCTCTCCTCAGTCCTCACTCTCTTTTCTCCCAACACCCTGTCTCTCTCTTCCCTCTCGGTCTCTCTCCCTCGCCGTCACTATCTCCGGCGTGTGGGCGCGCGTTCGGAGGCATATGGGGGTGGTGTTTGGCCCATATTTTTCGTCTCTTCATCCTCTTCCTCCCCATACCCTTCGTTCTCCCCAGAACCCAGCCAACCCGAGAACCAAGTTCGGACCAATTTGGGTTCATCGGCGTTGACTCGCCGTTCTCAGCGGCGTCGTCAGGCCGGACCACCTGGGCTTCGTTCCCCTCGCCACGGGGAGTCTCTCTGTGCCACTCACTTGCGCCGACGATGCTTCACGACGGAGGATCGAGCCTCCAAAGGCCGGCGGCTTAGCAAGCCTAAACAAGGTACCAGATGACCTTTCAGCTGACCATATATGGAAAATGAATATGCTCGACGTATTCCCAAGCTTTTTTTTTTTTTTTTTTTTTCTGTTACAATTTAGGGTTCTGAAGTGTGGACTTTTTTTTTTTTGGTCGAAACTGAATTTATTAAGCCCAGAGGCAAAGGCAGAGGAGGGAAGAAACCCAGTCCAAAGCCAAATACAAACAAATACAGGAGAAAAAGAATAATAAAACAGAAGAAGTAGATTTTCTGAAGTCTGGCTTATAATTAGGTAATCATTCATCTCATGATGTGTTTCAACATATTTCAGTTATGTAATGTGTTTGGTAATGTTTTTCCAATTTGATTTATGTTTCATTTAATTTGTTTCTTTCTCATGACTCTTTTTATTTTTTTCATTTTAATTCAATATTTGAGATCATAGACAAGAGTCGCTTGCTAGAGTAGAGTAACATATGCCTCTAAATTGGTAATTTACTATCATTTTTGTCTTTTTCCTTTTTAATTTTACATTATTGTCTCTGAGACTAAAGTTTCAGTTTTGAATTTATTTTACTGATTTTTCACGTGTGTCCTGGGCTTCTAGGCTATGGATCATTTAATTTGGTCAATTTTGCGGACAAATCATGGGATTTTACATTGGTTAGTTTTGCGGACAGAGGCAAGAATCCATGCGATTTTTATTTTCTTCATTGTGCTTTTGTTTGATTTTTTTTGTTCCTTTTCTTCACATGGCCTTGGATTCCATACTCCAAAGTTATGCATCTGTTTTGGCAACAATTAATTAATGTTGAATAATTATAAACAACTGCTGCAATTGCATTGAGGAAACACAACTTAAAAAGACAAAAAGAATTAAAAGTAGAGAAAATGAGAATCTAAATTATTTTACTTGATTGTGTCACCTTATAAGACACTTGATGGCCGAGGCCACATAATAAAGCTCACAGGAATTCAAAGGGACTCAGACAGTAAGAATGAAGGAATGTTAACGTACACATAATTGCAGTCAACCTTGAGTTTGAAGGTGATAGAGCACATATATCATGTTGATGGGTTTCAAACAAAACCAAATTCAAGGCACATATATATGGATAGAAAGATGCACGCTTGGTGATTGTGATAATGGACTGATAGATATCACCAGATAAAGTACTGATATAACTATTTCAATGGTGATCATTTTAGTCAATGGTGACTATTTTCTTCATTGTGCTTTTGTTTGATTTTAGTACTTATATAACTTTTTGTATTGATTTTTTTCCCATTTTTTTAATGGGTTTGGGTGGTTCGTGGTGCTATTTCTTCTGCTGGTGGCTTCATCTAACATAAGAATTCTCGGGTTCTTCAATATTGCTCGAGCAAGTGCTATCCTCTGCTTTTGACCCCCTGATAGCTGCACTCCTCTTTCTCCACAGTGAGTGTCATATCCATCTTTCATTGAACTGCATAAATAATGAATACAGATTGGTTGATAAGTACCATTATTCTTTATTGTTTATTTTATTTTCAAAAGTTTGAATAAGATGGTACCTTAATGACTCAAACAAATTATTTCCCAAAACGAATGGGCCCTTAAATGTATAACCATATCCTGAGTATTAAAGGTTGCATGTGAACAAAAATCCATGGTTTATAGAGAAGATGTCTTAATTTCAAAAATCTTTGTTACCAAAACCTTTAACTTTCTAGAGCATGATTAGATGAGGGAACTAATAATATAATTAAACAAGAGATTTATGTAGAAAGTGATCTGTAGCAATATAACAGCAGGTTATGCATGCCATTAACACATGATCTGCTACATTAGCAGTAGATTATGATGTTATTATATATATGTGACCTCCAATTTGTGTGTGTGTGTGTGTGAGAGAGAGAGAGAGAGAGAGAGGAGCTCACCAACAACATCAACGATAGTTTTTCCATTGGAAAACCTTCCAGTAGTATTTGTCATTAAGGCCAAAGTGTCTATGAATAGTACACTTCTGCTGCCACTGCCTTCTTTATTTCTGGTTGGATTCCTACCTTCCCCAGTCAAAGAGGTGCATTTACCATATTCAAACCTTAAAGTGAAGATTTTCAAGTTAACCACCTCTATTGCCATTTGCCAAAGGCCCAAACAGTAAAGCTCTAAATGCTTCCTTTTGAGTTTTCAGAATCTGTATGTGTCAATATCCAAACAGTAAAAGTTGTTTTAAAATTTAGGCATCAAATTTTTATAGTTTTGTTGTTCATAATCTAAAGTTTCATTGTTTCATTGATTCATAAGAGTGACAATAGGCTCTAAGAAACTATATTTCTAGGGAAAAAAAGGGCTCTTGGACATTTTTATTCATAGCTTTAAATGCTGCAATAGCTTATTGAATTCTAACGTACTCAATGACATTAACGAATTTAATCCTCATAATCAAGACTCTTTCGAGTGGATATTGGCATTGGCAGCTCGAGACCAGTATTCCTTGACAAGCTGCCCAAAGAGTGACCCTTCTTTATTCATCGGCTTAATTGGCTCATCATACTCTACTAATTTCTCAGTCAATGTAATTTGGAAAATCAACAACTAACATCACATGAATAAGACAACACAATTTTTGGTTCAAGAGCTTTGGGATATAATGTAGTCCATTACTGTTGGTATTCTATGGGCCACTGTTATTACAGTGCAGTCTGCAAATTTTGTTCTTATAGTTTTCTGGAGAATAGAGTCTGTTGCATTGTCCATTGATTTTGTCAAATGAAAATTTTGTATATTTAGAATATGGATGATTGGGGGAGAGTAAATCATTTCTTTAATTTGATTGATAACAAAAATTGGTGGTCCTATTGCAGCACTACCAGAAGCCTGTAATTAACTACTATTTTTCTACATTGACTTCAATTTATGGAAAGTTGGCATTATATTACCTTATAAATTCATGAGCATTGGCAAGAATTGTTGCCTTTGTTACTTCAGATTCCCTAGCATTCTTTTTACCATATAGGATGTTCACGAATTGTTTCTGCAAAAAGTGTAGGCTCTTGACTCACTACTGCAATATTTGAAGGCCCTGACATTCTAAACTGACTCACTAATGGTGTCTTTTCCAAATGTGTTCTCCATTGGAATAACCAACTTTGCACTCCTAACAAAAAAATGTATGCATTGTAGGTGATGTTCTTCTGGTTTTGCAACGGTCATCTTCGAGGTGTTTGATCGACTACCTTTAAGCTGTTTGATTACTGCTTTGTGTCCTGTTAGGCAACAGGTCAGTTTGTATTAAATACATTTTAAACATGTTATATTTAGTTTTTTTCAATTTAGAGATATAATTACAATATACATATGAATGGTTTTTGTTAATTTGTTTGTGTATAAGGATGGTCTTTTGAACTCGGGACTAGATTTAAATGAGGTTTCTTATGAATTTCATGTTAATTAAGAATTATAGCTGTGATGATTCAGATCCTTAGTAATGAAGCATCAACTCTGCCTTTGCTTTTGCTTTTTAGTTTTCACTGCATGTTATGATACAGAGCATGTAGCAATTAGTTCTGTTGTAAGAAGTTGTCTAAATGAAAGAACTGCAGCTGAAATCAATAAATAAAGACTTTTTTTTTAATATTTTCTTTGTTTCTGGAGCATAAAGACTAGCTTGGTTTTCATAATAGATAAATCAATTTTGAACCTTATTCAAGTAATTTCCTCAAAAGAAATTTCACATTTTTCCCTCAAGTTTAAAAGATAAATGAGTTTTTTATAAACCATGTAATATTATTCTTATGAATTCCTACCATTTCTCATGCTCCTTATACACTAACAAATCATGTTTCTAAAATTTGCAGCGAAGCACAAACAAAACCCCTTGCAGAAGGCCGACAGCCAACAAGAGCAACAGCCACCTGTCCAACAAAGCAATGAAGAAAAGAATACCCATGCACAAGATACAAAAATAGATGAACAGCGGAGCAACACTCAAGAAGAGACCCCCAAAGCCAATTAAGCTGCCTCCAACCACACCCATCCATAACCTTTTTGAACAATGAGCAGTTGAATACTGCAAATCTTCTGATTACTGTAAAGTTTTTGGTAATGCAGCTTTTGTAAATTAAACTTGGTAAACAAACAATCATGTCAATGCTTCCAACCATATTTAGATAACCATATTTAGATTTCCATGTGTATGTAAAAAAGTATTATCCTTTCACTAAAGTTTATTAGGCCTTAAATAAACATTTTATAAATCTTCTAAACATTTTATAACATTTTGGAACCCGGGGGGGCATCGCGCGGGCTCCATTTCTAGTAAAAACTTAAATAGCATATTATTGGAATGTATTTCCCAAAATCAAAGGCAAACACAATTTTATTACCGCACCGTATAGACATAGTAGATAATGAACACTAGTATTATTGGATTGCAGTTCAAATCGATCACGGATTTTCTTCTGGGGGATTTTCTTCTGGGTGGCATGCCAAGTGGAAGTAATTGGTGCAAGTGTAAAGGCCATCTTCCATGGTGTAGGTTATCTGCTGGCCGTTAGAGTACTTAAGAGTGTCGCACTGAGAATAGGAGAAGGGAATGTCGCATGAAGCCTTTTTTGCTACGAGACTGACCTTCACCTTAGACCTTGGGGGCACATTAACCTTGTGCGGAATCTGCGGATACTCCACTAAATATGTGGATTCGTGAGTATGTCCCCACTGGTATTCTCCGGTGAACTTGGTCGAAATTTTGATCTTTTCTTCTGCGCAGTTGTCTTCGATGAGTGGAACGTCGGTTTCGATGTTGGTTTTGATGCCCGAGTACTTCAATGAATTAATGCTGGCATTCCAAGTCATCTTCTTTTTCTCCGTATATGCGAGCTTCACTTCTACAGTTTTGGGTTTTTGGGTCTTGTTAACGGCATATCCGCTGGCAAGGGTGAACTCGCTGATCTGGTCGTAGATCCTGGCTTCCTCGATGTGATAATTGACATCATAGACGTTCCTTGACGAAACAAGCTCTTCCACCTGAAGATATGCCTTCCTGGAAATGGTGGGGACGGCGGCATTGAGACAGCTTGTCTTGTTGCCTTGGGTGAGTCTGCTGCAGAAATTGTTGTTACCCAAGTTGCGGAGAGCGACCACATGGTTGCTAACTTTTATTGGCCAAAACAAGGTGTCGTCGGAGGTGGTGGTGGTGTCTTCAACATCCGAGTCAGACCAGATCCAATTAGTGCCTTCTGGGCTGCTGCACCGCCGCCAGAATTTGCCCAAGTGATCAGACTTTATGCGGACGCTTCCATTGCCAGTGATGAAGACCTGGTTCCCCACAGTTGGATCTCCAATATTGGGAGTAGTACTGGATGCAAACTGAAGATATGGGTGTCCCTCGATCGAACGAGCGCTGAGGTAGTTGCCATTATTGCCCTTGAACGCCACGTGTTTGGGCAATATCAACAGCGATTCCCAATTGATGATTGTGCAGACATCTACATTGTCGTGAGCGGGCGATCTTGTTCCCCCGTATAAGCAGGAATCGAACGGATTGTCTTTGCCTAATTCGCATAAGCTTCCATAGCGGTTGAGCTGGACGTGGCGAAATCGGACGTGCCAGAGGTAGACAGGCTCGAACAACGTACATGACCATTTGGATCTGTCTTCCTCTGGTTCGTCAGCTGCGGCACAAATCCAATACTGGTGGTCCGACCACCTTCTCCAGTACTTGTTGTTGTAACAGCATCTTATGTTCACCAGTCCCTTCCCACACTTTGCCGTCTGCACTTCGTGCTTTGCGTACGGGCTCAAAACCTCGTCTCCGGAGAATTGGAGAAGCCCATGTACGGGATCTGTAATCCCGAACTGCAGGCTCAAAACATCTTCCTTTATGAAGCGCAAGTATTTGTTGTTAAAGTTTGATTTGATCACCACAAACCTCGGCAATCCCATAGTTTTCTCGCCCCCTCTGCAAGATGTCTAACGTCTCATCTAGTTGAATTGAACGAAAGAAAAATCTCAAGGATTCCAATTAATGGCTACCACATTTCCAGAAAACATGTGGGACCCATTACATTTCTTTTTGTTTTTTGGTAACATTTGCCAGCCATTCTTTGTCGGGCACACTGCATGGAGTGTAATGAATACTTTTCCCCTAGAGAGTTCTCCATTGAACAAGCCCAATGGCATCTCTCGTAATGAGGTGAGGCCCTTTTCTTTTTCCCCACTTTGGAGGGGTGTTGGTGTGGTGACAATTCCACGTTGAATGAGAAAAATAAATTAAAGGTTGGAGTGTTAATTACCGTGAAATGATGGACAATATAGGTAGTTCACGTAGAGTGTTATTTACGGTGAAGTGATGGTGCGCCATGAAATGGATGATAAATATTAATTAAATTGGATACATGATTTAACCATAATTAGAGATACTTATCATCCATAATTTAAATATAAGTCTTAACCAAGGAATAAAATTTCCTTTTTTAGAGGTATGAAAATTTTAATAGGTATTCGCCAAAATTTCGAGAAGATTTAGCCAAAATCTTTTATTTTGAGTTAATGATTTGGGATTTCAACTCATGGTTGCATGTATGATTTTTATGTGAAGGTTTCATGAGAGGTTTTGAAAAGAGTTAAATATTAATCTCTTGAGGATTTAAAATGAGTTATACCATATTTACTTATCTTAAGGATTTCTTTACAAGAAAAGAGAGGATAATTTATGAGCATGATTTAAGCAAACACGTATCTTTATGAGCTTGGTTTTGTTAAGGAAGGTTTTGGAAAGGAAAATGAAAGGTTTTGATATTAGATTGCATATATGATTTTGTTATGGAGAAAGGTTTTAAACCATATTGTCAGTTCCCTCCTCTTTATTAGACCGGCTCTGTACTTGCCTCAAAACTTCTCGGCAGTGTTTGACAATGGTCTCAGACCGGCTCTGCACTCACCTAGAGTTTACTCGGCAGTGTATGACAGTGGTCTCAGTTATTCCCTCTGCATGCACGTATGACAGTTATGAGCTCTGCATGTGTATGACAGTGCAAAGGCTCTGCACATGTATGACAGTTATTCTGGCTCTGCGAGTACCTTGAGACTCTTGAGCTCGTATGACAGTTTCCCCTCTCCACTTGGGTATCTGATTCAGTGTGAGTTTTTATTACTAAGTTTTTATGGATTTACTTAAATTTTACTAAAGTTTTGTACAATTGTGATTTATTTAAATTTCATGACATGTTGAGCATACTCGATTTGATTTATATTAATTATTTACTTATTGATATTACATCCATTTGTTTTCAAAGGTTTTGCGAATTAATTTTAAAATTGGGGGATTTCAAAGAGTGACGTGAGGTCTTAGAGCTAAACGTGGTTTTGAAGGATTTTTTGAAATAGGAAGTTTACCTTTGTTTTCGTTTCCATAAATCTGTCCACTCACTGAGTTATCTCACATTTTTGTCTAAATTTTACCCCCAAGTAGTAGCTTTGGTGGAGGTCGAGTCAATCACGTCGAGGCATTTACGTCCATTTCCTTACTCGGACCTTGTAGGCGCCAATTTAACTATGTAAAAGTCCCTTGTAATAGAATAGTGGCTCTGATAACCACATTTAAATTTTAAGATGGTTTTCTTTGTAATTGTTGGGTTTGAGATCCTTTTGGTTGTGGTAGAGGTGGTTGAAGTTTTTAGAAGTGCTTTTACAGGTTTTGAAAATTTTGGGTTAGTCCATTTTCAGGGGAGGTTCTGCCAAATTTTTGGTAGGATTTTCTTTAATTTTGGACCCCACAGGACCCTTTCTGAGTTTCAAGGTGGAACCCAGGGGTGGTTCTGTCAAAAATAAATCCAAAAAATAAAGAATAGTAATTAAATACAAAAAAAGTAAGAAATAAATAATAAAAATATAAAATAAATGAATTGGCGACAAAATTAGCTGTCCTCGCCTTTGACAAATTCATCATTTTGCGACAAAATGAACATAATTGGCGTCAAAATTTTGCAACGAAATAAATATAATTGGCGACAAAACTTGCTGCCAAATATGTGTAGTTCGCGCCATATCCAAGAAAATTGGTGACGAAATTTTTTCAATAGGCGACCAACTTTGGCGCCAAAATTCAAATCTCGCGCAATTTTTATTGGCACATTGGCGATGAAATAATGGTATTCGGTGACAAAATATAAGTTCGTCTCAGAAAGTAATCCACAACGAAATCCTTCTTTCTTGGCCAATTATCAAGGGCCACGAAATATTTCGGTCACCAAACATTTTTCGCGATGAAACAGCAATTTTTAACGACGAAATCGGTTTGTTGCTAAATTTGATGTTTCTTGTAGTGAACGTCTCCACTAAGCCCATTTTATACCCTAGGAGGAAATGAGGTGAAAAGATGGAGATTTACCCTCAAAACTCGGGAAATGAACCAACATGGCCGAGCGATTGGCGGTGGAAACCGAGCGTTCGACAATCCATGTATTAGTACAATTGGAATGTACTTATATATATAAACCTAGGTATTGGTCCAATTGAAATGTACTTATATATACTTTTTTTCTTACTTGTTTGATTATTTTCGATTTTGTGGGTTAATGCATTTTTTTATTTTTATATTTTTATAAATTTAAACGGATATTATCTTTTATTATTTTAAATTATAAAACATAAAAACTAGATAATCTTGAATGTTTTAATTAAAAAATGTAAAATTAAAAAAGTCCTAACCGATATTATCTTTCATAATTTTTAAAATTAATTCATATTAATTAATTATCTTAATTTTAAGAGATAATATGAGTTAAAATTTTTAAAAAGTCCATTTTTTGGACCTTAGCCTTAAACAAATCTAAATCCCTATATAGTTTTAGTCTGAATGACCCTCCAAAATTGGACCTATTTCTAATTAACTCTAAAAAACACTCTGAACTCTAAATTTTAAAACATACTAAATCATATCTAAACACACTCAAGTAGCCGCTCTTGTACTCACAATTGTCACTGTATTCTTGTTGTCGATTGACCCACACCTAAATAGATAGATCGACGGTCTTACACTCCGAGAATCTATTTTCAAAATTACAAACTATAATTTTTGTGTTCATAAAATTTTTAAATCAATGCATGCATACCTTTGAGTATTGTAAAAAGTTATAAGGAGTGTATGAGTGATAAAGTAATAATTAAATAATTTGGGACAGTGCTTGGCTTCCTCAAGACGAGCTCCTCCTTACCAAGAGATGTGGCATCATCATAGTTAACATATGTCTTTTTTTGCCTTCCTTACCAAGAGATGTGGCATCATCATAGTTAACATCTGTATTTTTTTGCCTTGGTTCTAACTTCTAACACAAGAGGAAGGAAAGGCATACATGCATGCATGGAAGGGTTATCTTTTTCTTTTTGTTTTCTTCTTCTTTTTTTTTTTTTTTTTTGCTTTTTCTTTTTCTTTTTCTTTTTCTTTTTCTTTTTCTTTTTCATTCTCATTCTCGTTTTCTTTATCTTTTAATTTTTTCCTTTGATGATGCTAAAGTCACCAAATTTGTTCATCAATATATTTTTCAGAGTGAGACTAAACACTATCACTTCAATCCAGATTCATAATTGAAACACTATCACATCAATCCAGACTCATAATTTCATGATTAATTTGATTTGGCGATACTATTTCATATTTTGATTTGGTGATACTAACCCATAATATCTATCTCACTTATCTCTTGAATTGTCACTTAATAAGAGTGAAAGACACATAAATATATAGAACTGTTCCGTAAAAAATTTTCTCAAAAATTTGACACCTTGAATTCGGCTCTTTGTCAATCAAGACCATAGTATATATATGCTATGAGTTATTTACATTTATACTTCCTGAGATTTATCGTCTTTTCACATACACCCCCTAAGGTTTCAATCATGAGATTTTTGGTATCGTCTCCTAATGTTCTTCGAATGCATTCTAGATATTAGTATTCAATATCTACGTCGTGTATTTGAAGAACCATAGGGAGACGCTAACAAAATTTGACAGAGGGGGCAATAAATAGAGACCATATAGCAGGGGACTGTTGTATGTTTCTAATTAACTCTAAAGAAAAACTCTAAAATCTAAATTTTAAAACATATTAAATCATATCTAAACACACTCAAGTAGCCGCTCTTGTACTCACAATTATCACTGTATTCTTGTTGTCGATTGACCCGCACCTAAATAGATAGATTGACGGTCTTACATTCCGAGAATCTATTTTCAAAATTACAAACTATAATTTTTGTGTTCATAAAATTTTTAAATCAATGCATGCATACCTTTGAGTATTGTAAAAAGTTGTAAGGAGTGTATGAGTGATAAAGTAATAATTAAATAATTTGGGACAGTGCTTGGCTTCCTCAGGACGAGCTCCTCCTTACCAAGAGATGTGGCATCATCATAGTTAACATATGTCTTTTTTTGCCTTCCTTACCAAGAGATGTGGCATCATCATAGTTAACATCTGTATTTTTTTGCCTTGGTTCTAACTTCTAACACAAGAGGAAGGAAAGGCATACATGCATGCATGGAAGGGTTATCTTTTTCTTTTTGTTTTTCTTCTTCTTTTTTTTTTTATTTTTTTGCTTTTTCTTTTTCTTTTTCTTTTTCATTCTCATTCTCGTTTTCTTTATCTTTTAATTTTTTCCTTTGATGATGCTAAAGTCACCAAATTTGTTCATCAATATATTTTTCAGAGTGAGCCTAAACACTATCACATCAATCCAGATTCATAATTGAAACACTATCACATCAATTCAGACTCATAATTTCATGATTAATTTGATTTGGCGATACTATTTCATAATTTGATTTGGTGATACTAACCCATAATATCTATCTCACTTATCTCTTGAATTGTCACTTAATAAGAGTGAAAGACACAAATATATAGAACTGTTCCGTAAAAAATTTTCTCAAAAATTTGACACCTTTAATTCGGCTCTTTGTCAATCAAGACCATAGTATATATATGCTATGAGTTATTTACATTTATAATTCCTGAGGTTTATCGTCTTTTCACATACACCCTCTAAGGTTTCGATCATGAGATTTCTGGTATCGTCTCCTAATGTTCTTCGAATGCATTCTAGATATTAGTATTCAATATCTACGTCGTGTATTTGAAGAACCATAGGGAGACGCTAACAAAATTTGATAGAGAGGGCAATAAATAGAGACTATATAGCAGGGGACTATTGTATGTTTCTAATTAACTCTAAAGAAAAACTCTAAATTCTAAATTTTAAAACATATTAAATCATATCTAAACACACTCAAGTAGCCGCTCTTGTACTCACAATTGTCACTGTATTCTTGTTGTCGATTGACCCGCACCTAAGTAGATAGATCGACGGTCTTACACTCCGAGAATCTATTTTCAAAATTACAAACTATAATTTTTGTGTTCTTGAAATTTTTAAATCCAGACATGCATACTTTTGAGTATTGTAAAAAGTTATAAGGGGTGTATGAGTGATAAAGTAATAATTAAATAATTTGGGACAGTGCTTGTCTTCCTCAGGAGGAGCTCCTCCTTACCAAGAGATGTGGCATCATCATAGTTAACATCTGTCTTTTTTTGCCTTCATTCTAACTTCTAACACAAGAGGAAGGAAAGGCATACATGCATGCATGGAAGGGTTATCTTTTTCTTTTTGTTTTCCTTCTTTTTGTTTTTCTTCTTCTTTATTTTATTTTTCTTTTTCTTTATTACTTTATTATTCATACACGTCAAGCATTCAACAAGCCAAGCATTATCCCAAATACATAAACACCGTTCCTAAGCTACATTAACACCGTTGTTCAGTTTTAGTATATAGGTATAGACTTTTTTTATTATTCATCTCTTTAGCATTCGTGGTTGAGAAGTGAGAAGTACCATATCAAGTTATCCACTCCATCAACATTCAACAGGAAATTAGCAGGCCCTCTTTATTCTTTTGCACAGCTTGGTTCGTGTAATTCAGGCTTCCAGTTTCGAGTCCACCCAAGTTACCCAACCCATCATCAGGTTTTTCTCTATCTTTCTTCCTTATCTTCACTTTGTGCTTTAGTCTTTTCCTTTGGTTTAATATTTCTTATATTGTAAGGGGAGCATAGTTTAGACGTTAAACAGTCAAACTACAAAATTAACAAAGGTTGCTGCTTCTTGTAGGTTGTGGACCTTGTGGTGAAGACACTATACGTACGTTGACTCTAGCATATATTCACGGCTGAGAAGTGACAAGTATCATATCAACAGGAAAATTAGTACTCTCATTAGTCTTTTGCACGGATTGGTTCCCATCATCAGGTTTTTCTCTATCTTCCTTCCTTATCTTCATTTTGTGCTTTAGTCTTTTTCTTAATTTGGTTTAATGGTTAATTTGATGTTGCAAACACCCTGTCATCAACTTAGTTTTCCTGATTATTAGAAAATTGTATAAGCTTGATGTAAAAATTCAGCCTTTAGGTAAAAGAATTCAGCATTATTCTATTCATCTCCCTTAGGAGGCATTTATAAGGGTACAATATTATGTCCATAAGGAATTCTACTTAGACAAGAAAACTAATTAAAACAACTACAAATATAAGTAAAGTACACAAAATTATCCTAATTAGACTAGGACCAGGAAAATAATAAGGGAAAATAAAACTTGAAACTCACGCCAACACTCTCCCTCAAGTTGGTACATAAACACTTCATCTGTCCAACTTGCCAAATGAGTTGTAGAACTCTGTAATTGGAAACCGTCTTGGTAAGTAGATCAACTAATTGATCTTCATTCTTCACAAAAGGAGTAATGTTTATTACAATCTCCAAACTCATGTTGACAAAATATCTATCAACTTTAGCATATCAAATACGATGAGACCTTCATCAGCACCAAAAAAACTAGTAGAAGACCCATCACTTGTATCAATTAGGGCTGGGAATGGGTCGGGTCGGGCCATTATCGGCCAAACAACCAACCCACCCGACCACCCGACCACCCGACTTTAGCCAATTCTCAAAACCATTACCAATCCGACTATTATGGGTCGGGTAATGGGTGTCATCCGACTTTGTCGGTTGATTGGTGGGTCGGTAATGAATGGCATCCGACTCTTTTTTTTTTTTTCCACAAACAATTTAAAATTTAAAATTTTAAACCTTTAAATATAAGTTTATAACAGCCAAATATCATCACCAAAACAAAAAAAATCATCAGATTCATCCCCAATTCACCATGCAGCTAGCTAATTATGTTCAGGCAATCAATATAAATAATTCAATATCCATTATCCAGTCTTTTAGAACAAGAAGACAAAAAGGAATACAATCAATGATTCAATATCAATATCCAATTCGTCATGCGGCTAGCTAATCACCAAGTGCCTGATTTTGAGTCAAATTCCCCAAATTGAACTGCCAACATCAAAATCCCCAAATTAATATTGAAAACCCTAAAATGACAAAACCCTAAATTCATTGTTTGCAAGTGGAAATTAAACTAAAGAAAAGTGAAATAAAGTTGAAATTAAACATACCTGAGTCTAATTTGGAGGATGTGATGACTGAAAGTCTGAAACAGAGGAGAGTTTGAGAGAGAGAGAGAGAGAGAGGTGCAGGTCACTGGGTCAGTGAGAGTTGAGAGAACTTAGAGAAGATGAGAGAGAGTGAGAACTGAGAAGCCTGTTTGGTATTCTATTTAAAAAGTATTTTTTTTTCAAAAACAAAAAAACAAGTTTTAGTCAAGAAAACATGTTTGGTAGACCATTTTCAAAAACAGTATTTTAGAAAAAATTAAAAACATGCCTCTTTTTAAAAATGATAAAATATCGTTTTTCTCATTTTTTTTTTTTTTACACTTCCATCTTCCTTAATTAGCTGCCATCATTTTTAAAATTTAAAAATTGTTTTCAAATTTCATATCAAACAAGTTTTCAAATTTTAAAAATTGATTTTGAAAACTCACATTTAAAAAATAAATTCTTAATTTTTGAAAAAAAAAATTTGAGAAGGATACCAAACGAGTTAATTTCTCCAACAACGTGTTCAAAAGAGAGGAGGAAGTAGATCGATGTTCGACCACGGCCATAAAGATCTAACCAGATAATGTTCAATGTTCTTTTAAAATCTTGATTGTTCTCAGATAAAACACCCTTGCATGAGAGATACTTGTGAAGATATTTAATGGGAGCAGTTCTGCCGATTTCTTCTATAAATGTAGTTGATTTATTCTATGAATGCAACTTGCTCTTGCCTCTCCTTAGAAGTGACAACTTCTTTTCACCCATCATTGGGTTGTAATTATCCAAAAGAGAACATAAACGAGAAACAGTAGGCCGCTTGAAGTTTTTAGCAAGAATAACACGTGTCTGCATGGTCTTTGAGTCATTCTCGCCAATGACCACAAGCCCATCCAAATCAAGCTTTTTTTTCTTAGTTGTTATGGGATCGATCCCTCAGATACGCTCCGTACACAGTTTTAGTTGCCCTCAGAGACGATTCTCCTTCATTCAGCTTAATATGCACCTTTTAATAACTGTTATCACTCTCCGGCGATGAGTGACTTCATAAACCATAACCTTGGTGTTAGCCTTTCGGCAGATTTAAAGAGGAAAGAATTCACCCCAATAAAATCAATATTATCATATGCACAAATTTCAAGAGATCGAAATATTTGTACCTTGAAAATTCGAAACATAGGATTTTCTTTGACAACACGGATGAATGATTTTCACATCCATTCAACTCCAAGTTTGCTAATATCATTGTTAAAGAATTTTTCTAGTTCCCACAAAATCATGATGAACCTCAAAAACTTCATGCGGGCCATCAAACGTAGGAGTAAGCACTAAATTCAAAGGACTTAAATCTTCATATTTATCAAAGAACTCGCCAACATCCTCATGAGGACTATCCGCAAATTTAAACAATATATTTAGTCAAAAATCATCAAAATCATTAAAACCTTCACATGTAGTCGGAACAACATCAGGTAATTTGAAATCATCATAAGTCTTCTCTTCACATGTAGTCTCCCCTTGAATAGAAGACTCTTAAAAAGACTCAGTAGAATATAGTGATCTTATGCTCAGCAAGATTTGAATAAACATATATTCTTGGACCTATTCCCACCTGACAAACACAGTTAAAATCACAAGGGATACCAGTCCAACCAAGGGTAGTAGTGGACGTCGTGTCACCGAACCTCCAATCACAGGTGAGAAGAGAAGAACCAAAGTCTTCTTGAGCAATATAATAAAAAACATTAGGAATCTCCCAAAAATCCCTAGCAGTCATTGCTCCACTCTTAATCAACAACGAACCTCTTTGGTCATAGAATTCATCAGCCAACCTGTTACGATAGTCCTCAACAGGATCAATATTATCACCAGTAACATAACTCCATAGTCCACGGTCAGATGATATATAAATAAGAACTTTGTGCCCACTCAACATAATTGAACTGATCAAGTTTCTCAAGCGTAATTTAGGCCGGTAATTTAGGCCGATAAGTCATACATAGCTTCAAAGCATAAAATAAGAATTGAAAGAAAATCGGTAGGTAGAAATAAATTACAGACGGCAGCAGAATGGACGGCGACAACAAAGAACACAATCAAGTAGCAGCAGCAAAAACCCTGAATTTTATGGAAAAAAAAAAAAAACAAGAAAACGCGCCTTAACCAATGACATGACCCGATAACCTGACCCATAACATATACTGTTCCACAAAGTTGGCCCATAACCCACATATCTCTCGCCCATGACCAAAACCCAAAACTTATAAAGGGATGCCTATTGGGATTCCTTATATATGCACTAGCTAATTGTGTAATTTATGCCTGGACTCAGATTTGAGTCGGTGAACAGTATTTTCCCAATTTGGGTTCAAGTTTGAGTTTTTCCAATTTGAGATAGATTTGAGTCACTACTGGAGAGGATTTTTGATTATTTTGACTCAAATTTAAATTTTAGTCAAGATTTGAGTCACTACTAGAGATGCTCTTAGTAGTAAAATTTATTTTCATAAGTTTTTTTAAATAAATTTGATATCACTAAAGTTATCTATGTAAATGAATGCTTGTATCGTACTAAACTTAGGGAGCATTGATCACGATTTCTCTTAAATTTGATTGGTTAAACAAGGAAGTAATTAATTATAGCTATTAATTATTAAATACACACACATCTTCTTATTACATTACGAACACTATTTATCACTGTGCTATAGTGAGAACAATGTATAACTGTCAACTCTCCAATAATTAATAATATTGGTAGAACTAAAAAATTATCAGTGAATGAAAATTAATGAATTTTTATCAATGAAATTTTTATTTTTTTTTTAACAAAACATGCCTACAGATTTGCAAGGTTGATAAACTTTTTTCTAAAAATATATATCTTATATCTAATTTAAATTATATAAAAGCTCCTAATTTTTTTGAAATTAAAAACTTAATGTTGCTAATAATTTTTATACAATATATATATACACATAAGCATCTGCTTCTTTTTTCGTTTTTTTTCGCTTTCTAATAATTAATACTATGACGGGAACTTTTGCAAAAAGCAATTAATCATTAAGTAATATAGTTATTAATTATTCACCATGGAAGTAAGTTGGTTCCTCAAAAAAAAAAATTTAATTAATAGAGGGTCAACTGTGTAATGATGATTTGAAGCTCCGTAGTTTATCACAAATCTCAAAGGGCTCGTCTCCTATATAAATATTTTGAAAAATTGAAATTCTATAATTTATTGGTAGTTTTTATATGAACTTACAGAGAAGATCAAGAAGGTGGTGAGAGATGGATCCAATTCCACCATTGGTGAGGAGCCTATGGGATGTGTGGGATGTTCGCATGCTGATTGTATTTAGTCTGAGCATACAAACCATTCTTTTCATGTTGGGCAACCGTAGAAAGTACATCTCCAAATTTTGGATCCAAATCACTGTTTGGTTAGCCTACTTAGTAGCCGATTGGGTGGCAACCGTTGCCCTTGGCAAGCTTTCTGATGTTGATGCTGATGCCAAAAACAACAATATTGTTATGGGGGGAATATGGGCGCCCTTTCTTTTGTTACACCTTGGTGGGCCAGATACCATAACTGCCTACTCAGTGGATGATAATCAGTTATGGTTGAGACACTTTCTTGGACTGTTTGTTCAACTCACTGTGGCAATTTATGTCTTTCTTATGTCCTGGAGTATTAGTTCTTCTTGGTTCTCATATCTAGCTTTGCCGGTGTTCGTGGCTGGAATTATCAAGTACGGAGAGAGAACATGGGTTCTCAAGTACGCATGTGATACTCAACCAGCAGTGCCATTTGCCAATATCATAAAAGAAGTGGTACTTAAAAGATCGGCCTCTCCTGATGCGGAAGTGTTGTCAAACTTGTTATTGTCGTCTTATCCCGATGCCGAAGTATTTGTGTGGGCCAATCAGATTGTTGATGTATATAAGCCTCATATTGAAAATTATGTAGAAGATGTGACCGCCCTTGAGTTGGTGCTAAATAATATAAAGGACGGTCTCAAGTACTGGAAGGCAATAGATGTTGAAATGGGGCTCATGTACGATTTGCTCTACACAAAGGCAGCCATTACTTATACCAAACTAGGCTGCATTCTTCGCTCCATCAGCTTCTCTTGTACGGTGTCTGTGTTTGTGGGATTCTCCTACTTGATGATCATCATGACTAGTACTACTTTCATGGAAGCAGGTGAGCACATCAAGAAGATTAAGGTTGATATCGCCATCACGTGGGCACTATTGGTTGGAGCTTTTGTTCTAGAAATGTATGGAATTATTCAAATACTTTCCTCCGACTGGACAATGCTTTGGCTAATCAAGCAGTACCCAAAATATCATCAATTGGCGCCTCAATTGTTCAAAAAATTCCCCTGGTTATTTTCAAAGCACAAGCAGCAGAGAAAAAGGTGGTCTAATGTAATGGGACAATTCAATCTCCTTCGTTTCTCCCTCAAAGACAAGGACAAGGACAAGGACAAGAAGCCCATGAAGTTGAGCAGAAGAATCATCAGGTTGTTTCGGATTGAGGAGAAGCTCGATAAGTACAGGCATGAGACTTGTGAAGAAGTCCCTGACTATTTGAAAGAAAATATTGCTAAATTTATTTTAAGTGACAGCTGGGATTTCACCAAAAAATCGGATAAAAAAGCATTCACAAGGTTGGATTTTGATGAGAAAATTATTATATGGCACATTGCCACGCAAGTCTGCTGTCATCATCATCGTCATCATCAAGATTCACAAAGTACTACTGGGGCCCCAAATACCTCATCCTCGACAGACGAGGACCAATTTAAAGAAACACGCAAAGTTTGCGAACTTGTGTCGGATTACATGGTGTATCTACTTGTTATGTGTCCTTTTATACTACCCATTAAAAAAGATGATGTTACGTTTAGAGATGCTGTCACAGCTCTCAAAGCATTCTTCGAAGAAACAAAAACGGCATCTTTGGAGGATGCTTACGTAAAGTTAGAACAAATAAAAACTCCAAACAATATATTAATAGGTAAGGCACATGTGCTTATCAAAAGACTTCTGGAGAAGGAAAATGGTAAATGGGGAATATTGAGTTGCGTGTGGATGGAGATTATATGCCATGCCGCAAAGGAGAGCACAAAAAATAACCATGCTCGAAGACTTGGACAAGGGGGTGAGCTTCTCACATGGGTCTGGCTCTTTCTAACACAGAGTGTGAAATCAGGAAAAGCAGAGGGGACTAAAACATATTTGCAAGTTTCGGATTATAAAAGAGAATTTGACAAATGGGATTACTATATTTCTAAGTTCTTGAAGGAAATGATGGAATCTCTAAGTCAATAGATCTTGAAATAGTTTATGGCAAAAGGAGATATGTATTTTTTTTTTTATATAATCAGTCAGTTACATTTGCAGCAGGAGACTTTTAGTTATGTATCAATTTATTCAGTCTTTTGGCTTTGCTGGTTGGTTTATTAATTTCTATCTACAACAAATTGCTTGTGCTATATGAGAAGTTTTGACACATGGACCATGCACATCATTCACATCTTGTCATGTAGGCAAAATGTTGTTTTTGTGTCCCCTAAAAGCAGATTGGCATGGTCCAATTAGTGAACCAGGTTCATGCCAAAATTTCTGTGTGCTACATAGGTTGAAGGGAATTTGATATATTATGTGAACTAAATTGTAAAAATAAAACTAGATCGCAGAAGCTGTGGGTGGGAAGAAGAAGCAGAATGAAAAAAAAAAAAAAAAAAAAAAAAAAAAAGTCTAAATAATGAAACCTAACAAGACTTCTATCTGATTGAGTTATTATATTTATGTTGCTTAGTTTGGCATTATATATACACTTAATCCAGCGCCAATTGTCGATCATGGCTCTTTGTGATCAATAATCTCGATCGTTTAAATCGATATTCAATGGTTTCATCTCTCATTGTCTATTTGTATGTAGAAGATCACTTTTGTATTGTGTTTTTAACGATCCGAACCGATCATTCCTTAGTGCCTCACTTAAGGATCATCCATGCAAAAAATTAGCTCAATCGGAGATGTAGAAGTTAGGTAACGGTGGTTGAACTTATGAACGATTGTAAATTTTGTAATACGAATCGAAGTATGAGATGAATTCCGATTTAGCCGATTTTTTGCAGGGATGATCTTCCAGTATAAATGAATAGAATGAACGGTTCCGATCGTTGAAATCATATTGTAGTCTTCACAAATTGTTGAATCACCAAAATTTCTACCCAAAAGTTAATATAATTATACTCTTCAAGTGTATTTGTATGTAGAAGATCACTTTTGTATTGTGTTTTTAACGATCCGAACCGATCATTCCTTAGTGCCTCACTCAAAGATCATCCATGCAAAAAATTAACTCAATTGGAGATGTAGAAGTTAGGTTTAGCATTTAGGATGTATGAACGATCTTGATTCTTATAATAATAATCGAACGGGTAGATGAACTCCGATTGAGCCGATTTTTTCCAGGGTTGATCTTTGAGTATGAACATATATGAAGAATGGCTCTGATTGTGATAATCACGTTGTGGTCTTCACAATTATTGAAGCTACAAGGTTTTAACGAAAAAGTTGATATAATTTTATTCTTCAAATGCAAAAACCACTGATTTATATGTAGAACCTTATATGTCGATTGTGTTTTTAACGATCTGAACCGTTCATTATTAGTTTGTCACTCAAAGATCATTCTTCTAAAATATTAGGTCAATTGAAGATCTAGAAGTTTGGTATTGGAGCTCGAACGTATGAACGATCATGGTTCATAAAAAAATTCAACTTTGGGCGACGAAATGTAGCTTTAGGCGACGAACAGTGCGTCGCCCAAAGTCTGAAATTATGGCGAGATAAAACGGAGCCCTAAAGTCAACAACTTTGAGCGACGAACATGAATTCGTCGCCCAAAGTGACTTTAGGCGACGAATTAACATGTTCGTCGCCCAAAGTGACTTTGGGCGACGAATTCATGTTCGTCGCTTTAATATACTTGGGCGACGAATTTATGTTCGTCGCCCAAAGTCTTTAAATTTATACCAATCTCTGGGTTCACTTCAGTCAGCTCACTCACTCACCTCACCCTCGCAGCGCCGCACCCTCCTCCTTCCCTCAGCTCTCACTCCCTCCTCCTCCTCCTCCTCCTCCTCCTCCCTCCTCCTCCTCCCTTCGCCTCCTCCTCCTCCTCCCTCCTTCCCCGTAACCCAAAACCCCCCCCCCCTTCGGCAACCCACCCACCCCCGAAAATACACACCCCCGCCGAAACCCACCCCCCCGAATACCCACCCCCGCCGAAACCCACCCCCCACCCGAATACCCACCCCCGCCGAAACCCACCCCCCACCCGAATACCCACCCCCGCCGAAACCCACCCCCCACCCGAAACTCACCCTCCCCCGATAACCCACCCCCACCGAAACCCATCCCCCCCCCCAGCCGAAACCACTCACCCAAAACACCCCCCCCCCCCCCTCGAAGCCGAAACCAGCTCAAGGTATTTGTTTTTTTTTTTTTTTTTTTTTTTTGAATTTATGGTATTTTATGGTATTTTCTGTTTTTTTTTTTGGTATTTTCTGTTTTTTTTTTTGGTATTTTCTGTTTTTTATGGTATTTTCTGTTTTTTATGTTTTATAATATTGTGGATTTTGTACTTGTTGTGGATTTTGCATAAATTGATTGTGAAATTTCTGATTTTAGTGGTAATTAGTTAATGTTGTGGGTTTTTTTTAATTTAGTGGTTTGGTTGTGAAATCTGAATTTAGATTGATGTTGGCTCATATTTGACAATGATTTATTTTTTTGGTGAAGGAATGATAGTATTGCATTTGTTGTGAAGGATAATTGCATTTTTAGTGAGGTATGTGTTTAATCTATCTTTTAGTTAAGTTTTTGTATGATTTAGTATTTAATGTTTCATATATAATTGTATTAAATTTTTGAGTGAATTAGTTTGTATGTTAAAATTAATTATAAAATTGATTAATTAATTTGTATGTTTTTATATGCTAAAATTTAATAGTTTGTTTGTATGCTTATATGTATATTGTTAGATTAATTATAATTTAGTTTGTATGTTACATTTAGTTTAGTTGTAATTGCAAATTTCCGATGACGTAGTCCAGCACTCCTCGAGTACTGGGTGAGGTCATGTGGCACGAAGCGCTTGTGCGAAGTTATCAATCGATAACTTTGTACATTTAACTAGTCGTGCGAAGTTATCAGTGGATAACTTTGTACACTAAATTTAAATTCACCTTAGACCCGTTCGAGAGTCTATTGGACGCGCGCATGGGCGCTGGGCGTGACTGCGCTCCAATATGATTCTTGAATTGTCCAAATTACCCATGGACAGTTTGGGAGTGCACAATTATGTGTTGTGGTTAGCGGTTCATGTGATGTGGATTAGTTAGTTTGTTAGTTTTTAAATATAAAATTTAGTTTAATTACAAAATGTAGATTAATTAGTTTGAGAAATATATATAATTTAGTTATAAGGTGAAAGGCGATGGAGTCAGCTCCCAATGATGTAGTTCAGCCATCCTCGAGTACTGGGAGCCCCTCTATGCCACGGAGGGCCCGTCGATCTCACCGCTCTAGTCAGGTCACCGCTTCCGCTTCCGCTTCATCTACTGCCACGTCATCCACTGCGACGAGGGGACCATGTAGTGGGTTGAAGTCCTCTCGGATCGTGCGCAGTACTGGGGCGCGGATTCCAGTCATGTGTGTGCAAAACGGCCGACGACCGTTAGATCCTAACGTTGACAGTTTGTTCTCGCATGATGTGGGGGCTATTATTCGTGCCGAGTGCGCCATGGTTGCAACCACTTGGAAAAAATTGCCGGCAGAGATTCAACACAAAGTGATCCGCTCCATCTCAGTGAGTATATAGCTCAATAATTAATTCAAAATGATAAATTTGATCATTCATAACAATCTAATATTTTTTTCAGGTTAACTTTGACATTCAGATGGATGATCCCCTCACTGTCACGTACATGACAGATTTACTCATCAAGTCCTACAGGCAGTGGAAGCACGAACTACACGTGCATTTCAAGGGATTTTCGTCGGCAGTTGAGGCATTGGCGAACCCCCCTATGGAGTTGGTAGAGCGGTCTAACCAGTGGCGTTTTTTGTGCGATCATTTCATGAGTCCGTCGTTTTTGGTACGTTTTATCATCTTAAGACTTTAAAAAATCGATTATTGTTTTGTTATTCTATTATTGTATACATACACTAACATATTTATAATTTGCTTAATATTTAACAGAAGAAGTCGGTCGCCAACGCCAGAAACCGAAAAGGGAAGCCGTTTAACCATCATAGTGGTCCGACGCCCATCTCATATCGAGTGGAGTCGCGACGTCAGGTACGTCATTATTTAATTTAATACATATATATTCTTTAATATTGGTTGGGTCTTTGACAAAATTATTTTCTTTTTCAGCGTGGGTCGCAATTCCCGGAGATAGATACTTTCGGAGATATCTATGTTCATCCCGGTTGTGATGCGGCCAAGGCAAAACATGTTAGTTTTTTATATTTTAATTTTTTTCACAATTTTTTATATTTATTTTTCTAATTGGTTACTTGTATATATAACATTTTGAAGGATGAGATGGTGGCCAACTCGAGAATATATTTGGAGAGCTTGGCCGAGCAGCACCCTCCGGGTACTCCGTTGGAGTCGATTCCAGTACCCGATCCCGATGTCGGACTTCGTATTATGATAGACTCACTGGGTGTTAGGCCCGGTAAGGAAATACGCGGCATGGGATATGGGCGGATTCGTGATGTTCGATCCTCGTCTTCGTCTTCATCTTCGTCTCAGCCATCTGCAGTCGTCGCAGGGTTGTCCGCTCAAGTGAAGAAGTTGCAGGAGGACTTACGAGCTGAGAGAGCGGAGAAGGAGGCGTTGTATGCTGCATTGACCAAGGCGATACCTGGGTTTGTCCCACCACCATCTTCTCATCAACCTCCGTCAGATATGAATGATGATGATGCTACTAGTTTAGAATAGATTGACTATATATATTAGGGTTAATTACTACTTTGTATGGATATTTTGATATATAAATTTATGAATTTTGTTTTATATAGTTTTTGAATAAAGAATTTTTTTTTAAATATTAAATTTAAATATATAATTTAAATAAAACAAATAATTTTTTTAAAAAAAAAACATGTTTGAGCGACGAAATTTTCCGTCGCCCAAAGGGTGTTTGGGCGACGAATAAATCTATTCCTCGCCCAAAGCATGTTTGGGCGACGGAATTTTTCGTCGCCTAAACATGGTTTGGGCGACGAAAATTCCGTCGCCCAAAGAACGTTCCAGCGAGGAAATTAGTTATTCCTCTCCCAAATCTTGTTTAGGCGACGGATAATTTCGTCGCCCATGCTTTGGGCGACGAATAAGGGTGTTCGTCGCCCAAACCCTCTTTGGGCGACGAAATTTGTCCGTCGCCTAAACATTCTTTGGGCGACGAATTTTATGTGTTGGGAGACAAACAAATTTCGTCGCCCCCAGGTGTCTTTGGGCGACGAAATTTATGGATTCGTCGCCCAAACTCTTGGGCGACGCATCTTGGGCGTCCAATTGCTCGACGAACCAATTTCGTCGCCCAAACGTTTGGGCGACGAAACTCTACTTTGGGCGACGAATTCCGTTCCTCTCCCAAACCCTTTTTTCTTGTAGTGTTGGTAGTTTTTATATGAACTTACAGAGAAGATCAGGAAGGTGGTGAGAGATGGATCCAATTCCACCATTGGTGAGGAGCCTATGGGATGTGTGGGATGTTCGCATGCTGATTGTATTTAGTCTGAGCATACAAACCATTCTTTTCATGTTGGGCAACCGTAGAAAGTACATCTCCAAATTTTGGATCCAAATCACTGTTTGGTTAGCCTACTTAGTAGCTGATTGGGTGGCAACCGTTGCCCTTGGCAAGCTTTCTGATGTTGATGCTGATGCCAAAAACAACAATATTGATATGGGGGGAATATGGGCGCCCTTTCTTTTGTTACACCTTGGTGGGCCAGATACCATAACTGCCTACTCAGTGGATGATAATCAGTTATGGTTGAGACACTTTCTTGGACTGTTTGTTCAACTCACTGTGGCAATTTATGTCTTTCTTATGTCCTGGAGTATTAGTTCTTCTTGGTTCTCATATCTAGCTTTGCCGGTGTTCGTGGCTGGAATTATCAAGTACGGAGAGAGAACATGGGTTCTCAAGTGCGCATGTGATACTCAACCAGCAGTGCCATTTGCCAATATCATAAAAGAAGTGGTACTTAAAAGATCGGCCTCTCCTGATGCGGAAGTGTTGTCAAACTTGTTATTGTCGTCTTATCCCGATGCCGAAGTATTTGTGTGGGCCAATCAGATTGTTGATGTATATAAGCCTCATATTGAAAATTATTGCGCCTCTATAGAAGATGTGACCGCCCTTGAGTTGGTGCTAAATAATATAAAGGACGCTCTCAAGTACTTGGAGGCAGTAGATGTTGAAATAGGGCTCATGTACGATTTTGTAACGCCCCGAACCTCGGGCCCATAAACACACTGAAACACCAAACATTTAAACCTGTTTTCTCTTTCTTTTGAACCATGCACATAAATATAAATAAATACATTTCTTTCACATAAAATATTTATGTAAAACCTCTGTATAAAAATGTTTAAACAAATTAGAGTGGGTCCCACTGCCTCGTCTTCTCCCCACTGCCTCCTCAGCCTGCTTAACCTGCAAAACAACAACCACACTGCACCATATCCATGGTACACCGGGTCATTCAGACAAACAACCCGGTAAACTCACTAGAGCTCGTATGAGTGAAATGACGTAACAAATATCCTCAATAATCCTTCATTTTCCATATTTAATAATAATCCACAATAAAATCCACAATTCTGGCCAATCAATTGCCTAATCGTCAACTATTAACCTCAACCTCAAATCATTCCCGTCTTAATTTAATAACCTCAAAGCATAATTACCAATACTTCCATTCTCAAGATTCAAGCCTAGACTTTACCAAGTCCTAGCCAAACCAAATCCTAGCAAACATATACACACAAGCACACAAAGCAACAAAACAGACTATCTAATTTCACTCACGTCGCTCTTTGAAATCCTTCAACTTTAAAACTATTTTCAAAATCTTTTCTTTCAAATCTATTTTTAAATCTCTTCCACCGTAAATCAAACTCTAAAAATAACAAGATTTCTCAAGCTGGAAATCGATATTATCAACTGTATATAAATAATTTAGGCTGAAAACTTTTGTCTCAAATAAACCTCGATATACTGAAAAAGCAATGAAACTGTTCAAGCTGAGAAATATCAAATCTGAACTGAATTTATCTTTGGAAACTGATATCTCAAAACACTTATACTTAAAACTCACACCATTCTTATGCCCGTACTGTAGACAATGTCTGGCCACAATCCCGCGCACGGGCAGGCTCAAATCCTGGCCACAATCTCGTACGGAGGGGTCACTCCGCACGAGCAGGCTCATATCCTGGCCACAATCCTGTGCATTTTACATAGGCAGGCTCGTTTGATCGGTACATGCATTAACACAGCTGTCTTTAAATACTCTTTAAATCTCTACTCATTTTTGAGATAAATAATTAAACATTTTTCAATTCTTTTCAAAACTCTCCTTAACAATCCAACGCATCAAAAATGTGTCTTTTCTCAAATCACAACGTCTCAAACCATACTTTAAAATATTCAAAGAAATGAACATCCAAAATATATGAAATCTTTTAATAAACTAGGTGACAATTAAAGACCCCCTTTTAAAATAAAGAATTCTTCGATATAAATCTCATCCAAAAGTTTGTTGAAATATTTCTTAATCGTTTAAAATATAAATTTGAAGATAAGAGAAATCGAGCTATACCGAAACCTTTCCGAAACTGATTCCTACTCACGACCCCTCACTTGTTTGCCACTCAATAATACCAATACTTCCTCAATAATTAATTTGATCATTCTGCACAATAATTGCCTAATCCTCATTCATTTACTTCGACAATAAACATTTCTTCTCTAATTCAGCAATTACCATCATAGCATCTCTATAATTCCCAATTGATCCCTTAGTTTCAAATCCTCGTCACTACGTTCTCATGATTCAAATCCTACACTTAGCCTCTTCTAAGCATAAAGCAACAAATCAAACAAAACAAACAATTCATCTACGGTACTTAACAATATAACCAGATAAGTTTCACTCACAGTGCAAACACGTGAAATGACCGAAATGCCCTTCACGGCACCATTGCTCGGATATTAAATCCGGCAGCATAACGGCATCGAGAATAAGATTTTCCGAGTCCGTGTACCAAATGGAACTAGAAGGGTTTATGGGACTTCAATTGAGCGGAAATGGGTCAAACGACCACTAACCCGCCGCCAAAAGTGGTAGTTCCGATGGTGGCAGCGGCGGCAAAATCCTCGAGGATCATTTTTGACAACTGGACCGACGGCCAAAAGTCATCGGAAATGGCCGAAATTGACGGTGGAAGCCGGCAGCTGCGTTGGACTTCCCGAGCTCATTGCTCTGTCGTGGAGCATCGTATGGACAAACGGAGACCATGGATAGACTCACCATGACAAGGGGAACAAAGCCCAGTAGGTCCGGCCATCCAATTTCTGCTGGAACAGTGAGATCACGGTGGTGCAGCCGCAACTTTGGTGGCTTGCTACGCTTTCGTGGGTGGTCGGATCACTGATCCGAGACCACCAATAGAAAGGTATCGTCGATAGCTTTCCAATGCCACCAAGAACGCCTGAATCGGAGGTCGGGAGCGAGAGTTATAGCCAGTCAAAGTTTTGGGCAAGAATAGAGGAGGAGAGAGAGAGAATTCGAGAAGAGGGAGAGAGAATGCACGGGAGGGAGAGAGAAATGAGAAGAGAGAGAGAGGTTTTCTGACTTTTTGGCTTTCAAAACTCACTTTTGTATAAATTACAAGTTTGCCACTTATTTCAAAAGCCCGTATTTTCAAACCGTAACTCCGATTTATGCGTGCTTCGTGTCTACGAACTCATGAACTCGAGATCTATCCAACGTGCCCAAAGTCAAAGATGAAAGCCCACTAATTTTAAAAGTCAACTTTGGGTCAAGCCCGATTTAAAACAAAAATTAAAATTAAATTAAAACCTTTTTTAAATTCCAAAGAAATTCTCAAAATATTTAAAATAAATATTTGAAAAATACGGGGTCTCACAGATTTGCTCTACACAAAGGCAGCCATTAGTTATACCAAACTAGGCTACATTCTTCGCTCCATCAGCTTCTCTTGTACGGTGTCTGTGTTTGTGGGATTCTCCTACTTGATGATCATCATGACTAGTACTACTTTCATGGAAGCAGGTGAGCACATCAAGAAGAACCATGAAGAACACTACTACAACGGCTGGATTAAGGTTGATATCGCCATCACGTGGGCACTATTGGTTGGAGCTTTTGTTCTAGAAATGTATGGAATTATTCAAGTACTTTCCTCCGACTGGACAATGCTTTGGCTAATCAAGCAATACCCAAAATATCATCAATTGGCGCCTCAATTGTTCAAAAAATTCCCCTGGTTATTTTCAAAGCACAAGCAGCATAGAAAAAGGTGGTCTAATTTAATGGGACAATTCAATCTCCTTTGTTTCTTCCTCAAAGACAAGGACAAGGACAAGAAGCCCATGAAGTTGAGCAGAAGAATCATCAGGTTGTTTCGGATTGAGGAGAAGCTCGATAAGTACAGGCATGAGACTTGTGATGAAGTCCCAGACTATTTGAAAGAGAATGTTGCTAAATTTATTTTAAGTGACAGCTGGGATTTCACCAAAAAATCGGATAAAGAAGCATTCAATGACTCTAGCGGTATTACAAGGTTGGATTTTGATGAGAAAATTATTAGATGGCACATTCCCACGCAAGTCTGCTGTCATCATCCAGATTCACGAAGTACTACTGGGGCCCCAAATAGCAATTTAAAGAAACACGCAAAGTTTGCGAACTTGTGTCGGATTACATGGTGTATCTACTTGTTATGTGTCCTTTTATACTACCCATTAAAAAAGATGATGTTACGTTTAGAGATGCTGTCACAGCTCTCAAAGCATTCTTCGAAGAAACAAAAACAGGAGCATCTGTGGAGGATGCTTACGTAACGTTAGAACAAACAGAATCTCGAAACAATATATTAATAGGTAAGGCACATGTGCTTATCCAAAAACTTCTGGAGAAGGAAAATGGTAAATGGGGAATATTGAGTTGTGTGTGGATGGAGATTATATGCCATGCCGCAAAGGAGAGCACACAAAATAACCATGCTCGAAGACTTGGACAAGGGGATGAGCTTCTCACATGGGTCTGGCTCTTTCTAACACAGAGTGTGAAATTAGGAAAAGCAGAGGTGACTAAAAAATATTTGCAAGTTTGGGATTATAAAGAAGAATTTAAAAAATGGGATTCCTATATTTCTATGTTCTTGAATAAAATGGAATATCTAAGTCAATAGATCTTGAAATAGTTTATGGCAAAAGGAGATATGTATATTTTTTTTTATATATATAATCAGTCAGTTACATTTGCAGCAGGAGACTTTTAGTTATGTATCAATTTATTCAGTCTTTTGGCTTTGCTGGTTGGTTTATTAATTTCTATCTACAACAAACTGCTTGTGCTATATGACAAGTTTTGACACATGGACCATGCACATCATTCACATCTTGTCATGTAGGCAAAATGTTGTTTTTGTGTCCCCTAAAAGCAGATTTTCATGGTCCAATTAATGAACCAAGTTCATGCCAAAATTTCTGTGTGCTACATAGGTTGAAGGGAATTTGATATATTATGCGAACTAAATTGTAAAAATAAAATTAGATAGCAGAAGCTGTGGGTGGGAAGAAGTAGCAGAATGGAAAAAAAAAAAAAAAAGTCTAAATAATGAAACCTAACAAGACTTCTATCTGATTGAGTTATTATATTTATGTTGCTTATATATACACTTAATCCAGCGCCAATTGTCGATCATGGCTGTTTATTATCAATAATCTCGATCGTTTAAATCGATATTCAATGGTTTCATCTCTCATTGTCTATCAAATAAATAAATAAACTCGTAGGCTTTCACCATAAATCAGCTCGTCCTTTGCACATCACGACAAGTAGGATTTTAGATTTCTGGTTCAACGTACATTTGCAAAATCTTTTTTTAGGGATGAACATCATGTAACAACCTGACTCAAATTTGCACTAGGAATTTAAAATTTTATTTGAGGTTGTAACGACCCGACCCCAAGATTTAATTTGAATTTCCAAATTTCAAGTTTAATTTTCAGATTTCATTTAAGTCTTGGAAAGGGGATTCTAGTGTTTGAGAGAGGCATTTTAAAGGTGGAACTTTGGCAAATAATTTTGAGACGACTAAATAGAACTTGAATTCCCAAACACGTGAATGAAAGCGGTTTTTAAATCGGAATTTCGGGGAAGGAAATATGGAGAAATTTCTAGAAAGGACAATTGGGTAATTTTAAAACCCCAAAACACTTTAATTTAAAACAGTCCACACACACACTCTCTCTCTCTCTCTCTCTCTCTCTCTCTCTCTCTCTCTCTCTCTCTCTCTCTCTCTCTCTCTCTCTCTCTCTCTCTCTCTCTCTCTCTCTCCCTCCCTCTTCCTTCTCTCGTACCCACCCCTGCGCACACACTAGCTGCCGCTGCAAGCCTCACCGCCGGCCACCCCTTGTCGACCAGGCCACCGCGCAACCTCCCCTCGTCGGCGCAGAAACCACCCAGCAGTGACCCTTGGTCCCCCAGCCCCGCTTGCACAGAGACCAGCCAGAAACCCAGTTGCTGCCCTCCTTCGGTCTTGCCAAATTTCTGGCCACCTAGGGTTTAGGGTTTAGGGTTGAGGAATTTGGCATTTCTTGGCTAAAAATATGTTTTGGGGCAGTCACTTTGGGCGACACTTTCAGTAAATTCAAACCCCATTGTAAATTCATGACTAAGGGATTATTAATGGACAAACTTGGTGTGAATTGTTGGTCTTGATTGTGTCGATTGTTGTTGGAGAAAACGTAGTTATTTTAAAACTAGTTTGAGACCTTGTTAATACCAATTTCACTCAAGGATGAGCTTTCCGATCGAAGTGAGCCTCAGACAAGTTTCTTTTTAAGTTTGAGATTTGTTTTGGATCTTTGGGTGAAATTGCGTTGAGCCGGACAGGTTTTGGGAATGGGTTTGGGAGCGTTTTATTTTTGGGAGGCGATTGATCTAACCGTGGTGAAGAACGTAAGTTGGGCAGAACGTTTAGGTTCACACACACACCTTTAATGTTGTCGAGTCGAGGCTAATTTTATTTTATTGTTTATTTTATAGGCGAGGTGACCGTGACTCGTGACGATCCGGCGGAGGATCGAAGTTAGGGCTCTCTTTGTGAGTGGACCTTGATTTTAATAATTTTTGTTTTGCTATGTGTTTTTAATCTCTTTGATTTAAGTTGAACCTATCTTGAGTGTTAAATCCAAAATTTCTCTCAAATAATCATTTATACTCGTTGATTTCCTTTTATCTTGAATTTTATAAAGTTTACGAACAAGAATTGTTTCATATGTGTATTCTTGTGGAAGGTATCTTGATTTGAAATGGCGTATTTTAAATTCAATTTGTTTATGAGAGGATTTATTATATCTAGTATGATTAACGTAATGATTATTTATTTTTGGATGTGGAAATGTTGTGAATTGAAAATGCAAGTACTAATCGAACGAGCCTGCCTGTGTAAAATGCACGGGATTGTGGCCACGATGTGAGCCTGCTTGTGCGGAGTGACCCCACCGTACGAGATTGTGACCAGGATACGATTCTGTTCGTGCGGGGTGACCTCTCCGTACGAGATTGTGGCCAGGATACGAGTCTGCTCGTGCAAAGTAACCGCTATGTAGGAGATTGTGGCCAGGATTTGAGCCTGCCCGTGCGCGGGATTGTGGCCAGGACATTGTCTACAGTACGGGTACGAGTATGGTGTGAGTTTTAAGTATAAGTGTTTTGAGATATCAATTTACAAAGATAAATTTAGTTCAGATTTGATATTTCTCAGCTTGAACAGTTTTATTACTTTTTCAGTATATCGAGGTTTATTTGAGATGAAAGTTTTCAGCCTAAATTATTTATATACAATTGATAATATCGATTCCAGCTTGAGAACCTTGTTATTTTCAGAGATTGATTTTCATGTTGTAGATTTCAATTGTTATAACCTTATAATTTAAATATGGTCATCAGAGCCACTACCCCTATTACAACAAATTTTTCTTTTACAATTAAAGAAAAGGAACTTCCTAAATGGAAGCGAAGCCTACAAGATCCGGGAACAGAAAATGGATGCTATGCCTCGACGTGATTGGCTCGACCTCCACCGAAACTACTACCTGGGGGAAAAACAATTTAAGACAAACAAGAAAAACTGTGAGATAGGCTCAGTGAGTGGACAGTTAAATGGAAATGAAAATCAAAGATTAAATATATTTTCAGAAAAACCCTTTATAAACACGTTTAACTCTAAGACCTCACGTCGCTCTTTGAAATCCCTCAGTTTAAAAAAAAACGCTTTCAGAAAACACGTTCAAAGTTGCTATCATAATTAAATAAACCATATTGAAGCATAAACCCTTTTTCAAACAAAATTCAAACATTAAAATTTTGAATAGTTTATAAATTTAAAATAAACGATCGCAATAGATTGTATAATACATATATAATAAAACACACCAAGTCAGTTACCCGGAGAATCTGTCATACATGCGCAGAGCCGGGAATCTGTCATACGCATGCAGAGCCAGAAATTCTGTCTTACGTGCAGGCAGAGCCACCCCCAAAGGGTCAAGCATCATGACACACGGCCCAAAGCCTATGTGTGTGCTGTAATGGGTCCCAAAGACCTATCTAATCTGATAACCTGAAAGGGCACTGAAGTGGGTGGTTTGAAAATCAATAACAACTCATAAACTCAAAAAAACCAATCTCAAGTCCTTTCATTTTCTTTCCAAAACTCTCTGTAACAAGTCCAAACTCATCAAAATATACATTTTCTCATATCACAACCTCTCAAAACTCAATATAAATAATCATTGACATGAAAGTCTGAAATATGTTCAATCTTTTCATTAACCAAGTCAAAATTAAAGCACGCCATTTAAATCAAGATATTTCCCATGAATTCAAGCATAAAATCAAATCTTAAATATTTATCTCACACTAAATTATAAAATCAAAGTTTTTAAAGTCACTAGTCTCAAAAAGAATATCATTTGAGGAAACTTTAAATAAGAATTTTCAACAAAAATCCACCATTAAATCAATGAATTCATAATCATTTAGAAACATAAACATTTATAAAACAAAGTCCACTCACAGAGATAGCCCTAGCTTCGATCCTCCGCCGGATCATCCCGAGTCACGGTCGTCTCGCCTATACAATAACCAATAAAATAAGAAATTAGTCTCAATTTACGTAAATTAATAGTGTGTGTGTGATAGCCTAAACGTTTCTCCCGACTCACGTTTTTCTACTAGTTAGAAATCGTTTTTCTCTAAACTATACACTCTCACCCTATTCCAAATCCGTCCCGGCTCCAACTACGACACCCACGTCCTCAAATTCAACCACAAATTCAAAACAAATCCTGCAAGTGGCCTACCTTACTTGGGGTTGTCCGAGAGCTAAAGACGATACCCGCAAAGTGTTCGATCACGAGCCCAAAATTGAAACTTCATCGCTCAAGTCGCACCCACCTATTCAAAATCATCAACCAACTCAGTTTTAGTACTCCAATTAGCGCTAAATAATTTACGTGACAGCCGGGTGGTCAGAACCCCCGCTGTCGCCGCTCAAAGTGGCGGCACCAAACTAGATTTCACAAATTTCTCCGAATTCCTCCAATTTTCAATTCTAAACTTCAATTGAAGGTTCTAAGGCGTGAAAATTGTTCATAACTACATTAATATCATCCAAATTCTGAAATTCTCAAGAGGAACCCGAAATGGGTTCTAAATCCCTAATTTCAATTCTCCAAAATTACTCAAAATAAAACACCAATTCACTGGGAAATGACAGCCCATACCTCAAGGAGAAAAACCCACTTAAAACTGAAAAATTCGTGGTGAAAAACTGGCCAGAAATTTGAGGTCAAGGCCGGCGGGTCTGGGGGTTTCTTGAGCTGAACTGGCGTGCAGGGGCTGGCTGGAGGAAGAGCCGACGAGCTGGCCGACGTCGGAAAGGGCTGGAGTGTCAACCGGCCTAAGGGGAGGTCACCTGAGAGTGGCGACTACGGGGAGAGGCAGGAGTTGATGGCCGGTGCTACGCACAGAGAGAGGGTAGAGAGAAAGTAGGCTCGGGGGGGGGGGGTGGTGGTCGGCGCCTGGGGTGTTCGCCGGAGCCAGAAGTCGGCAAGGGTGGCTGGTGATGGTGAGGGGTGGTGGCTGGGTGGTGCGCGCAGGGGACGGTGCGGGAGAAAAAGAGAAATGGAGAGAGAGAGAGAGAGAGAGAGAGAGAGAGAGAGAGAGAGAGAGAGAGAGAATGAGGATAGAGAGAACGGGGCTGATTTTTAATTGTGATGTTTGGGTTTTGAAATTACCCAATTGCCCTTTCTAGAACACTCTCCACCTTTCCTACCAAAATTTCCAATTAGAATACCGTTTTCGCCTACACGTTTGAAAACTCGAGTTCTAAATAGCCGTATCGAACTTAAAGGCCATCAAATTTGAATTAAAACACCCCTCTAAATGCTAGAATTCCCTTCCAAAAATTTTAATAAAGCCCGCCCAAAAAGATTAATTTTTATTAAAGAAATAAGACTTGGGGTCGGGTCGTTACATATAGCCTCCATATGCCTACTACCTTCTAGTTCCTCATATCATCCCTCATGTGATGTCTCTTTCTACTCAAATTCCTTAATTGTCATCAATGAACTTCCAAAATAAATTCAATTCATAAAGCCCATAATCATTATTATAGTATGTATCCTTATTCTAATCCATAAGCATCTATCCTTAGTTATCTTTATTCTCATTCATCAAATCTCAACTCCAATTTACAATTACTAATCCATATCAACGTAGCATCTATCCAAACATATATTACACTATTATCAATTCCTTGAACACATTATCAAATCGCAAGTCACGAAGCCTTTCTTTCATTCACATCTAACTCCCAATAATTCCCTCCAATTTACTCCCACCTTAGCTTGAGTTAATTTTACACAAAACCTCCTTCTAATCATAAATGAAATTTCCATTCGGAATTTATATTATCCTATTATAGATACCAACTTCCATACTACCCTGAACATGCACAATACAAAGAAAATTCATATTCCATCAAAGTTTAATTGAGCTACATTTGTCACCTGTTCGATATTTAATTTCTCTAGGGCAAACCTATATCCGGACAACAAGTCACTATCCATAAAACTCAAACTTGATTGCTCAAATCAAAATTCATGGCTTCGCACCGAAACTTTTAAAATGCTCTCTCGATGAGTACGATCAACCAACTTAAAGCTTGAAAGTCAAGGCAGTTTCCACCATCTCAATTCCGCATTTATTAATTATCTAATAATCCTCACGAGTATGAATCAAATTGTAATACTAGCATACCACAAACTTAACACTCACATTAAACGTATTAATACTACCCCCATAAACTTACCACAAACTTCTTTGAGGTCGGCCACGTTGAAGAGGCATATCAATACTTTGTCACTAGAGGAATCGTTTCCGTATACTAGGGGATGCAACTAGGTGCAAAGTCTGCAGGGTTTCAAACCTAATGCTCTGATACCAAGTTGATAGGACCGTCCCCAGATTTCACCCTGAAACCTGGAGTGGTCCTGTGGGATCCAAAGTCAAGGAAAATCCTACTGAAAATTTGACAGAACCTCCCCTGAAAATGGACTAACCCAAATTTATAAAACCTGTAAAACCTGAAGAATACTTCTAAAATGATAGCCACCTCTACCACAACCAAATAAGAGGGGTCTCCGACCCAATCACAATGTCTAATCATAAAGTTCTTATTCACCATAGCACATGATAATCATAGTATAATTAGGATATCTTTTACAATAAAAAATTTAATTCGTCAACTTAAGGGAGTTGACGCCGAAGATCTGAAAGTGAAGAAATCATGCCTCGATGTGGTACGGCCCAGCCTCAGCGATCTATAATACTTGGGGGGAAAAACGTTATAAACAAAATAGAGAAAATGTGAGATAACTCTCAGTGAGTGGAAAAAATATAGAAACGAAGCATTAAAGTTATGCATCCTTTCAAATTTCTTTAAATCAAATTTCCTCCAAGACCTCACATCACTCTTGGAAATCCCCCAGTTTTAAAATCCTTTCACAAAACCTTTTAAAAAAAACAAAAGGACGTAATATCAATAAGTAAATAATTAATATAAATCAAATCGAGTATGCTCAACATATCATGGAATTTAAATAAATCACAATTATACAAAAATTTAGTAAAATTTAAGTAAATCCATAAAAACTTAATAATAACAACTCACATCGAATCAGATACCCAAGGGGGGGAGGGGAAACTGTCATAACCCGAGTGTCTCAAGGTACTCGCAGAGCCAGGATAACTGTCATATATGTGTAGAGCCTTTGCACTGTCATACACATGCAGAGCCCACAACCGTCATACGTGCACGCAGAGGGAATAACTGAGACCACTGTCATACACTGCCGAGTAAACTCTAGGCAAGTGTAGAGCCGGTCTGAGACCACTGTCATACACCGTCGAGTAATCTCGAGGCAAGTGCAGAGCTGGTCAGATAAAGAGGAGGGTACTGACAAGGTGGTTTAAAACCTATTTCCATAACAAAATCATATATGCAATCTAAATATCAAAACCTTTCATTGTCCTTTCCAAAACCTTCCTTAACAAAACCAAGCTCATAAAGATATGCCTTTGTTTAAATCATGCTTATTAATTATCCTTTCTTTTCTTGTAAAGAAATCCTTAAGATAAGTAAATATGGTGTAACTCATTTTAATCCTCAAGAGATTAATAATATTTAACGCTTTTCAAAACCTCTCATGAAACCTTCACATAAAAGTCATGCATGCAACCATGAGTTGAAATCCCAAATCCTTAACTCAAATAAAAGAAAGAAATTCATTTAATAGATGTTTCTCAAAAAATTAACCATAAATAAATTCTTAGAACAAAACCAATGGAATTCTGTTTGTACCCAAAAATGACACTTGGGTTATAATTGGTCATTTCTCATATTGGCCATTTCTTATGTTGGTCATTGCTTATGTTGGCCATTTCTCATATTGGTCATTTCTTATGTTGGCCATTTTTTTTATGTTGGCCATTTCTCATGTTGACCATTTCTTATATTGGCCATTTCTTATATTGATCATTTCTCATATTGGCCATTTTTTCATTGTTGGCCATTTCCAAGTAGTGGCCAAGGAAATTTTCTTGGCCCGTATACTCTTATTTGGTGGCCAACTCACTTTGGGGCCAATGGGTGTTTTAACCCACTCCTCTTTAAATTGTGGTTTAAGGGCCAATAATTGTTTAAGACTACTAGCCAATATGGCCCACGACCCAAAAGAAGTTTTTAAGGCCAGTAATAGGACTATAAAATGGATGGACCCGTCTCAATAAAGGGGCCGGTAGAGATTTCTACGGCCCATTCACATAACCAACTCTGAAAAATGAGTCCAAATCACTAGGAAGTCAAATCAAGCAATGAGTTCGACTTTAGAAAGGATTTCTATCCTCATTACTGATGAGATTTGATCGAAGATCCCCTTAAGAGTCCAACTTTGGAAAGAATTCGGAAAGTTTTGCGAACAAATCACCTAGATGGACAAGGACTTAATACGATCAAGCAAAGGACTCCTACTATGGAAAGAATTTCAATCCTCATCAATGACAAAACTTGGCCGCCAAGAAGAAATCTCAGAAGTTCGAATCCTACTAGGAGAAGGAAGGTGATTTCAGGCCAGAAAATGACCCATTATCTAGGGTTGTATCCTAGCACCCTTATAAATAGATGCATTCGAGAGAAGAAAAAAAAAAGATTCAGCATCCAATACACCCAAATACTCAAATCTCAAGAATGTCTCAAAGTTCTTTTGCTTTCAATTTTTTTTTAGTTGCTACCGTTCGAGGTGCTTTTAGATTTCTCGTAACTTTAGTCTCAAGATCATTAGGTTTGTAGCTCTGCCATTGTCTTCTCAAGGATTGTGGTATCGATTTATTTTATGCACTTTAGTTTCATGCAATTTATCGTTTTTATTTTAATTCTTGTTCAAGTTCTTTACTCAATACATAAATGTTTATTTTGTTCATTGTTCTTTTTAATATTGAAGTTGATTTAGTTGGCAATAATAGCGTTGAGTTTCAGTATAATTTTATCGTCCATAGTTTTTTTTATCTTTTTGGCCAATTTCATCATTGTATTCACGAATTCAACAATACTGTTCTAAGGATGCCGAGACGCGACTCGAACTCTGATTCCGACTGAAGCCTTGTCCCTGAGACTAGAAAAGAATCTAGGCCAAGAGTGGTTCCTAGCTTGGCCGCACAATCGTTAGATTGGATTTCGGATTTAGGCGCAAAACCCCAACATCACCATCCTAATTTCTATTGTGGCCTAGTTTGAAGCCCAATAGTGGCACGCCCCGCACACTCACATCCAAACCGACCAAAAATCACTTTTGGCCAACCTTGGTTAAAAAACTTGTGAACAAATTCCAACCAAAACAAAAATCTTTTTCTACTGAGAGTAAATATTCTCGTATTTCCAAGGAAAATTTAAATCCATGAACGTAATGTATAACTCAATGTAAATTCAATAAGCACAAATCTAATTAATTCTTTTCGATCAAAAACCGAAGTAATAAATAAGCCGTAAGGAGAAAGTAAGAAGCTAGAATCCTTTCCAAGGAGGTCCATCAACTTAAACGGTCCAACAAGTAAAACCATGTTTTTAAGCTTATATACGAAGGTATTTGAGAACCCGAAATCCAACATTTATTCATCAAAACCCAAAATCAAATTCAAGATACTTAACATAATTAAATCAATGAAATTTCATAAAATTCTTTTGAAAAGTAAAAGTTCGCTCACACTTATTATTTCTCAATCAAACTCAAATAACCAATATAAAGCACGAATTTCATAAATCATTTAAAGAAACAAAGGTCCACTCACAGTGAGAATCTTAGCTACGATCCTCTGCCGGATCATCTCAGACCACGGTCGTCTCGCCTATAAAATAACACGATAAAATACATTTAGCCTCAACTTGAAAGCATTTAAAGTGTGTGTGTGTATACGAAACCTAATGTCCTACCCAACTCACGTTCTTCATAACGATTAGAAATCGCTCTTTCTAAAACTATGACACTCTCACACCTATTCCCAAACCTTCCCGGCTCAAACCCACGACACCCACGTCTCAATTTAACCATAAACCAAAAGAAACCCTGCATGTGACCTACCTAAATTGAGAATTCGTCCGATAGTTAATTCATTATCCAAAAAGTGTCCGATCACGATCCAAATTGAAAATTCCGTCAACCCAAGGGGCATCCACCTAATCAAAAACATTAACCAACTCAGTAAGGGTCTGTTTTTCACATTATCTAAAGGAAGTGGCGGCTGGGTGGTTGAAACCACTGACACGCTCAAAGTAGTGGTACAAAACCAAATTTCACCATTTCTTCAAAATTTCTCCAACTTTTCAGTTCTAACAGTAAAATTGGGGTTCCTAGAGATGAAACTTATCCAATAAAACATCAAGAACATCCTCTAATCCAAAAACCCAAGGAAATCCCGAAATGGCTCTAAATTCTCAGAATTTAAAGTTTTAAGTTTCAAGATTTTTAAGCTACAAACCAAAGGAAATGAAAGCCCAAAAGAAGAGGAAGGAAACCCACCTAAGATGGAGGTGAAAGGCGCCAGAAATCTAGTTGGAAAATAGAAGAGAAGCCGGCGGTCTGTGAGGATTTCTCGAGCTGTGGTCGCGCGCAGAGGGGCTGGCTGGCTGGAGGAAGAGCCGTCGAGCTGGCCGGCGTCGGGGAGGCACGTCGGTGATCTCAGGTGGCCGGAAATGGCTGGGCGGCCCCAGGCCGGTGTATGCAGGTGTGGGTTGCGGGGGAACAGAGAGAACAGAAAGAGATAGGGTGCGGGGAGACAGAGAGATGGCTCGTGGGGGGGGGGGGGGGGTCTGACTCAAGGAATAAAATTTCGAGTTTCGAGGAAATTTCGATGGAAATTTCGATGGAAATTTCGACGGAAATTTCGAAGATTTTTAAATTTCGACAGAAATTAGATGGAAATGACGGAAATTGCTATCAAAATACGGAAATTTTGAATGAAACTTTACCATATGTTTATTTAACATATTATCTACTAAATTGATAAAAAACATTGAAGAAATCAAATTATATAGTATGTTTCATGTGATATAAGGTGAATATAATGTCCGCTGGAGCAAATACTGTTAAATAAAATTAGTATAATGAATAAACAAAATTAGTATATTCTTTATACTGTATAATTTAATTATACACTAAAATCTAAACGCTAATACTCTATATATTTTATATACCCTAATACTCTTTATACTCTATAATCTATACATTAAACCCTATATACTCTATATTTTTTAGGATATTAGGTTTTAAGCCATTTAGGATACTTTTAATTATTTTTTTATATAGAAATGTATTAAAGTTTAAGGTTTAAAATAACTAAAAGAAATCTCAAACTTTTTTTTTCTTCTTTCCAATTGCCCAAAGGCCCCAAACCACCCCTCATTTTTTATCTTTCCTTACTTTTTTTCCCCGTGCATCTCTCTTCAGTCTTTTATTTTTATTTTTTATCTTTCCTTCCTTTTTTCCCGTGTCTCTTACTTAGCCAAACTTTGTCTTCACTAAGTGTAACAACCCAAATTTTGGCTTACGGTAATTTTGTTACTTAAATTTTTCAAATTTGTTTTAAGGTTTAAGGAATTAGAAATTTCTTTAAATTTATTTTAACTAACTTAGACCTTTGGTTGTGGTTCTAGAGCTTAGTTGTGTGGAAATGAATTTTAGAAAATGAAAATTCAAGAATTTGACAATTATTATTTTTTTCAGAATTAAATTATAAGAGTAGGATTTTTCATAATTTTTTTGAAATCAATTTGACTATTTTGAGCTTATAGGAAATTAGTACTCATCAATACGAGTTCGTAGAATTTTTCGGTGAATTATTTGGAGTCTCGAGCTATTTTTTGTGAATTTCTGAAGTTGGAGAAAATAGAAAATATGAAAATTTCGAAAATTTCGATAAATTTCGGTAAATTTCGATAAATTTCGATAAATTTCGGTAAATTTCGGTAAATTTCGATAAATTTCGAAAATTTCGATAAATTTCGGCGAAATTTTCCCGAAAAATTATTAAATATGTGTTTCGATTTCGACACCCTAAAAAAACGAAATTTTCGGCGAAATTTCGCCGAAAATTTCGAAATTTAATTCCTTGGTCTGACTCTGACTTAAAGAGATAAAAACAATTAGAAGTTTCCAGAAAAATTTGGAAACTTTAAAATTTTTAATTCTATAATTACTAAAATGTTCCCCCCCAACTTCAATTTGTCCACGAAATTCTAACTATAACTCCAAATATCGAACCGATTTCGCCTTTGCGTTCGTTAACTCAAGCTCTAATTAATTATCTAGAATTTATTGACCAAGAGTTTCATTTTTAAATTATCCCTCTAAAACTCTGGAACCCCGTTTTTAATTACTAAAAAAAAAATCCAAAATTAAAATAACTCGAATTTCAATGCAGACTTAGGGTTAGGTCGTTACATTAAAATTTTTAAATCAATACATGCATACTTTTGAGTATTGTAAAAAGTTATAAGGGGTGTATGAGTGATAAAGTAATAATTAAATAATTTGGGACAGTGCTTGGCTTCCTCAGGAGGAGCTCCTCCTTACCAAGAGATGTGGCATCATCATAGTTAACATCTGTCTTTTTTTGCCTTCGTTCCAACTTCTAACACAAGAGAAAGGAAAGACATACATGCATGGAAGGGTTATCTTTTTCTTTTCTTTTTTTTTTTTTTCTTTTTCTTTTCTTTCTTTTTCTTCTTCTTTTTGTTTTTGTTTTTGTTTTCTTTCTTTTTGTTTTTTTTCTTCTTTTTCTTTTTCTTTTTGTTTTTCATTCTCATTCTCTTTTTCTTTTTCTTTTACATTTACTTTTTTCCATTAATGATGCTAGAGTCACCAAATTTGTTCATCAATATATTTTTCAGAGTGGGACTAAACTAAATAAATCAAACAATACAAACATCATTTAGTTAACAAAATTTGTTACTCTTCTAACCCTTACCGTTCCCTCTTCTATATGGTGTTGTTCTTCAAACCTCTTGACTCCATTTTTCAATACAAACTCAATGGTACATGTTTGGAGGCAATTCGAGATATGTAGATATATGTTTTAATTTCCAATTTTAATTAAAGAGAGTGAGCTTTATTAATTTTAAATTATTTCTAATTTATATTTTTTTGTTATGGTTTGGCACTTGTGTGTTCGGGTTTAGGTTCGGGTGTGGTGTTAGAGATCCTGGAAGAGTAAGTTGAGCAAGCTAGGTCGAATTCGAGGTAGGAGGTCTTGGGAAAACCTTTAAGGTAATTGATTATATTAAATTTTGTGAAACTTACATTATGCTTGATTGAGTTATATGATTGATCTGAGTGATATTATTGGTTGATTTGGTTGAATATTAAATATGAGATAAACATTGTTATGTGTTATTGTTTACACCCTATTTCGGGAAGTTGGGCCGGATATCACGTCTAAGCCCAAAAAGCATGTTTCAGCCCAAGTTCAAGTTTGAAGCTTAATCTCAGTCCAAGCCCACGACGAGAAAGTACCAGCAGGCCCATCTCGCCAAAGCCCATCTTTTAATAAGGAAAGTCCTACTGGTTTACGCCGAGTTCTCCTTGGTAAGTTAGGATTTCTAAATCAGGGAAGTAAAGAAAGTCTTGGGCGTGAAGTAAGGAGAGAAGGAGTTTGAATGCAAGTAGGATAGGGTTTCCTGTAATTCTTGGAGGGTGACTACTATATAAGCAAGGCATTGAAGACAGAAATCTCTCTCAATACATCTCAAACCAAGCACAAGCTTTTCAACAACTCAAGTTCTAGAATTCTCAAATATCTCAACTTTTTCTTTGACTCGTTAAGACCTAGTTTTCTTTGTTTTTGGCTCTGCTAAAATATTGTTCTCTTTGTATCGATTTCTTTTGGTTATTGTTCCCTTTTGTTAGTTATTTTTCTTTATGAATTTCATCATAAGAACTCATATTATTACTCAGTTTCGTGATAATCAAATTATTCACACCTTTTTCATTAAAATCTATTACTTTGCAATTCAACCAGTCACACAAGCTAATATTGTTCGTATTTACAAATTTGAGCATAGAGTCATTGAAACCAACGACGATTAGAAGTCCTTGAGGATCAAGGCAGTTAAAACCTTTGACGAGAATTTGTTCCTTGCTTGCTTACAATCGTTTGGTTAGAAGACAGAGAATCCAGCGCAAATCAACAAATTCAATATCTTTTCTATTAAGGCTATTTAGCCTAGAATAGTGGCAAGCCTAAACATCAACTAGGACTGCAGTATTCTTATCAGGGATCTTGGCAATCCTTGCCATGAGTTTTGAGGGTAATAGTTATATTCAAGCATATTTACATTATATTCAAGCTGGGTCGGATTCGGGAAAGTATGCAAGTTTTCTAGATTGATCTAAAGAGAATTATGACATGAGAAATGGCCAGTTGAGGACCATGTTTTTGAGAAAATGATTATGAGTTTATGAGAAAAGACTTTTGTGTAGTTGAGTATAATTCTTGTAAGGGACCAGATTATGTCAGCTTAAATGTGCATAAGTGGGAAGATAAGCCCCTTCAACAATGAGTGTTGATAAAATAATCTTATCTGGAATGTGGCATTGGCGACCGAGATATTATATAAGCTGGCTAACAAAAGTGGAGTGTGAGTCATGGGAATGAAAATAATGAGAATTAGATTGCATGCATTATCATATTATTTGATATTATTCTATGATTGAGTGAAAATTACTTTAATTAATTTAGTCAATTAATTGTGGTAAGCTTTATGTTCCTACTGAGCTGTTGATGTTCAACCCTAAAAAGAGATTTTGCAAATGTACGTTGAACCAGAAATCTAAAATCCTACTTGTTGTGATGTGCGAAGGACGAGCTTATTTATGGTGAAAGCCTACGAGCTTATTTATTTATTTGATAGACAATGAGAGATGAAACCATTGAATATCGATTTAAACGATCGAGATTATTGATAACAAAGAGCCATGATCGACAATTGGCGCTGGATTAAGTGTATATATAATGCCAAACTAAGCAACATCTTCTATAGAGGCGCCAGACAAATACTTCAGAATCGAGATAAGACGACAATAACAAGTTTGACAACACTTCCGCATCAGGAGAGGCCGATCTTTTAAGTACCACTTCTTTTATGATATTGGCAAATGGCACTGCTGGTTGAGTATCACATGCGTACTTGAGAACCCATGTTCTCTCTCCGTACTTGATAATTCCAGCCACGAACACCGGCAAAGCTAGATATGAGAACCAAGAAGAACTAATACTCCAGGACATAAGAAAGACATAAATTGCCACAGTGAGTTGAACAAACAGTCCAAGAAAGTGTCTCAACCATAACTGATTATCATCCACTGAGTAGGCAGTTATGGTATCTGGCCCACCAAGGTGTAACAAAAGAAAGGGCGCCCATATTCCCCCCATAACAATATTGTTGTTTTTGGCATCAGCATCAACATCAGAAAGCTTGCCAAGGGCAACGGTTGCCACCCAATCGGCTACTAAGTAGGCTAACCAAACAGTGATTTGGATCCAAAATTTGGAGATGTACTTTCTACGGTTGCCCAACATGAAAAGAATGGTTTGTATGCTCAGACTAAATACAATCAGCATGCGAACATCCCACACATCCCATAGGCTCCTCACCAATGGTGGAATTGGATCCATCTCTCACCACCTTCTTGATCTTCTCTGTAAGTTCATATAAAAACTACCAATAAATTATAGAATTTCAATTTTTCAAAATATTTATATAGGAGACGAGCCCTTTGAGATTTGTGATAAACTACGGAGCTTCAAATCATCATTACACAGTTGACCCTCTATTAATTAAATTTTTTTTTTTGAGGAACCAACTTACTTCCATGGTGAATAATTAATAACTATATTACTTAATGATTAATTGCTTTTTGCAAAAGTTCCCGTCATAGTATTAATTATTAGAAAGCGAAAAAAAACGAAAAAAGAAGCAGATGCTTATGTGTATATATATATTGTATAAAAATTATTAGCAACATTAAGTTTTTAATTTCAAAAAAATTAGGAGCTTTTATATAATTTAAATTAGATATAAGATATATATTTTTAGAAAAAAGTTTATCAACCTTGCAAATCTGTAGGCATGTTTTGTTAAAAAAAAAATAAAAATTTCATTGATAAAAATTCATTAATTTTCATTCACTGATAATTTTTTAGTTCTACCAATATTATTAATTATTGGAGAGTTGACAGTTATACATTGTTCTCACTATAGCACAGTGATAAATAGTGTTCGTAATGTAATAAGAAGATGTGTGTGTATTTAATAATTAATAGCTATAATTAATTACTTCCTTGTTTAACCAATCAAATTTAAGAGAAATCGTGATCAATGCTCCCTAAGTTTAGTACGATACAAGCATTCATTTACATAGATAACTTTAGTGATATCAAATTTATTTAAAAAAACTTATGAAAATAAATTTTACTACTAAGAGCATCTCTAGTAGTGACTCAAATCTTGACTAAAATTTAAATTTGAGTCAAAATAATCAAAAATCCTCTCCAGTAGTGACTCAAATCTATCTCAAATTGGAAAAACTCAAACTTGAACCCAAATTGGGAAAATACTGTTCACCGACTCAAATCTGAGTCCAGGCATAAATTACACAATTAGCTAGTGCATATATAAGGAATCCCAATAGGCATCCCTTTATAAGTTTTGGGTTTTGGTCATGGGCGAGAGATATGTGGGTTATGGGCCAACTTTGTGGAACAGTATATGTTATGGGTCAGGTTATCGAGTCATGTCATTGGTTAAGGCGCGTTTTCTTGTTTTTTTTTTTTCCATAAAATTCAGGGTTTTTGCTGCTGCTACTTGATTGTGTTCTTTGTTGTCGCCGTCCATTCTGCTGCCGTCTGTAATTTATTTCTACCTACCGATTTTCTTTCAATTCTTATTTTATGCTTTGAAGCTATGTATGACTTATCGGCCTAAATTACCGGCCTAAATTACGCTTGAGAAACTTGATCAGTTCAATTATGTTGAGTGGGCACAAAGTTCTTATTTATATATCATCTGACCGTGGACTATGGAGTTATGTTACTGGTGATAATATTGATCCTGTTGAGGACTATCGTAACAGGTTGGCTGATGAATTCTATGACCAAAGAGGTTCGTTGTTGATTAAGAGTGGAGCAATGACTGCTAGGGATTTTTGGGAGATTCCTAATGTTTTTTATTATATTGCTCAAGAAGACTTTGGTTCTTCTCTTCTCACCTGTGATTGGAGGTTCGGTGACACGACGTCCACTACTACCCTTGGTTGGACTGGTATCCCTTGTGATTTTAACTGTGTTTGTCAGGTGGGAATAGGTCCAAGAATATATGTTTATTCAAATCTTGCTGAGCATAAGATCACTATATTCTACTGAGTCTTTTTAAGAGTCTTCTATTCAAGGGGAGACTACATGTGAAGAGAAGACTTATGATGATTTCGAATTACCTGATGTTGTTCCGACTACATGTGAAGGTTTTAATGATTTTGATGATTTTTGACTAAATATATTGTTTAAATTTGCGGATAGTCCTCATGAGGATGTTGGCGAGTTCTTTGATAAATATGAAGATTTAAGTCCTTTGAATTTAGTGCTTACTCCTACGTTTGATGGCCCGCATGAAGTTTTTGAGGTTCATCATGATTTTGTGGGAACTAGAAAAATTCTTTAACAATGATATTAGCAAACTTGGAGTTGAATGGATGTGAAAATCATTCATCCGTGTTGTCAAAGAAAATCCTATGTTTCGAATTTTCAAGGTACAAATATTTCGATCTCTTGAAATTTGTGCATATGATAATATTGATTTTATTGGGGTGAATTCTTTCCTCTTTAAATCTGCCGAAAGGCTAACACCAAGGTTATGGTTTATGAAGTCACTCATCGCCGGAGAGTGATAACAGTTATTAAAAGGTGCATATTAAGCTGAATGAAGGAGAATCGTCTCTGAGGGCAACTAAAACTGTGTACCGAGCGTATCTGAGGGATCGATCCCATAACAACTAAGAAAAAAAAGCTTGATTTGGCTGGGCTTGTGGTCATTGGCGAGAATGACTCAAAGACCATGCAGACACGTGTTATTCTTGCTAAAAACTTCAAGCGGCCTACTGTTTCTCGTTTATGTTCTCTTTTGGATAATTACAACCCAATGATGGGTGAAAAGAACTTGTCACTTCTGAGGAGAGGCAAGAGCAAGCTGCATTCATAGAATAAATCAGCTACATTTATAGAAGAAATCGGCAGAACTGCTCCCATTAAATATCTTCACAAGTATCTCTCATGCAAGGGCGTTTTATCTGAGAACAATCAAGATTTTAAATGAACATTAAACATTATCTAGTTAGATCTTTATGGCCGTGGTGGAACATCTGCTTCCTCCTTTCTTTTGAACACGTTGTTGGAGAAATTAACTCGTTTGGTATCCTTCTCAAATTTTTTTTTTCAAAATTAAGAATTTTTTTTTTTTTTTAATTTGAGTTTTCAAAATCAATCTTTAAAATTTGAAAACTTGTTTGGTATGAAATTTGAAAACAATTTTTAAATTTTAAAAATGATGGCAGCTAATTAAGGAAGAAGGAAGTGTAAAAAAAAAAAAAAAAATTAGAAAAACGATATTTTATCATTTTTAAAAAGAGGCATGTTTTTGAATTTTTTCTAAAAAACTGTTTTTGAAAATGGTCTACCAAACACGTTTTCTTGACTAAAACTTGTTTTTTTGTTTTTGAAAAAAAAATAGTTTTTAAATAGAATACCAAACAGGCTTCTCAGTTCTCACTCTCTCTCATCTTCTCTAAGTTCTCTCAACTCTCACTGACCCATTGACCTGCACCTCTCTCTCTCTCTCAAACTCTCCTCTGTTTCAGACTTTCAGTCATCACGTCCTCCAAATTAGACTCAGGTATGTTTAATTTCAACTTTATTTCACTTTTCTTTAGTTTAATTTCCACTTGCAAACAATGAATTTAGGGTTTTGTCATTTTAGGGTTTTCAATATTAATTTGGGGATTTTGATGTTGGCAGTTCAATTTGGGGAATTTGACTCAAAATCAGGCACTTGGTGATTAGCTAGCTGCATGACCAATTGGATATTGATATTGAATCATTGATTGTATTCCTTTTTGTCTTCTTGTTCTAAAAGACTGGATAATGGATATTGAATTATTGATATTGATTGGCTGAACATAATTAGCTAGCTACATGGTGAATTGGTGATGAATCTGATGATGTTTTTTGTTTTGGTGATGATATTGGGCTATTATAAACTTATGTTTAAAGGTTTAAAATTTTAAATTTTAAATTTTTTGTGAAAAAAAAAAAAGAGTCGGATGCCATTCATTACCAACCCACCAATCAACCGACAAAGTCGGATGACACCCATTATCTGACCGAGAATTTATTTTATAGGGAATTTTATTTTCCTCTAAGACCGAGAGGTCTTTTGGGTAGCAAGTGTTCACGAGAAATGTATTGTTAGTTTTTAGAAGACTAACGGTGCAGACCTCATATTTTTTGGAGTTCGGGAGATTATTCTATGAATTTTCAAAGAATTTAGAGTATTTTAATTTTCTAGAAATAAAATTATAGAATTTTTCTAGAATTTATTTTATAGGGAATTTTATTTTCCTCTAAGACCGAGAGGTCTTTTGGGTAGCAAGTGTTCACGAGAAATGTATTGTTAGTTTTTAGAAGACTAACGGTGCAGACCTCATATTTTTTGGAGTTCGGGAGATTATTACAGAAATTATAGAATTTTTCTAGAATTTATTTTATAGGGAATTTTATTTTCCTCTAAGACCGAGAGGTCTTTTGGGTAGCAAGTGTTCACGAGAAATGTATTGTTAGTTTTTAGAAGACTAACGGTGCAGACATCATATTTTTTGGAGTTCGGGAGATTATTCTATGAATTTCCAAAGAATTTAGAGTATTTTAATTTTCTAGAAATAAATTTAGACTTTCCAAATTTTTTGGAAATTTTTAGAGGGAAAATTGGCATTTTGACCCCATAGTAAATTAGTACTAGTCAAGACAAGTCAGTAGGAATTTTTCGTATATTTTTCTAAGCTCGGAGCTATTTTTAATTAATTTTCAAAGTTTATAAAAATAGAAAAATCAAAAAATACAAAAAAAGATGTGACACGTGGCGCACATCTAGCGCGCCACGTCAGCATTAACGGCCAGATCGTCAGCATTAACGGAATTGTTGACGGAATAAGGTAAAATGGGACACGGGTGTAAGTTACAGGTGGTAATCTGGAACAAAAAAACTTTCAGGTGGTAAAGTGAGAATGAGTTACAGTTTTGGGTGGTAAATCGATAATTAAGCCATTAATTAATGTTGAATAATTATAAACAAATGCTGCAATTGCATTGAGGAAACACAACTTAAAAAGACAAAAAGAATTAAAAGTAGAGAAAATGAGAATCTAAATTATTTTACTTGAGTGTGTCACCTTATAAGACACTTGATGGCCGAGGCCACATAATAAAGCTCACAGGAATTCAAAGGGACTCAGACAGTAAGAATGAAGGGATGTTAACGTACACATAATTGCAGTCAACCTTGAGTTTGAAGGTGATAGAGCATATATATCATGTTGATGGGTTTCAAACAAAACCAAATTCAAGGCACATATATATGGATAGAAAGATGCACGCTTGGTGATTATGATAATGGACTGATAGATATCACCAGATAAAGTACTGATATAACTATTTCAATGGTGATCATTTTAGTCAATGGTGACTATTTTCTTCATTGTGCTTTTGTTTGATTTTAGTACTTATATAACTTTTTGTATTGATTTTTTTCCCATTTTTTTAATGGGTTTGGGTGGTTCATGGTGCTATTTCTTCTGCTGGTGGCTTCATCTAACATAAGAATTCTCAGGTTCTTCAATATTGCTCGAGCAAGTGCTATCCTCTGCTTTTGACCCCCTGATAGCTGCACTCCTCTTTCTCCACAGTGAGTGTCATATCCATCTTTCATTGAACTGCATAAATAATGAATACAGATTGGTTGATAAGTACCATTATTCTTTATTGTTTATTTTATTTTCAAAAGTTTGAATAAGATGGTACCTTAATGACTCAAACAAATTATTTCCCAAAACAAATGGGCCCTTAAATGTATAACCATATCCTGAGTATTAAAGGTTGCATGTGAACAAAAATCCAAGGTTTATAGAGAAGATGTCTTAATTTCAAAAATCTTTGTTACCAAAACCTTTAACTTTCTAGAGCATGATTAGATGAGGGAACTAATAATATAATTAAACAAGAGATTTATCTAGAAAGTGATCTGTAGCAATATAACAGCAGGTTATGCATGCCATTAACACATGATCTGCTACATTAGCAGTAGATTATGATGTTATTATATATATGTGACCTCCAATTTGTGTGTGTGTGTGTGTGAGAGAGAGAGAGAGAGAGAGAGAGAGAGAGAGAGGAGCTCACCAACAACATCAACGATAGTTTTTCCATTGGAAAACCTTCCAGTAGTATTTGTCATTAAGGCCAAAGTGTCTATGAATAGTACACTTCTGCTGCCACTGCCTTCTTTATTTCTGGTTGGATTCCTACCTTCCCCAGTCAAAGAGGTGCATTTACCATATTCAAACCTTAAAGTGGAGATTTTCAAGTTAACCACCTCTATTGCCATTTGCCAAAGGCCCAAACAGTAAAGCTCTAAATGCTTCCTTTTGAGTTTTCAGAATCTGTATGTGTCAATATCCAAACAGTAAAAGTTGTTTTAAAATTTAAGCATCAAATTTTTATAGTTTTGTTGTTCATAATCTAAAGTTTCATTGTTTCATTGATTCATAAGAGTGACAATAGGCTCTAAGAAACTATATTTCTAGGGACAAAAAGGGCTCTTGGACATTTTTATTCATAGCTTTAAATGCTGCAATAGCTTATTGAATTCTAACGTACTCAATGACATTAACGAATTTAATCCCTCATAATCAAGACTCTTTCGAGTGGATGTTGGCATTGGCAGCTCAAGACCAGTATTTCTTGACAAGCTGCCCAAAGAGTGACCCTTCTTTATTCATCAGCTTAATTGGCTCATCATACTCTACTAATTTCTCAGTTAATGTAATTTGGAAAATCAACAACTAACATCACATGAATAAGACAACACAATTTTTGGTTCAAGAGCTTTGGGATATAATGCTTACCATCACTAATAGCAAGCACCTTTGTGCAGTCCATTACTGTTGGTATTCTATGGGTCACTGTTATTACAGTGCAGTCTGCAAATTTTGTTCTTATAGTTTTCTGGAGAATAGAGTCTGTTGCATTGTCCATTGTTGTCAAATGAAAATTTTGTATATTTAGAATATGGATGATTGGGGGAGAGTAAATCATCTCTTTAATTTGATTGATAACAAAAATTGGTGGTCCTATTGCAGCACTACCAGAAGCCTGTAATTAACTACTATTTTTCTACATTGACTTCAATTTATGGAAAGTTGGCATTATATTACCTTATAAATTCATGAGCATTGGCAAGAATTGTTGCCTTCGTTACTTCAGATTCCCTAGCATTCTTTTTACCATATAGGATGTTCACGAATTGTTTCTGCAAAAAGTGTAGGCTCTTGACTCACTACTGCAATATTTGAAGGCCCTGACATTCTAAACTGACTCACTAATGGTGTCTTTTCCAAATGTGTTCTCCATTGGAATAACCAACAAAAAAATGTATGCATTGTAGGTGATGTTCTTCTGGTTTTGCAACGGTCATCTTCAAGGTGTTTGATCAGTCACCTTTGAGCTGTTTGATTACTGCTTTGTGTCCTGTTAGGCAACAGGTCAGTTTGTCTTAAATACATTTTAAACATGTTATATTTAGTTTTTTTCAATTTAGAGATATAATTACAATATACATATGAATGGTTTTTGTTAATTTGTTTGTGTATAAGGATGGTCTTTTGAACTCGGGACTAGATTTAAATGAGGTTTCTTATGAATTTCATGTTAATTAAGAATTATAGCTGTGATGATTCAGATCCTTAGTAATGAAGCATCAACTCTGCCTTTGCTTTTGCTTTTTAGTTTTCACTGCATGTTATGATACAGAGCATGTAGCAATTAGTTCTGTTGTAAGAAGTTGTCTAAATGAAAGAACTGCAGCTGAAATCAATAAATAAAGACTTTTTTTTTAATATTTTCTTTTTCTTTGTTTCTGGAGCATAAAGACTTGGTTTTCATAATAGATAAATCAATTTTGAACCTTATTCAAGTAATTTCCTCAAAAGAAATTTCACATTTTTCCCTCAAGTTTAAACGATAAATGAGTTTTTTATGAACCATGTAATATTATTCTTATGAATTCCTACCATTTCTCATGCTCCTTATACACTAACAAATCATGTTTCTAAAATTTGCAGCGAAGCACAAACAAAACCCCTTGCAGAAGGCCGACAGCCAACAAGAGCAACAGCCACCTGTCCAACAAAGCAATGAAGAAAAGAATACCCATGCACAAGATACAAAAATAGATGAACAGCGGAGCAACACTCAAGAAGAGACCCCCAAAGCCAATTAAGCTGCCTCCAACCACCCATCCATAACCTTTTTGAACAATGAGCAGTTGAATACTGCAAATCTTCTGATTACTGTAAAGTTTTTGGTAATGCAGCTTTTGTAAATTAAACTTGGTAAACAAACAATCATGTCAATGCTTCCAACCATATTTAGTAAAAAACTATTATCCTTTCACTAAAGTTTATTAGGCCTTAAATAAATATTTTAAATATTTAGTACAAATCGATCGCGGTTTTTCTTCTATGGTGTCGTACTGGAAGCAATTGATGCAAGTGTAAAGGCCATCTTCCATGGTGTAGGTTATCTGCTGGCCGTTAGAGTACTTAAGAGTGTCGCGCTGAGAGTAGGAGAAGGGAATGTCGCATGAAGCCTTTTTCGCTACGAGACTGACCTTCACCTTAGACCTTGGGGGCACATTAACCTTGTGCAGACGCTCCACTAAACTTGTGGATTCCTGAGTATGTCCCCACTGGTATTCTCCGGTGAACTCGGTCGAAATTTTGATCTTTTCTTCTGCGCAGTTGTCTTGGATGAGTGGAACGCTGGTTTTGATGTTGGTTTTGATGCCCGAGTACTTCAATGAATTAATGGTGGCATTCCAAGTCATCTTCTTTTTCTCCGTATACGCGAGCTTCACTTCTACAGTTTTGGGTTTTTGGGTCTTGTTAACGGCATATCCGCTGGCAAGGGTGAACTCGCTGATCTGGTCGTAGATCCTGGCTTCCTTGATGTGATAATTGACATCATCGACGTTCCTTGACGAAACAAGCTCTTCCACCTGAAGGTGTGCCTTCCTGGAAATGGTGGGGACGGCGGCATTGAGACAGCTTGTCTTGTTGCCTTGGGTGAGTCTGCTGCAGAAATTGTTGTTACCCAAGTTGCTGAGACAGCTTGTCTTGTTGCCTTGGGTGAGTCTGCTGCAGAAATTGTTGTTACCCAAGTTGCGGAGAGCGACCACATGGTTGCTAACTTTTATTGGCCAAAACAAGGTGTCGTCGGAGGTGGTGGTGGTGTCTTCAACATCCCAGTCAGACCAGATCCAATTAGTGCCTTCTGGGCTGTTGCACCGCCGCCAGAATTTGCCCAAGTGATCAGACTTTATGCGGACGCTTCCATTGCCAGTGATGAAGACCTGGTTCCCCACAGTTGGATCTCCAATATTGGGAGTAGTACTGGATGCAAACTGAAGATATGGGTGTCCCTCGATCGAGCGAGCGCTGAGGTAGTTGCCATTATCGTCCTTGAACGCCACGTGTTTGGGCAATATGAACAGCGATTCCCAATTGATGATTGTGCAGAGATCAAAATTGTTGTCATCGGGCGATCTTGTTCTCCCGAATAAGCAGAAATCGAACGGATCGTCTTCGCCAAATGCCCATAAGCTTACATAGTGGTTGAGCTGGACGTGGCGAAATCGGACGTGCCAGAGGTAGACAGGCTCGAACAACGTATATGACCATTTGGATCTGTCTTCCTCTGGTTCGTCAGCTGCGGCACAAATCCAATACTGGTGGTCCGACCACCTTCTCCAGTACTTGTTGTTGTAACAGCATCTTATGTTCACCAGTCCCTTCCCACACTTTGCCGTCTGCACTTCGTGCTTTGCGTACGGGCTCAAAACCTCCTCTCCGGAGAATTGGAGAAGCCCATGTACGGGATATCTAATCCCTAACTGCAGGCTCAAAACATCTTCCTTTATGAAGCGCAAGTATTTCTTGTTATTGTTTGATTTGATCACCACAAACCTCGGCAATCCCATAGTTTTCTCTCCCTCTCTGCAAGATGTCTAACGTCTCATCTAGTTGAATTGAACGAAAGAAAAATCTCAAGGATTCCAATTAATGGCTACCACATTTCCAGAAAACATGTGGGACCCATTACATTTCTTCTTCTTTTTTGGTACATTTGCCAGCCATTCTTTGTCGGGCACACTGCATGGAGTGTAATGAATACTTTTCCCCTAGAGAGTTCTCCATTGAACAAGCCCAATGGCATCTCTCGTAATGAGGTGAGGCCCTTTTCTTTTTCCCCACTTTGGAGGGGTGTTGGTGTGGTGACAATTCCACGTTGAATGAGAAAAATAAATAAAAGGTTGGAGTGTTAATTACCGTGAAATGATGGACAATATAGGTAGTTCACGTAGAGTGTTATTTACGGTGAAATGATGGTGCGCCATGAAATGGATGATAAATATTAATTAAATTGGATACATGATTTAACCATAATTAGAGATACTTATCATCCATAATTTAAATATAAGTCTTAACCAAGGAATAAAATTTCCTTTTTTAGAGGTATGAAAATTTTAATAGGTATTCGCCAAAATTTCGAGAAGATTTAGCCAAAATCTTTTATTTTGAGTTAATGATTTGGGATTTCAACTCATGGTTGCATGTATGATTTTATGTGAAGGTTTCATGAGAGGTTTTGAAAAGAGTTAAATATTAATCTCTTGAGGATTTAAAATGAGTTACACCATATTTACTTATCTTAAGGATTTCTTTACAAGAAAAGATAGGATAATTTATGAGCATGATTTAAGCAAACACGTATCTTTATGAGCTTGGTTTTGTTAAGGAAGGTTTTGGAAAGGAAAATGAAAGGTTTTGATATTAGATTGCATATATGATTTTGTTATGGAGAAAGGTTTTAAACCATATTGTCAGTTCCCTCCTCTTTATTAGACCGGCTCTGTACTTGCCTCAAAACTTCTCGGCAGTGTTTGACAATGGTCTCAGACCGGCTCTGCACTCACCTAGAGTTTACTCGGCAGTGTATGACAGTGGTCTCAGTTATTCCCTCTGCATGCACGTATGACAGTTATGAGCTCTGCATGTGTATGACAGTGCAAAGGCTCTGCACATGTATGACAGTTATTCTGGCTCTGCGAGTACCTTGAGACTCTTGAGCTCGTATGACAGTTTCCCCTCTCCACTTGGGTATCTGATTCGGTGTGAGTTTTTATTACTAAGTTTTTATGGATTTACTTAAATTTTACTAAAGTTTTGTACAATTGTGATTTATTTAAATTTCATGACATGTTGAGCATACTCGATTTGATTTATATTAATTATTTACTTATTGATATTACATCCATTTGTTTTCAAAGGTTTTGCGAAATAATTTTAAAATTGGGGGATTTCAAAGAGTGACGTGAGGTCTTAGAGCTAAACGTGGTTTTGAAGGATTTTTTGAAATAGGAAGTTTACCTTTGTTTTCGTTTCCATAAATCTGTCCACTCACTGAGTTATCTCACATTTTTGTCTAAATTTTACCCCCAAGTAGTAGCTTTGGTGGAGGTCGAGTCAATCACGTCGAGGCATTTACGTCCATTTCCTTACTCGGACCTTGTAGGCGCCAATTTAACTATGTAAAAGTCCCTTGTAATAGAATAGTGGCTCTGATAACCACATTTAAATTTTAAGATGGTTTTCTTCGTAATTGTTGGGTTTGAGACCCTTTTGGTTGAGATAGAGGTGGTTGAAGTTTTTAGAAGTGCTTTTACAGGTTTTGAAAATTTTGGGTTAGTCCATTTTCAGGGGAGGTTCTGCCAAATTTTTGGTAGGATTTTCTTTAATTTTGGACCCCACAGGACCCTTTCCGAGTTTCAAGGTGGAACCCAGGGGTGGTTCTGTCAAAAATAAATCCAAAAAATAAAGAATAGTAATTAAATACAAAAAAAGTAAGAAATAAATAATAAAAATATAAAATAAATGAATTGGCGACAAAATTAGCTGTCCTCGCCTTTGACAAATTCATCATTTTGCGACAAAATGAACATAATTGGCGTCAAAATTTTGCAACGAAATAAATATAATTGGCGACAAAACTTGCTGCCAAATATGTGTAGTTCGCGCCATATCCAAGAAAATTGGTGACGAAATTTTTTCAATAGGCGACCAACTTTGGCGCCAAAATTCAAATCTCGCGCAATTTTTATTGGCACATTGGCGATGAAATAATGGTATTCGGTGACAAAATATAAGTTCGTCTCAGAAAGTAATCCACAACGAAATCCTTCTTTCTTGGCCAATTATCAAGGGCCACGAAATATTTCGGTCACCAAACATTTTTCGCGATGAAACAGCAATTTTTAACGACGAAATCGGTTTGTTGCTAAATTTGATGTTTCTTGTAGTGAACGTCTCCACTAAGCCCATTTTATACCCTAGGAGGAAATGAGGTGAAAAGATGGAGATTTACCCTCAAAACTCGGGAAATGAACCAACATGGCCGAGCGATTGGCGGTGGAACCGAGCGTTCGACAATCCATGTATTAGTACAATTGGAATGTACTTATATATATAAACCTAGGTATTGGTCCAATTGAAATGTACTTATATATACTTTTTTTCTTACTTGTTTGATTATTTTCGATTTTGTGGGTTAATGCATTTTTTTTATTTTATATTTTTATAATTTAAACGGATATTATCTTTTATTATTTTAAATTATAAAACATAAAAACTAGATAATCTTGAATGTTTTAATTAAAAAATGTAAAATTAAAAAAGTCCTAACCGATATTATCTTTCATAATTTTTAAAATTAATTCATATTAATTAATTATCTTAATTTTAAGAGATAATATGAGTTAAAATTTTTAAAAAGTCCATTTTTTGGACCTTAGCCTTAAAAATTGGATTTAAGTACAAATCTAAATCCCTATATAGTTTTAGTCTGAATGACCCTCCAAAATTGGACCTATTTCTAATTAACTCTAAAAAACACTCTGAACTCTAAATTTTAAAACATACTAAATCATATCTAAACACACTCAAGTAGCCGCTCTTGTACTCACAATTGTCACTGTATTCTTGTTGTCGATTGACCCACACCTAAATAGATAGATCGACGGTCTTACACTCCGAGAATCTATTTTCAAAATTACAAACTATAATTTTTGTGTTCATAAAATTTTTAAATCAATGCATGCATACCTTTGAGTATTGTAAAAAGTTATAAGGAGTGTATGAGTGATAAAGTAATAATTAAATAATTTGGGACAGTGCTTGGCTTCCTCAAGACGAGCTCCCCCTTACCAAGAGATGTGGCATCATCATAGTTAACATATGTCTTTTTTTGCCTTCCTTACCAAGAGATGTGGCATCATCATAGTTAACATCTGTATTTTTTTGCCTTGGTTCTAACTTCTAACACAAGAGGAAGGAAAGGCATACATGCATGCATGGAAGGGTTATCTTTTTCTTTTTGTTTTCTTCTTCTTTTTTTTTTTTTTTCTTTTTCTTTTTCTTTTTCTTTTTCTTTTTCTTTTTCTTTTTCTTTTTCTTTTTCTTTTTCATTCTCATTCTCGTTTTCTTTATCTTTTAATTTTTTCCTTTGATGATGCTAAAGTCACCAAATTTGTTCATCAATATATTTTTCAGAGTGAGACTAAACACTATCACTTCAATCCAGATTCATAATTGAAACACTATCACATTAATCCAGACTCATAATTTCATGATTAATTTGATTTGGCGATACTATTTCATATTTTGATTTGGTGATACTAACCCATAATATCTATCTCACTTATCTCTTGAATTGTCACTTAATAAGAGTGAAAGACACATAAATATATAGAACTGTTCCGTAAAAAATTTTCTCAAAAATTTGACACCTTGAATTCGGCTCTTTGTCAATCAAGACCATAGTATATATATGCTATGAGTTATTTACATTTATACTTCCTGAGATTTATCGTCTTTTCACATACACCCCCTAAGGTTTCAATCACGAGATTTCTGGTATCGTCTTTTAATGTTCTTCGAATGCATTCTAGATATTAGTATTCAATATCTACGTCGTGTATTTGAAGAACCATAGGGAGACGCTAACAAAATTTGACAGAGGGGGCAATAAATAGAGACCATATAGCAGGGGACTGTTGTATGTTTCTAATTAACTCTAAAGAAAAACTCTAAAATCTAAATTTTAAAACATATTAAATCATATCTAAACACACTCAAGTAGCCGCTCTTGTACTCACAATTATCACTGTATTCTTGTTGTCGATTGACCCGCACCTAAATAGATAGATTGACGGTCTTACACTCCGAGAATCTATTTTCAAAATTACAAACTATAATTTTTGTGTTCATAAAATTTTTAAATCAATGCATGCATACCTTTGAGTATTGTAAAAAGTTATAAGGAGTGTATGAGTGATAAAGTAATAATTAAATAATTTGGGACAGTGCTTGGCTTCCTCAGGACGAGCTCCTCCTTACCAAGAGATGTGGCATCATCATAGTCAACATATGTCTTTTTTTGCCTTCCTTACCAAGAGATGTGGCATCATCATAGTTAACATCTGTATTTTTTTGCCTTGGTTCTAACTTCTGACACAAGAGGAAGGAAAGGCATACATGCATGCATGGAAGGGTTATCTTTTTCTTTTTGTTTTTCTTCTTCTTTTTTTTTTTTTTTTTTGCTTTTTCTTTTTCTTTTTCTTTTTCATTCTCATTCTCGTTTTCTTTATCTTTTAATTTTTTCCTTTGATGATGCTAAAGTCACCAAATTTGTTCATCAATATATTTTTCAGAGTGAGCCTAAACACTCTCACATCAATCCAGATTCATAATTGAAACACTATCACATCAATTCAGACTCATAATTTCATGATTAATTTGATTTGGCGATACTATTTCATAATTTGATTTGGTGATACTAACCCATAATATCTATCTCACTTATCTCTTGAATTGTCACTTAATAAGAGTGAAAGACACAAATATATAGAACTGTTCCGTAAAAAATTTTCTCAAAAATTTGACACCTTTAATTCGGCTCTTTGTCAATCAAGACCATAGTATATATATGCTATGAGTTATTTACATTTATAATTCCTGAGGTTTATCGTCTTTTCACATACACCCTCTAAGGTTTCGATCATGAGATTTCTGGTATCGTCTCCTAATGTTCTTCGAATGCATTCTAGATATTAGTATTCAATATCTACGTCGTGTATTTGAAGAACCATAGGGAGACGCTAACAAAATTTGATAGAGAGGGCAATAAATAGAGACTATATAGCAGGGGACTATTGTATGTTTCTAATTAACTCTAAAGAAAAACTCTAAATTCTAAATTTTAAAACATATTAAATCATATCTAAACACACTCAAGTAGCCGCTCTTGTACTCACAATTGTCACTGTATTCTTGTTGTCGATTGACCCGCACCTAAGTAGATAGATCGACGGTCTTACACTCCGAGAATCTATTTTCAAAATTACAAACTATAATTTTTGTGTTCTTGAAATTTTTAAATCCAGACATGCATACTTTTGAGTATTGTAAAAAGTTATAAGGGGTGTATGAGTGATAAAGTAATAATTAAATAATTTGGGACAGTGCTTGTCTTCCTCAGGAGGAGCTCCTCCTTACCAAGAGATGTGGCATCATCATAGTTAACATCTGTCTTTTTTTGCCTTCATTCTAACTTCTAACACAAGAGGAAGGAAAGGCATACATGCATGCATGGAAGGGTTATCTTTTTCTTTTTGTTTTCCTTCTTTTTGTTTTTCTTCTTCTTTATTTTCTTTTTCTTTTTCTTTATTACTTTATTATTCATACACGTCAAGCATTCAACAAGCCAAGCATTATCCCAAATACATAAACACCGTTCCTAAGCTACATTAACACCGTTGTTCAGTTTTAGTATATAGGTATAGACTTTTTTTATTATTCATCTCTTTAGCATTCGTGGTTGAGAAGTGAGAAGTACCATATCAAGTTATCCACTCCATCAACATTCAACAGGAAATTAGCAGGCCCTCTTTATTCTTTTGCACAGCTTGGTTCGTGTAATTCAGGCTTCCAGTTTCGAGTCCACCCAAGTTACCCAACCCATCATCAGGTTTTTCTCTATCTTTCTTCCTTATCTTCACTTTGTGCTTTAGTCTTTTCCTTTGGTTTAATATTTCTTATATTGTAAGGGGAGCATAGTTTAGACGTTAAACAGTCAAACTACAAAATTAACAAAGGTTGCTGCTTCTTGTAGGTTGTGGACCTTGTGGTGAAGACACTATACGTACGTTGACTCTAGCATATATTCACGGCTGAGAAGTGACAAGTATCATATCAACAGGAAAATTAGTACTCTCATTAGTCTTTTGCACGGATTGGTTCCCATCATCAGGTTTTTCTCTATCTTCCTTCCTTATCTTCATTTTGTGCTTTATTCTTTTTCTTAATTTGGTTTAATGGTTAATTTGATGTTGCAAACACCCTGTCATCAACTTAGTTTTCCTGATTATTAGAAAATTGTATAAGCTTAAAATTCAGCCTTTAGGTAAAAGAATTCAGCATTATTCTATTCATCTCCCTTAGGAGGCATTTATAAGGGTACAATATTATGTCCATAAGGAATTCTACTTAGACAAGAAAACTAATTAAAACAACTACAAATATAAGTAAAGTACACAAAATTATCCTAATTAGACTAGGACCAGGAAAATAATAAGGGAAAATAAAACTGGAAACTCACGCCAACACTCTCCCTCAAGTTGGTACATAAACACTTCATCTGTCCAACTTGCCAAATGAGTTGTAGAACTCTGTAATTGGAAACCGTCTTGGTAAGTAGATCAACTAATTGATCTTCATTCTTCACAAAAGGAGTGATGTTTATTACAATCTCCAAACTCATGTTGACAAAATATCTATCAACTTTAGCATATCAAATACGATGAGACCTTCATCAGCACCAAAAAAACTAGTAGAAGACCCATCACTTGTATCAATTAGGGCTGGGAATGGGTCGGGTCGGGCCATTATCGGCCAAACAACCAACCCACCCGACCACCCGACTTTAGCCAATTCTCAAAACCATTACCAATCCGACTATTATGGGTCGGGTAATGGGTGTCATCCGACTTTGTCGGTTGATTGGTGGGTCGGTAATGAATGGCATCCGACTCTTTTTTTTTTTTTTTTCCACAAACAATTTAAAATTTAAAATTTTAAACCTTTAAATATAAGTTTATAACAGCCAAATATCATCACCAAAACAAAAAAAATCATCAGATTCATCCCCAATTCACCATGCAGCTAGCTAATTATGTTCAGGCAATCAATATAAATAATTCAATATCCATTATCCAGTCTTTTAGAACAAGAAGACAAAAAGGAATACAATCAATGATTCAATATCAATATCCAATTCGTCATGCGGCTAGCTAATCACCAAGTGCCTGATTTTGAGTCAAATTCCCCAAATTGAACTGCCAACATCAAAATCCCCAAATTAATATTGAAAACCCTAAAATGACAAAACCCTAAATTCATTGTTTGCAAGTGGAAATTAAACTAAAGAAAAGTGAAATAAAGTTGAAATTAAACATACCTGAGTCTAATTTGGAGGATGTGATGACTGAAAGTCTGAAACAGAGGAGAGTTTGAGAGAGAGAGAGAGAGAGAGAGAGAGAGGTGCAGGTCACTGGGTCAGTGAGAGTTGAGAGAACTTAGAGAAGATGAGAGAGAGTGAGAACTGAGAAGCCTGTTTGGTATTCTATTTAAAAAGTATTTTTTTTTCAAAAACAAAAAAACAAGTTTTAGTCAAGAAAACATGTTTGGTAGACCATTTTCAAAAACAGTATTTTAGAAAAAATTAAAAACATGCCTCTTTTTAAAAATGATAAAATATCGTTTTTCTCATTTTTTTTTTTTACACTTCCATCTTCCTTAATTAGCTGCCATCATTTTTAAAATTTAAAAATTGTTTTCAAATTTCATATCAAACAAGTTTTCAAATTTTAAAAATTGATTTTGAAAACTCACATTTAAAAAATAAATTCTTAATTTTTGAAAAAAAAAAATTTGAGAAGGATACCAAACGAGTTAATTTCTCCAACAACGTGTTCAAAAGAGAGGAGGAAGTAGATCGATGTTCGACCACGGCCATAAAGATCTAACCAGATAATGTTCAATGTTCTTTTAAAATCTTGATTGTTCTCAGATAAAACGCCCTTGCATAGAGATACTTGTGAAGATATTTAATGGGAGCAGTTCTGCCGATTTCTTCTATAAATGTAGTTGATTTATTCTATGAATGCAACTTGCTCTTGCCTCTCCTTAGAAGTGACAACTTCTTTTCACCCATCATTGGGTTGTAATTATCCAAAAGAGAACATAAACGAGAAACAGTAGGCCGCTTGAAGTTTTTAGCAAGAATAACACGTGTCTGCATGGTCTTTGAGTCATTCTCGCCAATGACCACAAGCCCATCCAAATCAAGCTTTTTTTTCTTAGTTGTTATGGGATCGATCCCTCAGATACGCTCGGTACACAGTTTTAGTTGCCCTCAGAGACGATTCTCCTTCATTCAGCTTAATATGCACCTTTTAATAACTGTTATCACTCTCCGGCGATGAGTGACTTCATAAACCATAACCTTGGTGTTAGCCTTTCGGCAGATTTAAAGAGGAAAGAATTCACCCCAATAAAATCAATATTATCATATGCACAAATTTCAAGAGATCGAAATATTTGTACCTTGAAAATTCGAAACATAGGATTTTCTTTGACAACACGGATGAATGATTTTCACATCCATTCAACTCCAAGTTTGCTAATATCATTGTTAAAGAATTTTTCTAGTTCCCACAAAATCATGATGAACCTCAAAAACTTCATGCGGGCCATCAAACGTAGGAGTAAGCACTAAATTCAAAGGACTTAAATCTTCATATTTATCAAAGAACTCGCCAACATCCTCATGAGGACTATCCGCAAATTTAAACAATATATTTAGTCAAAAATCATCAAAATCATTAAAACCTTCACATGTAGTCGGAACAACATCAGGTAATTTGAAATCATCATAAGTCTTCTCTTCACATGTAGTCTCCCCTTGAATAGAAGACTCTTAAAAAGACTCAGTAGAATATAGTGATCTTATGCTCAGCAAGATTTGAATAAACATATATTCTTGGACCTATTCCCACCTGACAAACACAGTTAAAATCACAAGGGATACCAGTCCAACCAAGGGTAGTAGTGGACGTCGTGTCACCGAACCTCCAATCACAGGTGAGAAGAGAAGAACCAAAGTCTTCTTGAGCAATATAATAAAAAACATTAGGAATCTCCCAAAAATCCCTAGCAGTCATTGCTCCACTCTTAATCAACAACGAACCTCTTTGGTCATAGAATTCATCAGCCAACCTGTTACGATAGTCCTCAACAGGATCAATATTATCACCAGTAACATAACTCCATAGTCCACGGTCAGATGATATATAAATAAGAACTTTGTGCCCACTCAACATAATTGAACTGATCAAGTTTCTCAAGCGTAATTTAGGCCGGTAATTTAGGCCGATAAGTCATACATAGCTTCAAAGCATAAAATAAGAATTGAAAGAAAATCGGTAGGTAGAAATAAATTACAGACGGCAGCAGAATGGACGGCGACAACAAAGAACACAATCAAGTAGCAGCAGCAAAAACCCTGAATTTTATGGAAAAAAAAAAAAAACAAGAAAACGCGCCTTAACCAATGACATGACCCGATAACCTGACCCATAACATATACTGTTCCACAAAGTTGGCCCATAACCCACATATCTCTCGCCCATGACCAAAACCCAAAACTTATAAAGGGATGCCTATTGGGATTCCTTATATATGCACTAGCTAATTGTGTAATTTATGCTTGGACTCAGATTTGAGTCGGTGAACAGTATTTTCCCAATTTGGGTTCAAGTTTGAGTTTTTCCAATTTGAGATAGATTTGAGTCACTACTGGAGAGGATTTTTGATTATTTTGACTCAAATTTAAATTTTAGTCAAGATTTGAGTCACTACTAGAGATGCTCTTAGTAGTAAAATTTATTTTCATAAGTTTTTTTAAATAAATTTGATATCACTAAAGTTATCTATGTAAATGAATGCTTGTATCGTACTAAACTTAGGGAGCATTGATCACGATTTCTCTTAAATTTGATTGGTTAAACAAGGAAGTAATTAATTATAGCTATTAATTATTAAATACACACACATCTTCTTATTACATTACGAACACTATTTATCACTGTGCTATAGTGAGAACAATGTATAACTGTCAACTCTCCAATAATTAATAATATTGGTAGAACTAAAAAATTATCAGTGAATGAAAATTAATGAATTTTTATCAATGAAATTTTTATTTTTTTTTTAACAAAACATGCCTACAGATTTGCAAGGTTGATAAACTTTTTTCTAAAAATATATATCTTATATCTAATTTAAATTATATAAAAGCTCCTAATTTTTTTGAAATTAAAAACTTAATGTTGCTAATAATTTTTATACAATATATATATACACATAAGCATCTGCTTCTTTTTTCGTTTTTTTTCGCTTTCTAATAATTAATACTATGACGGGAACTTTTGCAAAAAGCAATTAATCATTAAGTAATATAGTTATTAATTATTCACCATGGAAGTAAGTTGGTTCCTCAAAAAAAAAAATTTAATTAATAGAGGGTCAACTGTGTAATGATGATTTGAAGCTCCGTAGTTTATCACAAATCTCAAAGGGCTCGTCTCCTATATAAATATTTTGAAAAATTGAAATTCTATAATTTATTGGTAGTTTTTATATGAACTTACAGAGAAGATCAAGAAGGTGGTGAGAGATGGATCCAATTCCACCATTGGTGAGGAGCCTATGGGATGTGTGGGATGTTCGCATGCTGATTGTATTTAGTCTGAGCATACAAACCATTCTTTTCATGTTGGGCAACCGTAGAAAGTACATCTCCAAATTTTGGATCCAAATCACTGTTTGGTTAGCCTACTTAGTAGCCGATTGGGTGGCAACCGTTGCCCTTGGCAAGCTTTCTGATGTTGATGCTGATGCCAAAAACAACAATATTGTTATGGGGGGAATATGGGCGCCCTTTCTTTTGTTACACCTTGGTGGGCCAGATACCATAACTGCCTACTCAGTGGATGATAATCAGTTATGGTTGAGACACTTTCTTGGACTGTTTGTTCAACTCACTGTGGCAATTTATGTCTTTCTTATGTCCTGGAGTATTAGTTCTTCTTGGTTCTCATATCTAGCTTTGCCGGTGTTCGTGGCTGGAATTATCAAGTACGGAGAGAGAACATGGGTTCTCAAGTACGCATGTGATACTCAACCAGCAGTGCCATTTGCCAATATCATAAAAGAAGTGGTACTTAAAAGATCGACCTTTCCTGATGCGGAAGTGTTGTCAAACTTGCTGGTTGGTTTATTAATTTCTATCTACAACAAATTGCTTGTGCTATATGAGAAGTTTTGACACATGGACCATGCACATCATTCACATCTTGTCATGTAGGCAAAATGTTGTTTTTGTGTCCCCTAAAAGCAGATTGGCATGCTCCAATTAATGAACCAGGTTCATGCCAAAATTTCTGTGTGCTACATAGGTTGAAGGGAATTTGATATATTATGTGAACTAAATTGTAAAAATAAAACTAGATCGCAGAAGCTGTGGGTGGGAAGAAGTAGCAGAATGAAAAAAAAAAAAAAAAAAAAAAAAAAAAAAGTCTAAATAATGAAACCTAACAAGACTTCTATCTGATTGAGTTATTAAATTCATGTTGCTTAGTTTGGCATTATATATACACTTAATCCAGCGCCAATTGTCGATCATGGCTCTTTGTTATCAATAATCTCGATCGTTTAAATCAATATTCAATGGTTTCATCTCTCATTGTCTATCAAATAAATAAATAAGCTCGTAGGCTTTCACCATAAATAAACTCGGCCTTCGCACATCACAACAAGTAGGATTTTAGATTTCTGGTTCAACGTACATTTGCAAAATCTTTTTTTAGGGTTGAACATCAACAGCTCAGTAGGAACATAAAGCTTACCACAATTAATTGACTAAATTAATTAAATTAATTTTCACTCAATCATAGAATAATATCAAATAATATGATAATGCATACAATCTAATTCTCATTATTTTCATTCCCATGACTCACACTCCTCTTTTGTTAGCCATCTTATATAATATCTCGGTCGCCAATGCCACATTCCAGATAAGATTATTTTATCAACACTCATTGTTGAAGGGGCTTCTCTTCCCACTTGTGCACATTTAATTAAGCTGACATAATCTGGTCCCTTACGAGAATTATACTCAACTACACAAAAGTCTTTTCTCATAAACTCATAATCGTTTTCTCAAAAACATGGTCCTCAACCATTTCTCATGTCATAATTCTCTTTAGATCAATCTAGAAAACTTTCATACTTTCCCGAATCCGACCTAGCTTGAATATAATTGTAAATATGCTTGAATATAACTATTACCCTCAAAACTCATGGCAAGGATTGCCAAGATCCCTGATAAGAATACTGCAGTCCTAGTTGATGTTTAGGCTTGCCACTATTCTAGGCTAAATAGCCTTAATAGAAAAGATATTGAATTTGTTGATTTGCGCTGGATTCTCTGTCTTCTAACCAAACGATTGTAAGCGAGCAAAGAACAAATTCTCGTCAAAGGTTCTAACTGCCTTGATCCTCAAGGACTTCTAATCGTCGTTGGTTTCAATGACTCTACGCTCAAATTTGTAAATGCGAACAATATTAGCTTGTGTGACTGGGTGAATTGCAAAGTAATGGATTTTAATGAAAAAGGTGTGAATAATTTGATTATCACGAAACTGAGTACTAATACGAGTTCTTATGATGAAATTCATAAAGAAAAATAACTAACAAAAGGGAACAATAACCAAAAGAAATCGATACTAAGAGAACAATATTTTAGCAGAGCCAAAAACAAAGAAAACTAGGTCTTAACGAGTCAAAGAAAAAGTTGAGATCTTTGAGAATTCTAGAACTTGAGTTGTTGAAAAGCTTGCGCTTGGTTTGAGATGTATTGAGAGAGATTTCTGTCTTTAATGCCTTGCTTATATAGTAGTTACCCTCCAAGAATTACAGGAAACCCTATCCTACTTGCATTCAAACTCCTTCTCTCCTTACTTCACGCCCAAGACTATCTTTACTTGCCTGATTTAGAAATCCTAACTTACCAAGGAGAACTCGGCGTAAACCAGTAGGACATTCCTTATTAAAAGATGGGCTTTGGCGAGATGGGCCTGTTGGTACTTGCTCGTCGTGGGCTTGGACTGAGATTAAGCTTCAAACTTGAACTTGGGCTGAAACATGCTTTTTGGGCTTAGACGTGATATCCGGCCTAACTTACCGAAATAGGGTGTAAACAATAACACATAACAATGTTTATCTCATATTTAATATTCAACCAAATCAACCAATAATATCAATCAGATCAATCATATAACTCAATCAAGCATAATGTAAGTTTCACAAAATTTAATATAATCAATTACCTTCCGGGACCTCCTACCTCGAATCCGACCTAGCTTGCTCAACTTACTCTTCCGGGATCTCTAACACCACACCCGAACCTAAACCCGAATACACAAGTGCCAAACCATAACAAAAAATATAAATTAGAAATAATTTAAAATTAATAAAGCTCACTCTCTTTAATTAAAATTGGAAATTAAAACATATATCTACATCTCGAATTGCCTCCAAACCTGTACCATTGAGTCTGTATTGAAAAATGGAGTCGAGAGGTTCGAAGAAGAGCACCATATAGAAGAGGGAACGGTAAGGGTTAGAAGAGTAACAAATTTTGTTAACTAAATGATGTTTGTATTGTTTGATTTTTTTAGTTTAGTCCCACTCTGAAAAATATATTGATGAACAAATTTGGTGACTCTAGCATCATTAATGGAAAAAAGTAAAAGAAAAAGAAAAAGAAAAAGAGAATGAGAATGAAAAACAAAAACAAAAACAAAAAGAAGAAGAAAAAAAAACAAAAAGAAAGAAAACAAAAAGAAAAAGAAAAAGAAGAAGAAAAAGAAAAAGAAAAAGAAAGAAAACAAAAAGAAAAAGAAAAAAAAGAAAAGAAAAAGATAACCCTTCCATGCATGTATGTCTTTCCTTTCTCTTGTGTTAGAAGTTGGAATGAAGGCAAAAAAAGACAGATGTTAACTATGATGATGCCACATCTCTTGGTAAGGAGGAGCTCCTCCTGAGGAAGCCAAGCACTGTCCCAAATTATTTAATTATTACTTTATCACTCATACACCCCTTGTAACTTTTTACAATACTCAAAAGTATGCATGTATTGATTTAAAAATTTTAATGTAACGACCCGACTCTAAGTCTGCGTTGAAATTTGAGTTATTTTAATTTCAGATTTTTTTTTTAGTAATTACAAACGGGGGTTCCAGAGTTTTAGAGGGATAATTTAAAAATGAAACTCTTGGTCAATAAATTCTAGATAATTAATTAGAGCTTGAGTTAACGAACGCAAAGGTGAAATCGGTTCGATATTTGGAGTTACAGTTAGAATTTCGCGGACAATTGAAGTTGGGGGGAAACATTTTAGTAATTATAGAATTAAAAATTTTAAAGTTTCCAAATTTTCTGGAAACTTCTGATTGTTTTTATCTCTTTAAGTCAGACCCCCCCCCCCCACGAGCCATCTCTCTGTCTCCCCGCACCCTATCTCTTTCTATTCTCTCTGTTCCCCCGCAACTCACACCTGCATACACCGGCCTGGGGCCGCCCAGCCATTTCCGGCCACCTGAGATCACTGGCATGCCTCCCTGATGCCAGCCAGCTCGCCGGCTCTTCCTCCAGCTAGCCAGCCCCTCTGCGCGCGACCACAGCTCGAGAAATCCTCATAGACCGCCAGCTTCTCTTCTATTTTCCAACTAGATTTCTGGCGCCTTTCACCTCCATCTTAGGTGGGTTTCCTTCCTCTTCTTTTGGGCTTTCATTTCCTTTGGTTTGTAGCTTAAAAATCTTGAAACTTAAAACTTTAAATTCTGAGCATTTAGAGCCATTTTGGGATTTCCTTGGGTTTTATTGGATAAGTTTCATCTCTAGGAACCCCAATTTTAACTGTTAGAACTGAAAAGTTGGAGAAATTTTGAAGAAATGGTGAAATTTGGTTTTGTACCACTACTTTGAGCGGCTGTGGCGGTGGTTTCAACCACCCAGCCGCCACTTCCTTTAAATAATGTGAAAAACAGACCCTTACTGAGTTGGTTAATGTTTTTGATTAGGTGGATGCCCCTTGGGTTGACGGAATTTTCAATTTGGATCGTGATCGGACACTTTTTGGATAATGAATTAACTCTCGGACGAATTCTCAATTTAGGTAGGTCACATGCAGGGTTTCTTTCGGTTTATGGTTAAATTGAGAACGTGGGTGTCGTGGGTTTGAGCCGGGAAGGTTTGGGAATAGGTGTGAGAGTGTCATAGTTTTAGAAAGAGCGATTTCTAATCGTTATGAAGAACGTGAGTTGGGTAGGACGTTAGGCTTCGTATACACACACACACACACTTCAAATGCTTTCAAGTCGAGGCTAAATGTATTTTATCGTGTTATTTTATAGGTGAGATGATCGTGGCCCGAGATGATCCAGCAGAGTATCGTAGCTAAGATTCTCACTGTGAATGGACCTTTGTTTCTTTAAATGATTTATGAAATTCGTGCTTTATATTGGTTATTTGAGTTTGATTGAGAAATAGTAAGTGTGAGCGAACTTTTACTTTTCAAAAGAATTTTATGAAATTTCATTGATTTAATTATGTTAAGTATCTTGAATTTGATTTTGGGTTTTGATGAATAAATGTTGGATTTCGGGTTCTCAAATACCTTCGTATATAAGCTTAAAAACATGGTTTTACTTGTTGGACTGTTTAAGTTGATGGACCTCCTTGGAAAGGATTCTAGCATCTTACTTTCTCCTTACGACTTATTTATTACTTCGGTTTTTGATCAAAAAGAATTAATTGGATTTGTGCTTATTTAATTTACATTGAGTTATACATTACGCTCATGGATTTAAATTTTCCTTGGAAATACGATAATATTTACTCTCGGTGGAAAAAGATTTATGTTTTGGTTGGAATTCCATTGGTTTTGTTCAAGAATTTATTTGTGGTTTTTTTTTTGGCCAAGAATTTATTTATGGTTAATTTATTTATGGTTAATTGTTTGAGAAATATCTATTAAATGAATTTCTTTCTTTTATTTGAGTTAAGGATTTGGGATTTCAATTCATGGTTGCATGCATGACTTTTATGTGAAGGTTTCATAAGAGGTTTTGAAAAGCGTTAAATATTAATCTCTTAAGGATTAAAATGAGTTACACCATATTTACTTATCTTAAGGATTTCTTTACAAGAAAAGAAAGGATAATTTATGAGCATGAATTAAGCAAAGGCATATCTTTATGAGCTTGGTTTTGTTAAGGAAGGTTTTGGAAAGGACAATGAAAGGTTTTGATATTTAGATTGCATATACGATTTTGTTATGGAAAGATCGAGGTTTTAAACCACCTTGTCAGTACCCTCCTCTTTATCAGACCTGCTCTATACTTGCCTCGAGATTACTCGACGGTGTATGACAGTGGTCTCAGACCGGCTCTACACTTGCCTAGAGTTGACTCGGCAGTGTATGACAGTGGTCTCAGTTATTCCCTCTGCGTGCACGTATGATGGTTGTGGGCTCTGCATGTGTATGACAGTGCAAAGGCTCTACACATGTATGACAGTTATCCTGGCTCTGCGAGTACCTTGAGACACTCGGGTTATGACAGTTTCCCCTCCCCCCCCTTGGGTATTTGATTCGGTGTGAGTTGTTATTAATAAGTTTTTATGGATTTACTTAAATTTTACTAAATTTTTGTACAATTGTGATTTATTTAAATTCCATGACATGTTGAGCATACTCGATTTGATTTATATTAATTATTTACTTATTTATATTACGTCCTTTTGTTTTTTTTTAAAGGTTTTGTGAAAGGATTTTAAAACTGGGGGATTTCCAAGAGTGATGTGAGGTCTTGGAGGAAATTTGATTTAAAGAAATTTGAAAGGATGAATTACTTTAATGCTTCGTTTCTATATTTTTTCCACTCACTGAGAGTTATCTCACATTTTTCTATTTTGTTTATAACGTTTTTCCCCCAAGTATTATAGATCGCTGAGCCCGGGCCGTACCACGTCGAGGCATGATTTCTCCACTTTCTGATCTTCGGCGTCAACTCCCTTAAGTTGAGGAATTAAATTTTATATTGTAAAAGATAGCCTAATTATACTATGATTATCATGTGCTATGGTGAATAAGAACTTTATGATTTGGCATTGTGATTGGGTCGGAGACCCCTCTTATTTGGTTGTGGTAGAGGTGGCTGTCATTTTAGAAGTGTTCTTTAGGTTTTACAAGTTTTATAAATTTGGGTTAGTCCATTTTCAGGGGAGGTTCTGTCGAATTTTTGGTAGGATTTTCCTTGACTTTGGATCTCACAGGACCACTCCAGGTTTCAGGGTGAAATCCGAGGATGGTCCTGTCAACTTGGTATCAGAGCATTAGGTTTGAAACCCTGCAGACTTTGCACCTAGTTTGCATCCCCTAGTATACGGAAACGATTCCTCTAGTGACAAAGTATTGATATGCCTCTTCGACGTGGCCGACCTCAAAGAAGTTTGTGGTAAGTTTATGGGGGTAGTATTAATACGTTTAATGTGAGTGTTAAGTTTGTGGTATGCTAGTATTACAATTTGATTCGTACTCGTGAGGATTATTAGATAATTAATAAATGCGGAATTGAGATGGTAGAAACTGCCTTGACTTTCGAGCTTTAAGTTGGTTGATCGTACTCATCGAGAGAGCATTTTAAAAGTTTCGGTGCGAAGCCATGAATTTTGATTCGAGCAATCAAGTTTGAGTTTTATGGATAGTGACTTGTTGTCCGGATATAGGTTTGCCCTAGAGAAATTAAATATCGAACAGGTGACAAATGGAGCTCAATTAAACTTTGATGGAATATGAATTTTCTTTGTATTGTGCATGTTCAGGGTAGTATGGAAGTCGGTATCTATAATAGGATAACACGAATTCCGAATGGAAATTTCATTTATGATTAGAAGGAGGTTTTGTGTAAAATTAACTCAAGCTAAGATGGGAGTAAATTGGAGGGAATTATTGGGAGTTAGATGTGAATGAAAGAAAGGCTTCGTGACTTGTGATTGGATAATGTGTTCAAGGAATTGATAATAGTGTAATATATGTTTGGATAGATGCTAAGTTGATATGGATTAGTAATTGTAAATTGGAGTTGAGATTTGATGAATGAGAATAAAGATAACTAAGGATAGATGCTTATGGATTAGAATAAGGATACATACTATAATAATGATTTTGGGCTTTATGAATTGAATTTATTTTGGAAGTTCATTGATGACAATTAAGGAATTTGAGTAGAAAGAGACATGACATGAGGGATGATATGAGGAACTAGAAGGTAGTAGGCATATGGAGGTTATAGATCCAAGTATTGGATTTAAGTAAGGGTTGATAATAGAAGAGGAAGGACGTCATATTTAAGAACACAAAAATTATAGTTTTTAATTTTGAAAATAGATTCTCGGAGTATAAGACCATCAATCTATCTATTTAGGTGCGGGTCAATCGACAACAAGAATACAGTGACAATTGTGAGTACAAGAGTGGCTACTTGAGTGTGTTTAGATATGATTTAGTATGTTTTAAAATTTAGAATTTAGAGTTTTTTTTGTCAGAGATGTATTAGTGCATTGTATTGTAGACGTGCAGTGATAATTTCTCAGCAGGTTGATTCACGTAAAACACACATCAATCTACACTAGCTAGGGACCTATTGTTTCAAAAAAATATGGTGCATGTTTTTGAATTAAAAAAAAGAATTGTCAGTGGCCCATCAATTAATAAAAAATCTCTTTTAATTATCTTTCTATAAAACTTTAAATTCTAAAATGCATAACCTTAAATTTGAAACCTAAAACGTCATTTTGACTATAAAATAGCATAAACACAAAAAATATAAGTAAACCAGTAGAGTATCCCATTCACTTTGGATCCTTTGTAAGTTTGTATTAATTTATTACCAATCAAAGATTGCATCTCTTTCCCTTCCCTAAAAGAGGCTTGAATTTATTGGCTAATGAGCCGTATATCTACGATGGTATAACAATATCCATTTCCCTATTGTGTATTTGGTGTTGTTTAATAACATATTTGTAGTATTGTAGAATACTTGATTATAACTAAGGTTGGAAATATCGGCCGAGGGGATATTATAGGGACTAAAAAATACGGATATATGGATGGAAATATCGATATCGTTATCGATATTTCCGTCGATATTGGCTTTTAAACACATAATTTTTAAATGAAACTTTAGAAAATGTTAAATTAATCATTAATTTATGTATTAAACAAGTAATTGTCATAAAATACTATATATATGATAAGTATATGATATGTAAGGGATATAATACATGTCGGTGACAAGTATGAAAGTATATGAGTGTCCATCTACATCCAAAAAGAGGTCCTATGGGGTTCAAAAGTAAATGAGCTTCGATCTAGATTCATACAATAGTCGTACCAAGTCATATGATGCGAATAGTTGAAACTATATATATGAACATGCAACACATATATCTCTCTTGAACTCCGTACTGTCCCCCCATAAATGAGATAGTTAGGATTATTTTCCCAAAATCATTTTGGAGTCAATGAGAAATTTTTGGAGACTTCCAGAAACTTATTTGAAGTTAAAAGGATTGTTGGTGAATTATTTAAAGAATTGGATATATGGCTATGCCCTTATGAAAAACGCTTGGGTTTCTAAAGGGAATTATTTACATGGTTGTATTCGATCATCTCCTCTTAAGCTTCAAAACCCATATAATTATGTTGATTTTCATATATGTTCCTCTTCTCTCCTTTTTTTTTTTTTTTATGTGAATATCGGCCAATATTAATTGGTCAAATATTAGTGATATCTGATATTTACTGTAAATGTCGGCTATATCAGGGATACAGGTGAGGGTTTTGCTTCACCTCCTATCGATATCTTCATTTCGAAAAACTGATATATCGGAAAATTGGCCTCTATTTGAAACCCTCATTATAACTAAAGAGACCTAAAATCAGTGGTGGATAGAGAAAATTTTCTTCATGGGCAAGATGATGAAACTTGAAATATATATATATTTTTTCGTTTAAAGAGAAAAAAGCTCTCAAATATTCTTCATTGCCCGTCTTAATCTCTTATTGAAGCATTTGATCCAGTATCTTGCCTTCTAATGGGATGCTAAGCTAAATGAAAGGGAAAAACAGAGAAAATAAACTGATAATATTTCATTAATTGAATAAGAAATCTGCATACGTCCTAATATATATACCAAGTTACACCTGGCTAAGAGTGACTCCAATAAACAGCCAACACATGGCAATGGTAAATCCTACATTTAAATAACAGTAAAGGAATGACATAATAACAATTAGAATAAGCTCAAAATATATGAGGTTCTCATCAAGGCCACCTTCCCAACTAAAGGCTTGTCCTCAGGCTTGAAAATTGAAATCTGGGTAGCGATTGATGATGAAATCAGCATCCTCCCAAGTAGCCTCCTCTGCAGGTAGCCTAGACTAGTGAATCAGCCAACGAATGACAGGCTTGTGTCATATGTACGTTCACCATAGTATGATCCAAAATTTTGTATGGGTATAAGTGTGCAGAACCAAAATCAGCAAGTGGGGGAAGTGTAGTTGATGGCACCACAAGTTGGCCAAGCTTGGCTTTGAGAAGGGATACATGAAAAACTGGGTGGATTTTGGGGGACCCAGGAAGAAGCTAACGATAAGCAATTGACCTAACTTTTGCTTCAATCTGAAACAATCCATAATATCTTGGAGCAAGCTTGTGGCAATGGCGAGCATGCACAAAGTGTTGTCGGTACGTATGCAATTTAAGATACACCCAATCACCCACCTGAAAAACCCTCTATGTTCGATGCTTATCAAGATAAATTTTCATACGAGATTGGGCTTGTTGCAAATTCAATTTCAGAGCACTCAACAAGGTATCCCTGTCTTTTTGAGCCAAGTCGACCTCATGAACAACGGTTGTGCCTACTATATGAGTGATAAAGTAATAAAGTTTCAAAATTACAAACTATAATTTTTGTGTTCTTAAAATTTTAAAATCAATACATGCATACTTTTGAGTATTGTAAAAAGTTATAAGGGGTGTTTGAGTGATAAAGTAATAATTAAATAATTTGGGACAGTGCTTGGCTTCCTCAGGAGGAGCTCTTCCTTACCAAGAGATGTGGCATCATCATAATTAACATTTGTCTTTTTTTGCCTTCGTTCTAACTTCTAACACAAGAGAAAGGAAAGGCATACATGCATGGAAGGGTTATCTTTTTCTTTTTCTTTTTGTTTTCATTCTTTTTTTTTCTTCTTCTTTTTGTTTTTGTTTTTGTTTTTCATTCTCATTCTCCTTTAAATTTTCTTGTACTTTTTTCCATTAATGATGCTAGAGTCACCAAATTTGTTCATCAATATATTTTTCAGAGTGGGACTAAACTAAATAAATGAAACAATACAAAATTTGTTACTCTTCTAACCTTTATTGTTCCCTCTTCTATATGGTGTTATTCTTCGACACTCCCGACTCCATTTTTCGATACAAACTCAATGGTACAGGTTTGGTGGCAATTCGAGATATGTAGATATATGTTTTAATTTCCAATTTTAATTAAAGAGAGTGAGCTTTATTAATTTTAAATTATTTCTAATTTATATTTTTTGTTATGGTTTCGCACTTGTGTGTTCAGGTTTAGGTTCGAGTGTGGTGTTAGAGATCCCGAAAGAGTAAGTTGAGCAAGCTAGGTCGGATTCGAGGTAGGGGGTCTTGGTGAAACCTTTAAGGCAATTGATTATATTAAATTTTTTGAAACTTACATTATGCTTGATTGAGTTATATGATTGATCTGAATGATATTATTGGTTGATTTGGTTGAATATTAAATATGAGATATACATTGTTATTGTTTACACCCAATTTCGGGAAGTTGGGCCAGATATCACGTCTAAGCCCAAAAAGCATGTTTCAGCCCAAGTTCAAGTTTGAAGCTTAAACTCAGTCCAAGCCCACAACGAGCAGGTACCAGCAGGCCCATCTCACCAAAGCCCATCTTTTAATAAGGAAAGTCCTATTGGTTTACGCCGAGTTCTCCTTGGTAAGTTAGGATTTCTAAATCAGGTAAGTAAAGAAAGTCTTGGGCATGAAGTAAAGAGAGAAGGAAGTTGAATGCAAGTAGGATAGGGTTTCCTGTAATTTTTGGAGGGTGACTACTATATAAACAAGTTATTGAAGACATAAATCTCTCTCAATACATCTAAAACCAAGCACAAGCTTTTCAACAACTCAAGTTCCAGAATTCCCAAAGATCTCAACTTTTTCTTTGACTCGTTAAGACCTAGTTTTCTTTGTTTTTGGCTCTGCTAAGATATTGTTCTCTTAGTATCGATTTCTTTTGGTTATTGTTCCCTTTTGTTAGTTATTTTTCTTTATGAATTTCATCATAAGAACTCGTATTGTTACTCAGTTTTGTGATAATCAAATTATTCACATCTTTTTCATTAAAATCCATTACTTTGCAATTCACCCAGTCATACAAGCTAATATTGTTCGCACTTACGAATTTGAGCATAGAGTCATTGAAACCAACGATGATTAGAAGTCCTTGAGGATCAAGGCAGTTAGAACCTTTGGCGAGAATTTGTTCCTTACTCGCTTACAATTGTTTGGTTAGAAGACAGAGAATCCATCGCAAATCAACAAATTCAATATCTTTTTTATTACGGCTATTTAGCCTAGAATAGTGGCACGCCCAAACATCAACTAGGACTGCAGTGTTCCTATCAGGGATCTCGGCAATCCTGTAAATGCATTTTATATGTATTGGCTAATTCCTTAGACAAAATGATCCTTATCTTGTATACATTATTTTGGGAGAACCTTGTTTTTCGGCCATCTTGACAATGTTTTTTCCATTAGCCCCCTGAGTAGATTGGATTTCTCAATTGTTTTCTTTAATTGAGAATCCGTCAATTTAGCCGATATCGGCTTCTCCAAGTTGGCTTTGTCTCCCACGCACTACCATGTCGATTTGCATGGCATCTTCATGTGAGGCTGACTTGTGGACTTGTTCGATCATGTCAACTTTTATGGTTGACTCACATATTGTAGCACTCACATTTTCATGGCCAATCTCAATTTCATCCTCTCAGATGAATTGAGGATTTGTTGGCCCAATATTAGTTGGAGAAGGGATGACTTCCTCTACTAAATTGACATTTGATGTTAGCCCCCCGAGCATAGCAAAATTGAGGATGGGCTCATCATCATCATAAGAGCCATGGATTGCTCTATGTTAAAATCAAATTGAGGCAAGGTAGCCTCTTCGTCATATGAAGACCTGAGATCTTCTTCATCCACCTCTTCTTGGCCAACCAAAATTTCATAAATAATTTGGTCTTTTATTGGCTCCACTTTTGTTGGGGCAGAGATAACCTCCTTTTCTTTTTTAGCCAAATTTCCCTTGGCTTCTTCAACAGCATGCTCAACAATACAGCTAGGCGAAAGGATTGTTTCAACATTTAAAGGCTTATTGAAAATAAGCTCTTTTTCAGTCTTTTCTTTCTTTCCTTGGCCCATCAAAGCTATTTTTTCTTCTCCTTTCACAAGTGGAGGAAGAAATCCATGTTCAACATGGTTAAGCACACGTTCTAGGAAGGTTGCTTTGTTCTCATGATTCCCTGCTGAGCACATGGCTAATTCCAAGATTTCTAGTTGCCGCCTCGGATTGACTCCTTTGAGCTTCTTCAAAATTCTTTCAATCTTTCCAGAGCTCTCTTCATCATACGGCCATTCAGCAGCTGGCTTCTTAGTTTTTTCAATTTTTCTAGAAATCTCCATGGATGGAGAATATTGACAGTGGGGTTGAAGAGAACTATGCATAACAATTTGGCCATAATTTTGGTCTTGGGCTTCTGTGTGGGCATGGTACCCCTTGGCTGTATAATAGCCGTCATGACTATATTGTTGATTATTGTGATAAGGATACTCATTGTTGGCTATGTCACCAACACAATAGTCACCAACATAATCTTGGCTACTTTCGTAGGAATGGCCATGATATTGGCGTTCAGATTCAGTGTGGGTATGGTACCTTTCAGCTGCATAATAGCTGTCATGACTATATTGTTGATTATTGTGATAGGGATACTCATTGTTGACTATGTTGCCATCACAATAGTCACCAACATAATCTTGGTTACTTTTGTAGGAATGGCCATGATATTGGCCTTCAGATTCAGTGTGGGTATGGTACCCTTCTGCTGCATAATAGCCGTTATGACTATATTGTTGATTATTGTGATAGGGATACTCATTGTTGGCTATGTTGCCATCACAATAGTCATCAATATAATCTTGGCTACTTTCGTAGGAATGGCCATGATATTGGCCTTCAGATTCAGTGTGGGTATGGTACCCTTCGGCTGCATAATAGCTGTCGGATTCAGAGATGAGATAATATTGATCCCATTGGTTGTTCATACTTCTTGTACTGATTTTTTCAAAGAGGCCATTTACTTTTATGATCTTCGAGAGAATTTGGCACAGTGACTCCTTCTTTCTTGAAGTGAAACTTCAATACAGTCCCACTAACCGTGCCAAATTATGTTGTTTAGCACAAAATTTGGTATGGTTGTGACACCAAGTATGATCTTCGAGAGAATTTGGCACAATAACTCCTTTGTTGAAGTGAAACTTCAATACAGTCCCACCGGGCGTGCCAAATTATGTGGTGAGCACAGAATTTGGTATGGTCATGGGACCAGTCCTCTTCTTTGAGAGGATTTGGCACAAAAGGCTTTTATCAATCCCATTGGGCGTGCCAAATTATGTTACCCTCAAAATTCATCGGGGTTCGAGACCTCGAGAACCTTGAACAAGGAACATTGTAGTTCTCATGTAATTTGGCGATAGTGTGTTGTGGGCGTGCCACTGTTCACAGCCCAAAGTCCGGATACAGAAATGGGTTGAACTAGGATCAGCCCAAAGGCCGTTTTGTCGAGTTTGATGTGGATCACGTGAATTTCAACCAAGAGGTATGGTTTGCATGCCATGTTCTGATTTTAATCAGGTGATTGCATGGCCAATCGAGGAACAACTTCTCGGCCTGAGTTCTTTTTTATGCCTTGTTCCACAAGGACTTTTTTGTGTTAACGATTATTATATATATGTATATATATATAAAAGGAAATTCACAGTTTTTAATAATAGTTAGATATTATGAGCATTAGCGGTAATCCGTCCTTGTTCGATAATATCCAAATATTATTAATAATAAGGAAAATCACAGTTTGAATGCAGGAAATAAACTCACTCTACTTTTATTTAAAATGCAGAAATGTAAACTCACACAACATTAATTAAATACGGAATTTAATATTCATGAAGGTATAAGAATACGCTAACATGAATATAAACTCACTCTACATAAATGTAGAACTCACTCTACTTCAAATATACAACTTGCACAACATTAATTTAAAGTACAAAATATAAACTCACACATATTTGATACAAATGTAGAATTAAAATACAAACAAAATATTTATGAAGGCATGAAGATACACTTTCACAAATATATCATAGCAAGATAGTTGTACCTTGGCAGAGCTAACAAAAATAAGAGAAAACAAGTAAATGCTTGAATTAAATTAAAGACAGGAAAATAGCTTGACAGGAGCTATTGATGAAACTTAGAACCATGCAATCTGTTTGATGGGATTGCACTGTTTGCATTTTTGTGAGGTTGGTGGTGAAATAGAGAGAGAGAGAGAGAGAGAGAGAGAGAGAGAGAGAGAGTATTTGTTTGTGAGAGTGAGAGAGTATTTGTGAGAGCTTGACAGTGGAGGAAGAGATTTGCTGCTTGTTTTGCTGGAAAACTGTTTGGCAGAGGAAAAAGCGGATTGCTTGAAAGAGAGAGATTGCTTAAGCTTGTTTGTTGGGAAGCTTGAGAAAGGGAGAGAGAGAGAGACAGAGAGGCTTGAAGTAACAGAGGAGCCCTTGGGCTTGTTGAGACTCTGGGTCTTTTTTGGTTGATCATGGATCACTGCTCTTCTGTGCGAAAGCTGTTTATATAGGCAGTGGAAATGCAGAAATGCTGAAGAAGAAGAAGAAGAAGAGGTGACTGTTACAGCTAATTATTAAATATCAAGAACCAATCAGGAGAGAAGAGAGAATAGGAGAAACCAATCGCAGGAGGAGAGAGAAGGAAGAAAAGCAGGAACCAAAAGGCCGCCGAGCGCTTGCCATGCCTTGCCGAGGGCTCGCCGGCCCACTAAAACTTTAGTGGCGCACCGAGAGCTCAGTGGTGCACCGAGGCCTCGCTTTTCTTCTGATTGGTTAGCCTTCGTACGTGGACACTACAAGAAAAATTACATTTAGCGATGATTTTTTGGGCGAGCGACTTAAATTTCGTTGCCTATAGGTGTAATTAGCGACCAAATATATTATATCGTCGTCTATGACTTAATGTTTGGAAAACTAATATGTTAACTCATTGGCAACGAAACAAATATAATTTGGCGACTGAATATTTCGTCGCCTATAGATTATTGGGCGACGACATACATATTTCGTCGCCAATTCCTTGGCGGGTCGACGCGCGCAATGACTAAACCTTAAGGCTACCAAATTGTTGGTCGCCTTTTCTATTCGTGTTGGTCGCGCATAATTAAGGCGCCAAATGTTGGCTCCTAAAATTTTTTTCCCCTTTTTCATTTTTTTTTTATGATTTTTTCACATTTCCCAAAAAGAAAGTTCTCATTTGGTCTGAAGACTCTGAACCACTCTAGCTATTCTTCCTTCCCACACTGTGACTTACTAATCTCTCTTTCACTCTCTCTCTTGCTCGATCACTCCAGCCCACTTCGACGGCGGCGCTTGATTCCCGGCAACTCTTCCCAGTCTACAAGCCCCTTAACCTTGAGGTATTTATTTCCATTACCAAACCTTCTCTATTTGATTCTCTATTCCCATCATTTTTAATGGGTAATCTCTATTTTGCAACCAAAAAAATCATTATTTGAATTTCAGTATAAATTATCAATACTTGATTCTGTTTCCCATCGTTCATTATTCATTTATATAGTAGAAAGCTCTCTCTTTTCATTTTATAGCCAATCATTTCTAATGGCCGGGTAATCTTAGTTTTGTCCTAACCTGGTTCTTTATTCATTTATACCATAAAACTTTTTCTCTTGGTTCTTTCTTCAATCAATTTATTTCATTGGTAATCACAACTTCTATTCTTTTGATGGATTTGTTATTTACTTTTGTTCTCAATTTGTGGTGTTGGAAGCAGGACCGTGATTGTAGAGAAAGTGAGTTCCGAGCATATTTGTTAGCCAGGAATCACATGATATATATTGGATTGTTGGTTGGCTGAGAGGTCTTCCACTATTTGTCTTCAAGTTTGCAGTTCCTAAACCTTTTAATGGATTCAGATGGGAATCTTTACACAATTTTTTATGGCCTAATGCTAATAAGCAATTTATTTAAGCTACTAAGAACATATCTAACCATACTGCAAAAGATATTTATTTTTAGTTTGAGAGAGTTGCTACTCTCAAGATGTATTCTTGGGAGATTGAGAGGTCATATGTAGCACAAATAGAATTCTATATGTCTGCAAGTCGATCTATGACTAATAGCCTTCCCCTTTTTTTTTTGTTCTAACAAGTCTATCATGAACAGGGTAGAGTGCATTCTTTCAATTAGTAATTGAGAGAATGAGACAGTTCTTTAAAATAGTTGATTGTCATTAAAGCTCTATGTAGGCTGTTTAATCACTTTGGGAACCAAGCATGGGTTGTGAAGTCAGATTGAATTAATTCTTGGACCTTGCTGTAAGAATTGACTGAAGGTCGGCAGCTTGGGTCAAGGACCTTGCTGGGAGTTGACTGCCTCCCGAGTTTTTGTGACTGAGGCCATGTTGGAGGGATCTGCAAGAAATACATGTCCTCTATTAATGAGAAAGTAATTGATGGGATAAAATGGAAAGGTTAAAGACTCAAGGCTTCCCCTTATAAGTAACCAAACAAAGAGTAGTAGTAGACATTGCTTCCAAAACTAAAAGCTTCAAAAACTAAAATCGAGGTAGAAACTTTCCAGACACTGTTAAAAAGCATTTACTGCAGTTCTAATACATGCTTTAATGCAGTATGATATAGAATGCTTTAATGCGTAATTGTAGTATGATATAACACTTTACATGTAGTCCAAAAAGATATAGTACCTTACATAAACAAATTTTGGAAGAAAATGTGTATACCTTCTTCTAGTGATTACAATTGGGATCCAGAAGATAGATCTTCGTTTAGTTTAGCTTTTAAGCCAGTGCTCTGACGCAATTTTTTAACATCCCGCACTGCTTTTTCCTACATAAGATATTACTTTCTTTAAGCATAACATAGGGTTTGACCAAGCAAAAAGTAAAAATAAAAGAAACAAAAAGAAAGCATTACAAAGTTTCAACTTGCACTAATTTCTGCTCACAAGTTTTACGTGGAAATAATCAGGTCATTCTACATAGCATATTGCCCCATCACAAGTGTGCTGTTTGCACATGTCTTATGCCACTTGTGCTGTTAGCAAAACCCCTAAGAAGAAGCAACCCCCTTTATAATAACTAAATAAATCAAAGGAAAACTTCCACAAGCCTGGAATGACCTATACTCTAATGAACTTGGGCAACTTTTGTAAATAATCCTCCAATCAGCTCCAATCATTACATTCCTAAACACTATTGTGTATTTTACACCTTTTCAAATTACCCCAGCACCCAACTACGGCATTTACCAAGTTGCACCAAACTTCGTGCAAATAGTGACTGAAAATTACTAGTCAACAATAAAGTATAGTCATAAGAAATTAACCTTATTAGATCTCATTTGCAGTTGCTTATCTTCAGCCTCCTATCCATTTTTCTTCTCTTCCAACCTCTGAAGGAACTGGCATAGCAAATGAAGTAAAGGAAAACTAAATAAGAAAAGCCATAAATATTTAATGAATTAATGAGCATGGTCCCTTACCCCAAATAGAACCTTGGCCCCCACATGATTGATCAATAACTCATCTAAATACAATACTACTAATTGGTTTTGTTTGCAGGAATTAGTATCTGCAGAGGAATTAGTCCTATTACCAAATATGTGGTTTTACAATCTTGGAGTCCAAGAATTAATTCAATCTGACTTCACAACTCATGCCTGGTTCCCAAAGTGATTAAACAGCCTACATAGAGCTCTAATGACAATCAACTACTTTAAAGAACTGTCTCACTCTCTCAATTACTAATTGAAAGAATGCACTCTACCTTGTTTAATCCATGTTGGTGTTGCATTGGGTGTGTTGGTGTGCTTTGTTTTGGCAAGAGAGTAGATAGTCTTCAGTTTCACACAAAAATCCCTTTTTCTGATTTTTGTAGTCACTGACCCCATGACACTCCCTTTGAAAACTGTATTTTTTGGTGAGGTATCTTGATCTGGTTTTTAGTGAGCATAAACTTGACATTCCAATGGTTATTTCAAGACTAAGATCACCTTAATCTGACCTCGGATGCATTTTTTTGTGTATTTTCTAAGCCATCCTTGAGAATATGAAAGTTTGACAGCAGAACCCTTCTTGCATGTCTATGTTTTCCACTTGTCCTTGTGTTCCTCATGACTTAACCTTAGTTGATGAGTTGTACATAACAAATGAATATCAGGTATGTTAATTAATTATACTGATCTTTTGATTGATTTTTCTTTTTACTACTTATGGTTAATCTATAAATTTGATGTGTTTTCCTCATGTAGAAACGTGCTAGGATCAATGGAGAAAATCGAAGTAAGCTGCCACATAACCACCACCCTGCACACTCAAACTGTAACATTCCGAACCTCGGGCCCATAAATACACTGAAACATCAAACTTTTAAATCTATTTTCTCTTTCCTTTGAGCCATGCACATAAATATAAATAAATAAATTTCTTTTAAATAAAACATTTATGTAAAACCTGTGTATAAAAACGTTTAAACAAAACAAAGTGGGTCTCACTGCCTCGTCTTCTCCCCACTGCCTCCTCAGCCTGCTGAACCTGCAAAACACAACAACCACACTGCACCATATCCATGGTACACCGGGTCATTCAAACAAACAACCCGGTAAGCTCACTAGAACTCGTAGGAGTGAAAAGACCTAACAATCCTCATAAATCCATACTTTCTCAATCACAATTTACAATCCACAAAAATATTTCAATCACCAATCACTACAAGAAAAACCTTAATAGACATCACTACATAGATATCAGTTTTAACGCAATTGATATTGTAAAAATTTTTAATATCAGTTAGATTTTTAGTTTTTTAAAATTGATATCTAAACACATTTATATATCGCCGTGTTCCAAATCTGATATCTAAAGTTTTGGGTATAAGTTACTGTTACGTAAAAAACTGACATCTAATTGTCATAACTGATATCTAAACCCTAAACTAATGTAAAGAAAAGAGGCGTTCGTTACTGTTCACTCACATAAGTTTATTTTTTTCCCACGTACCTTCTAACTTCATACCCCATATATCCCTCAACATTCTCACTCAACCACAAACCCTCACTGAACCCCCAGACCAGAATCCATGAGGTCTCTACCTCATCGATCCTGCTTCTCAAAAATTCCCAAAGGCTTGACAACTCTTCACTCGCAAACACATTCACTCAGACTCCATCAGACCAAACTCAGCTCCTTCCCTCTCACCCTCGCTCATTGAGACCAAACTCTCCTTCGATCTCTCTATCTCTCTTTTCTCTTCCTCCTAAACACGATTCACTTATCCAAAATTGCAAAACCCCCAAATTCTAGGGTTTCACTTTCTCTCTCTGATGGAAGGCAACAACGAGACCTCGGGACCAATGATACGAGATCTATCACCCATCGTCCAACATCCATCGCCTAGTATCCATCGTCTAGCTTTTTGTGTAACACCTATCCAACTCCGACTCTGTTCTCCGAGAGCTCTCTCAGGTACTCTCTCTCGCTCTTGCTTTTTGTGTTTTTTATTCACCTTGTTTGCTTGCTATACTTTTCCTTTGGAAGCCGGATTCTCTATTATTTTTGGGAATTTTGGTTGAATTTAGACAAATTTTCTCTACTATTAGTTTCCGAAAAATTTTATTTATTTTTTGGTTGTAGGTGGTTTCGGCTCTCTCTTTCTCTACTAGTATCCATCGTCTAGCTTTTTGTGTAACACCTATCCAACTCCGACTCTGTTCTCCGAGAGCTCTCTCAGGTACTCTCTCTCGCTCTTGCTTTTTGTGTTTTTTATTCACCTTGTTTGCTTGCTATACTTTTCCTTTGGAACCCGGATTCTCTATTATTTTTGGGAATTTTGGTTGAATTTAGACAAATTTTCTCTACTATTAGTTTCCGAAAAATTTTATTTATTTTTTGGTTGCAGGTGGTTTCGGCTCTCTCTTTCTCTGCTATCTTTCCCTTTCTGAGCTCTCACATGCTTTCGGTATCTCTCTCTCTCTCTCTCTCTCTCTGTGAATTTGAGTTTTCATAATAGTCCATGATGAATTTCAATTTGGCTTAAAGACTCTGTTTGGTCGGGGTTTCGATTAGTTTGATTTGGTGTGGGTTTTATTGTGAAATGTTTGGGTAATTTGTATGTTTCAATTTGGAGTTTTATATTTGCTTGCAAGGTAACATCTGTCTCTTTCTGCTAGGATTTTATTAATTTTGTTTTGGGATTTTGTTTTCTGTTTTGGTTAATTTAATTTAATTTTCTGTTTTGAGGAAGTTCACATGTGGTTTACTGGAAAATGATTCAGACTTATCCAGGGCATAGGTTGGATGGAAGTTCCTTCATGCTATAATGATAGTTTGTGGCATATATTTTGGCATACAAGAGTACAGCTGCCTCTATATTTATATCTATTTGTATCTATTTAGGTTTTTTTTTTTTTTTTTTTTTTTGTATTGAATATCTTATTTCTTTCTCTCACACTTCCCTCTTAATTTTATTATTTGGTTCCTTAGGTGAGCAGATATCTGGTGTCTTGTGTGGTCCTGGGCTAAGAGATCAATTTCAAGGATTCATTCTAAAGGATGGCTTAACAAGGTACCGGCCTATATATATATATATCACTGTATATGTGTGTGTGTGTGTGTGTGTGTGTGTGTTATTTGGGTCTTTTTTAAATCCAACAGCACAATTCCAGCTATAAATTTTTTTTTGAAGGTTATGGTTTTCTTGGTTCTGAAACAGTAGACATGTGCGAAGGAGCGTTTAATAATTTCAATCATGATCCGGACAAGTTTCAGAGTTTCGTTGAGGAAGGGCAAATGCCCTTATATGTTGGTTGTGATATTTTTTTCAATCATATGAGACACATAACAGTTTGCAGGTTTGTACTAGAACACAACTAGTTCTTTTCGGGTTTTGATGTTTCTGATTCCAGAATTATTTTGTACACTTGGTGTTATGTTGTAGGACCTGTGGCATGGTCCCCCACTTGGATTGCAATGTCATCTTCTTTAACTGTCACTATCAGGGTGTATTCTTACAATTCAAGTTCTAGAATTCTCAAAGATCTCAACTTTTTCTTTGACTCGTTAAGACCTAGTTTTCTTTGTTTTTGGCTCTGCTAAAATATTGTTCTCTTAGTATCGATTTCTTTTGGTTATTGTTCCCTTTTGTTAGTTATTTTTTCTTTATGAATTTCATCATAAAAACTCATATTATTACTCAATTTCGTGATAATCAAATTATTCACACCTTTTTCATTAAAATCCATTACTTTGCAATTCACCCAGTCACACAAGCTAATATTGTTTGCACTTACGAATTTGAGCATTGAGCCATTGCAACCAACGATGATTAGAAGTCCTTGAGGATCAAGGCAGTTAGAACCTTTGGCGAGAATTTGTTCCTTGCTCACTTACAATCGTTTGGTTAGAAGACAGAGAATCCATCGCAAATCAACAAATTAAATATCTTTTCTATTACTGCTATTTAGCCTAGAATAGTGGCACGCCCAAACATCAACTAGGACTGCAGTGTTCTTATCAGGGATCTCGACAATCCTGTAAATGCATTTATATGTATTGGCTAATTCCTTAGACAAAATGATCCTTATCTTGTATACATTATTTTGGGAGAACCTTGTTTTTCGGCCATCTTGACCGTGTTTGCACTTAGCCCCCCGAGTAGATTGGATTTCTCAATTGTTTTCTTTAATTGAGAATCTGTCAATTTAGCCAATATCAGCTTCTCCAAGCTGGCTTTGTCTCCCACTACCATGTCGATTTGCATGGCATCTTCATGTGAGGCTGACTTGTGGACTTGTTCGACAATATCAACTTTTATGGTTAACTCACATATTGTAGCACTCACATTTTCATGGCCAATCTCAATTTCATCCTCTCAGATGAATTGAGGATTTGTTGGCCCAATATTAGTTGGAGAAGGGATGACTTCCTCTACTAAATTGACATTTGATGTTAGCCCCCCGAGCATAGCAAAATTGATGTAACGACCCAACTGCAAGTCTTATTTTCTAAAAATAAAAACTTAATCTTATTGGGCGGACTTTATTAAAATTTTGGAAGGGAGTTTTAGTATTTAGAGGGGTGTTTTGAAAATTCAAATTTATGGCCTTTAATCTGGAGACAGCTAATTAGAACTCTAGTTTCCAAACGTGTAGACGAAAACAGTGTTCTAATTGGAAATTTTGGTGGGAAGTGTAGAGATTTTTCTAGAAAAAGGCATTCAAGTAATTTCAAAGACCCAAACACCTCAATTAAATCAGCCCTCTCTTCATTTTCTCTTTCTCTCTCTTCCTTCCCCCGCACCCACACACACACTCTCTCTCTTTCCATTTTTCTTTCTTTCTCCCGCACCCCTCCCCTGCACGTACCAACCTAGCCACCACCACTCACCATCGCCGGCCATCCCTGTCGGCCTCTGCCTCTAGCGAACACCCCCAGGCACCGACCACCCTCCCGAGCTCTCTCTCTTCTCATTCTCACTCTCTCTCTATCTCTCCCCGTGTTCTCTCTCTGCCCTTTCTCTATGCATAGCACCAGCCATCAACGCCGGCCTCTCCTCGTAGTCGCCAATCTCCGATGACCTCCTCTCAAGCCGATCGACACCCCAGCCCTCCTCCTTCGCCGAGCAGCTCCCCTGGGTCGTGAAAATAATTCAAGAACCACCTCAAACTGCCGGCCTCATCCTCCAATTTTCGGCCAGATTTCACCACAAATTTTCGAGGGTTTAAGTGGGTTTTTCTCCTTGAGGTATAAGCTTCCATTTCCAAGTGATTTGGGTGTTTTATTTTGAGTAATTGTGGAGAATTGAAATTGGGGATTTAGAACCCATTTTGGGTTTCTCTTGAGAATTTCGAAATTGGGATGATGTTAATGTAATTATAGACAATTTTCACTCCTTAGAACCTTCAATTGAAGTTTAGAATTGAAAAGTTTGAGGAATTCGGAGAAATTTGTGAAATTTAGTTTTGGTGTCGCCACTTTGAGCTGCAACAGCAGGGTTTCCGACCACCCAGCTGCCACGTAAATTATCTAACGCTTTGTTGAGTATCAAAACTGAGTTAGTTGATGATTTTGGATTGGTGGATGCAACTTGAGCGACGAAAATATTCTTTTGGCTCGAGAATCGGACACCTTGCGGGTATCATCTTAACCTTCAGACCACTCCCAAGTAGGGTAGGCCACATGCAGGGCTCCTTTTGAGTTTATGGTTTAACATGAGATCGTAGGAGTCGTGGTTTGGAGCCGGGACGGTTTAGGAATAGGTTTGAGAGTGTATAGTTTTGAGAAAAATGATTTCTAACCGTTACGTTGAGCGTGAGTTTAGCGGGACGTTAGGAATAACACACACACACACACAAAATTTAATGTATTGGAGTTGAGACTAATTGCATATTTTATTGTTTACGGTATAGGCAAGATGACCGGGGCTCATGACGATCCGACGGAGGATCGAAGTTAGATTTTCTCACTGTGAGTGGATTCTTGTTTTATTTAAATTAGTTAGGAAATTCATGATTTATTTTGGATATGTAATTTTAGTTGAGAATTTGAAGTTTAAATAGACTTTTGGTTTTTCTAAGAGTTTATGGAAATCTCATCAATCATTTCATATTTAACGTTTTGAAGTTGATTTTGAGATTTGATCAATGGTATTAAATTTTGGATTTCAAATGTTATCTCAAATAAGTTTTCTTGTTGGACGTTAGAAAGGAAACTAGTTTCTTATTTTTATACATATGGATTATTTCATATTTTAGTCTATGGTTGAAAAATTTTATTGGTTTTTTGTTTTTGAATATGATTTATTGAGGACTGTTTTACTAGTTGTGTTTATACATTTGTTTTGAGGATTTAAAGTTTTGGGAATGTTATAAAGATATTCTTTATTGGTGGAAAAAAAACATTATGTTTGGTTATGGGAAACAGTTTCAAATCACCTTTTAGTACCCACCATGTTGTCGGATTGAGAGATCTTTGGGACCCATTACGACACACACATAGGCTTTGGGCCGTGTGTCGTGATGCTTCACTCTTTGGGGGTGGCTCTACTTGCACCTAAGACATGATTTCTGGCTCTGCATGTGTATGACAGATTCTCGGCTCTGCACATGTATGACAGGTTCTATGGATAACTGAATTGGTGTGTTTTATTATAAATGTATTATACGGTTTTAATGCGATCGTTCTTTTTAAATTTATAAGCTATTCAGAATTTTAATGTTTGAATTTTATTTGATAAATGGTTTATGCTTTGGTTTGGTTTATTAAATTATGATAGCAACTTTGAACGTGTTTCTGAAAGCGTTTTAAAATTGAGGGATTTCAAAGAGCGACATGAGGTCTTAGAGTTTAAATTTGACTTTTAATGATTCGTGAAAAAACAAACGACAATTATTTTCCATACTTATAAATTGTCCACTCACTGAGTTTATCTTACAATTTTCTTGTTTTGTCTTAAATTGTTTCCCCCCAGGCCGTAGCATTGGTGGAGGTCGAGCCAATCAGGTCGAGCCATAGTGTTCATTTCTTCTTCTTAGATCTTGTAGGTATCGCTTCCATTTTGGAAGTTCCTTTTTACTTTAACTGTAAAAATTGTTGTAATAGAAATAGTGGCTCTGAAAACCATACTAGAACCTTATGTTATTGTGGTGTTGTTTGGGTCTGAAACCCTATTTGGTTGTGGTAGAGACAGCTGATGTTTTTAGAAGTACTTTTACATGTTAATAAATTTTGGGTTAGTCTATTTTCAGGGGAGGTTCTGCCAAATTTTCGATAGGATTTTCCTTGATTTTGGATTCCCACAGGACCTCTCTGAAATTCAGGGTGGAATCCGGGGGCGATCTTGTCAATTGAGGATGGGCTCATCATCATCATAAGAGTCGTGATTCCTGTGGGATCCAAATCCAAGGAAAATTCTACCGAAAATTCGGCAGAACCTCCCCTATAAATTGAACATTCCCACCTGTTCATAAAACAAATAGTACTTCTAATTCAGCAACCAACCCCAACCACAATCCAATAAAGGTCTCAGACCCATACCAAGTAGTATCCATTTAATCAGAGCATATCTACTAAAATTTTACAATTACATCTCACTACAACAATTGCGAGGAGAACCTTGATCCTATGTACCAACAGGTGGGGATGGAATACTTGGATGCCTCAACGTGGTGCGGTCTGATCTCAGCAATCTCTAATACCTGTGGGCAAAACGTTATAAACAAAAACGTGAGAATAATCTCAATGAGTTAACAACATAAGGTTTAAAACAATTCCTTTGAAAACCATTTTATAAAGGCTTATTCACACCATTGCCCCCTGTAAGATACACATTTTTCACTTTGCCCCCTGAAACTTAAATCCTCTCAGTTTGCCACCTGAACTTCACACAATTGTTGCAAAAGACCCTATGCCGTCAACTCTGTCAATTTTTCCGTTAAAAAAGCTGACGTGGCACCTATATGGCATGGGTGAGACCCTTTTCCAGTTATGTAAGATCCATGTGGACAAAAAAAATTATAAAAAATTGACATGGATCTTATTATTTTTTAGTTTAAAAATTGTTTTTTATTATTTTTTTTGTTCACATGGATCTTACATAACTAAAAAAGGTCTCACTCATGCCATATAGGTGCCACGTCAGCTATTTTAACGGAAAAATTGACAGAGTAGACGACATAGGGTCTTTTGCAACAACTGTGTGAAGTTTAGGTGGTAATTTAAGAAGATTTAAGTTTCAAGGGGCAAAGTAAAAAAAAGTGTATCTTATAAGAGGCAATGGTGTGAATAAGCCTTTTATAAAATTACCCATTCTCCTTAAAAGCCTCCAGTTTTAAAACTCTTTTCACAGAACCATCCCTGAACATCATCATAAGGTTAGTAAATTTTTCCTGTTGCATAAGAAGTCTCAAAAATAAGGAATATGCATGGAAAGATTTGGAAAGGGGTGTTGTGCAATGCATTAGTTTCAAGTAAATATTTATATGCATTTATAAATAAATCGCTCAACTGAAAACCAATAATACCCTCAAGCTAGCTGTAAATCTCTTAAAATATCTGAAATAATAACGCAATGCTCAACTAAAACTGTCATTTAACAAAAAATTTGCTATTGTAAACTCATGTCCCAAAAAAATAATCCACAAACTGACAACTCACGCACACTAAAACCCCAGGGAAAAACTGGCCATAAACTCAGACAAATAAGCTCGCCACATCTCATGCATATGCACGAGCAGGCAGATAAGCTCGCCACTTTCCGTGCAGAGTGATCTTGATGCACAGGCCGGCAGGAAAGCTCGCCACTTCCCTGCAGAATGATCTCGATGCACGAGCAGGCAGGACTACTTGCCACTTATCGTGCAGAGCGAATCTATACACGAGCAGGCAGGAATGCTCACCATTTCCCGTGCAGAGTGAATCAATGCATGAGCAGGTAAGAATGCTCGCTACTTCTCATGCAGAGCGAATCTATACACGAGCAGGCAGGAATGCTAGCCACTTCCCTTGCAGAATGATCTCGATGCACGAGCAAGCAGGAATGCTTGCTACTTCTCGTGCAGAGCGAATCTATACACGATCAGGCAGGAATGCTCGCCACTTCCCTTGCAGAATGATCTCGATGCACGAGCAGGCAGAACTACTCGCCACTTCTCGTGCAGAGTGAATCAATGCACGAGCAGGCAGGAATGCTCGCCACTTCCCGTGCAACCAAATCAATGTACGAGCAGGCAAGAATGCTCGCCACTTCCCGTGCAGAGCGAATCGATGCACGGGCAGGCAGGAATGCTCGTACAAACTCTAATACAACATTAACCAGTAACGAAATATACCAACGCAAGGTTCCAAAACAGCTCACAAACTATCTTTGTTTAACATTATATATACCTCTTCAATTTTTTCGATTTCTCTCTCCATGTACGCAAACATCATTAAAACGTGTTTGTGAGAACTTTATACTTAGATCATAGATTCAAATCTCAAATCAAAACTTATTTTTACAACCCAGCAACTACACTCATAAATAAAAATTAAAGCTTCCAAAATATATATATAAAAATCCAATTTTCAACATTTACCCTCCACCTAAACAATCTTCTCAAGTTACAAATAGACCAAGTCTCAAGTAAAATCCAAGATATAAATATGGAGTAAACATGAAATTTATTAAGACGTTTCAAAACCCAAAGTTCAACTCACAGTGAGAAATCAAGCTTCGACCCTCTACTAGATTGTTTTGCGCCTCAGTAGTGTTGCCTTGGTCGGGGTTCATTCGGGAGTACTTTGGTACTGAAAAAGTATCCAATTATGGTTCGAATTTGGGGTTTCGTCAACTCCGAGCAATTTCAACCTATCGATTTCGTGATCGAAGCTCGGTGGTGGCCGAAATCGGCAATAGAGGCTAGTGGTGTCACTCCCCTTTCTCGCGTCGATTTGCTGCACGTCACGGCCGGCCAGCAGCGGGGAGGGGTGGGTTGAGTCGGCGCCGGTGTAAGGAGCACACCGGTGGTCGCCGTTCGTCGGGGGAAGGCCAGAGCAAGAAGCTCCGGTGTGTAGCAGTGGCTGCGCGCACTGCGTACGGATTGCGCGAGAAAGAGAGAAAGAAAGAGATCGGGGGAGAGGGAGAGAAAGAGTGGGGGCTGTGGCGGTGGCATCGCCGCCTCCTGGCCGAATGGCGAGGGAGGGAGGCCGGAGAGAGGGGGAGAGAGAGAGAGAGAGAGAGAGAGAGAGAGAGAGAGAGAGAGAGAGAGAGAGAGAGAGAGAGAGAGAGAGAGAGAGCTCAGGGGGGAGGAGTGCGTCGGGGAGAGAGAACGGGAGGGAGAGTGAGTGAAGAGAGATAAATGTGTGTTTTAAAAAATCTGATTTGGTATTTAAAACCCATTAAATGCAATTTTACCAAAGTGCCCTTCACTTGAACGTCCGAAAAAAATCTAAACCGTAACTCCGATTTACACATGCTTCCTGTCTACAAATTTGTGGACTTGAGACCTTTCCAACAAGCCCAAAACTGAGATCAAAAACCAATTAAATATGATAGTCAACATTTCGGTCAAACTTTTATAAATTACAAAATTTAAAATGTTTAAAAAGAATAATTCAATTTCCGTCAAGTTCATCTTTTTTTTTGGTGAAAACATAAAACAGGCTATCAAAAATAAATGTGAACTTCCCACCGTCTCAACGTCTAATACGCTTCTAAATCAAATTATGAAATTCAAATAAGTCTCCTATAAAAATAATTAAAGTCTAGAAATTCTCAAAGAAATTTAGAAAAAATTTTCGAGGTCCCACAAACTAACTTCCTTTAAAGCCCTGTAAAGTCAAAGTTAAAAAAAATAAAAATTTTAAATTTCCAATGAAATTTAGGTCAGGTCGTTACAGTTAAAATCAAATTGAGGCAAGGTAGCCTCTTTGTCATATGAAGACCTGAGATCTTCTTCATCCACCTCTTCTTGGTCAACCAAAATTTCATAAATAATGTGGTCTTTTATTGGCTCCACTTTTGTTGGGGCACAAATAACCTCCTTTTCTTTTTTAGCCAAATTTCCCTTGGCTTCTTCAACAGCATGCTCAACAATACAGCTAGGCGAAAGGATTGTTTCAACATGTAAAGGCTTATTGAAAATAAGCTCTTTTTCAGTCTTTTCTTTCTCTCCTTGGCCCATCAAAGCTATTTTTTCTTCTCCTTTCACAAGTGGAGGAAGAAATCCATGTTCAACATGGTTAAGCACACGTTCTAGGAAGGTTGCTTTGTTCTCATGATTCCTTGCTGAGCAGATGGCTAATTCCAAGATTTCTAGTTGCCACCTCGGATTAATTCCTTCAAGCTTTTTCAAAATTCTTTCAATCTTTCCAGAGCTCTCTTCATTATACAGCCATTCAGTAGTTGGCTTCTTAGTTTTTTCAACTTTTCTAGAAATCTCCATGGATGAAGAATATTGACAGTGTGGTTGAAGAGAACTATGCCTAACAATTTGGCCATAATTTTGGTCTTGGGCTTCTGTGTAGGCATGGTACCCCTTGATAGGATCGCCCCCGGATTCCACCCTGAAACTCGGAGAGGTCCTGTGGGAATCCAGAATCAAGGAAAATCCTATCGAAAATTCGGCAGAACCTCCCCTGAAAATGGACTAACCCAAAATTTATTAGCCTGTAAAAACACTTCTAAAACATCAGCCACCTCTACCGCAAATGCAACAAGGGTCTCTGACCCGTCCAAGGATAAAATAAATAATATGCAACCAATTATACAGATTATCAGAGCCAGCTTAAAATTTATACAAATGAAGATATCAGGGAACTCTAGCCTACAAGGTCCTCAAACGTTTTCAAATGCCTCGACATTCCTCTTTGCTCGACCGTTCCTACCTGAGAGAAAATTTAAAACAAAACAGACAAGACGTAAAAGAAAAATCTCAGTGAATGGACATAAAAGGCTTTAATAGCGTGAAGTTTTTTGTAAACTCTAAACTTGATTTTTCTTTTTAAATCCCCCAATTTTAAAACAAATTTTCAAACCTTTCCGAAACGTCATGACGCCTTCAAATGCATGGATTTTAAATAAACTCAAGTATATAAAAGACTTCAAAGCTTCCCACAAAATAAGTTAGATAGTAATATCATTTAAATCCTCAAATAAAAACACTAATAGTCAAATTATTAAATCTCACAACTTAAAACTTAATCAAAGTAAGATCTCAATGACCGTATAAAATCACATCGTACTAGTACCCGGGGAACTGCTGGTCATACGTGCACGCAGAGCTTATAATGCTGGTCATACGCGCACGCAGAGCTTATAATGCTAGTCATACACTGCTGAGTTATCTCGAAACGAGTGCAGAGCAATATGAGATGCTAGTCATACACCGCCGTCGAGGCAAGTGCAGAGCAAATAAATGACGCTGGTCATACATCGCCAATTCATCTCTAGGCGAGTGCAGAGAAATTTGTACCTATTAAGAGAGGGTACTAGTAGGACGGTTTAAAACTGCTCAATTTAATATCGAAAACATTCATGCCCAAACAAGAATTCTGACAATTCAAGATCACCTCCTTTCAAATATGCCTCAAGGATAAGTCTTTTAAATTCAGATAATTTCTATTAGTTGTAATCAACTCGTAAAATATATTGCTTTAGGCTTTTCTTTGAAATTCCATTAGAAGACAAGTTGACATAAGTATATATAAATATAAACCATTTCCATTTACTTTAATACTCTCATGCTCAAAATTAAACCCATGACAAGAAATGTAATTTAAACTATTGAAATAACATGTCAATAAAACAATATCCAACTCGTAATCACTATTTTTAACCAAGACTTGAGATGACCAAACTAAATTAAAGACATAAATTTTGAAGAAATACTTTCAAACAAGGTCCAACTCATAATTTATTGTTTCTCACTCAAAGATAACAATAGGAGTCAAAATATGAAATTCATTAAATAATTTATAAACTAAGGTCCACTCACAAACCTTTTTAACTGAAACCATACTCGATTAAATCAAGAAAAGAATTAAATCATAAAATGTGCAAAATATTTCGGAAACCAAAAGTCCACTCACTGTGAAAGATCCTCCATCGGATCGTCTCGACCCACGGTCGTCTCACCTAGGATGGAGGTGATTGGCGCTAGGATATGGCCGAAATTAAAGGAGGAAGCTATGATGTTCTCTGTGTGTTTTCTCCGAGCAAGGATTGTGTGCAGTGCTAGGCTGATCAGAGACGGTTGGTGGGGGTTCCACGCCGGCGAGAGGATCTCGCTGATGGTCCGTTTCTGGTCGGGCGGTGGCCGGAATGGCTGGGTGGTTGAGATCTGTGCGTGCAGGGGGTGGGTTGCGGACTGGTGTGTTGTGTCTCTCGTCAATGTGGTGGCTGGCTGGCCAAGGGGGCTGGTCTGAGGGGGTTGGCGTCGACAAGAATAGCTCGCTGGTGATCTTGGGTCGTCGGGAAACTGGCCGGAGGGGCTGGCGTAATCACCATCATTTTCACCTTCATGATTCAAGCCTAAACTTTACCAAATCCTAGCAAACAAATGCATACACGCAAGCAAAGAAACAAATCAAACTAACTAATTTCACTCATATGAGCTTTCGAGCTTACTGGGTTTGTTGTATAACCCGGTACACCATGGATGTGGTGTAGGGTTTGTGTTTTGCAAGTTCAGCAGGCTGAGAAGGCAGTGAGGAGAAGACGAGGCAGTGGGACACATTTTGAGTTTTATCAATTATTTTTAATACAGTGGTTTTACATAAATATTTTATTTGAAAGAAATGTATTTATTTATGTTTATGTGCATGGCTCATTCTTTGAAAAAGGGTTGAAAGGCAATGTTTCAGTATTTTTATGGGCCCGAGGTTCGGGGCATTACACCCCTCAGCTGTATAATAGCCGTCATGACTATATTGTTGATTATTGTGATAGGGATACTCCTTGTTGGCTATATTTGACAGGACCGCCCCCGAATTCCACCCTGAAACCCAGAGAGGTCCTGCGAGATCCAAATTCAAGGAAAATTCTACCGAAAATTCGGCAGAACCTCCCCTGAAAATGGACTAACCCAAAATTTCCATACTTGTTAAAACACTTCTAAAAACAGCAACCACCTCTACCACAACCAAATAGAGTCTCAGTGTAACACCCCGAACCTCGGGCCCGTAAATACACTGAAATTTTGAACTTTAAACCTCTTTTCAAAGAATGAGCCATGCACTTAACATAATAAATAAATATATTTGATAATTCTTAGGGTGAGCCCAACACATTTATGTAAAATTTACTGTATAAAATCGATTAAATCAAATTAAAATGGGTCCCGCTGCATCGACGTGGTACGGTCCGACCTCGGTGATCACTACTACCTAGGGGGAACGTCAAAAACAAAATTTTGAGAAAAACTATCAGTGAGTGGACAAAATAAACTTCAAACCTTTCATTTGAAAACTATTTTATAAAACTGCTCATTCTCTTTGAAAAACCCCAATTTCTAGAATGATTTTTGAAACTTTTTGCAAATGACCAAAAGTTGGAAATATATCAAATATTCGTTGTAATGAACTCTTTCACAACTTAACAAATACCTTACATCATCAACATCATTCCCATAGAAAGGTTCTATATAACAACTTCAACTTGAAATTCCTTTTGAACCTAGAAAATAATGGGAAGTAATAAAAATGTTGTATCTTATAAAATTTCTAGCTAAAACCTCTTTTGAGTCTTGAATTGATAGAAAAATAACTAAAAATATTTTTATCTGATAAAGTTTTTAGTAAAAACGTTGGCCATATAAGCACCCAATTGACAGGCTCCACATTGGTACCGTATAAGACCGTCGCACCAAGTGGACCGTTTACATAACCTTCCACTCGCACCGTCGCAACGCCGTCATACGAGTGGAATTACGGTGTCCCTTGTACCGTCGCAACGCCGTCATACAAGTGGACTTATGGTGGCCCTTGTACCGTCGAATCGCTGTCGTACAATAAGCCAAAGTGTCGTACATGCACGTAGATTGCCCTTCCACCCGCACCGTCGCAACGCCGTCATGCGAGTGGACTTACGGTGTCCCTTGTATCGTCAAATCGCCGTCATACAAGTGGACATACGGTGGCCTTTGTACCGTCGAATCGCCGTCGTATAATAAGCCAAAATGTCGTACGTGCACGTAGACTACCCCCAAAGGGTGAGGCATCCCGGCACACGGCCCAAAGCCGATGTGTGTGCCATGATGGGTCCCAAAGACCTATTTGTATTTGTACCTGTGGGTGAGGGTACTTATATGGCGATTTGAAAATCGCTCTGCCACTTTCTAAAACCATTCTTGTAAATAGATAAAGTCAACGATTTCTTAAGCCTTTCACAAATCCTCAAATCATGGAATTAATAAATCGTCTCAAAATAATATAGCTCTTAAAACCATGAAATCAAACGGTCAATCCCTCGCAATTCATATAGTGCACTAATAGCACAAAAACGTCATCCGAACAAGTTCTGGGGTTTGTCCATTCATGTCAAACAATGTAAAACCTATTCGCTCTCCACAATTATTTTTTTCAATTTAATTTAGGTAAATAAGAACAAGGTATTCTCAATATCTCCAATCACGTTCCGTTCCATTTCTCGAGGGTTACGTAAAATGACCAAACTATCCTTAGAACTTAACCCAAAAGCCTAGGGTTTACTCAAACGTTATCTCGAAACTAAATCGATTAGTTTTAGTGAAATGAATACGAATGCCCTCATCGGTAAAATACTAAATTAAGATTCCAGGTTTCGGATTTTGGGTTCAATAATCGAAATAGCATCGAGTTACGAATTCTCCCGAGCCAACGTACCTGTTAAGACCAGACAACCAACAATTCGATATACAGGATTCACAACTTGGCCGTTCAACAGCCGAAATGGGCGGTAACCACCACGCACGATGGTTGCCCGGCCCTTAACAGCACACAAACACTCACCGATATGCAAATAGACCCTAGAATTGGCCTCTGGATGTCCTGGGGAGGCTGATTGACATGGAAGACCGCTCGACCCGCCACCACCAGTGGCGGAGCTGGCGGTGGCAGCAGCAAAACATCACCTCGACAGAAAATTTCAATCCAAAACAAACCCAAATTCAGTCCAACAATTTACAAGCAACAAATAAAAGGAATTAGGACAGAAATTGAGTAACAACAACTCAACGCGGCAACCACGCGCGGAGGGACTCGCGGTGGCTGTGAGTTTCAAACAGGGTTTTTCTATTATAGTGGTAATTGAGTCAAACAAAGTACAAAAACATGTAGAGGAGAAAGAGAGGATCAATTTGGGTACCTCACTCGACGGAAAAACCAGAAACTGGTCGGAGAAGACAACTGGCCCTATGACTTTGTTTTGCATGCTGCGGTGGTTCGATGAACGATCGAGAACCACCCCTAGACTCACCGCGACAAGGGGGAGAAGACCCAAGTGGTCTGGCGTCGCGTCTTGGCCGGAGACGGCAGATCATCGTCGCTTGGCTTCGATCGGGTTTGGCCTGGATTCGAAATTTGGCTGGGTTTCTGGGTGATCCGAGACCAAGGGAAGAGAGAGGAAGGGACGGCGAGCTCGGGGAGCTTTCGTCCGCCTCCATCCGCCGCCGGACGCGCGCCCACGCGCCGGTGACAGGACGGCGGTGCTGAACAGGCGAGAGAAGAGAGAGAGAGAGTATCGAGGAGAGAGGAGAGAGAATAATCCCCCGAAAATTCTGGAATTTTGGGTATTTATAACCCACTCATGCCAAATTACGAAATTGCCCTTCCCTTCGAATGCCCGTATCTCTCAAACTGTAACTCTGATTTATGCATGCTTTGTGTCTACGAACTCGTGGACTCGAGATCTATCCAACGGGTCCAAAGTCAAAATCAAAAGTCTACTAATTTTAAAAGTCAACTTTGGGTCAATTTCAATTTAAAACAAAATTTAAAATAAATCCAAAACCTTTTTAATTTCCAAATAAATTCTTAAAATGATCAAAATAAATTCTTAAGGTATTTAAAATAAAACTTTGAAAAATACGGAATCTCACACTCAGACCCAACAATTCAAATAAAAACCAACTTAAAGTTCAAGAGTGGTTATCAAAGCCACTATTATATTACAAAGAATTCTTTTACAAGAGTAAATGGCGCCTAGGGATATGGATGTAACTGCCTCGACGTTATTGGCTCGACCTCCACCAAAGCTACTACCTGGGGGGACAATTTAAGACAAAACAAGATAAACTGTGAGATAACTCAGTGAGTGGACAGTTTAATAAAAACGAAAACAAAAATAACTTCCTATTTCAGAAAATCCTCCAAAACCACGTTTAGCTCTAAGACCTCACGTCACTTTTTGAAATCCCCTAGTTTAAAACCATAAAGTTCATTTAAACTTAAGAAATTCAATAAAACAATGTATATTTTCTCAAGATAACAATTTCCTAAAACAAAAGAACCACAAAACATCGTAACAGCAACCTTGATAGAATTCAAAAGAATCCCTCACTTAAAATCATATTTAATAATTTCTGAAAATAATCAAATTCATTTTCCACCATGCTATATACCCTGAATAACCTGGCCATACACCTGTGCGGAATTCCTACATCGCACAGGCAGGCAATATCCTGGCCATACACACGCGTGGAGTGAAATCCAACACGTGCAGGCAATATCTTGGCCATACACACTTGCGGAGTAAAATCCAACACGTGCAGGCAAATCCTGGTCGTACGTGCACGCAGAGCAGCCCCCAAAAGGCGAAGCATCCCGACACACGGCCCAAAGCCTATATGTGTGCCGTGATGGATCCCAAAGACCTATCCAATCTGATAACCTGAAGGGTACTGCAAGGGTGGTTTGAAAACCATTTTTCCATAGCCCAAATATATCATTTTCCACCAAAAATAAATACCATTGAAATCCTTTTACAAATTTAAATCCATAAGCCCAAAATTTATTATTTCAAATATATTCAATATACATGAAACAAATCCAATCCTTTCGACAATACCCAAATTATTAAATAAATCACGTGAATGAAACAAGAGACTAGATTCTTTTCCAAAGTCCAACAACTCAGAAAAATCAACATGTAAATCTAGGTTTTAAAACTTATTTATGAATGCATTTTGAAATCCGAAATCCATTGTCATTAGTCAAATCCCAAATCATCTAAAGATATTATGCACAATAGAATTAATGAATTTTTATAAATTCATTTGAAAACCAAGGTTCAGTCTCTCTTGTTATTTCCAAATCAACTCAATTAATCAGATAAAATGCAAATTTCATAAATCATTTTAAGAAACAAAGGTCCACTCACAGAGATCGACCTAGCTTCGATCCTCCACCGGATCGTCACGAACCACAGTCGTCTCGCCTATAAAATACACAACAAAACCGTAAATTAGTCTCGGTTCAACGACGTTTAGACTGTGTATAAAACCTATGCGTCCCACCCGACTCTCGCTTAACACAACAATTAATAACTTACTCTTCTTAATCCATAAACACCCTCTCGTTGTAACGACCCGACCCAAATTTTCACTAGAAATTTAAATTTTTATTTAACTATATTTTTAAGAGATTTTTTTTAAGGTGTGGAATTGCATTTTAAAGATTATGAGATTTATTTGGAAAATAAAAGGGGTTTTGGTTTAAATATTTATTTTTGTTTTAATTTAAGCTTGACCAAAAGTTGACTTTTAAAATAAATGGGTTTTCGACTTTGACCTTGGGTCCGTTAGATAGGTTTCGATCCCCCGAGTTCATAGACACGTAGCACGCTTCGATCCGAGTTACAGATCGGAAGATATGGGCGTTTGAAGCGAGGGGCAATTTCGTAAAATGACAAATTGGGTTTAAAAATCTGATTTTTTTGAACTTTCTCTCTCTCTCTCTAGAACCTTCTCTCCCTTTCTATTTATCACCCCCCGCACTCTCTCTCTCTCTCTCACTCTCGGTTTTCCTCTCTCCCGCACCCTCTCCCCTGCGCCCACCAGCCCCAGCCACCCCACTCACCATCACCGGCCACCTCTGGCCAGCCTCTGGCTCCGGCGAGCTTCCCCCAGGCGCCGACCACCCCTCCGGCCTCCTCTCTCCCCGAGTTCTCTCTCTCCTCCTTTTCTCTGTGCGCGACCAGCTCAGCCTAGCCCAGCCCAGCCCGGTCAATTCCGGCCATTTCCCGACCAGTCCAGGCCACCGGCGAGCCTCCCCCAACGCCGGCCAGCTCGCCAGCTCCTCCTCCAGTTAGCCCAGCCCCCCTTGCGCGTCGGTGCTGCTCGGAAAGGCCACACAGGGCCGTCGACTTTTCCCTCCATTTTCAGTCAATTTCACCTCAAGTCTTCGAGATTCTTGGCGACACGATCGGGGTTCGCGACGATCCGGCGGAGGATCGACATTAGATTTTCTCACTGTTGTAGCTTTGGTGGAGGTCGAGCCAAACACGTCGATGCAGTTGCAATCATCTCCTTAGTCGGACCCTGTAGGCGCCATTTAATTTTTGTAAAAATTCCTTGTAATAGAATAGCAGCTCTGATAACCACCCTGCAAATTTCAAGTTGGATCTGAGACCCTATTTGGTTGTGGTAGAGGTGGTTGCTGTTTAGAAGTGTTTTTAACAGGTTTAAAATTTCTGGGTTAGTCCATTTTCAGGGGAGGTTCTGCCGAATTTTCGGTAGGATTTTCCTTGAATTTGGATTCCCGCAGGACCTCTTCGGGTTTCAGGGTGAAATCCGGGGGCGGTCCTGTCACTCATTTACCCTGAAAACTTCCCGGCTCAACTCAACATCACCCACACTTCCAAAACCAGTCATAAACTTAAAAGGAACCTGCGTATGGCTTATCTCGATCAAGAAAATCGTCCTAGAGTGGTTTCAGTATCAGCAAAGTCTCCAATTACGGTCCGAAACACCTTTCGGTTTCTCTAATCACTTCCAACCTACCCAAGATCAACAACCAACTCAAAAACCAACTCAACAATGGCTCTAAATAATCCTACATTCAAGAGAAGACAGTGGGTGTTTGAGACCACTGCGATTGCCACCCCAAGTGGTGGCTCCAAGACCAAATTTAGCCAAAATACCTAATTTCCTAAAATCTACTCATCCTTTTCAATTCTAAACATCGATTGAGGTTCCTAGGGATGAAATTGTCCAAGAAAACATCAATAACAGCCCTCTAATCCGAAAATTATAGAAAAATCTGAAATGACATCAAACCCCAGAATTTCAAGTTTATAAATTCAAGGTTTTAAACTACAAAACCAAAGGATAGTGAAAGCCCAATAAAAGAGGAAGAAAACCCACCAATTAATTTCGTGATCGGAGCTCCGAAGTGGTCGAAATCGACAAAATGGCCGGCAGCGTGACTAGCTTTCTCCGGCGTGTTGCTATACACAGGGGCGGCGGGCTAGCGAGGGGAGGCACGGAGGAGGACGGCCGGCTCACGGGGCTCACGTCGGTGATCTTGTGCCGCTGAGAAAATGGCCGGAGGCTGTCCTCCGATGATGGTGTCGCGCGCACATAAAGGAAGAGAGAGAAGAGGGTCTGCGGGGGAAAGAGAGAGAGTAGGCTCGGGGGGAGGGGGTCGGCGCCTGGGGATGTTCGCCGGGGCCAGGGGCTGGCCAGGGGTGGCCGGTGATGGTGAGTGGGGTGGCTGGGTGGTGCGCGCAGGGGAGGGGTGCGGGAGTGGAGTGAGAGAGAGTGCCGGGGAGAGAGAGATAAAGGGAGGAGAGAGAATGTTCTAGATAATGCTAGAGAGAGAGAGAGATCCTCTTTTAAAAAAATCTGATTTTTAAACCCAATTTGTCAATTTTACAAAATTGCCCCTCGCTTCAAACGTCCATATCTCTCAAACCGTAACTCGGATCGGCGCGTGCTACGTGTCTATGAAATCGTGGGCTCGAAACCTATCCAACGAACCCAAAGTCAAAATCAAAAGCCCACTAGTTTTAAAAGTCAACTTTTGGATCAAGCCCAAATTAAAACGAAAATTAACAATTAAATCAAAACCTTTTTATTTTCCAAATAAATCTCAAAATCTTTAAAATACAATTCAACATCCTTTAAAAAAATCTCTTAAAAACATAGTTAAATAAAAATTTAAATTTATAGTGGAAATTTGGGTCGGGTCGTTACAATATTGCCATCACAATAGTCACCAACATAATCTTGGCTACTTTCGTAGGAATGGCCATGATATTGGCCTTCAGATTCAGTGTGGGAATGGTACCCTTCAGTTGCATAATAGCTGTCATGACTATATTCGCTACTACAAAAATGTCGATATATATCAGTCGTGGACTAATATCTATTTGGGTAGTCATCTGATATAGCAAATCGTGATATCTAATGTTCACATTTTAGATATCAGTTTTAAACTGATATGTAAACATTGTTTATATATCTTTTTTTTTTTTTTTTTTCAACCTGATGTCTTAAATACAAAATAGATATCCAATTTGATATTATTTATGATATCTATAAAATCTGAGTATCAATAGTTCTAGTCAATAGATATCGTATTTGAGGTAGAATATGATACAAAACCATGATATCAATATCAGGTTTGAGGTAGAATATGATATAAAACCATAGTATATCAGGTTTAAAGTAGAATATGATTTAAAATCATGGTATTAATATCAGGTATATGGTAATATCTGATATCTAATGTCGATATCAATATCAGATATGAAACATACCCTGATATCTAAACATTGTTTATATATCAGGTCTGCAAAAGAATCAAATATCAAAACAATATAACATTTCAGTTTTTAAACCAAAACTGATATTGTTTATTATTTCAAATTTAAATAAGGGATTTGAAATGTATGATATATATATATTTTTTACCTAAAAGGGATATCAATGAATTGAACATATAATTGTGCCTGTAATTTGAAATGGCCTGAATTTGTGCAAGTATAAAATCTTTCATTCCTATATATTTCATATTCCAAGCACCAATAACATTCAAAGTACCCAAAAAGGGATTACAATACAATACACACAAGCACTACAAGAAAAACCTTAATATATATCAGTGATAAACCGATATCTATTTAGGTTTCCAACCGATATATTGAGTGCTGATATCTATTCTCCCATATTACATATCGGTTATACACTGATGTCTATACTATATTAGATATCGTATTTGTTTGATAATCTGATATGATATACCACCATCGTTATCAGATATTAATCATTTCTGATATCTTAAAAACTGCATTCCGATATGTAAGATACTTATGATATCATTAGTAATTTTGAAACCGATATAAAAAATGTATTCAATATCGTCTTGGTACTTAAAATTAGATATAAAATGAGTATAGCATATCGGTTTTGTAATTAAAATTGGATATAAATGGTGTATCACATATCGGTTTGGTACTTAAAATCTGATATAAAAGGTGCATAACATATCGGTTTTATACTTAAAATATGATATAAAAGGTGTATAACATATCGATTTTGTACTTAAAATCGGATATAAAAGGTGTATAACATATCGGTTTTGTACTTGAAATCTGATATAAAAGTATCCTTTACATATCGGTTTTTTGTTTTTTAAATGATGTTGAAACATCATTTCTTATCATTGCATTTTTACATAATCTGATATGCAATAGGCTTTTGATATGGATAAAAATTAATTAGTAAATATGCATCCACGCAACAATTACTAAGCTTCTAAAGTAATCCAACTTAAATTCTTCCATTCATATAAATGAATCCAACATCCAAACTCAGTAATGAAGTTAACAAAATAAGATTACAAATCCATATAAAAAGATGGATAGCCCTCATCATGTATACCTCAAAATCACTATCCTATCTCCATAACCTTCACAAAATCCATCTCTAGCTAGCTAGATCCTAATTAAACACATGCTAGGCCTAAATTCTGCCTATACAAAAGATTTGAATGTGAACTAGCTAGTATATATCTTCATATCCACAACAAAATGCTCAAAAAGGTACCAAAAACATGCATGTTAGTCTAAATAAAATTCATGGAAACATAATCTCCCCATTCAACTCGGACTTCATCTATTTGTTCATGTGTGTAACTGCTCCTCTTGTTCTTCAGGTGACTCCACTGAAAACAAGAAAGAAAAGTGCATTAATTAATAAGATTGCAGCAAGGATCCCAAAGTATTGAAAAGTGCATTCAGCAAGGATCCCAAAGGGCATTAAGAAAATATAGGCCAAAAGCATGAATAAGATTGCATCAAGTATTGAATTTAGATGGCTGCACATATATATGATTCAGATGGCTTTCAGATGGCCTACATTTCTTGCATTCAGCAAGGGCTTTCAAATGGCTGCACATATATATGATTCAAAAAATGGATCATGCAAGTATAAATGAGTAGTCACAGTATCAGCCTAGAGTTCAGCAATAATGCAAGTTAAAAATAATGGAAATAGAAGAGAAATGCAGACCATCAACCCAAACACACTCTTTAATGCACACAGCACCAACCCAAACACACATACACAGAAAAAATTAAAAATATGCAAAGCCAGAGAACAAAGTCTTAAAAACCAGCAACAAACTAGTATTCTAGCTAGGCCATCCCTTCCTCCTGTAATTCCCTTTTACAAGTTTCTTAAGTTAGAACTGTACAAAGGATAGCAAAATATACGAGTCAACGGCCCCAATAGGAGTAAGTATTCTAACCTGCGACTCATATGCAAGGGTTGTGTCCTCAACTATTTCCTTCATGTACCTCATGACATAATATCCACATTCAACACCACCCGGTTGTTTAGGACATTATAGATAAGCAAAGGAAATTACATAGAGTTATACTTAATTAAATTAGTCCAATGTGTAAGACATAAGAAACTTAAAGACTTAAGTAATACATAGACAATTACATAGAGATGCTTCCAAGTTGGTGATTTCGAACCTTTCCTTCCCGTAACCCCATTAAATCGTCTAATAGCACTAGTTTAGACAAAATATCAATTTAAGTTATATATCACAATTTAATATACAATCCATATTATGTAAGATGGTACATATTAATAGACACTTACGTGTTCACGACATCCATCCAGGCTGCGTTACTGGTTTGTCTTGGGAGAGGGTCCATGATGTGGACCACGTCCTTTTCTTCATTAATGATTGTCAAAATCCGATGGTTACTGTCAAATTGAACGATACTTAGCCAAAGAAATACACATGAGCATAAAACAAGCATTAAAACATCAACCAGTCAAGGGATACCCAGCATTGAATGGCACTAAAAAGACACAATCGCATTTTCCTTGCTGGAACCTATCTGCTAGGTAGGTTGATCTCCGCTCTGGGTTTCCAACTCCCACAGAGATGCGTGCCGGGTCCACCAAACCAACCATGTCAGTCATGTTTGATTCGATCAGCCTATCGTACAGGTGCCTATCAATGTTTTTACAATGCATGTGTATCAGAAACAGTTCAAGTTGAGAAATAGTTGAATAAATTAACTATGCATGTGGTTGAAAGAGTAAAATTACCTCATGTACACAACTAAGCATGTGGCTGAAAGTTCTTTCATCTCCAATAAGCTAGTAATATCCTCTTTTAATATATAAAGTCTTTGGACATCTCCAAAGACTTCTGCCTCCACTTCACTACTCATGACTTTGCCACTAGTGACCATTGTTTCCGTTGCAAATCGATACAACAACTTGCATTGCTTCGGGACATGTTTTTCGGCTGCTTCCTTCTTGAATAGCTCTTTCACCATGGCAGGAACCTGCTTTTTCTAGTTATAGGGTATCAAAGATAAACAAGAGCTTGTTAGTGATTTACTAAGACAAAGACACATCAGGCATATTGGAATTTTGACCATAACTTTCTTGCGTAGCTGTGGATTTATTTTTCATTCATTTGGCAGATAATGGTATGCTGAATTGTGATAATTTGATGGGTCTCACTTATTTTTTTGGCCTTTACATCAATTGCTTCTTAATATTCATGTTTCTGTCAATGTGATTAAGTCTCAAAACTCTGGCAAATAGGATTAAAACTGCTTAGAATGTAGGTCAGGCTTGCTTTCTCTATGAAATAGCTTTAGAGTGATGCCCTGCTGATTGTTTTACACCTCCTAAGGCCCTAATCATCAAGAAAATTGTGTTGCTTCAGATGCTGGTTTTATATAAAAGAGTGGTCTATGTTGTTTCTGCTGTTAGGAAGATAGAAGATAATAGTTTTATAGTAATATTAAAACCTTGGAAATACTGCATTTAGTTCTAGAGAATCAGTGGCCTTCACAAAAAAAGTTTTAAGAGCATGTTTCTGATGTCTAGCTAGATGCAGATAAAGTTTAGACAAATTCAGGTTTATTAAACTGCTAGTGACAAACATGTAACTCGCTGAAATGTGAAGGAAAAACACAAGTGACCTGAAGTTGGTATTTACCTTCTTGTTCCCAACAATAACAAGCTCTTGGGGCCAAACCACATGGCTTCCAACAGCCTGCCCAACTGTGATTAACTCGTCCCTTACCGGGAAGGAAAGTAATGCTTCTTCCTTGTTGGCAATGTCAATTGAAACCCTCACATTTCCCTCACCTAAGGGAACACCGTGTACTGTGTTGGATGCCATATCAATCACTGTACCCCACGCAACAATGTTGGCGACATCTCATACTGCCAGTTTGCACGATTTCCCTACACAAACATAACAACTCATAAGCCTAAACCTAAAATCAGATTTGTAATCAATAGCTTTCTTTGGCTTAGAAACAATCAAACTTAAGTATATTACTTGTCATATGAAAACATGGCACCAAAGAATCATCGTTACCTTCATTGCTGCCTTTTCCATCTCTTCCACCGACACTACTTCAACTTTCTCTTCAACATCAACCTCTGCATCCTTAGCCTTTTCCTCACCAAAGCAACTTGCTTTATCGGAGACCATCCCTGTACCTGGAACTTGTTTTGGTGTAGTCACATTGTTCATTGACTCCAACTTCTCAATTTTGTCCAACAACTCCCTATTGTTCCTTTGCAATATAGCCACTAGGTCTCTCTTACTCATGGTCATCTCATCCCTAGTTTTTTTTGGGATGTTGAAGTACACCGAAGGATTGATATTTCCCCCCACACCCCTGACCCTACCGGCATGCTCCGGAGTATCCAATGCCATGCTTAGAACATCATTAGCACCTTCCACCTTCAACTCTCCAGCTTTCACTTTGTCCATCAACTCGTCCTGCCAAAATAAGAAAAACATGAACAGTTTCAGCATATCACTACACAATCAATTATCCAACCTCAATCTGTGAGATTCAGTAGCTTACTATGACTTTAGCCACAGGCATCACTTCTTCAGTCAAGTTCCCATTACAGTCTTCCCTAGCTTTCTTCCATAGGATAGAGCGGTCTAGATCATCTTCATCAACAATTTTCTTCCTCTATTCAGCATAAAATTAACCATATATATAGTTAGTCCAACCTCCAATTCCCATTACATATAGTTGAAAGACAAATCAATTATGGGATTCTTATAGCCTTACTAATTCCTCCTCCAAGCCAATATATCCCTTCCTTGATAACCTATGATGATACTTCCACTTTGCAGTTCTTTACCTTTGAGCTTCGTGTAGTTCCTACGATGACGACACCACATACCACAAACATTAGACCCTAAATGGAAGCTAACAAACATATATATGTACCACAAACTTTGAATTCTAAACTGAAATCTTTACCAGAAAATCGTTTGATAATCGTTGAGCAACAAAGGCAGTCCAATCCTCCTGTGCAATAAAGTCGTACTCCTTCGGCCTGGTCTGCAAAGCTTCCGCTTCCGGGTCATCTTTGAATGGCAATATGTATTTGGTGGTTAATGTAGTCTTGAAAGACCTCCATTTACTGCTAGCAGATGACAACACCCATTTCCTGCTTTCTTTGGCCAACTCAAACGCTTTCTACAAGGAACAAGTATAATGCTTATGCAACTGAAATTATAAAGCTTATGTGACTGAAATGTTAATGCTTATGCGACTGAAATTATAATGCTTATGCGACTAAAATTATAAAGCTTATGCGACTGAAATTATAAAGCTTATGTGACTGAAATTATAATGCTTATAATGAATTGAAGATGAAGCAAGTGTGTAACAAGTGTATCTAAAGGAAGTGTGTAATGAAAGAAAAATGCTTATAATGTGGCAGAGCATTATGTGGTAGTGTATATGACAATATGCCTATATCATATACGCAAGTGTGTATAATGGCAAATTTGTATATCCATGTTAAAGTATCAACGAGTGGGCAGTAAGAAGAGTAACATTCCCTTAATTTTCTTGTGCCAATTAGGCTAAACTGTTACAGGCATATTCTTATAGTAGAAAATTTATGGTATCTGGTATAATGTATGCCTCCCACTCTCTTCTAAACAATAGTATATATAATTATAATGTATGCCTCCCACTCTCTTCTACAATAGTATATATAATTTACAAACTTTTTAATTAAGACACATACAGATTCAAATGACACCTTGATTATAAGAAATTTTATGAAGGTCTTAATTACCTGAACATCGTCCCAAATGTTCTGCTTTAGGTCATCTGGCACTTTCGGCCAGCGAGTATGCGTAATAGGGATAGTTGTCCTTGCCAAAACTCCTATGTAAGAAGCCAAGTACAACCTTGTTTCCCCTACTGGCAAGCCATGTGAGTTGTAATCCACTTTCAGCTTTCGACCTAAAGCCTTCTTAACGACTATTTTGTGCATCTTTGTAACACCGCGTCAGGATTTGCTGCTGCCTTCATCTGTAACAGTGTCCTTTGAAGTCGAACATGCTTTTTTGTTATCCTTGGCCTTGGAAACTGCAGGTTTCTTGGCCTTTGATTTTGGGGTGGCAACCCTCTTGCCTTTCGATTTCGCAGCTGCAACTTTTTTTCTTGATGGTGTAGCCATTATCAAGTCATATACCTGAAAACATTAGTAGCTTCAAAGTTAGAGCAATACTTACTTGTGTGCTTAGTAACGTGTAAACTGACAGGTTAGTGACAAAACCAACAATCAAGAAAAGAAAAAGAGATAGAAACCTTTAAATTGAAGCTCGATCATTGAAATTAAGTGACAAATAAAACCTGAATAAATTCAAACCTTTTGACAGGACCGCCCCTGGATTCCACCCTGAAACCCGGAGAGGTCCCGCGGGAATCCAAAATCAGGGAAAATCCTACCGAAAATTCGGCAGAACCTCCCCTGAAAATGGACTAACCCAAAAATTTCAAACCTGTTAAAAAGCACTTCTAAACAGCAACCACCTCTACCACAACCAAATAGGGTCTCAGACCCAACAATTCCACAGAAATCCAACTTAAAATTTGTAGAGTGGTTATCAGAGCTACTAATCCTATTACAGCAATTATTACATTTAAGGATAGGAACTTCTAAAAGGGAAATGAATCCCTACAAGATCCGGGGGCAGAAAACGGATGTGATTTGCCTCGACGCGTTTGGCTCGACCTCCACCAATGCTACTACCTGGGGGACAATTTAAGACAAACAAGAAAGCGGTGAGATAGGCAGTGAGTGGACACTTAAATGGAAATGAAATCAAGTCTAAATATTTTTAACTCTAAAACCTCACGTCGCTCTTTGAACACCCCCAGTTTTAAAATCATTTTCAGGCTTAAGAGTATTGTAAAAACTAAACCAAAGCACCAACTCTTTATCGAATAAAACTTCAAACATTAAAAATTCTGAGTAGTTTATAAATTTAAAATAAAATATCGAAATAAAACTGTATAATACATTTATAATAAAATAATTTAAACTGAAAACTTCTTTCTCAAAACCACTCTCAACATACTGAAAAATTTATAAAACTGCTCAACTGAAACCGTCATACTTAAAAACCTTTTGCTGTCATAAACTCATCACTTAAAATACTTAACAGTTGAAAACACACACCAATCAGTTACCCATAGAATCTGTCATACATGCGCAGAGCCGAGGATCTGTCATACGCATGCAGAGCCATAAATAATCTGTCATACATGCGCAGAGCCGAGAATCTGTCATACGCATGCAGAGCCACAAATTCTGTCGTACGTGCACGCAGAGCGGCCCCCAAAGGGCTAAGCATCCCGACACACGGCCCAAAGCCTATGTGTGTGCTGTGATGGGTCCCAAAGACCTATTAAATCTGGTAACCTGGAGGGTACTGCAAAGGTGGTTTGAAAACCGATAACTCATAAACACATAATTCAAATTTCAATCCTTTCATTTTTCTTCCAAAACTCTTCTTAACCAAACCAAACTCATCGAATATACAGTTGTTCAACTCAAAATATCTAAATTCATAAATCCATGAAACTTTGAAATGCAAAAACCATAAATATCAATTTTAAATTTAGGAAAGAAGAATTTAAAAGCCAAATTTTAGCTTAAAATCCTTTAGCTTAAATTCAAACTCAATATAGCTAAGTAATGGAATTTAATCATCAACATGTAAAATATTTCAAAAAGATTAAAAGTTAGTCCACTCACAGTGAGAAAATCTAATGTCGATCGTCCGCCGGATCGTCGCGAACCCCGGTCGTCTCGCCTATAATTAAACAACAAAATATAGATTAGTCTCGGTTTTACGACCTCTAAAAGGATATGTGTGTGGAGTCTAACGTCCCACTCGACTTCGTTCCTACGCGATTGGTTTACGATCTACATGAATTGACCAATAACACTTCCACAAACGCCCCTAAGGTTTCCCGGTTCCACCTAACCACAATCACTATGACTATTAACGATAACCCAATCAACCAATTATCATAAATACTCTAAAAGTATGAATTATCAGTGGGGGTTTCGAAACCATAGAGGTTGCTGCCCAATGTGGCTGTTTCAAGCCCAAAAATTTTCTCAATCTTCATATACATTCACATCTAACATCCAATTTCGGTTTTCCTAAACATGAGATTGTCCAAACCACACCAAAATTACCCCAAGACTGAGCCAATCCTCAGCAAACCCGAAATGGGTTCCAACTTGTAAATCAAACTTCCCAAAAACTCAAATGTCTCTAAATTATTCTAAATTTCAGATTCTAGATGACCAATGGGTACTTTAGGGATGTAAATCATCTCAGAAAACAAAGAGAAAAGCCATCAATTTGAAATCTACATAGGAACCCGAAATGGCCCTTCAATCCTCCAAAAATCCAATTTCCAAATGCTCAAATTGGTCAAGACAGAGTAAGGAGAATTAAAGCCCAGAAAAAATGGAGGAAAACCCACCTGGTATGGAGGTGATTGGCGCCGGAAAACTGGTCGGAGAAGGGAGAGAAGCCGGCGGCCAGTGGAGCTCTTCTGACAGCAACCGCGCGCAGGGGGTGGCTGGGTTGGCTGGAGGAGTGGCCAGGAAAAATGGTCGGCGTCGGGAAGGCTCGCCGGAGGTCTCAGGTGACCGGAATGGCCGGCGGCGTGGGTTTTGGGTGGCTGGGTGCAGAGGTTGGGTGCACACAGAGAAAGGGGAGAGAGAAAAAACACGAGGAGAGAGAGAATAGGCTCGGGGAAGCTGGTCGGCGCTGGGGGGTGTTTGCCGGAGCCAGGGGCTGGCCTGTGATGGTGAGTGAGGGTGGCTGGGTGGTGCGCGCAGGGGAGAGGGTGCGGAGGAGAGGGAAAACCGAGAGAGAGAGAGTGCGGGGAGAGAGAATAAATAGAGGGAGAGAGAGTTCTAGAGAGAGAAATTTCTAGAAAAATCTAGAGAGAGGAAATCTGATTTTTAAAACCCACTTTTATAAATTTACAACATTGCCCCTCACTTTAAACGCCTATATCTTTCAAACCGTAACTCAGATCGAAGCGTGCTACGTGTCTATGAAATCGTGGGATCGAAACCTATCTACCGGACCCAAAGTCAAAATCGAAAACTCATTCATTTTAAAAGTCAACTTTTGGTCAAGCTTAAATTAAAACAAAAATAAATAAATCAAAGCTCTTTTTATTTTCCAAATAAATCTCAAAATCTTTAAAATACAATCCAACATCTTTTATAAACCTCTTCAAAACATAGTTAAATAAAAATTTAAATTTCTAGTGAAAATTTGGGTCGGGTCGTTACACCTTTAGATTGTCAATTTGTGGTTTTGGAGTGATCAATCCATACACCCTCACAATTATCCCTCTTGTAACTGTTATCATCCTCTCCCATTATATCATCAAATTCCTCAACAGGAGGTAATCCAAGGCTAAAGGATTGATGGTCAATAATGGTGTCCCCCAACTCATCCTCATGAGCACAATCATTAAACTCTCTATTTGGGACTGCAAGTACCACTGACCAATTAGAGTCTAGTGGGTCTTCTATATAAAATACTTACTTCACTTGGGCAGCCAAAGCAAATACGTCTTTCTTATGACTTATCCTACTAAGATTAACCAATTGGAACCCTAGTTCATCTGTCTTAATTCCCTTATTGTTCTCTACCCATTGACATTTAAACAAGGGCACCCTAAAGTCGTTATAATCCAGTTCCCATATTTCTTCGATAACACCATAGAAAGACATATCAGTGTAGACATGATTTTTATCCTTCGCGCTTGCCACTTACATTGTCTTTGCCACCAAGGTCACCCCACTGTTTTGGACTGTGCGTATGGAATCACGTGCCTTTGTGTGATAATGGCAGCCCTCAATCTGATAGCCCTCATACTACAACACACTCATAGGTGGACCTATAGCTAGCCGCCTCAACGAGGCCATTATGCCACTTTATCCACCATTGATTAACTCTGCCACCTATGAGAACAAAGGTTAGGATGTCATTTTTAAAACAGAAACACAACACCAAATAGATAGCATTAGGCTAAGTGGTTTTAAAGGTAACAAAGTAATACCTTGTCACGTAACCAATAGATAAATCTGCGGTTGTGCTCTTCTAGTAGCCACTTTTCACTTCTTTTTTTACTTGAATAAAGGGTTTTTAAGTAAGCCCAAGTACAATTATTAAAACATGTATATTATGCATTACAAAAACTGCTAATTAAGTGTGTATTTAACACAACCAGTGAGCTTACTCGGCATACGAATCGCATTCAGCGGCATTCTCCAAAACACAACGGTGAGCTTGTTCCCAAACTTCACGGTCTACATTAACTACCCTACCACCTGATAGAGGCTTACTAGTCTTTGGTGCACCCATACGCGAAGAGGGAGAACCAATTGCATCTACCCCAGATAAATATTCCGAGCAAAACTCCACGGCTTCCTCAACAATATAAGACTCAGCAATGCAGCCCTCTGGACGATTACGGTTCTGGACATAACCTTTTAACACTTTCATGCCTCTTTCAAATGGATACATCCACCTATAAGAGACTGGTCCACACAATCGTACCTCTCTAATAAGGTGCACTGTTAAATGGACCATTATATCAAAGAATGAAGGTGGGAAAACCTTCTCCAGCAAACACAAGGTGGTTACAAGATCAGACTGAATTTTATCCAACTTGGACACATCAACCACTTTGGAGCATAGGGCATTAAAGAAGAAACACAGTCTAGTAATAGCATATCTCACATTCTTGGGCAAAACTGAACAGATGGCAACAGGTAGCAATTGTTGCATTAAGGTGTGGCAATCGTGAGACTTAAGACCGAAAAGTTTGAGCTCTTCCATGGATACTAGGTTTCGTATATTTGAAGAGTAACCTTCTGGGACCTTGATACTAAACAAACACTTGCATATAGCTTTTTTCTCATCCTGAGAAAGTGTATATGGAGCTGCAGGCAGAAATGTCCTCTTGTTCCCAATTTGTGGTGCCAAGTCTAGTCTTACCCCTATTTCCACGAGATCTAAACGGGCAGCCACCCCATCTTTTGTCTCACCTGGAATGTTTAGTAAAGTCCCAATGATACTCTCGCACACGTTCTTCTTAATGTGTATTACATCGAGAGCATTCCTTATATGAAGGGACTTCCAATACTCTAGGTCAAAGAAGATTGATCTCTTCTTCCAACATGGAGCATAGCTTTCACCACCTAAGTTGTCCTTTCTTTGTTTCTTCCCAAAGATACAATTGATTCCTGAAACTCTTTCCAAGACTTGATGTCCACATAGAGGTGTAGGAGGCTCACGCTCATCTTGCTTGTTATTAAAAGCAGCCATTTGTCTCCGATATGGGTGGTGGCTTGGTAAGAATCTTCTGTGGCCTTGGAAACAAATTTTCTTACCATGTTTTAGCCTAACAGAATCTGTGTTTTCTCCACATATGGGACATGCTTTATACCCTTTCACTGAGGCCCCAGACAAGTTACCATAAGCTGGAAAATCATTGATCGTCCATAGAAGTACAGCCTTCAAAGTGAATGAGTTTTTCCTAAAACCATCATACACTCCCTCAATTCCATTCCATAGAGCTCTCAAATCCTCAACCAATGGTTCTAAATACACATCTATGTCATTTCCTGGCTACTTAGGACCCGAAATCAACAAACTTAGCATCATAAATTTCCTCTTCATGCACAACCACGGAGGAAGGTTGTAGGTGACTAAGAGGACAGGCCAACAACTATATCGACTACTTAATGAACTGTGTGGATTTATCCCATCAACCGAAAGGGCAAGCCTTAGATTTCTAGGCTCGATTGCAAAATTCGGCCATTTATGGTCAACCAACTTCCAAGCTGGAGAATCAGCTGGATGGCGCATGATGCCGTCACTCACTCTCTGATCGGCATGCCAAGTGAGGTTCTTCGAAGTTTCACAAGATTTAAACATTCGTTTAAACCTTGGAATAGGAGGAAAGTACCACAATACTTTGGCTAGCACCCCTTCCTTCTCAACTGCTCCTTTGTTTACCTTCCACCTAGAGAGATCACACTTCGGGCACCTTGTTTCATCTTCATACTCCTTTCTATATAAGATACAATCATTCGGGCAAGCATGTATCTTCACATACTCCATTCCTAAAGCAGCCAATGTGTTCTTCTCCTCGTATATAGACAAGGGTAGCACATTACCATCAGGTAGCATATCTCCAAAAGCAACCAAAAAATCAGATAAGCTACTCTTTGTCAGCCCATGTTTTGCCTTCAGGTTGAACAATCTGACCAATGCAGATAACCTGCTGTACTTATCACAACCAACATATAAGGGCATTTCCCCTTCCTCAACGAAAATCTGAAACTTGTCCGGATCATGATTGAAATTATCAAACGCTCCTTCGCACATGTCTACTGTTTCAGAACCAAGAAAACCATATTGCTCATCCCTACTGACACTAGCTTTACCATGCCATATCCAGTTGTTATACCTTTCATCAAAACCATGAAAGTACAAATGCTCCCTAACCACTTTTACCATATACTTACTCAAGTTCCCACATCTATTGCAAGGACAATGGATGTACTTACGTTTGCCACTATTGCCTACTCCTAACCTTAGAAAATTCTCAACTCCCACCTCATACACCTTACTCCTTCTATCAGCATGTATCCATGTTTTATTCATTGAACTTACCGATATCAACTTCACATGAAGAGAAACCAAGTTAATTCAATACCAAATACCAATTAAAGATGCAAAATATATAGCTATTAAGACACCTATTTCCCAAAACAACAATCTAGCAAAGCCACAATCCACAATTATTTCAGCATTCCTAACACAAAAACATGCAAAATAATAAACATACAACACAATTTTCACCAATTTTTAAGCATATATATAATGCAAAAATAAGATGTTTCAGAAATTGCATAATGCAAACATATGTAAAAATAAAAGGGTATGGGGCTGGGAAGAATCTGTTAAATCATCTATGTAGCCTAGCTCTTTTTTATAGCAATTAATTAGACAAATAAAAGCTACAAGTTTAAGTATTGCACTAAGAGAATATACTCATAGGTCCTCTATAACGAGAATTTATTTTAATTCTCATATTTCATTATTAAATTTACATAAATTAAATCTTATATCTATTATAGCACAAACTGAAATAAATAACCAAAACAAAACAAATTTATTATAAGCAACTAAGCAACTCATTTCGTAGTTAATAATAGTAAGATTTACAGTGGATATGCTTGGTCCCATAATTGCCTGATAATGCAAAATACTACATCACCCTAGATTCTTTCATTATAGTTCAAGCACTCTCTTCAGGAAATCAATTTATTCTTGCCTTCAATATAGTTCAAGCACATGTGATCCCTTCATATTCTTGAAACCAACCACAGAGTACATGTCAAGTATATTTGATATACTTTACTACACGAAAATTGGCTGCACATCATAAAAGGAAAAAAAGCAGAGAAAAGTTACCTGCAAAAGCCTTAAGTTAATTGCTTAAAGCAGAGATCAAAGGTTTTCCTTGCTTTTTCTGACAGTATGTTGCACCATTACCATATAGGCATATACCAACAAACTCTGGGTATAAATGATTTCCCCGGAAGCAAATAAAATTTAAAGGCCCTGCAAAGAAATAAAACAAGTTCAGCCCCTAAATAAACATTATTTCCTTTTAATTAGTGAAGGAATTTTGTATACAGACAACAACAAGAAACCTGCCACACTGCAAAATCTCAGAAAATCTAAACCAATCTGAAAAGTTACTAGTTTTACTAAGATTCAAAACAGGGATCTTGTGCAGTTCATCTCCCATCCAAACTACAATGTTGCCTGTTTGGCCTCCATACTGCCACCCCATATATTGAAAACCCAATTTCAGATTCACCAAGACATACAAAAATACCAATAACCCACAACCAATTAATCACCTATAAATATTCATCTAGGATGATCGAAGGAAATTTATGGTGATTGAGCCCGAACACAAACTGAAATTAAAAATCATCGATCAACTAACCAATGAATTTAGTTAACAATATAACGTCAAGAAAGGAAACAAAGGGAAAGATCCCAGCACAAAGTCAAAATACAAATCCCTGTGAACAAAACTTGTAAACATAGCAAGATAGTTTCCTAGCAAATCTTTCTCAGTAACAGATCCTCCTAGTGAATTAAATACGTGACAATATCCTGTTCCAAAGAGAGAGAAATTGAAAACCAAGAAAACCCCTAATTTCGAGAAGCAAACAAACCTATGGAAATCCCTAATTTGAAGAAAACCTAAACAACAACAAGAGAGAAGAGGACAAAGAGATAGAGAGAAGAGGACAGAGATAAAGAGAGAACCCAGGAGAGATGAGACTGAGCTTACCTTTTGACGCCGCAACCCAGGAGGATGAGATAGTTTGTACTTGACCGCCGACGCAACTTCGACTTCGACGGCAAGGTCTGAGTGAGAACGAGATGCGCGAGAGAGAAAGAGATCGACAATGGCGGCGATCGAGTGTGTGTCTCAGTTTGTGTTTGAGAGGGTGAGAGAGAAGGAGATGTCTCCATAGAAGGGAATGTGTGTGTGTGGATATCGTGACTGGGGTTGGAACACTTAGCCAAAATTTTTAAGTTAGGGGAAAAAATTCCCCCGTGTTTTTTTTTTTGGTTAAATATAGATATCAGATATGATTTTTACATATCAGTTTTTAAAAAAACTTAATCAACAGGGAAAAATTAAGATATTGGAAAAAAAAATGGTGATATGTTAATGAGTTTAGACATCGTCTACAAAATTAACCGATATCTAAAAATATACGATATCGGTTAATGTAAAAACTGATATTAAAAAAGTGATGTCTATTACAGTTTTTCTTGTAGTGAAGGAAATAATCTATACTCAATGTTGTACATAAAAAATAAAAGAGTTGGTAGTGAAGAATATATATATATATATATCATGTCCTTTTATTGAGAGTGTAATACTTGGCGTCTCTTTCTTTAGCCTAGGGAGCTCAACTTCCTCAAAAGCCTGCAATTATTAAAAGAACTCATCACATTAATTGGCACATTATCCACACAGAGATGAAAATTGCCATAGGACCAAAGTAGCTAGCAACACTAAAAATACTTCTAACCACAAAAAATGTATAACAAACTTATGATTGTATTTTATTCTCTTTATCACATATTTCAGTTAAAGAAATCATATAATAATAAAAAAAATAAAAAATAAAGACAGAACAAGCTAAAGGAATTTGAATGTGCATCAAACTAAAGGAATTGTCAAATAAAATAAACAAGCGAACCTCATCTTCGCTGAATTTATTAGCACTACACATCCTCTTAAAGAGTTCACCATCAGCTATATATTTGATCAAAATAGCTAAATGAATCAAATTCATCAAACATTATTAATACCATAAATCAGTTCTAGACAACATCTAGAGTGATTCACGGAAAAAAAAAAAAAAAAAAAACCTACCAGTAGAATCAAGAAGCAGAGCCCTGATGTAGGACTATAATCAACATTAAAACCAAATTCAAGATCATTAGAACTTACCTAGTTTTTAATTGAAGTAGTTCTTCATTAATTAATTGCCACAAAACCAACTGCAAACCAACAACACTAAAAAGAATAAGAAATTCCAACATGATATACACAATCATGGCATAACACAATTATATATGTACAGCCAGATAAACATGAATAATTTGCAGAAAAGAGTGGAGAAAACTGAGTCTAAGGAAGCAGAAAGAATAGAGATATCAAAAATGATAAACATAATGCACCATGAAACACTTTGCAGCTGTGTCAAACGCTGATTCACATCTAACTTTTTGTAGAACAATAATGTTAGTGAGATTCCATTTTTTGTACAAGCTTTTCAAACTATGAGTGAGTTGGAAAATAACTTGTACCTTTCATGGAAGATGCTTTTGTAACAGACTTCGACTCCTCATTTGCATCCTATATATAAAAAAGGTCCACAGTAAGAGTCCAATTTATTATCCTTGAGCATACAAACACACATTCTCATAATGTTATTTTATAGTTAATTTTCAATTGTCAAAATAAATCCAAGCCCAGCATCATTTACTTAGTATTAACCATAAAGCCAATTATGCTCATAGCTAGACTGATATTTACCTATCATTTTCTATCATGATAATTGTCACCCAACCAACATAAGGCAAAAACCTACAAAGAAGCAAAATATAAATAAAACACAAAAAAGATAGAAATGAAAGCACTCCTTTAGCATGCATGTATGTAAACAATATATATATATGACAAGTACATATTTAGATGTTAATCCATGGCAGAAACTGGCCACATTCTTCTTTTGTTGAAAGCTCTGTTTCAAGGATAAACAAAACCATATATCAAAGATTTATAACATCAGCTACAACTCAACCTTCATAGAAGCAATCAATCTTAACATTTATACACCCATTTGACTAGACAACTTCAACGTATGAAATGCATGTAGAATCAACTATGGTAAACCAGCCCAAGATTAGTTTGTATATGATATTAGGTGCATCAAATGTTTAAAACATACATAACCGATTCTGATAGTTTAACAAGATCATGTCTCGATAATATTATTATTATTTCATAGTTAACTTACTCATCATCTTCCTATCAAAACTTTAGCTAACAGTTCATAAACAAAGATAAAACAAAATAGAAAATACCCAGCAGCTCTCCCCATGATTTGGTGTCGTTGCAACCAACGCTGGCCCGGAGCATACAGCAGCTCTCCCCAATGTTGTTTTTCTCATAACCTCAAATCATCATTCTAGTTATAAGAAACATGATACATAATATTAAAACCAAACCATATAAAATATCAAATCCCAGACTTGAAGTGGCAAAGCATACAAAGGAATGTTTAAGCAATAGAAGATAAATCTTACCATATAGAAGATCGAGTACAAAGATAGGACTAAGAAAATAATAATACCCAAAACTAACAAAAAATCTTCACTTCTGCAAATGCTTAGCCCAAACAGAATTTTAAATTCTAAACCCTACACAAATCATATCCCGAAAACTGAAACCTAAAACTCAAAATAGAAATTAAAAAACTCAAGATAGGATTTCCTTACCTCAAACAAGCATAATCAACAACCTGAAACATAAAAACTAAAATTAACACAAAAAACTACACAGAAAACTAAAATAAAAACTATCAGTAAATAAAAAAACTGAGAAATAAAATTATCACCAAAAATGGTAGTGGCTCCGATGGTAGGGCAGTGAGTCGCTCAATTGCTGGAGAAAAATGAATTGAAAATCCAAACTTTTATGTAAAACCCCAAAGACCTTGGTGAACGGCGGATCAGAGGGAGTAGATCTGAGAGATTGAAGAGTAGGTTGGGAGGTTCAGCGCACCGAGGAGAGAAGGTTGGTGGTGGCGCAAGACCTTGTTGCCACCAGAAACGATGGATCGCTGGAAATGGGTTTGACACATTTAGGGTTCGAATCGGGTCCTTGGCTGGGTGTTGGAGGAGGCGGAGACCAGAGGCAGAAGAGGGAGGAGGAGGAGGCAACGGTGACGACGACGGCAAGTGTGTGAGGCTGATGAGCAGATAGTCCAAATCTCACTCACTAATTTAAAGTTTTGTTCTACAAAATGGAGCACACAAAAAACGCCCTTGTGAGCAAACTAATTTACCCAGAAATTCATACTTCACCTGTTGAAAGGATCTTCAAGCGGTGGCGGCGACGGCAAGAGAGAGGCTGGGGTGCGACTGGTCATGTTTTCTTTGACATCTGTGAATGGAGAGGCTAAGACTCAGAGGGTGAGAGAGAGACAGAGAAGTGAGAGTGACAAAGAAGTGAGAGTGAGAGAGACAGATGAACTCACAATGAAGTCTGGGAGTGGCAACGGCGACGGCGATGATGAGTGTGTGACACTGATGAGCTAAGACAGTTTTTGCGAGATGGAATTTGCGAGAGAGAGACAGAGAAGTGAGCTGAGAGATAGACCTAGGTTTTTAATTTTTAGTATATCTGTATATGTCTAAGTGTTGGGACTTGGGAGTAGGACAAAAAAATTTAAGTCAAAAAAAACACATTACATATCAATGAGTTTGAGTGTTAGGATAAAAAATTATAAGTGTAGTGTTAAGATATCAGTTAACAATTTATACTGATGTCTTTATAAGTTCTTAGAAAAATGAAAATATTATATATCAGTTGAAAAAAACCATGTGATATCTAATAGAGTTTAGAAATCAGCTAAAAAATTATCTGATATTATAATTTTTACAATATCAGTCATATTCAAATCTGATATAAAATGGGTGATATCTATTGACAATATTCTTGTAGTGATTGTTAATTATTGTGATAGGGATACTCATTGTTGGTTATGTTGCCATTGTAAGACCCCGTATTTTTCAAGGAGTTATTTTAAATATTTTGCGAATTTATTTTAAGGATTTTGGAAATTTAAAAGGTTTTTGTTTAATTTTTGACTTTTGTTTTAAACTGGGCTTGACCCAAAAGTTGACTTTTAAGACTAATGCACTTTCGTATTTGACTTAGGGCACGTTGGAAAGGTCTTGAGTCCACGAGTTCGTAGACACGCGGCATGCGTCAATCGGAGCTACGGTTTGAAAGATACGGGCTTTTGAAGCGAGTGGCAAACTTGTAATTTTTACGAAAGGGGATTTTAAATACCCAAAAGTCAGATTTCCTCTCTCTCTCTCTCTCCTCATTTCTATCTCTCTCTCTCCCCCGCGCGTCTGTCTCTCTCTCTCGCCCCTCACCCTCACCCTTCGCGGCGGCTGGTGTCGGGCTTTGGCTCCCCGCCATCGCCGCCCTCTCCTCTCTCTACCCCTGGCCTCCGTTCAACCCAGAAAAGCCTCGAAAACCCGAAACCCAGCCTAGACCCGATTGGAGCCTCGTCGTCGATCTAACTGTTTCGGCGAGATTTGGGTGGCCGGACCCACTGGGTCTTGTTCGTCTCACCACGGCGAGTTCAACCGTGGTGTCCTCCTGCTCCGATGATGCTCCACGACGGAGCAATGAGCTCGGGAAGTCCAAGTCAGCCGCCGGCTTCCGCCGTCGTTTTCGGCGAGAATTGGCCGTCGACCCAGGTATAAAGGTTGATCCTCTCAACGTCTCCTTCGTGCCTGTGTAATTCGATTTCGTAAATTTTGAGTTTTGAAATTCGCGCAGGTTGACCACCACGGACCACCGCGGGTCCCGTCGCATTTGGCCACACCGATGGCTGAAGTTGTTAGTTTGGCTTCTGGCCAGTCAACCGAAGCCCGTGGGTGAGTTTTGTGAATTTTGGTGTGTGGTTTGGGACTGGGCAGCCACCGTGCGGGGTGGTTACCGCCCATTTCGGCTGTTGAACGGCCCAGTGGTGATAGCTGGTTATTAAATTATTGATTGTCTGGTCTTAACAGGTACACGGGCTCGGGAAATCTTATCCCTAATGCCGTTATGCTGCCGGATTTGACATCCGAGTAATAGCGCCGTGAATGGCACTTCGGTCTTTTCACGCGGTCAAACAGTGAGTGAAACTTACCTGTTTATATTGTTGAGTACCATGGTTTAATTGTCTGTTTTATGGATTTGCTGCTTTACGTTAGAGAAGACTAGGTGTAGGATTTGAATTAGGAGAATGAATTGACGAGGATTTGAGGCTAAGGAACTAATTGGGGAATTATAGAGTTGCTTTAAGGAGAGTCACCGAATTAGAGAAGGATTGTTTATTGTCGAGGTTAATGATTGATGATTAGGTAGTTATTATATACAAAACGATCAAATTAATTATTGAGGAAGTGTCGGTATGTTTCGAGTGATAGACAAGTGATGGTTTATGAGCGGGAATCAATTTCGGAAGGATTCGGCATAGTACGGAGTAAATTGTGGGTGAAATGTTGTGAGTTGGAAATGTGAGTACTGATCGGTCGAGCCTGCCTGTGTTAAATGCGTGGGATTGTGGCCAGGACATTGTCTAAAGTATGGGTACAAGTATAGTGTGAGTTTAAAGTACAAGTGTTTTGGTATATTAGTTATAAAGATAATTTCAGTTTAGATTGGTTATTTCTCCGCTTGGAAGTTTCATTGCTTTTTCAGTATATCGAGGTTCATTTAAGATGATTTTCGGAAATGGATTTGTGAAAAGGTTTTTAAGCTGGGGGATTCCAAAGAGTGAGATTAGGCGGATTTCAACGAGCGACGTGAGTGAGATTAGGGGTTTTCAAAGAGCGACGTGAGTGAGGTTAGGGGGATTTCAAAGAGCGACGTGAGTGAAATTAGATAGTCTATTTCGTTGCTTTGTGTGCTTGTGTGCATTTGTTTGTTAGGATTTGGTTTGGCTAGGACTTGGTAAAGTGTAGGCTTGAATCTTGAGGATGGACATTGATGAATGAATTATGCTGACAGGACCGCCCCCGAATTTCCACCCTGAAACTCCGGTGAGGTCCTGCGGGATCCAAAATCAAGGAAAAATCCTACCGAAAATTCGGCAGAACCTCCCATGAAAATGGTCTAACCCAAAATTTTATAACCTGTTAAAAACACTTCTATAGTTTTCAACTTCCCTACCACAACCAAAAGGGGGTCTCCGACCCGGCATAAAGTTTACAAATTTATAGGTTACAACCAAATATCAGAACCAAACTACAACTTAAGGCTTAAAGGAAAACCTACACTATACAATGAGAAGACAAGCCTGCCTCGACGCAATAATTATGACTGGCCGCCGCTTCCACCTGGGGGAAACATGAAAACACAAAAAGTAAACTCACGGTGAGAAAGGCTCAGTGAGTGGATGAACGAGTCAAAAGATAACAAGGTTAATAAAGTAAAACATTTTATTAATATTCTCAATTTCACAAACACAATAGGTTTCCCCCATTTTAAAATATGCCTTGAACTGATAAAAAGAATGACTAAAAATATTTTATCTAATAAAGTTTCTAGAATAATCGTTGGCCAAATCAGTACCCATTTGACGGGCTCCACATTGGTACCGTACAAGACCGTCGCACCAAGTGGACCGTCTACTTAACCTTCCACCCACACCGTCGTAACGCCGTCATGCGAGTGGATTGCGGTGTCCCTTGTACCGTCGCAACGCCGTCATACAAGTGGACACACAGTGGCCCTTGTACCGTCGAATCGCCGTCGTACAATAAGCCAAAGTGTCGTACGTGCACTTAGATTGCCCTTTCCACCCACACCGTCGCAACGCCGTCATGCGAGTGGATTTGGGGTGTCCCTTGTACCGTCGAATCGCCGTCATACAAGTGGACTTATAGTGGCCCGTGTACCGTCGAATCGCCGTCATACAACAAGCCAAAGTGTCGTACGTGCACGTAGACTACCCCCAAAGGGCGAGGCATCCCGGCACACGGCCCAAAGCCTATGTGTGTGCCGTGATGGGTCCCAAGACCTACTTAATAACCGGTGGGTACTTGGTCTGGCATTTAAATTGTTTGTTTAATTATTTGATAACCCTTAGATCAAAATAACAAATAATCTAATCCCTCTAGACTTTATTAATGCAAAACAGACTTTTCTCAATTCATTATTTCATTCTTTAACTTAAATTTTTAAAAGTACTATATAAAAAAAACCATAAAACCCATAAATTTGCAAGCAAAAGAAACTCCACTCACAATATTGGAGCCTAGTGTCGATCTCCAGATGGATCACCTCAAGTCTCGGGAGCGTCGCCTCAAGGAGGAATACCCACTAAAACCCTCGAAATTCGGTGGTGAAATCTGGCCGGAATTTGGAAGACAAGGCCGGCGGGTCTGGGGGTTTCTTGGGCTATTTTTGCGCGTGCAAGGGAATGGGCTGACTGAAGGAGCAGCTGAGGAAGATGGTCGGCATCAGTGGAGTGGATCGGTGGCAGGAGTTGGGGGGTTTTCAGGTCGGGCTGTGTGCAGAGAAAAGGGCGGCAGCTGGGGTTTGTTTCTGAGTGGGTACTGTACTCGCGGAGCGGCTGGTTGCTGGAAGACTTCGATGGCGTCGGCGCCGGTGGAAAAGGGGGGGGGGGGGTCGCCGGAGGCAGAGGCCGGTAAGGAGTGGCTGCGATGGTGAGAGGTGATGGCTGAGGTATGCGCAGGGGAGGGTGCGAAGAGAGAGAGAGAGAGAGAGAGAGAGAGAGAGAGAGAGAGGAAATCTGAAATGAGAGAATTTGGGCTGATTTTTAAATTGTAGTATTTGGGCTTGAAATTACCAAATTGCCCTTTCTAGAGAATTCTCCACCTTTCCTACTAAAATTCCCAAATTGAACCTACGCGTTTAGAAACTCGAGTTCTAATTCACCCTCTCGAACTTAAAGGCCACAAATTGAATTAAAACACTCCTCTAATACTAGAATTTCCTTCCAAAAATTTTAATAAGGCATGCCCAAAAGTTATATATATATATATTTTATTTATTTATTTATTTATTTATTTATTTGCAAGCAAAAGAAATAAGACTTGGGTTCGGGTCGTTACATATGCATTGAGGTTATAAGTTAGGAAGTGAACGATTCGAGATTGAGGTTAATAGTTGACGTTTAGGCATTTGAATGGCAGAATGATTATTATTATTATTTTTGGTGGAATTATGATGTGAATTTGAGGAATTATATTTATCTTGATGCTTGAATATTTGTTGATGAGTTTGTGATGTGATTGAGTAATTTTGGATACTGTTGTGGATTATTTTTGAGCATGGAAATTGAAGGATTATTTGAGGATTATAGTTTAAGTCATTTCACTCATACGAGCTCTAGTGAGCTTACCGGGTTATTGTTTGAATGACCCGGTGTACCATGGATATGGTGCAGTGTGGTTATTGGTGTTTTGCAGGTTAAGCAGGCTGAGGAGGCAGTGAGGAGAAGACGAGGCAGTGGGACTTATTTTAATTTGATTTAACTGATTCTATACAGTGATTTTTACATACATGTTTTTGGGCTCACACTCTGATTTATTTAACGTATTTATTTATTATATTAAGTGCATGGCTCATTCTTTGAAAAGAGGTTTTAAAGGACAAAGTTTCAGTGTATTTTTGGGCCCAAGAATCGGGGCGTTACAGCCATCACAATAGTCACCAACATAATCTTGGTTACTTTCGTATGAATGACCATAATATTGGCCTTCAGATTCAGTGTGGGTATGGTACCCTTTTGCTGCATAATAGCCGTTATGACTATATTATTGATATTGTGATAGGGATACTCATTGTTGGCTATGTTGCCATCACAATAGTCATCAATATAATCTTGGCTACTTTCGTAGGAATGACCATGATATTGGCCTTCAGATTCAGTGTGCGTATGGTACCCTTCGGCTGCATAATAGCCGTCGGATTCAGAGATGGGATAATATTGATCCCATTGGTTGTTCATACTTCTTGTACTGATTTTGGCCAAGAGGCCATTTACTTTTATGATCTTCGAGAGAATTTGGCATAGTGACTCCTTCTTTCTTGAAGTGAAACTTCAATACAGTCCCATTGGGCATGCCAAATTATGTTGTTTAGCACATAATTTGGTATGGTTGTGGGACCAAGTATGATCTTCGAGAGAATTTGGCACAATGACTCCTTCTTTGTTGAAGTGAAACTTCAATACAGTCCCACCGAGCGTCCAAATTATGTGGTGGGCACAGAATTTGGTATGTTCGTGGGACCAGTCTTGCTCTTTGAGAGGATTTGGCACAAAAGGCTTTATCAATCCTATTGGGCGTACCAAATTATGTTACCCTCAAAATTCATTGGGGTTTGGGACCTCCAGAACCTTGAACGAGGAACACTGTAGTTCTCATGTAATTTGGCGATAGTGTGTTGCGGGCGTGCCACTCTTCACGGCCCAAAGTTTGGATATAGAAATGGGTTGAACTCGGATCAACCCAAAGTTCGTTTTGTTGAGTTTGATGTGGATCATTTGAATTTCAACCAAGAGACTGTTTATGGTTTGCGCGCCATGTTCTAATTTTAATCAAGTGATTGTACGGTCGATCGAGGAACAACTTCTCGGCCTGACACTACTACAAAAAAGGCTTTTAATATCACTAGATACATATCGGTTTATCAAAAATTCGATATTGTAAAAATTTTAATATCGATCCAGGTTTTTGATGATATGTAAAGTAGATAACATATCACCACTTTTTTAAAAATGATATCTAATGTAACCCTTTTTCAGTAGATAAGGGTTAAACCGATATGTAATGTTACCTGAACCGGTCTTTTCCTCCAACATAAAACTTTTTTGGTGTACCCTCTCTCACTCATCTCGACTCTAACTCTCAGACCCTCCATCCCGAGCTCTCTCTCACTCTTTCCTCTCTCTCTCTCTCTCTCTCTCTCTCACCGCGCCTTCTCACCAATCGAACTGCCACTGTCCAGCAGCGATGGCTGGCGAGACCACCGGCCATATCTTCCTCTCTTTTTCCTCTACCTTCCCTAACCTAACCAAGGCAGTGCCAAAGGTCTACTCATGCGAAGCGATCTCCTAATTCCAGCGGCGTCGCGGCCCAACTCCAACCGCAATGGGTTCCTCTCGTTGAGCTGAATTGATCCATGGCCTCCCTTTTCTTCGACAACCACGCACGGTGGAATTTTGAAGCTTGAAAGCTCGCGACCTTCTCTGTTCGATTCTGGCAACTTTAGCGGTGGGTGGCAGCGGTTCGATAGGGGTTCTTCTCCTGTCAACTTGAGCTCTCTATTGGTGTGGGTAATTGAACCGAATTAAGGTTAGGGTTCCTCTTTCTCTTGGTCTCTGTCTCCCTTTCACTGTCTAAATTATAATGAATTTAGGGTTTGGGTGCTTCCTCAAATTTAGGGTTTTCTTTATACTTGTCTTGGGTTTTTCATAAATTTTTGGAGAATTCAGCTTTAGGATATAACTTCAAGGTTTAGAACGTGGAGGATATATGTGTTGAAGCAACAAATAGAAAAATTTGAGGTGGGAGTTCTGATTGTATATGTGTATAAATTATGTATTTTGATTATACTTTATCCTAGAAATCTGCTTCGATTACTCAGTTCATTTGGACATTTCTTGTGTTCTCAATTTCCATATTCACATTTTTCAAATTTTGTGCTCTTTGAAATCTATTACTAAATGGACTATGGCAGTCAAAAAAATCTTTGTTGCTCTTTGGAAAATGATTGGATTTTGATCTGAAACTACAACCAGAGTACTTGACCCACCATCAATGCTTTGCTTTTGATGATTTGCATTACAAAGTATTGAGCTGTAATATATATCTTTGATGAATTATTCAGCTTTATTATTGTTGATGATATGTATCTCCTTGTTTTTTAATTGGTTGGTTTAGATGTAAAAGTTGAGCTAGCTCCTTGTTCAATTTGTTAATCGTTTCATTTGTGGAAATTCAATCTATATGATGAAAATTGATTAGTTTAATTTGATGGTTCGTCAGACTTTGTGAAGCTACGTTTATGTGAACCATGATTTCCCTATGTATCAGCATCACCTTTGAATATGAATCAAATAATTGAATGATTTCCCTATGTATACAGATTCAAATTCAAATACACAATAAATTGTGACTTTAGTTTTAATTTGTTTAGGTGTCTTGCTTATAGGTCCCACACATAAACCAGCTATATTCTTGGGATTGCGGCCTCGCCTGCGTTCTGATGATTTTTAGGACCATTGGCATTAACAACTACGATATTCAGACATTGGCAGAACTATGTTGCACAACTAGGTGTTCCCTTCTTTACAAAGTCAGAACTTAAGTTCCTTCTGTTATATACTTTCGCTTATGATTATTGTTCTTTATAAATTAATTTATGTTTTATAGGATTATGAGTTCAGAGCTTGGTGAAGATACAAACTGTAGAAGAATGAAAGTGCTTCCTTGATCTAGTGTTGAAAATACTAGATTAGTATTTGTATGACTAGATTAATTTACTCTTTCCTAAATGCTATTTTTTAATGAAGGTCATGCTATAGCTGGTCCTATTACAGAAATCTTGTATTGTTTGTATAAATGAATACTTTTTGTGAAGTTGGAATAGGTATGTAGTGCCATATGAATGCTTGATAGCTTAAAGTTGCACTTAGGTTTATGCTTGATACTTAAGGTCAAATATTCAATATAAGTTTATGTGAAACGTTTTTGATATATCTGACTGAATACTAACATCTCGTTTGCAGCATTTGGACTGTTGATCTAGCATATTTATTATAGAAGTTCTCTATTAGTTTTTCTTACTACACTGTGACATTTGGAGCAAACCCAAATTATTCTGGCGAGATATTTTACAAGGTGATTCCCTGTTATTCTGATAGAGGCTGTTTGTTATAGATCTAGACCATACTGGCTGTTTGCAAGTTCCACAATGCAAGTCTCACCCTGATGGTTCTATTAATTATAGACTGCATATATCATATGACATGAAAAGTCAAGTACTCTGATGATTTCTAAATGGACTATGGCAGTCAAAAAAAATCCTTGAAGGTGCAAGTGGCCAGAACATGTTCCTCAGTTAAAAAAATCTTTGAATGTCAATGCATATGCACATATTAGCTCCTTTGGTTGTTGGATGGTATTGTTGTTTTAAGTAATTGGTCTTGATGGTCTGGTTATCATTACTAATGTATTTAATTTTAGAGTAATCAGTATTTAATTTTGTAGATTATTTGGTGAATTGGTCTCAGTCCTAGTGATAAATGGAATTGGACTCCAATATCTGAGCATTAAGTTTCTTATTTCTCCACTCTAATGGACTCCTTTCTCACTTCCTTCCTCTCCCTCTCCCCCTTTTTCTGTTTGCAGTTTTCAGAACTAATTGGTTTCGACTGGGAGTTATGAATACCAATTGGGCCATGGCGAGATCGATTCATGGAGTTGGTATTGTATATGTTATCATTTTTGGTTTATTTATGTAGTTATGAACATTAAAGGAGGTATTTGAAGTAGTGTATGTTGTTTCCCACTTTTGCAGGTTATATATTATGTGATAACACTGATTTCTAGGAAAATGCTTGTCTTGCTGGTCTGGTGAGTACTAATGCATTCAGGTTCTTATAAAAGGGTTTATTGGGATTGTTGGGTTTTAGTTTTGTTGGTTCCTCCTTTTGAGTAAAATTTGATGTTTGTTTCCTTTTTACAATCTATTGTACTTGTTTAGTTGCTTTCTTCTCTTTTTTAATTTTAATGTCTTCTTTTGCAATGAACTAGTCTTAATCTGAAAAGGGTTATGATTTATGACTAATTTTTGAGTGTTTGATCACTTTGATATCATATTATCTTTTCTATGAGAACTCTGTCAAGCTTCACAAAAAGATAAGTTGTTTATAAATCTGTAGTATTTTGAAGTTGTCCCACAAATGGAGAAGCAGATGCACTTGGACCAAATCCTTAGATGCCGGGAACAAGGTTCTAAGGTCATTGTTTTTTGTTCCACAGAGACTTTGTGTGACCAGGTTGCAGACACTATTGGGGCTGCTGCTATTCATGGGGACAAGTCTCAACATGAGAGAGACTTGGTTCTACATGAGTTCTGTTGCGGAAAGTCCCCAATATTATTAGCTGTCACTGATGATGCTGCTTGCCAAATTGACATCAAAGATATAAGGTTAGCTCATGCCATCGCACTTTCTTTTCTTCTTCTTTTTTCCCCCAAGTTTTCATGCTCAACTTATTAATGAAAAAGTAACAGCGACTCACTGGGACAAATATCAAGAGTGGTGAGAGATTAACTATGATTTTTCATGTTACAGGGTGGTGATTAACTATGATTTCCCTAATGTGGTTGAGGACTATGTTTACCGAGTTGAAAGAAATGGGGTGTTGTACACCTCTTTCTCTGAGCATGATTGGAAATATGCAGCTAATTTGATACAAGTTCTGGAGCGAGCTAAGCATCTGATGCCCCTAGGGTACGTTAGCCATTTTGTGGTATTTAGATGGCCAAGCCAATTTTTTGTAAAGGAAGAACAAGTGCATGCAGATTTTAGAACAATGTAGTCAAAGGTTAGGAAAATTGCTGCCATGCCAATATTTTGAAAGTGTAGGCATCTTTGAATTGGAACAATTGATAGGGGTTATGAAATATTGATCAAGGCTGTGACTATTGTTTTTGTGGTATTAATTTGTTCCTTTTATTTTGTACTTAGTTGAAATGTTTGGATAAATGGAATGCATTTTTGTACTTGGAATGTTTGGATGAAAGGAAAATTTGAAAATGCACCAATTTCAAGCCATACATTTGTGTACTTGCATGTTCAGGGCATGCATTTATATGAGTTTTTGCACAAAAAAAAAAATTATTTCACACCAACCTTACAGATCACTTTTTTTGGAGTTTTTAATATCAGTTCTATTAAAAAACTGATATATAAAGATGGGTTTAACATCTGTTAATAACTGAGAACCGTTATCAAAGTTAGTTTATATATCAGTAGGTAATGCAGTTAATAATTGACCACTGATATGAAAGTTAGTTTAGATACCAGTTTAATAAGTAATGCAATATATAAAGATGATTTAATATTGGTTATTTATTGAAAACCAGTATCAAAGTCCATTTAGATATCAGTTTAAAATACAAAAACGATATTTAAAATATGTTTAGATATCAGTTTGAGATGTTTGGATATCAGTTTTTTCAAACATTCTGATATTAAAACATGTAATAAATATCGGTGTTACACTGATATCTATTCTAGGGGTAGAATAGATATCACCCCAATAGATATCAGTGTATAATCGATATCTATGGCCTTTTTTGTACTAGTGTGAGTTCTTTTTTATGCCTTGTTCCACAAGGACTTTTTTATGTTAACGATTATTATATATATGTATATATATATAAAAGGAAATTCACAGCTATTAATAATAGTTAGATATTATGAACGTTAGCGGTAATCCGTCCTTGTTTGATAATATCCAAATATTATTAATAATAAGGAAAATCACAGTTGAATGCAGGAAATAAACTCACTCTACTTTTATTTAAAATGCAGAAATGTAAAATCACACAACATTAATTAAATACGGAATTTAATATTCATGAAGGTATAAGAATACGCTAACATGAATATAAACTCACTCTACATAAATGTAAAACTCACTCTACTTCAAATATAAAACTTGCACAACATTAATTTAAAGTACAAAATATTTCACACATATTTGATACAAATGTAGAATTAAAATACAAACAAAATATTTATGAAGGCATGAAGATACACTTTCACAAATATATCATAGCAAGATAGTTGTACCCTGACAGAGCTAACAAAAATAAGATAAAACAAGTAAATGCTTGAATTAAATTAAAGACAGGAAAATAGCTTGACAGGAGCTATTGATGAAACTTAGAACCAGGCAAACTGTTTGATGGGATTGCACTGTTTGCATTTTTGTGAGGTTGATGGTAAAATAGAGAGAGAGAGAGAGAGAGAGAGAGAGAGAGAGAGAGATAGAGAGAGAGAGAGAGAGTATTTGTTTGTGAGAGTGAGAGAGTATTTGTGAGAGCTTGACAGAGGAGGAAGAGATTTCCTGCTTGTTTTGCTGGAAAACTGTTTGGCAGAGGAAGAAGAGGATTGCTTGAAAGAGAGAGATTGCTTAAGCTTGTTTGTTGGGAAGCTTGAGAGAGAGAGAGAGAGAGAGAGAGAGGCTTGAAGTAACAGAGGAGCCCTTGGGCTTGTTGAGACTCTGGGTCTTTTTTGGTTGATCATGGATCACTGCTCTTCTGTGCGAAAGCTGTTTATATAGGCAGTGGAAATGCAGAAATGCTGAAGAAGAAGAAGAGGTGACTGTTATAGCTAATTATTAAATGTCAAGAACCAATCAGGAAAGGAGAGGGAATAGGAGAAACCAATCACAGTAGGAGAGAGAAGGAAGAAAAGCGGGAACCAAAAGGCCGCCGAGCGCTCGCCGGGCCTCGCCGAGGGCTCGCCGACCCACTGAAACTTTAGTGGCGCACCGAGGGCTTGCTTTTCTTCTGATTGGTTAGCCTTCGCACGTGAAGTGACGATGGCGCTGACGTCACTAGCCAATATATCTGAAATAAATTGTTGGCTTGACTGATTTTTCTTGCATGGTTTTGGGTCTTCTTGTGTTTTGGGCCGCATATATCATTGACTGGGCCTCAGCCATTTTATTGGCCCAAGATGCTAAATCTGGGTGTAAACACATTGTTTAAATTTGCGGATGATTGTGCAGATAGTCCTCATGAGGATGTTGGCCAATTCTTTGATAAATATGAAGATTTAAGTCCTTTGAATTTAGTGCTTACTCCTACGTTTGATGGCCCGCATGAAGTTTTTGAGGTTCATCATGATTTTGTGGGAACTGGAAAAATTCTTTAACGATGATATTAGCAAACTTGGAGTTGAATGGATGTGAAAATCTTTCATCGGTGTTGTCAAAGAAAATCCTATGTTTCGAATTTTCAAGGTACAAATATTTCTCTTGAAATTTGTGCATACGATAATATTGATTTTATTGGGGTGAATTCTTTCCTCTTTAAATCTGCCGAAAGGCTAACACCAAGGTTATGGTTTATGAAGTTACTCATGGAGAATGATAGCAGTTATAGAAAGGTGCATATTAAGCTGAATGAAGGAGAATCATCTCTGAGGGCAACTAAAACTGTGTCCGGAGCGTATCTGAGGGATCGATCCCATAAAAACTAAGAAAAAAAGCTTGATTTGGATGGGCTTGTGATCATTGGCGAGAATGACTCAAAGACCATGAAGACTCGTGTTATTCTTGCTGAAAACTTCAGGCGGCTTACTGTTTCTCGTTTATGTTCTCTTTTGGATAATTACAAACCAATGATGGGTGAAAAGAAGTTGTCACTTCTGAGGAGAGGCAAGAGCAAGTTGCATTCATAGAATAAATCAGCTACATTCATAGAAGAAATCAGCAGAACTGCTCCCATTAAAAATCTTCACAAGTATCTCTCATGTAAGGGCGTTTTATTTGAGAATAATCAAGATTTTAAAAGAACATTGAACATTATCTAGTTAGATCTTTGTGGGCGTGGTGGAACATCTGCTTCCTCCTCTCTTTTGTAGATGTTGTTGTTGGAGAAATTAACCCGTTTGGTATACTACTCCAATTTATTTTTTTTTTCAAAAATTAAGATTTTTTTTTAAAATGTGAGTTTTCAAAATCAATTTTTAAAATTTGGAAATTTAAAAACAATTTTTAAATTTTAAAAATGATGGTAGTTAAGGAAGAAGGAAGTGTAAAAAAAAAAAATAATAAGAAAAATGATATTTTATCATTTTTAAAAAGAGACATGTTTTTGAATTTTTTTCTCAAAACTGTTTTTGAAAATGGTCTACCAAACACGTTTTCTTGACTAAAACTTTTTTTTTGTTCTTTAAAAATTTTTTTTTTTTTTGAATAGAATACCAAACAGGTCTTAAGGAACGTTGTGAAGAAGAGGTTTCTGGCTTCCACAATTGGTAAAAATTCTTTAACGATGATATTAGCAAACTTGGAGTTGAATGGATGTGAAAATCTTTCATCGGTGTTGTCAAAGAAAATCCTATGTTTCGAATTTTCAAGGTACAAATATTTCTCTTGAAATTTGTGCATATAATAATATTGATTTTATTGGGGTGAATTCTTTCCTCTTTAAATCTGCCGATAGGCTAACACCAAGGAAGTTACTCATGGAGAATGATAACAGTTATAGAAAGGTGCATATTAAGCTGAATGAAGGAGAATCATCTCTGAGGACAACTAAAACTGTCTGGAGAGTATCTGAGGGATCGATCCCATAAAAACTAAGAAAAAAAAGCTTGATTTGGATGGGCTTGTGGTCATTGGCGAGAATGACTCAAAGACCATGAAGACTCGTGTTATTCTTGCTGAAAACTTCAGGCGGCCTACTGTTTCTCGTTTATGTTCTCTTTTGGATAATTACAACCCAATGATGGGTGAAAAGAAGTTGTCACTTTTGAGGAGAGGCAAGAGCAAGCTGCATTCATAGAATAAGTCAGCTACATTCATAGAAGAAATCAGCAGAACTGCTCCCATTAAATATCTTCACAAGTATCTCTCATGTAAGGGCGTTTGATTTTAAAAGAACATTGAACATTATCTGGTTAGATCTTATGGCCGTGGTGGAACATCTGCTTCCTCCTCTCTTTTGTACACGTTGTTGTTGGAGAAATTAACCCGTTTGGTATCCTACTAAAATTTTTTTTTTTTCAAAAATTAAGATTTTTTTTTAAATGTGAGTTTTCAAAATCAATTTTTAAAATTTGAAAACTTGTTTGGTATGAAATTTAAAAACAATTTTTAAATTTTAAAATGATGGCAGTTAAGGAAGAATGAAGTGTAAAAAAAAAAAATGAGAAAAATGATATTTTATCATTTTTAAAAAGAGGCATGTTTTTGAATTTTTTTCTCAAAACTGTTTTTGAAAATGGTCTACCAAACATGTTTTCTTGACTAAAACTTGTTTTTTTGTTTTTGAAAAAAAAATAATTTTTGAATAGAATACCAAACAGGCCTTAAGGAATGTTGTGAAGAAGAGGTTTCTGGCTTCCACAATTGGCTTCAGTTTTACCTTGAAGAAGCAACAGGAAGGTTTGACTATCAAAGGTTATATTTTTCCCCGTCGACGTGGGCCAACTCCAGAATCTAAAACCCAGATGCTTACAATCCATGTTGAATGGAGTGGTCTTCGAAAGCTGATGACTCAAAGTATAATTGTTGATGAGCCACGAAGCCCAAGACATCTTATAGATTGCTTGCTTATTTATGGATGGCTTTAAGATCGAGAAGCCCAAAGTGTTAGACTTTGTATTGGGCTGTTATAGTGTTGCACGACATATCCTTTAGTTGTGGATTAAGTGGAACTAAAGTCAGTCAAACATAATTGACTGAATACCCTATAAAGATGGACATTCTTGTTGTAGTGTGGATAAGTTTGACTAAGTACTTGACTGGCTGCCACTATCCCTTAATAGGTGGGATGTGGTTAGCTGAGTATATATAAATTTGGGTCCCTGTATTTGAGTAAATCATGCTTAATATTCAGTTCTTGTTACCTATTGACAAGTTTAAGCTCCCAGTATACTAAAAGTGCAGAAGATTCAATCCTTTACTTTGCAATTGTCGAAATGGCTTCATCAGGTAGAATTTAATTGTTGTTCTTGCTCTTGTTATTCTTGATTGATTAATTGATATGAGTGATTCAATTTCAAGTGGGTTGATTGATTATGCAAGCTACTGCTTACATGTAGTATCAGAGCCAGACCACTATGATTTGAATCCTCTTTGTATAAAAACTCTTTTAATCAGTATGAGTTTTTAGCTAAAACGACACACATACTTGTGTCATGTTGATGTCGTTTTTACTTTTAAAAGTCAATAATTCAGATAAAAGGAATTACTTGAAAAATAGAACAGGGGTTGTTTTTATTTTCACGAACATGGGTTATCTCCCAAATCCATCAAACTTCAAAACTCATTCAAATCAAATGATTTTTTCGATCTGGCTTGTTTTGTTATTCTTTTGATGTTTGCCGATTATTGATGTGGGTTTTTCTACGCCCTTCTTCACTGATTGAAAGTATGATTCAATTCAATTTGTGTTTGATGAGTTGTTATTTTCATTGAATAGTTTATAGCCTTTATTTCGCTGTGCTTAGTTCCCTTCTTTTGTTTTGATATAAAAATTTGTCTTGATTCTGCGAATTGAGTTGATTCTGGGCTATATATCTGATTGCATGTTTGATTTTATTTGAAGATTGTTTGATTACCAGTTACTTGCAGAAATAATTGAAACAATTGATTTATGTGGGACTGTTTTCCTATATTGCATGTTTGACTATTGCACTTCATATTAAACAATATTGTTTCATCCACATGTGCAAATTGGTTAAACATTTTAATTACAGGAAATATGAATTCATTTAAGTTTTCGATGAGGATTCAAAATTTCTTGCCAAAGTGGGTAATTTAGCAATTTTCTTAAAAGCCAAAACATTGTGATCCTAAGTTATGAACAGCATGTTAATTTCCCAAAGGAAATTGTTAATTGTCTGGTTTGATCTAGGATTAGTATATTGTTGCTATTCTACCTCAAGTGCAAGGTTGTCAAGTTTTAGTATGGAAATGGAAGTAGGGGGTTGTCGTACCCAAGATATTGGATTGAGATTTCAACCACAAGCTAGATTGATTTTATTGTTATAAAACTAACAAACAACCTACTATGTACTATGCAAAGCCAAAACTGAACATAATGGTATGTGCAAATGTGTAGTGTTGAGTTGTTGTTTGGTTGATTGATGATAAGTAACACTAGAATTTGAAACTAACAAATGGAAATGCAACCAAATTCAAGTACAAATTAAATTCAATGATGATGAAGGATTTGGGGTTATTAGGGGTTCACACTAACTCTCCCATGTAACAAACAATGCAATTAGTGATTATGCCAAATTAAATAGATTAGATTCCCTCCTAACCCCCGATCAAGGTAAATTAGGGCACATCTTCTTTCATGTTATCAACTATCCCAACCAAGGTGATAGGTAACTACCTAAGATTAATGCCATAGCAAACCCTAGGTGCATAAAGTTCTAAGGATGAGGAATCCAAGCAATTAAAACAATCCAACCAAGGTGCTTTTAAATTACCATGCTCTTATGCAACAAGTTTTACAAACTAAAGGTTACCAATCTCCAATTTCTACATGACAACATTTCTCATATGCAAAAGTGGTAAATTCACACATACAAGTCATGATCTTTAAACTAGCATAAGAGCATATGTATCCAAAAGGGCATTTATATCACAAATCACAAAGTCATTACATGGTTGGGCTAGGGCTACATCCCTAGTCCCAAATCAAGAAACTACTCACTAGCCATAAAAAGTTACAAAGAACATCAAAAATTGAAACATAAATGAAAACAAGAAGGAAAAGAGAAAACTCTAGATGTTGAAGCCAAGCTCCCAAGGAGTATCACTCCTCCAAGGATGCCCAAAATAGCTTCTTGTCCCAAGTGTCTCCAAGCTCCTCTTGCAATAATGGTGGTGAATATGGTAGATGAGTGTTGTGATGGTGTTTGGCTTTTTGGAGAGGAAGAGTTGATGGAGGGAAGATGGAGAAAAGAAATGATGAAGAGAGGTGAGAAAAATCTAGGGTTTTGGAAGATGAAAGATGAGATGTGTGTTTTTGAGATGAGATAATGGAATGAATGATAAAATAAGTGAAATTAGAGAGGATGGAGGGGGGAGCTCGAAATTGAGAGAGTGTTTTATAGTTTGGGTGAGTTGTTATGTCTAGAATATGTGACTATGATTAAAAGGAAATGAAGGGATAAGATTTCACTACTACAAAAAACGTAATACACAACGGATAAAATCCGTTGTGTAAGTTGTCAAAATACCGTCGTCTAATTGACCAACGTCTATTGGGGTACCATTACACAACGCTTATTTTTCGTTGTCTTGATTACATTAACACAATGGTAATGACAGAAATACCGTTGTATATACATCCTAAAAATCCCATGATTTAAAGGCTACTTTTGTTGAGTATATATCTACACAACGGTTTTCTCCTCGAACCCATTGTTTTATGTTCTCAAGACAACGGTTACGTTTACTAATACATGTATTTTACAACTATTTTAGTTATAAACACGAGGTGAAATACTCATTCACACAACGGTGTTTGGATCCTAACCATGGTATAGGTCATTCTAAAAATAGGTGTTTGAGATGTGTATATGTCTTTCATACTACGGTGGTTATATGAAACCGCTGTCTTCATTACATTAACACAATGGTAATGATAGAAATACCGTTGTATATACATCCTAAAAATCTCATGGTTTAAAGGCTACTGTTGTTGAGTATATATATACACAACAGTTACGTTTACTAATACATGTATTTTACAACTATTTTAGTTATAAATACGAGGTGAAATACTCCTTAAAATAACGGTTTTTGGATTCTAACCGTGGTATAGGTCATTCTAAAATTAGGTGTTTGAGATGTGTATATGTCTTTCATACTACGATGTTTATATGAAACCGTTGTATTATGAATTTAAGAACATCGGATTTTAATTATATAACCGTTGTGTAAGATACTAATTTCAATTTTAATTAGATGTCTATAGGTATTAGATACATCGGCTTTCTAAGGTTTGTGTGGTATTGTTATGGATTGTACAACGGTTTCTGATATTGAACCATTGTAAGTTAATGTTATAGACCACGATTTCGTCAGAAAAATTGTTATAAAGTGTTCCTATTTACATTTGGTTCACATAGGCGCGCAGTACCTGAAATAGCTAGCTAGGTGTTTTTGGTACAACACCATTGTTCCAAGTAGCATCTTTTCCTTTATAATGTTAACATTCTTAATAAATTATACATTAATTCACAAAATCACAATTTGCTCAAATTTAAACTAATCCACAATAAATAAGGATTTTGAAATTGATAAAGTACCAAATATTAAAAGGAATTTCAAGGTACTAGTAATTGTATATATGTAGTCTACTCTCTTAACCCAATGCTATTCACACAACCAGCCATGCCATACACAAAAACCATCTATAACACAAAAATCAGCCATCAAGTTTCTAATCTACCAATTTACTGCCATCAATCTAATCTAACAATTAATTAAGCCTACACTACAACAAAAATGTCGATAGATATCAGTCCACGATTGATATCTATTTGGGTAGCCGTCTGATATAGCGCGTCGTGATATCTAATGTTCACATTTTAGATATCAGTTTTAAACTGATATGTAAACATTGTTTATATATCATTTTTGATATTATTTCTGATATCTATAAAATCCGAATATCAATAGTTCTGATCAATACATATCGTATTTGAGATAGAATATGATATAAAACCATGATATCAATATCAGGTTTGAGGTAGAATATGATTTAAAATCTTGATATCAATATCAGGTATATGATAAAATCTGATATGTAATCTCGATATCAATATCAGGTATGGAACATACTTTGATATCTAAATATTGTTTATATATCAGGTCTGAGAGAGAATCTGATATCAAAATGATATAACATTTCAGTTTTTAGACTAAAACTGATATTGTTTATTATTTCAAGTTTTAAAAAAAAAATTTCATGTATATATGATATATATTAGTTTTTTTTTTCACCTAAAAAGAATATCAATGAATTAAATATACAATTGTGCCTGTAATTTGAAATGGCCTGAAATTTGTGCAAGTATAAAATCTTTCATTCCCATATATTTCATATTTTAAGCACCAATAACATTCAAAGTATCCAAAAAGGGATTACAATATAATATCCAAAAAGTAGTTCTATAGTTAAGGAAATACATAAAGAATTACTAAGGTATGACTGATGGTACTAATTTGAAGATACAAAAGATGACAACTTCATCTCCATAGTGGAGTAGAATCATTCACATCTTAAAGTTGTGTTGATTGAGACTAAATATACATAAACTCTTCTCATGAACACTAGACCTGCAAAAGCATAATGCAACGGTCTTCAATATTATTGGCTAAGATACTGAACAAATGGTCCAAGATTTAAAAACAAAATCACAACAATACACACAAGGAAAGAATCTATTCCCAATGTTGTACATAAAAAATAAAAAAGTTGGTAGTGATGAATATAAGGCAATTAAAGGCAAACTGCAAAGGCAACCTGCGCCCAATTAAAGGCAAAAGCAAAGACAATTTTCCCAAGTATCAAAATAAGAGATATCTTCCAAGTGTTAGTAACTGAGCAAAGCATCACCACCAAATCAGAAAAAAGAACCAGTTCATAACAAAATAACAAAATGCAATAGCCAGACCAAAGAACTCAATAATGAAAACAACAATGCAATTTCAAAACCTCCAAAATTGATGAACTGGCATCCAAACTCAAATAAAATCATAACCATATAAGCAAGCAGCTCAAAACTAAAATAAAATCCTCACCTTGTCTGGAAATCCTTAACCAACTAGAAATAAAATCCAGAAAACAACCCAAAAATCAAGATAGAAAAAAAAAAATAAACAGCATATGAAATAAACCAACATATGAACTGACCAAAAGCAGGTAAGACACAAGTATATTGAACCCAAAAAAAAAAAAAAAACAATTGGACATGAATAACTAAATGGTCTATATACGAGGGATAAGCATAACATGGTTGAACTTGTAAGAATGGTTGGGAAATTAATATTGAAATGCTGTTACAATATTCCTGCAATTTACCATAAGGACTCGTGTCATAATTAAGGGCAGTCTACTCAACTGACACTAAAAAAACCATATAACCAACAAAATTAAAGAAATACAAAAAGCTAGAAGAAAAAGGCTGTAAAACTTTAACATACCTTGGGCGTACAGACTCTGCAATATACTTGGTCATGTATGTGTAGACAGCCCTACTTAGACAATATATCTGGTATACATACCTACGAAGACAATATATACATGAGAAACACTTAAAAAATGTAAAACAGAGCAACTAAGTTGTGCCGAGCAAATCAATCCACAACCAAGCTCAGTAAGTGTCTTGTCCTTAAAAATAGAGTCTGGATGTCTATTGAGTCCTTAAAAAAAAGTGAAGGACCAATCTTCTAGAACAAAAAAGCTAGGGATCATCATTGTCAATTTCTTCCTAACCTGGTAACCAGTAGCCCAAGAACATGGTCAAACCAGCTAATATAACAAGAAACTCGACTATTAGTGACTAATACCACTAGGCCTTTTGTCATTAAGTTCCATCATTAAATTCTTGGCAGTTCATCATTAGTGTTCTAATACATAAGTGTTTCAAACTCAAAAAAGAGTCTGGCAACCTTGGGTCAAGGACAAACAATGGCATCCATATATACCTTCAAGTTTTACTGATGTCATTCAAGTCCTTACATTTGTAAGCTATCTTAAATTCAACATTTGTTAAACCATATTAAAGTAATTCACCATCACAATATTTGATATTGAGGATGTTAATAGTGCAAGGGAACAGTTACTACCAAGACATTTAGACATATCAAATTAATCTACTATGGCATATGTTCTCATCTGAAGTCCCTAACAAATACTTGGTTCACTTGTTTAATTAATTAGAAAACTTCTTTGTGATGTAAATGGAGGATGTATATGTAGATTGGTGAACTTCAAGAAATCATAATGCTGATAATGTTAATATGTTAATCAATTTATTTTAGGGGAACCTCAACTATTTGCAAACATCCATAAGAAAAATTCTTCATTTACAGACAAATTGAATAGCCCTGAGTTTGTCCAAAAGGCAAAGTAATATATATTACCTGTATCAAATTAACCGCTTTCTTAATTGACTGCCCATCCAAATAAACTCAAACCAATTAACAAGAACAAAAGGAGGTGTAATAGGATTTGCAAGATCCATGAAAACCTAAAAGAAGGAAAAATTCAGAAACCAAATTATCCTTTTTACATCTGAGAAAAACTGCAGCACTTAATCAAATTATTAGTTTCGTTCTTTGCAATAAGAAATAGATTATATAAAGCACCTACTGAGTAAACAATCAAATCAAGTTAAGAGCAGGAACTACACCTATTGAAAAATTTCTATAAGTAGATAGACAAACCATGTTACAATTATCTCACATCAGTAAACCATAAACATCTAATTCCCATAGTATGCTTTAGAAAGCCAATTAGTGTTGTCTTTCACATCTTTGTAACTAGCCTTGCCTGATAGCAAAGTACTGCAAATAAATGCATTGAAGTGTAAGCATAATATATTTAGTGGATCAAATAACCAAATATGTCAAATAGATTAACTAAAAAATGTAAGAAAATTACCTGTACATCTAAAGCCAGTGGCTGCCAATATCTAAGGCAAGCAATTAATTAGAGAATAACTAAGCCAGGTTTGCATTAATATGCAAGAAAACTTACCTGACTGAGCATTCGGGGAGCAAAGCTCTGTTTCCATCAGTGCTATCCACTGCAAATATAAGACCTTGGTGGAAGCCATATGTATACACACCACATAAGTATTAAATACCCATTTATCAATAACAAGACAGAGAAGAAAATATTTTCCATTCATAATTGGGGCATATATCAACATCTCATTGTGTTCACACACATTCATGTACATGCTTTTGATCGAAATTCATCACCAGCGAGTGAGTTACCACTTGTACATGTCTAGTAATTATCTGAAGATTCCAAGGAAAAGAAAGAAAGAAAGAATTCAGATGATGGTTACCACTTTTGCTTTTTCATTCTTTTTTACTACATAAACAAAGAATCTGACTTATAGAAATTGATGCAGAATAATTATGCGAGGAAATGTAGTTGTATGTAAAAACCATGTCACTTAGTATTATTCTTTGTTAGTCTGCTCCTTAAGTTGTTGCAATAATCAAATAAACTTTGTTTCTAAAGAAGACTGAGAATTAGAAGACTAATAGAACACAGTTAAAACAACTAGGAAATAGGTAAGTCAAGGTAAATCTCGCGCATCATCAGTAACCCAAAACCTTTGCAAATATATATAGAGGTAGGATTCTAGTAAAAAAAAACATCCAGAATGGTTATGAAAAGTAATATCACATTCTTTTAAAAGCAAATTAAATGGTATTCTGCTATCTGTCTAACCAAAAGCAAGATATAATATCATCTACATCATTCTCCAACCACAAGGAATATCCTCTCACAGCTATGAGGAGGCAAAGATAGAGCACATTCATTGCCTGCCTCTAGCTTTCCTTAGATTGAAAACATTGATCATAAGCAATTGTATAAAAAGCAGAAATCTGATAGACTCACTAGGAAAATCAGATGACCCACATCTTTCTCTCTTTCATGGTGAAAATTTTATGAATAAAAGACTGGATCAAATGGGTAACACAAAATCCCATTAATTAACAAAATTTGATTAAAAAATGGGTTATTTTGTTTGCTATAAGATAAAGATTTAGAGAGGTAGAATAATCCAATTTCGTAAAAAGATATTAATTAAGAACAAAACCCCTACCCAAACCATAACCCATCATTGACAAAGTCACAAAACCCCAATTCCCAAATATAAAAAAAATCCTAACTCCCAAAATTTCAGAGACAGTAAGCTAAGCCACCAATCAAAAATATAGATAAATGAATAAGCTAAAATCAGTAATTGAAGACCCTAAATCAAACCCCTAACCCGTGAGTCATTGAATCCCCAAATAAAAACCCTAACCCTAAATCCCTAATTTGAAATTTCAGAGATGAGACATACCTTTTGATTTTGGGAGAGATGAGAGTGAGAGATGAGAGTGAGAGATGAGATCGAGAGTGAGATCGAGCCTCGTGGGTGTGGGTGTGGGTGGTCTCGAGACTGGGAGAGAGGCGAGATCGAGACTTCGAGAGTGAGATTGAGAGAGATCGCGACTGGGTACTGGCTGGGTGTTTCTGGAAATGGGAGATTGCGACTCGCGAGTGACTAAGTGAGAGCTGAGAGTAAGAGTCTTTGACTTGACTCATATATGCTGTGATGATAAGAGAGAGGAGGGAGAGAGGAAGCTTTTGGGAGTGGTCCTGTCGCCATCGGCCGCCGGACGAGAGAGTTCTCGCCGGAGAAGATGATCGGTGGGAGAGGGAAGAGAGAGATCGCGGAGAGAGCTAGATTGAGAAGAGAGAAATGTGAGCGTCAGGAGAGAGAAAAAATTTAAGTAGGAAAAAAAAAACATATCAGGTGTGTTTGAGTGTTGGGACAAAAAAATTATAAATGGTTTGTTAAGATATCAGTTAACAGTTTAGACTGATCTCTTTATAAATTTTTAAAAAAAGGAAAATATTATATATCAGGTGATAAAAACCATGTGATTTCTAATAGAGTTTAGAAATCAGCTAAAAAATTATTTGATATTATAATTTTTATAATATCAGTCAACTTCAAATCTGATATAAAATTGGTGATATCTATTAACAATTTTGTTGTAGTGCTAGCTATCAATCTTGGTAGCACCCAAAAGAATCTAGCAAAGTGATCAATGATATATATATATATACCCCAAGCTAGTCTAGCTAAACACATGGCCTACAAAATCAAGTTCAAAAATGCTATACGTCAAAAATCCACCTTCTACTCGATCTACATATATTGCCCCACAAAGTTTGCCCATTCAGCCCGGACTTCATCAATATCTTCTTGGGTATCAGTGTTGTCCTTCCTTCGCTCCCACTGAAACAAGGCAAAAATGGAGTAGTAATTAAAAAGAAAATTCAACCCAAAATGAAAACATAATGAATCCAAGAAAGAAATAAACAATATGCCCCTTAGGTAAAAAAGGCCAAGACAACTCATGATATAAGTGCACAACTACATTAATTAAGAATCAAGCACACATATATAACCAGCAAAATGTCCTAAGCTAACTGCACCCAAAACAGAATCCCCCAATGGCCTAAAGAAATTGCACCAGACCACTCATGAATTTGTTATTAATAATATAAGTGCATAACTATATTAATTAGAATCAAGCTGAAATCAACCTCAAATTCACACAAGTGATCATCAAACAAGGCCCTAGCTATATAACATGTCCACTTCCACAAGTTTGAAAGAATCCACCCAGTATTTCCAATCTGCATGCACCCAAAACAGACTCCCCCAAGCTAATTTGTTTCCTTTTATTCTTTTACTACATTTCCAATTTTTCAGCCACAAAACAAATAAAAGAATTTCAACATTTCCAAGTAAAAGACAATTTTCATATCACTGCTCAGAGTTCACATGACCAACATAATGTCAAGTTACTTATACTTCACTAATGCATACCTTAGTCACAAAAGCTAAGCTCTCATCTTCAATTATTTCCTTCATAAAACGCATAATAAAATAGCCACACTCCTTATCACTTTGTAACGACCCGACCCAAATTTTCACTAGAAATTTAAATTTTTATTTAACTATGTTTTTAAGAGATTTCTTTTAAAGGATGTGGAATTGTATTTTAAAGATTTTGAGATTTATTTGGAAAATAAAAAGAGTTTTGATTTAAATTTTTATTTTTATTTTAATTTGAGGCTTGACCCAAAGTTGACTTTTAAAATAAATAGGCTTTCGATTTTGACTTTAGGTCCGTTGGAAAGGTTTCGAGTCCACGAGTTTGTAGACACGTAGCACACGTCGGTTCGAGTTACGGTTTGAGAGATATGGGCGTTTGAAGCGAGGGGCAATTTCATAAAATTGACAAATTGGGTGTTAAAAATTTAAAATCAGATTTTTTTTACGAGTTTCTCTCTCTCTCTAGAACTTTCTCTCCCCTCCCTTTTATTTCTCTCTCCCCAGCACACTCTCTCTCTCGATTCCAGCACCCCTCCCCTGCGCCATCACCCAGCCACCACCCCTCACCATCATCGGCCAACGTCCCAAGCACCGACCACCCCTCGCCGACCCAGCTTCACCGGCGACCCCAGGCGCCGACCACCCCCCGGCCTACTCTCTCTCCACATTCTCTCTCTCCCCCTTTTCTCTGTGCGCGACCAGCTCAGCCCAGCCCAGCCCGGCCAATTCCGGCCACTACCCGACCCGCCCAGGCCACCGACGAGCCCCCAGCAGCCTTTCCCTTGCAGCCCAGCCCCAACACGGGCGAGAACAAGGCCAGAGGAAGCCCAGCCCGCTGCCACTGCTTGCCGGATTCCGGCCAAATCTCAGCTCTTTTCATCCCTATTTTCGGTGAGATTTCTTCCCTTTCTTTTGGGCTTTCATTCCCCTAACCTTAGGTTAATTAATTTTGAGTAATTAGAATTTGAAATTTCTGGATTTTGGGTTGTTATTTGTTGTTTTCTTAGACGAATTACACCCTTAAGGTACCCATTTGTCATTTAGAACTCGGAATTTGACTAAATTTAGAGGAAATTAAGTTTTGGGAGGTTGGATTTGTGAGGTTAGAAACCATTTCGGGTCAGTTGGGGTTTGGCCGAGTTTCAGAGTATATTTGGTGTGGTTTTGGACAATTTCGTGTTTAGGAAACTCAAAATTTGTTGTGAGATGCGAATGTATATGAAGATTGAGAAATTTTCTATAATTGGTAAATTTTGGGCTGGAAACAGTCACCTTGGGCGACAACCTTTGTGAGCTTGACCCCGCTGATATTCCATGATTTTAGGAGCATTAGGATTTCTTTGTTGAGTGGGTTATCAATCTAGATTATCGTTTGAGGTCGGCTACGTAGATTTATTTTCGAGATTTAAAATTGGTTTTAGAAGTGTGGATGACGTTGGTGTGAGCCGGGAAGTTTCGAGATGGTTTAGGAATAGGTTAGAGAGCGTATAGTTTTGAGGAAGATGTTTTGAGGAAGATGATTTATAACCGTTTCTGAAATGTTTTATATGTTGATGATTAAATTCTATTACTTGGCTATATTGAGTTTGAATTTAAGCTAAAGGATTTTTGAGTTAAAATTTGGCTTTTAAATTATTCTTTCCTAAGTTTAAATTGAGATTTATGGTTTTTTTTTTTCAAAGTTTCATGGATTCATGAATTTAGATATTGTGAGTTGAACAAATGCATACTCAAAGTTTCATGGATTTATGAATTTGGTTTTGTTAAAGAAAGTTTAAAAGGATACGAAATGACTGAGTTTTATTTTTATATATTTACGATGGGGTTATGGAAAAATGGTTTTCAAACCACCTTTACAGTACCCTCCAGGTTATCAGATTGGAAAACAGTATTTACAATGACCACATAAATGATTAACTTACCCGGAATTGTAAGGAACCAAAAAAATCTTATCATCACGAAATCCAGCGAACCTATCTGCCAAGTACCTTGATCTTTCAGTTACATTTCCACTTCCTATCGCACCAGTTCGCGCAGGGTCAACAAAACCAACCATACTTAGCATTTTTGACCTCTTTACCACATCGTAGAGGTGCCTAAAAAAGTATTCCGTAAGTAATTGCATAATCTCTTTTGCTGGATATAAATATGTATAGAAAAGTAGTCTCATTAAATACCTCATGTAAACCACAATGCAGGTTGCTGATATTTCAACCATGCCACCAAATTGGACAATATCTTCACACAGAAGGTGGGTTTTACGAGTTGCACCAAAAACATCCGCCTCTATTAAAACGTTGATTGTCTGAACATCATTCAATACATTTTGTGCATACATGCACAACAACTTCAGTGGCGTAGGCATTGTTTGAAGATTCAACACAATCTCTTTCCCCCTATGTTGCTTCTCACCTTTTCCTTTGGCACGTTTCTAGGTTAAATTATCAATATATGTTAGAGGTAGCTTTTAAAAACACCCAAATCAGTTAAAATTACAACAATACAATCAGGTGAGACATAAAAACATACCTCTTTACCAACTTCCTGCTGATTTTGATATGTTACAAGATTTTTCGGCCATGCTACAATTGTCCCAACAGTTACTACTTTGTCTTTAATTGGGATGGGAAGCAAAACTGAGTCATCCAACGAAGTATAAATTGCAACTCGCAGGCATCCCTCTGCCAAAGGAACACCATGCAGTGTCGGTGGGTTGGCATCGTCAACTTCAAGTAATGTAGCGTATGCAATAATATTTTCAAGTGAGCCAACAGCCAACATGCATTTTTTCTCCTGTGCAAACAGCCAAGATAAAATAGAAGTTAATTTAATGACTTTCACAGCAAAAAATTAAGGCAATTAAACATTGGGTAAGCTAGGATGAAATATATACCTTCTAAACACTATTCTTGTCACTCACATAGTCTAGGTCGACACAGTCAGCATCCAACATGTTCGTGTTATGCTTCTCCTCCTTTGGATCATCAATCTTCTCCATGCCCATATTCTCAATCATCTCGATTTCATTCTCCTCATTTATCTCCATTTCATTCTCCACATTCATATCAGTATTCTTCACAACTTTTTTCTCCACATTGGTGCTTGCCTTATCAGAGCCATATTCAGCAATATGGGGAGTTGGGGGAGTACGAGGAATAGGGACTAACATCACTGGAGTTGGTCCCTCAGCCTTGGAATTCTTCCCTGCCTCTACTGAATTCAATTTATCCATCCAATATTTTCGCTTCTCTGATATTATTTTCTCTCGCTCTTCTTCCATGATCTGTTTGACACTTTTTCTTATTCTCTCTTTCATACTCTTTCGTGGAGGGAAGTTCAAGTAAGAACTGGGCTTCACATAACCTCCCACAGCTCTAACTCTCCCTGAGTGCTCAGGGGTCCCTAATGCCATTGTTAGCACATCACTAGTACCAGAAGTAGATAATGTCCCCTCAGACACTTGTTTCTTCAAATCATCCTGCAACCATACATGAAATATAAATAATCAGGGACCAATAAAGCCAAGATAAATTAAATTATTAAAGAACTCAACACTTTCAATTCCAATATTGGCAGGATTATAATCAATGGAATATCTATAGCTTACTTACAATTCTGGCAGCAGTCTCAGCTACCTTTGCATCTGGGATCTTCCCATTTTTATCTTCATGTGCTTTAATCCAAAGGGTTGCCCGATCAAATCCCCCCTCAGGCATTGTTTTCATCTTTAAAATAACAAATAAGTGTAAACACTAACCAGTTCATGTTTAATAATCATTGTACCAAGGCAGTTAAAGTAAACACTAACCAGTTCATCCTCCAAAATAGCATACCCTTTACGCGATAGTCTATGATGATACTCATTCTTAGATTTCCTCTCCACTTGTTCCTCGTGAAGTTGCTTCAAAACAGAATATTTCCACACACTGAGTTATATACAAATTTAAAGACAACAATTGTAGGAAAATATATGTAGAAAGTAATAGCTTACCCCAAATTGATCCGTAAGCCTATGTAGCACAAACTCCTTCCAATCTTACTTGTCAATAAATTGATAGTCTTTAGGAGGATCACTTAATAGCTTAGGTTGGTCTTTGTAAGAAAGAACAAATTTACATATCAGCCTTGACTTGAATTCCCTCCACTTATTTGATGCAAATGCTAACACCATCTTCTTACATTGAGGACTCAGCACAAAAGCCATCTACAATCAATGATGTACTAGTTAAATAAATGATACTATATAATGTTTTAGTTAAATGATGTACTAGTCATATAAATAACCAAGTATTGTTGCTTACCTCTACATTTTCCCAAATTTTATTTTTCATATCCTCCGTAACATCCTTCCACTTCTTTATGGTAATTGGGATCTTTGACGTGCTAAGTCCCAATGTAAGACTGCATTTCGGTTGCTGCCTTCCCATGTGGCTGCCCTTTTGAATTAAACTCCACCACCTTTTTGACTTTCATTATTTTTCGCTTTACAATGCGATGCATTGTAACCATCCACCTCTTCTTCCTTTTTCCATTAACTGAGCTATCTGTGGTAGCAGTGTCCTTTGTCACCTTCGATTCAGTTACAGGAGGCTCAGCTACCTTTGATTTGGAGGTTTTCTTCTTCGAGGAAGCCACTCTCTTTGGCGCCATTGTCTAGGATGAAATGAAATGAAATATATAGATGAAACTTTTTGTAAATAGAGTATATATTTAACTAGTAAGAAGTATATATAATAGAGACAATACAAAGATCGATTAGCATAGTGTAACTTTTGCAAGATAGATATGTAAATGGAGGATCTTGTAAATGGATCCTTGTTTAATTTTCTAGGGATCTTATAAATGGATCCTTGTTTAATTTCTAGAGACCTTGTAAATTAGAATGAGCAACCTCTTCTTCCTCCAAAAGAATTAAAAAAAAAAAAAAAACTTGATCCATGTTTAATTTTCTAGAGACCTTGTAAATGGAGGATCTTTTGAGGTTTCAAAATTCAAACCGAGCTTAGTGATGACTTTTCAGAACTCAACTAACAGTTCAATGAGTTAATTTTCTATTATAAATGCAAATAGAAGATGGCTTGAAGCTTGAGGACCGGACCTCCTCCTAGAGGTCCGGATTTCCAGAACCCACCTTGAACCTTAAGGACCGGACCTCCCCTAGAGGTCCAGACTTCCAGTATCCCACCTCTTCATTTCTTTTTGTTTTTTTATCCCACAAACCCCACGCCACACTCATATCCATGCTCTTCTTTTCTTTTCTTTATTCAAATGCCCTATCACTTCCTTTTCTTAATTAAACAAACCCACACCTTCACTTCCTTTACTACTATGAGACATACTTAATTTTCAAACCAAGTAAACACTCATCAAAGGCAATGGCGGTGTCATAGAGATATATATCAAACAAATCCTTCAACTTAGATTAACAGAACTAACCTCTACTTGCCCGTAGTTTCAAATAAAAATTTTGTCTAGTCTTTTTCCCAAAGAACCCTTACTTAGCCTATCTTGCAAAGAATGTTGTGAAGCACCTGCAGAACCAGAAATAAAAAAACATTAGAAATAATTCATACATGTAGAAACACACTTAAGAACAAATCACACAATCATTGCCACACCAAAAATAACCAGTTACCTTATATAAATGCCCTTTTGATGCTACTTATCAATCCATATACCCTCACCATCAGGTCTAATGCAGTTTGTAGGATTGTCTCTAACCATTTCATCAAATGTCTCAATAGATGGCAGACCTCTGGTAAAAGGTTGATGGTCAACCATACTATCCCCTAACTCATCATCATCATAATCGACATCATTGTAATTTCTATGTGGGGTTGATAGAACAACAGACCAAGCAGCATCTGCAGGGTCTTCCACGTAAAAGACTTGACTCACTTGTCTTGCCAAAACAAATTGATCATGCTTGGAACCTATCCTACTAAGATTGACCAAAGTAAAGCCTAGATCATCTATTTTAATTCCATTTGTACTCTCAACCCAATCACACTTAAAGATAGGTATCCTAAACTTGCAATAGTCAAGTTCCCATATTTCTTGGATCACCCCATAGAAACACATATTTGTAATGATGGGGTTTTTATCCTTCGCACATGCAACTTGCATTGTCTCCCCTTGCCAGCACACGCCACTGTTTTGAACAGCCCGAACGTCATCACGAGCCTTAGTATTAAAATGAACCCCATTAATCGAATAACTTGCAAATTTTGGGACTTCCATGCATGGTCCATCAGCTAGCCACCTCAGCGTGTCTGGTATGTCATCAGTTTCACAATCGAGTTGAGATCTAACCTGTAAGGATAAGCATTCTAATAAAATACAGGAATTACTTAAATACATTAGTGCATCCTTTGAACAAATTAAACTTACTCGATTCTTTAACCAAAGAATGAAAGTGTGATTGTTCTTATCTTGTAGCCACTTTTCATTTTTTTTGAACCTAGGATTTGTAGCCTTTAAATAGCTCATATAATCACTACACAAAATGTGAGATTCCTCAATTAATATTGAGAATTCAGCTAATCAAAGACATAATTAATGAAAAGACAAAGGAAATCTGGGATTTTCTTACGCGATATAAGGTGTCACTTCATCTGTATTCTCTAATACAAACAGATGAGCTTGGTCCAAAAGCTCACGATCAACCCTATGTATAGAAGCACCAGATCAGGCCATACATTCCTTAGAAGATCCTTGATTGTGTCTTGATGGGATTCTAATTGAACTGCCAGTAGAAAGATGTTCAGAGCAAAATTCTAAAGCTTCTTCGGCAATATAACACTCGGCAATGCAACCCTCGGGTCGATGGCGATTTTGAACATACCCCTTTAGCACTTTCATATACCGTTCAAACGGATACATGCATCTGAAGTAAAACTGGTCCACATAACTGAACTTCTCTAATAAGATGCACCGTTAAATGAACCATAATATCAAAAAATGATGGTGGAAAGTACTTTTCAAGCAAAAAAAGTGTAAGCACTAGATCTTGCTGCATCTTATCTAGTATAAAAGCATCCACCACTTTACTGCATATAGAATTGAAGAAGAAACAGAATCTAGTTATAGCATATCTCAATAGGCTTCTCCAACACTGAACGTATAGCCACAGGGAGCAATTGTTGCATGAAGATATGACAATCAGGTGACTTCATTCCAACAAGTCTTAAATCCTCCATTGATACCAGACTTCTAACATTTGAAGAAAAATACTCAGGGACTTTCATACCAAGAAAGGATTTGCATACAGTTCTCTTCTCTTCCCTAGACAAATTCCAACTTGCTGCAGGCAGATGTGTTCTTTTTTCTCCAACAATAGGTGCTAATTCAGTATGTACCCCCATGTCCAGGAGATCTAAATGAGCAGCAAGACCGTCTTTTGTTTTTGTAGGAATGTTCAACAATGTACTGATAATACTATCGCATACATTTTCTCAATGTGCATAACATCGAGAATATGGCGAACATGAAGAGATTTCCAATATTACAGTTCAAAAAACATTGACTTCTTCTTCCAACACGCTCTTGGATCACCCTCCACACGGTTATGGGGCCATTTTTTTTTCCGAAAGGCAAGAAATTAAGACTGTCCACCTTTGCCAATACTTCCTCTCCACTTAATGGCACAAGAGCTGGAGAAAGTTCTTCACGATTATTAAATGCAGCCCTTTGATTTCGATAAGGATGAAATCGTGGTAAGAATCTTTGATGGCCTATGTATGAGCATTTATCACCATGGACCAACCTGTGGGGTTTTGTGTGTTCTCCACATATTGGACATGCATTATATCCTTTTACGACACAGCCAGATAAGTTACCATAGGCTGGAAAATCGTTTATTGTCCACAACCGTACAACCTTTAGAGTGAAATACTCCCCTTTGTATGCATCATACACTCTTACAACTCCCTTCTATAGACTTTTTAAATCATCAATCAAAGGTGCTAGGTAAATGTCTATATCATTTCTAGGTTGTTTAGGACCAGAAATCAATAGACTCAGCATCATGAACTTTCTTTTCATACACAACCATGGTGGAAGGTTATAAGTGACAAGTAGAACTGGCCAGCAACTGTATCTACTGCTTAAAGAACTATGGGGATTGAAACCGTCAGATGCAGGTGCGAGCCTAAGGTTTCTAGGATCTTCAGCAAATTCAGGCCACTTATAGTCCACTAACTTCCAAGATGGAGAATCTGCAGGATGCCGCATCTTACCATCTTTCACTCTTTTATCAAAATGCCAAGTCAAACTCTCAAATGTTTTACTAGACTGAAACATCTTTTTAAACCTTGGGATAATGGGAAAGTACCACAACACCTTCGCAGGCACCCCCTCCTTAACAGTTTAATACCTACTTAACTTCCACCTTGACACACTATAGTTAGGGCAATTAATCTCATCTGCATACTCATTTCTATACAAGATGCAGTCATTAGGGCATGCATGTATTTCCTCATAGTCCATCCCTAAAGCACACAAAATCTTCTTTGCCTCGTACATAGATGTGGGTATGTTATTACCTGATGGAAGAAAATCTCCAAAGGCAATCAAGTAGTCAGTGAAACTTGCATCACTCAATCCATGCTTCGCTTTCAAATTGTACAATCTTACCAGTGCTCCCAACTTGGTGAATTTATCACAACTAGGATACAAAGGTTCATCGCCATCCCCAAACAAATTAATGAAATCGTTAGAATCATTTGAAAATTCTTCCTCTTCATTATCTCCCATATCCACTGTTTCGGAGACAAAATTATCTTCTTGTTCCTCCACACTTCTAGCTGCATTCGCAAATGTACTAGAAACTTCTTCGTGCCATATCCAATTTTGGTAACTTTGGTCAACCCCTTTAAAATATAGATGATCCCTTATAACTCCAATCCCAAATTGTCTCATATTTCCACATTTTTGGCAAGGACAATGAATGAGGTTTGGGTTTCTAGCATGCTGTAATGCAAACTTGAAGAATTCTTAAATCCCTAACTCATATGCCCTTGATCTTCTATCCGCATACATCCATGACTTGTCCATCTTTGACTTGTCCATACAAACATGCATGTCATTTATAAAATCATACCAAATATTGAATCTAGTGAAACAAAACAAATATAAAGACAAACTAAACACAACCACTATACCATTGAACATGGGCATGCAATTGAAAACTAACTGGTCTTAGTAAGATTGGTGTTTGAAACCTAGTAAGATTGGTATTTGAAACCTAGGCTTGAGGTCCGGACCTCACTCTTGAGGACCAGACCTCCAGTAAGATTGATATTTGAAACCTAAGCTTGAGGTCCGGACCTCACCCTTGAGGACCAAACCTCCAGTAAGATTGGTGTTTGAGACCTAGGCTAGAGGTCCGGACCTCTCCTTTGAGGATCGGACTTCCAGTGGCAAACTCAGTTTTTTGACAATATGAAGCTGAGCAACCAAGACTAAACAAAAAGAAACAACATTTTGAACAACCAAAATACTATTCAACTAAAACCAAATCAATAAACAAACCCCATATCAGTAAACAAAATCAATAAACCCATATCAGTAAACAAAATCAATAAAGATCAACCAAAATAAATAAGCACATTTCAATAAACCCATATCAATAAACCCATATAATTTACAAAATCAATAAACAAACCCCATATCAGTAAAACCCAGTAAACCCAATAAACTCCATATCAGTAAAATCAATCACAAACCAGAGAATTTAACACAACCCATGAATATTAACTAAACCCAGAAAAAGACCCCAAATTTTTATCAAGCCACAATAACTTCACCCAAAACCAGAACAAGAATAAGAGAGACAGAGCAGGTGAGAGAGAGGAAATGAACACTAACCTGCAGGCTGATCTAAATTAGGTATTTCAAGCTACCACAATGCATCTTAAAAATTATACACCTAGTTCAGTCTTAGTAATTTCCTCAATTGAAATAAAGCAAACACAATGGAGTGAATGAACTTATATGATTTCTATAGGGTAGGGGAGGGGTAGCAACTTTCCACTTCAATACACAATTACCTACTCATAACTATTTTTCTCATCAATATCAAACATTCATTATAATGAGTAACAAAAGTTAATCAATAGCATCAAGAAATCAACATAATCCTTTCAATAGTCTACAAATAAAATCCCTGCCATCAAAACAGAAGAAAACAAGATGCCAAAACCAAAAAAAAAAAAAAAAAAGGGCCTGATGAACTCACCTTTCCAATCCAATCAGCAGCCTAGCTATTTTCTTTCCCCAAGCTCAACAATATCACCAATATGAACTTCACCTTGAGCAAAAACACAAAACAAAAAGGTTTAGAAGAACCTCAAAGAACAAAAATCAGAAATGCACAAAAAAAGAAAGAACAAAATATAATGAGGAAAAAATCCCCCAAAATCAAACCCTAACCCAACTGTACCTGAACCGGAGTGCAAAGATGAGCGAAGATGATTCAGGGGAGTGCAGAGATGGTCGGGCGATGAGGAATGGGCGGAGACGATGAGGACGGAGATGGAGGTCGGTGACGTCAAGAGACGTGCAGATGGAGAGCACGGGACGACGTCGAAGATGGAGATTGACGCACGATGAGGACGGAGATTGATGCGCGAGAGGGAAGATCGATCAATGAAGCCAGAGGACTGAGTTGAGGAGGGAAGATCAATTGATCAATGAGGACTAAGTTGTGGGCTAAGTGTGTGTGAGTTTCTGAAAGGTGAAGTCAGAGGGCTTTGACCCAAAAAGACCTAAGGCGTGCGATATATTTCATTAACGCAGTCATGCGCTTGTCAAATACAAAGACCCGCAAAATTTTATATTTTTGTGAAACTCGCCCAACACAACGGTATTCCCTAAAACTATTGTCTGTTAATTGTTAGGAAAAATTATCAAACCAAATATCATGGGATAATATACATTAATATAACGGTTTGTTAAAAACCGTTGTGTCGTAAATTAAGATAACGGCAAAAATACAAAACTTTGTCTATTGACCGATGTCTATTACGTTTTTTGTAGTAGTGTTTGGTTAATTCAAAAATGAGAATATTTCATCTTATCCCTCAATGGGTGATCCTTGAAGAATGTTGAGATAGGTAAATGTTCTCTTTGCCTCATTTAGAGCCTTCACATTGTGGTTTCTGAATTTTGCTTAGAATGGGCGAACAAAGGGGAAGGAAAGAGAGCATGTGATAGAAAATTACCTAAAATGGAAAGATGCCTTGGGAGCACTTTATCCTTTTGCTGACAGGATTTCAGAGCTGTCTTTAGAGAGCAATTTGGAGGTCTTAACCAACTCAGAAATTTACGTTTTATATATCAATAGAAAGCTCTGGATGTTTTCTTTCCAACCATATATTATATGCCTCAATCCAAGTTTGGAGCAAAAAGTTATGCCCTACACCATGCAGCTGACTCAGTTCTCCTCGGGTGCAGTTTTGGGCTGACTTTAAAATTCAAAATGAACACCTTATAAGTCTTTAAATGTCACAAATTTAACCTGGAATAACTTCAAGGTGTTAGCTTCTATCTCCAATTGAATTCATGTAAAAATATATTAAGGAGAATAAATGGTGAAATTTCTCATTTATTGCTCGGAAGCCAAAAACACAAAACTAAATGAAATTTAAAGTTTTTAATCAAATGAACTCACAAAAATTAAGTAAGAGGAATATAAAAGGATGTGAATTTATGAACATATCATATATTGCGGCTAGGAGTATGTTATGTCTTATGATATAATATTCGTTTGGTTGGTGATATAATTCATACACACATTGGTGTAATTATGTTTTAGCTTGTTATATTTCTTGCCCAAAGGTGAAATACAACAATGCATAAGTTTCAGATTCAAGAAAAATATTTAGTCAAAATTTGTTCTTGTCTTTTTATGATTAAGTTTATATTACTAATGACTTTTTATTTATCTCATCAGTTGTAAGCTTCTTGTCAATCAATTTTTCCTCAATTGAGACTCTCACTGGTAATAATTACAAGAAATGGAAACAAGACTTGGAGATTGTTCTAGGAATCATGGATCTCGACTTGGCTTTAAGAGATGATCAGCCTGCAGCTCTAACTTACCAGAGCATTACTGCCCAGAGAAAGTACCATGAAAAATGGGAGAAAGCTAATAGAATGACCTTAATGATCATGAAAAGGTCAATGTCAGACACCATTAGAGGAGGTATACCGACTAATGACAATGCCAAGGATTTTCTTGTTGCTGTTGGAGACAAGTTTAAAGAGTCTGAAAAAGCAGAGACAGGTGCACTGATGCATTCATTGCCTACAATGAAGTATGATGGTGAGGGTAGTGTAAGGGAGTATATTCTACAACTTGTTGACATTGCCAATAAGCTGCATAATCTAGAGGTATACAGATTTTCGATCCTTTTTTGGTGTATACTATTTTGAACTCACTGCCACCTAAGTTTGATCAATTAAAGGTGTCATATAATACTCAAAAGGACAAGTGGGATGTGAATGAAGTGATTGCACAATGTGCACAAGAGGAAGATCGTCTCAATAAAGGAAAAGCTGAAATGGTCAACCTTGTTATTTCTCCACAAGGTAAAAAGAAAGGCAACTCTACTTCTGGTAAGCCCTCTACTTCTGGTACAAAGCCTACTAGTATGCCTGGTAAAAATAGTCATTCTCCTGCTAAAGGATCTCACAATCTTAAAGCTATCAAAATTGAAATTGTTGAACCTGGAGCTATTAAGTGTTACTTATGCAAAAAGTTGGGTCATGTCAAAAAAGATTGTGAAAAATTCAAGAAATGGCTTTTAAAGAAAGGTACTAAATTTGTTTTTGTTTGTTTTGAATCAAATTTAATTGAAGTTCCCACAAATTCTTGGTGGTTTGACTCTGGTTGTTCTGTGCATATAACTAATTCCTTGTAGGGCTTCAGCAACCAGAGGACAGCAAGAAGTGATGACCATCAAGTGCTTATGGGAAACGGAACTAGAGTGCATGTTGAATCAATAGGATCAGTCAAGCTTAGATTATGTTCTGGTTTTGTTTTAGATCTTGAAAATGTCCTTTATGTACCTTCTATGAGAAGGAATTTAATTTCTGTTTCAAATTTAGTCAAGTCTGGATTTTCTTTCATTGTAGACAATGTCAGTGTAAGAATGTTTCAGAGAAATAAATTTGATGTACCGCTAGGTACTGCTTTTCTGAATCATGGTTTATGGCAATTTCGGTGTTCTTACATTAATGGCTGCTTGAATGTTGAATGTTCTAGTACAAAGAGAATGCTCATCAATGAAAATTCTTCTATGCTTTGGCATAAAAGATTAGGGCATATTTCCAGAGAAAGACTAGAACGTTTAATAAAAGAAAATATTCTGCACAAACTTGATTTCAAAACTTGTGTTAATTGCATAAAGGGAAAACTAACCAATTTTAGAAAGTTAGGTTCCACTCGCAGTCAACATTTGCTAGAAATCATTCATACCGATGTTTGTGGTCCATTTCCTCACAAAACTATCTGTGGAAATAATTATTTTGTCACTTTTATTGATGATTTTTCACATTATGCTTATCTATTTTTGATTTCTGATAAATCTTTAGTTCTTGACTGTTTTAAGATTTTTCAACTAGAAGTTGAAAAACAGTTAGATAAGCAAATTAAAGTTGTGAGATTGGATAGGGGAGGTGAATATTTTGGCAGGTACACAGAGGCCGGACAACATAAGGGGCCATTTGCCTTATTCCTGCAGAATAATGGAATAACTGCACAATATACAACACCTGGGACACCTCAAAAAAATGGTGTGGTTGAAAGGCGAAACAGGACTCTTAAAGACATGGTAAGGAGTATGATAAGTAAAACTTCACTACCACATTTTCTTTGGGGAGAAGCTATTTTAACTACCAACTATATATTGAATAAAGTTCCTAATAAATCAGTACCAAAAACACCTTTCGAGCTATGGGTTGGTAAGAAGCCTAGTTTAATGCACTTACACGTATGGGGCTGCAAGGCCAAAGCACGGGTTTATAACCCACTGAAAAGAAACTAGATCCCAAAATTGTTTGCTGCAATTTTGTTGGTTATCCACCCAAGAGTAAGGGCTTTTGGTTTTATAGTCCTCACCTACATACTAGAATCATTGAAACTCACAATGCACGTTTTCTTGAGGATGATGTTGCAGGTGATGCAAGTGTCACAAATAATTTCAATTTTGAAGAGAAAGAAATTGTTTCAGCACCTGCCACTAATTCCATGGTTTAGGAGCTACCATTAAGTGCAGCTGTAGTAGTAGAAGATCAAGTTGTTGTCCAGAATCAGCCTGATGCACCAGAAGGATTAATTCCTACTCCACCCACCATAGAACAACCGGCTATAGAAGTTCGTAGAAGGCAGTCACAAAGACAAAGAAAACCTGCCATTTTTGCTGGTACTAAGTTGAAACAACATATAAAATTGAGGTACTAAATTGTAATTTGCTCTTAATTTTTTTATTATGTTTTAATGGGGTTAACAGTGTTAGCACTCTGTTAAGTGTAAGGACATATGTCATTGAATTAGCTAGGAGACAGAGGGAATACATGCATTTTGGTGACAGCAGATATGGACTCCTCCTTATTTTTTTTATTTTTTTTTTCTTTTTCTTTATAGCTTCTATTGGCAACAAAGAATTATAATGCTTATCTCTTTCTCTTCTCCTTACTTTAGGAGTGCATTTACCTTAATGTGGAGGTAGCATTACCACTACATTATGAATTTGTCATGTATCATATATTTATTCATTAACCATAGTTGATAACCATAGTCATGTATCATGTATCATAGAAAAAGTATATTTTATTTAATAAAATATATTTTTGTCATTTTAGATCAAAAGTGAACACCGTTAGAGTTTTGCACTTAAAATACGACTACAGAGGGGTTAAGTGTCAGCTCTTGAACCACAGGGGATGAAGTGAAAATAGACCTAACCATAGGGGATAATTCAAAAATGTTATTATAGAGAGGGAGAGAGTGAGAAAATTATAGGATAATTCAGTTGGGGACCTTCTTGGAAAATTACCTATATACTAAAACTATACCCAAGGAGTAAAATTTCGGTTTCGAGGAAATTTTCGACGGAAATTTTCGTGGAAATTTTCGATTAAAATTTCGATTTCGACAAAATTAGATAAAAACGACAGAAATTACTATCAAAATAGGGAAATTTTGAATGAAACTTGACCATATGCTTATTTAACATATTATCTACTACATTGATAAAAAAGCATTGAAGAAACCAAATTATATAGTAGATTTTATGTGATATAAGGTGAATATAATGCGCGCTGGTGGTAAATACTGTTAAAAAAAGTGTAAACTATTCAAAACCCCCTAAGTAGAGCTTAGTTATTTCAAAACCTCCACCATTATTAAAACTAATTCAAAACCCTCTATTAGTCATTTAAACTCTCCCAAAAACCCCTGGTCAACTAACATCCACCTATGTTTGACCCACATTTTTTTAAATATTCCTATTGTAACCTTGTTATTCAAAATTAGTTTTCTTTTTTAATTTTTTTCTCTCTCTCTCTCTCTCTCTCTCTCTCTCTCTCTCTCTCTCTCTCTCTCTCTCTCTCCCCCTCTCTCTCTCTCATTCCCGCACCTTCTCTGTTCTCTCTCCTCCGAGCGCGGCTATCGCCAGCCCGTGTGGCGTCGTCTGGCAACGGTTGCCAGCAAGACCACCACCCTCAGCTTCGTCTTTCTCTCCTCTTCCTCCCTCTGTCATCACTCGCCCCGAATCAAGCCCAAACAGCCCAGATCGCCGCGACTACGATCGGTGGTGCTCGCCGGCGATCTGCCTTTTCCGGCGGAGTTGGAATGCCGAACCACCCAAGTCTTCTTCCTCTCGACGTCCTGAGCACGATGGTGTGCTCGGATTCTCCATCCGATCAGCCACGACAACAGATCGAAGCCACAAAGGCCGCGGATTCTCCGCCGGTGATCTACCTTTTTTGGCGGAGTTGGAATGCCAAACCACCCAAGCCTTCTTCGTCTCGACGTCCTGAGCACGATGGTGTGCTCGGATTCTCCATCCGGTCAGCCACAGCGGCAGATCGAAGCCACAAAGGCTGCGGCTTCTCCGTCGGCGATCTGCCTTTTCCGGCAGCCATTTCCGACAAGTCAGGTACCTATCTTCTTCACCTCGTTGTGCTCTTCAATTATATGTATTTGGATTGGTCCAATTGTTGAAGAAACAAAAAAACCCAAATCAAACCTCACGACCACTGCGGCTGCTCCGCCGCGAGTAGTGGCGATTAAAACCTTATTTTATTCATTTTTTAGTGCGTGAAAATTCAGTTTCTTGGATAGGGAACTTTAAGCCTACATTTATTGATTAAACAGTTTCAGTTCGTGAAACATAAGTTTTAAATGAATTTTGAATGAAATTATGGTTCTGAAATATGATGAATCAAATTTGCAGGTAGAAACAGATCGAGGCAGTGGCGACTGTCGTGTACTCGTCGCGCGTGAGGTGATTGGACGACGTTGTCTAGGTGTAATTGTTTTTTAATTAAGGTGTAATTGCATTTTAGTCAAGGTGTAATTGTTTCATCACTTGATTTAGTTTCAGTAAGTGAATTCATAACTGAATTCTTCAATTCAGTGTAACTGAATTTCTGAAATTCAGTTTCAGTGTAATTGAATTCTTGAAATTCAGTTTCAGTGTAACTGAATTCTTGAAATTCAGTTTTAGTGTAATGAAATTCAATTTCAGTGTTTGATTTTAGTTTTAGCGAAATATTGAGTTTTAGCAAAAACTTCAATTCTAGAAAAAAAAAAAAAAAAAAAAACAGTTTCACAAAAATTCAGTTACAGTGATGTCAACATGCGTCAGCACGTGTCAGCATGTGTCAGCGCGCGTCAGCATGCGTCAGAAGGGTAATTTAGGATTATAAGTTATAAGGGGTTTTGAAAGAGTTTCTAGATGGGTGAGGGTTTAGACAAATTTTTTAGGTGATTAGGGAGCTTAAAATTAGGCACTATTAAAAAAATAGGTCACTAATTAATAATTATATAAATAACACCTCAAATTTATTTATATTACAATTTTAAATCATGAATTAAATAAGTATTTAATAACTTGTACGGCAATTAAAAATATATATTAATATATAATAATAAAAATATGAATAGTTTAAAACATATTTTAAATAACATAAAAATTCAAATTCACCATCCAAATTTAAATTCAAACTCTAAAGACTTAAAAAGATCATCCAAATTTTACACATATATTGCCTAACTCATCTAAAAAACTTAAACATATTACAAGCAAAACATATATATTATTATCTAATATTACACATGGTACTGGACTACTGGCTGGGTAACCTATATATTAACTAATATTACACACTGTACTGGCTGTTGGGTAAAATATATATTATTAACTAATTGTTTATTGACTCTGTCCACACAAGCTGTTAATAATATAATATTATATTATATTACGAATTTACAATCAATTTGAACCAGTATACCACTTTCCAAGTTTCCAGATTAATCTCAACCAATATAGACTAAAACTGGGGATGCAGACACCCAAAGAGAAAACAGTAAAGGAAATGATATGTACAGAAATATCAAGAAAAGCAGCAAGCCCACAAGAAATGGATGATTACGAAATACGAACTGATCTGAAACAGAACTCGTCGGCGGTGCAGCGCATCCGATTTGGGTTTCTTGACTCTCTCCAATTTGGGTTTTCAAGATGAAGAACTGAAGAAGATGAAGTGGTTGAACAACAGAAGGATACCCGTGTCAAGAGCAAAGGATTCTCAACCATATCACTGTATCACAGCGAAATTTAATTTCGTCCAAATTTTGACGAAATTTCACAGAAACATACTTGCAGGGTGGTCGAAATTTCGGCCGTTCGGCGAAATTTTTTAAATTTCGCCGAAATATTAACGAAAATTAAGAGATATGTGATAAAATTTCGTCGAAATTTTCAAAATTTCACTCCTTGACTATACTTGTATACTAAAACTGAACAAAGGTGTTAACTGTAGCTTAAGAACAGTGTTTATGTTCACTAAAAAGACTTTTTTACCCTTCTATTTTTTTTATTTCAGTTGATTTCTATTGTAATTTGTGGGATGAGTTGGGCCCGTTTTGGTCATTCATCGTCTATTTATTTTTTGCCATTGCCTTTTCCCTTTTTTTACGGTTGTGCCATCTCTTTATTTTCCCTCACATGAATTTTTTTTTTTTTTTATCTGTTTGCCATCTTCAAATTGTTGGGTTTGGTGTGCCCTATTTGGTCATTCACCTTAACTTGCTTTTTGGATGACTTGCTCTCTCCTCAGTCCTCACTCTCTTTTCTCCCGACACTCTGTCTCTCTCCCTCGCCGTCACTATCTCCGGCGTGTGGGCGCGCGTCCGGAGGCATATGGGGGTGGTCTGTGGCCCATATTTTTCGTCTCTTCATCCTCTTTCTCCCCATACCCTTAGTTTTTCCCAGAACCCAGCCAACCCGAGAACCAAGTTCGGACCAATTTGGGTTCATCGGCGTTGACTCGCCGTTCTCAGCGGCGTCGTCAGGCCGGACCACCTGGGCTTCGTTCCCCTCGCCACGGGGAGTCTCTCTGTGCCACTCACTGTTAGGACCCTTATTGTTGAGATGGTTTATTTGTATTAGCTTAGTTGGGTTTATTTGTATTAGTTTAGAGTTGTATTTTTCCTAGTTAACGTGGCTGAGCTGATGTGGCTAATGTGGCTATATTACCTTTCTATATAAGGTGCAATAGGTCGGTTTGGAAGGCATTAATCAATACAAGTTTATTTTTCCTCTATTCTCTAGGTTTACAGTAGAGTTCTATTATTTGGTATCAGAGCAGTTCAAGATGGGACCGAAGAAACCCACGGGGGCGACGGAGTTGCCTCCCATGGAATTTGAGTTTGAGCTGCATAAGGAGCGTACGGCTGCTCAAATTGAAGAAATTCGGGGCCTATTTAGCTCTCTGCAGGTAGATCTCAAGCGAGATTTAATGGAGGAACTCCGACAGATGTTGGGCCCTTTGGTGACGGCGGCAACGACGTCATCGTCGGCCAACTCCGCTGCACCGCCATTGGTCACCTCTACACTTCTGTCCACCCAAATCTCTGTTCCTGATTCACAACCCCTTTTGGTTCCTCCTCCTCCGCTAACCACCATACTCGCACCGTCATCCTTGCCCACAAATGAGATTTCCTTACCATCAGTACCACCGTCCTCCACATCTCCAATGATTATCAATGGGTACATCTTTCCTCCCCCTGTTTCTTCTACAACTTTCCCTCAAGCTATTTTTCCTCCCTCCTCCCAAACACAACCCATTAATTATCCCTTTATACCTTCACACTCTACTGTTCCTTCCCTTTCCCTACCTAATTCCAATTCCATTTCACCATCACTGCACTCCCAACAATCTTTGCCCACTTCCTACCCCGTTTCTCATCCGTTACCTCTTTACCACACTCAAACTCACAATCAACCTTCTTCCCAACCACAAAATTACCCACCTATTCCATCTTATTTGGCCCAACCTTTGCTTCCGTCACCTCCTACGTTTCCCCACTATGGCCCCCCCTTTCCGATTGGTCACGACCCATGTCAACCAACGATGCGTCATGTGCGTCTTGAGTTGGATCGTTTCTCAGGTGACGAACCCATGGAGTGGCTGACTCGGGTAGAACAATATTTTGAGTATTATCAGGTCCCGGATAATCGGAAGGTGACAATCGCTGCTATGCATTTTGTGGGTGATGCAGCAGCATGGTGGAGGTGGTATCAGTCTCGGTACCCCAAAGATTGGGGCATTTTTGCTGATTTGTTGCTGAAACGATTTGGAGTTCATGATGTATTGGATTTCAACACTGCTTTGACTAAGTTGACCCAAACTGCCTCGGTCAAGGAATTTCAATCCGCTTTCACTAAGTTGGCTTGTCGTGCCCCTGATTGGACTGAAGAACAATTGATTGGTTGTTTTATTGGTGGTCTCCATGAAGAGTTAGGAAGGGATGTGCGTTCTTTTCGGCCACGCTCGCTTATGGCTGCTTATGAGTTAGCCTTGATTCATGAAGGCAAATACTTAGGTCGTCGGACTCAATCCACTCGTACTCCATCTGGCCCGATGGGACAGCCTTTTAAGTTGCTCACTGGACCCAACCAAGCTTCTCGTGTGGCTTTACCGGCACCTTCCTTTTCTACAAAACATCATGTTTCAGCCGCAAGTCATACCAAGCCCTTTTCCTCCAATTCTTCGATACCATTTAAACGTCTTTCTCCAGCTGAACTGCAAGCGCGACGTGAAAAGGGCGTCTGCTTTAACTGTGAAGAACCGTATCAGCCTGGACATCGCTGCAAGAAATCACAGTTATTTATGATAGAGGGGGAAGATGTTTCTGTTGGGTCTCTAAGTGTTGAAGAAATCGACAATGACATCTTGATGACAGACGCTCCAGAGGAGCCATTGGTTACCCTGTACGCGTTGACCGGTACATCTCATCCTGAGACTATGCGCCTCTGTGGGTTCATTGGGAAGCGTCGCGTTCATGTTTTTGTGGATCCAGGTTCTACCCACAACTTTATTCACCCATCTGTTATTAAACATTTTGGTTGCACCTTGAATACTGTTAATTCCTTAAAGGTTTTAGTAGCTAGTGGATCTTATATGTGTACTAAAGGGCACCTCCCCAGCATAGCTATGAATTTGCAGGGATACAAGTTTGAGGCGGAGTATTATGTCCTGCCAGTCACTGGTTGTGAGGTTATTCTCGGGGCACAATGGTTGAAAACGTTGGGTAATATTATTTGGAATTTTGAGGTCATGACAATGCAATTCACTAAAGGTGGTACTACTTATTCACTGCAAGGGCTAGTATCTTCCGATGTTTCCTTGGTAGGCTGTCATTTGATGAGCCGTTTGATTGCTCAGGAGAGGCATGCCTTTCTAGCTCAACTTGAAATGCCGCCATCCTCGGAGTCTAGCACTGACACTATCCACCCACTTATTCAGCAGCTCCTCGACTCATGTCCTGAAGTCTTTCACACACCCACCACCTTACCACCTTCAAGAGACCATGATCACAAAATCCCATTGGTTCCAGGCACTGCTCCGATAAATGTTAGGCCCTACAGATATCCACATTTTCAAAAGAGTGAAATTGAAAAAATAGTCAAAGAGATGCTGGAAGGAGGGATCATTCGCCCAAGTCTCAGTCCGTACTCTTCTCCTGTTTTATTGGTTAAAAAAAAAGATGGGTCATGGAGGCTTTGTGTTGACTATAGAGCTCTGAATGGTGCTACAATCAAAGACAAATTCCCTATTCCCATTATAGATGAGCTCTTAGATGAGCTGCATGGTGCAACTGTTTTTTCAAAGCTGGATTTACGTTCCGGCTATCATCAAATTCGCATGAACAGTGAAGACATCGCCAAAACAGCTTTTAGAACCCACGATGGCCACTATGAATTCTTGGTTATGCCGTTTGGATTAACTAACGCTCCAGCTACCTTTCAAGCTCTCATGAATGATATTTTTCGTGATCATTTGCGACATTTTATACTAGTATTCTTTGATGATATTCTGGTGTATAGTCCAACTTTAGCCGCCCACCTGCAACACTTAAAAATTGTTATGGCTATTCTTCAGCAGCATCAGTTAAAGGTTAAGATGTCAAAATGTCTTTTTGGGACTTCGTCTGTGGAATATCTTGGTCATGTGATTTCTGATCAGGGGGTAGCAGTTGACCCTTCTAAGATAGAAGCTATTCGCAGTTGGCCCAAACCTACCACGATCAAGGGATTACGGGGATTTCTAGGCCTCACTGGCTACTATCGGAAGTTTGTACGCCATTATGGACTGATTGCTCGTGCTCTTACAGATATGTTAAAAAAAGATGGGTTTCATTGGTCTCCAGAGGCAGAAGAAGCATTTGAAAAATTGAAGTTAGCCTTAACCACCACTCCTGTTCTTGCTCTCCCAAATTTCTCTCAAGAATTTACAGTGGAATGTGATGCTTCTGGCGTTGGTATAGGTGCAGTACTTTCACAAAACGGGCATCCCATCGCTTTTCTTAGCAAGGCTTTGGCTCCACGACACCTGGCTTTGTCTGTTTACGATCGTGAAATGTTGGCGGTTGTGTATGCTGTTCAAAAGTGGAGACCTTATCTATTGGGCCAGCACTTTACAATTTTGACGGATCATCGGACAATCCAACACTTTCTTGATCAGAGGATTACCACTCCGGCTCAGCAAAGATGGTTGCTTAAATTGTTGGGCTACAATTACACTGTTAAGTATAGGGCAGGGAAGCAAAATCAAGTGCCAGATGCTCTCTCTCGCAAATCTGAACTATTGGCTCTCATGGGCCTTTCTACTCCTATTTTTGATGGCATCAGTGAAATTCAAAGGGCATGTCTTATGGACTCTGAGGCTCAAACAATTCTTAAAGGCCTGCATGAGGGTACTGCAGTAAAAAAAGGTTTCTCAACAAGGGGTGATGCTCTTTTGTATAAGGATCGATTATTTGTGCCTCGTACTACAGCATGGAGGGAAAAACTTTTAGCTGAGTTTCATGCTTCACCTATTGGGGGTCACTCAGGGTTTCTACGCACTTACAAACGTCTTTCTAAGAACTTTTTATGGCCTGGAATTAAAAAGGATGTCAAGCTCTTTGTCTCTGAATGCGATGTCTGCCAGCGCCAAAATTATGAGGCTCTCAACCCTCCGGGGCTTCTTCAGCCATTGTCAATACCTGAAGATGCCTGGCGTGATATATCCATGGATTTTGTGGAGGGTCTTCCTGTCTCCAGTGGCAAGAATGTTATCCTTGTTGTGGTTGACCGCTTTACTAAGTATGCCCATTTTATCCCACTCTCTCATCCTTATTCTGCCAAGCTCGTGGTGGACTTATTTATCAAGGAAGTCTTTCGTTTACATGGAATGCCTCGATCTATTGTGAGTGATAGAGACCCAACATTTCTGAGTTCTTTTTGGAGAGAGTTCTTTCAGCTGCAAGGTACTAATCTTTGTCGTAGCACTGCATATCACCCTCAATCAGATGGTCAAACTGAAGTTGTGAATCGCACTCTGGAACATTACTTACGCTGCTTTGTGGGAGACCAACCTTCTACTTGGGTGTCATGGATTCCTTGGGCTGAGTGGTGGTACAACACTACATATCATGCTTCCACAAAGATGTCACCCTTCGAGGCTTTGTATGGATACTCTCCACCTACAATCCAAACTTATCTGCCAGGGACTACAAATATTCATCATGTTGATGTGGGACTTCAAAATAGAGATTCTTTGTTACAAACATTGAAAGCTAACTTAAAGCTAGCTCAATCCCGCATGAAGTTGTATGCTGACAAAAGGCGCACAGAACGGTCATTTGAGATAGGAGATTGGGTGTACTTGAAGTTGCAAGCTTACAAGCAGCATTCTCTCAAGAATCATCGCAATTACAAACTGGCTCCAAAATATTTTGGCCCTTTTCAAGTTATGGCTAAAGTTGGTTCTGTTGCTTATCGATTGGCTTTACCCCCGACTTCTAAAATTCACCCTGTATTTCATGTCTCACTCCTTAAGGCTAAGGTTGGTAATGCTGCAGTTATCGCTTCTACTCTACCTTCTTTGGACGACCCAAGCACTCCCCGCTGGATCCCTGAGAAGTTGCTGCAAAGAGGAATTTTCAAGCGTCGCAGTCATGCTGTCACACGTTGGTTAATACAATGGGCAGGCCTTCCTCCAGAAGAAGCAACTTGGGAAGATGCAGACTCCTTTCAGGCTCGGTTTCCAGATTTTGTGGCCTGAGGTCAGGCCTTATGTTTAGGGGGTGGCACTTGTTAGGACCCTTATTGTTGAGATGGTTTATTTGTATTAGCTTAGTTGGGTTTATTTGTATTAGTTTAGAGTTGTATTTTTCCTAGTTAACGTGGCTGAGCTGATGTGGCTAATGTGGCTATATTACCTTTCTATATAAGGTGCAATAGGTCGGTTTGGAAGGCATTAATCAATACAAGTTTATTTTTCCTCTATTCTCTAGGTTTACAGTAGAGTTCTATTACTCACTTGCGCCGACGATGCTTCACGACAGAGGATCGAGCCTCCAAAGGCCGGCGCAGCGGCTTAGCAAGCCTAAACAAGGTACCAGATGACCTTTCAGCTGACCATACATGGAAAATGAATATGCTCGACGTATTCCCAAGCTTTTTATTTTTATTTTTTTGGTCGAAACTGAATTCATTAAGCCCAGAGGCAAAGGCAGAGGAGGGAAGAAACCCAGTCCAAAGCCAAATACAGGAGAAAAAGAACAATAAAACAGAAGAAGTAGATTTTCTGAAGTCTAGCTTATAATTAGGTAATCATTCATCTCATGATGTGTTTCAACATATTTAAGTTATGTAATGTGTTTGGTAATTTTTTTCCTATTTGATTTATGTTTCATTTTAATTTGTTTCTTTCTCATGACTCTTTTTATTTTTTTCATTTTAATTCAATATTTGAGATCAATGACAAGAGTCGCTTGCTAGAGTAGAGTAACATATGCCTCTAAATTGGTAATTTACTATCATTTTTGTCTTTTTCCTTTTTAATTTTACATTATTGTCTCTGAGACTAAAGTTTCAGTTTTGAATTTATTTTACTGATTTTTCACGTGTGTCCTGGGCTTCTAGGCTATGGATCATTTAATTTGGTCAATTTTGCGGACAAATCATGGGATTTTACATTGGTTAGTTTTGCGGACAGAGGCAAGAATCCATGCGATTTTTATTTTCTTCATTGTGCTTTTGTTTGATTTTTTTTGTTCCTTTTCTTCACATGGCCTTGGATTCCATACTCCAAAGTTATGCATCTGTTTTGGCAACAATTAATTAATGTTGAATAATTATAAACAACTGCTGCAATTGCATTGAGGAAACACAACTTAAAAAGACAAAAAGAATTAAAAGTAGAGAAAATGAGAATCTAAATTATTTTACTTGAGTGTGTCGCCTTATAAGACACTTGATGGCCGAGGCCACATAATAAAGCTCACAGGAATTCAAAGGGACTCAGACAGTAAGAATGAAGGAATGTTAACGTACACATAATTGCAGTCAACCTTGAGTTTGAAGGTGATAGAGCATATATATCATGTTGATGGGTTTCAAACAAAACCAAATTCAAGGCACACATAGATGGATAGAAAGATGCACGCTTGGTGATTATGATAATGGACTGTAGATATCACCAGATAAAGTACTGATATAACTATTTCAATGGTGATCATTTTAGTCAATGGTGACTATTTTCTTCATTGTGCTTTTGTTTGATTTTAGTACTTATATAACTTTTTGTATTGATTTTTTTCCCATTTTTTTAATGGGTTTGGGTGGTTCGTGGTGCTATTTCTTCTGCTGGTGGCTTCATCTAACATAAGAATTCTCGGGTTCTTCAATATTGCTCGAGCAAGTGCTATCCTCTGCTTTTGACCCCCTGATAGCTGCACTCCTCTTTCTCCACAGTGAGTGTCATATCCATCTTTCATTGAACTGCATAAATAATGAATACAGATTGGTTGATAAGTACCATTATTCTTTACTGTTTATTTTATTTTCAAAAGTTTGAATAAGATGGTACCTTAATGACTCAAACAAATTATTTCCCAAAACAAATGGGCCCTTAAATGTATAACCATATCCTGAGTATTAAAGGTTGCATGTGAACAAAAATCCAAGGTTTATAGAGAAGATGTCTTAATTTCAAAAATCTTTGTTACCAAAACCTTTAACTTTCTAGAGCATGATTAGATGAGGGAACTAATAATATAATTAAACAAGAGATTTATGTAGAAAGTGATCTGTAGCAATATAACAGCAGGTTATGCATGCCATTAACACATGATCTGCTACATTAGCAGTAGATTATGATGTTATTATATATATGTGACCTCCAATTTGTGTGTGTGTGTGTGAGAGAGAGAGAGAGAGAGAGGAGCTCACCAACAACATCAACGATAGTTTTTCCATTGGAAAACCTTCCAGTAGTATTTGTCATTAAGGCCAAAGTGTCTATGAATAGTACACTTCTGCTGCCACTGCCTTCTTTATTTCTGGTTGGATTCCTACCTTCCCCAGTCAAAGAGGTGCATTTACCATATTCAAACCTTAAAGTGAAGATTTTCAAGTTAACCACCTCTATTGCCATTTGCCAAAGGCCCAAACAGTAAAGCTCTAAATGCTTCCTTTTGAGTTTTCAGAATCTGTATGTGTCAATATCCAAACAGTAAAAGTTGTTTTAAAATTTAGGCATCAAATTTTTATAGTTTTGTTGTTCATAATCTAAAGTTTCATTGTTTCATTGATTCATAAGAGTGACAATAGGCTCTAAGAAACTATATTTCTAGGGAAAAAAAGGGCTCTTGGACATTTTTATTCATAGCTTTAAATGCTGCAATAGCTTATTGAATTCTAACGTACTCAATGACATTAACGAATTTAATCCCTCATAATCAAGACTCTTTCCAGTGGATGTTGGCATTGGCAGCTCGAGACCAGTATTCCTTGACAAGCTGCCCAAAGAGTGACCCTTCTTTATTCATCAGCTTAATTGGCTCATCATACTCTACTAATTTCTCAGTCAATGTAATTTGGAAAATCAACAACTAACATCACATGAATAAGACAACACAATTTTTGGTTCAAGAGCTTTGGGATATAATGCTTACCATCACTAATAGCAAGCACCTTTGTGCAGTCCATTACTGTTGGTATTCTATGGGCCACTGTTATTACAGTGCAGTCTGCAAATTTTGTTCTTATAGTTTTCTGGAGAATAGAGTCTGTTGCATTGTCCATTGATTTTGTCAAATGAAAATTTTGTATATTTAGAATATGGATGATTGGGGGAGAGTAAATCATTTCTTTAATTTGATTGATAACAAAAATTGGTGGTCCTATTGCAGCACTACCAGAAGCCTGTAATTAACTACTATTTTTCTACATTGACTTCAATTTATGGAAAGTTGGCATTATATTACCTTATAAATTCATGAGCATTGGCAAGAATTGTTGCCTTTGTTACTTCAGATTCCCTAGCATTCTTTTTACCATATAGGATGTTCACGAATTGTTTCTGCAAAAAGTGTAGGCTCTTGACTCACTACTGCAATATTTGAAGGCCCTGACATTCTAAACTGACTCACTAATGGTGTCTTTTCCAAATGTGTTCTCCATTGGAATAACCAACTTTGCACTCCTAACAAAAAAATGTATGCATTGTAGGTGATGTTCTTCTGGTTTTGCAACGGTCATCTTCGAGGTGTTTGATCAGTCACCTTTAAGCTGTTTGATTACTGCTTTGTGTCCTGTTAGGCAACAGGTCAGTTTGTATTAAATACATTTTAAACATGTTATATTTAGTTTTTTCCAATTTAGAGATATAATTACAATATACATATGAATGGTTTTTGTTAATTTGTTTGTGTATAAGGATGGTCTTTTGAACTCGGCACTAGATTTAAATGAGGTTTCTTATGAATTTCATGTTAATTAAGAATTATAGCTGTGATGATTCAGATCCTTAGTAATGAAGCATCAACTCTGCCTTTGCTTTTGCTTTTTAGTTTTCACTGCATGTTATGATACAGAGCATGTAGCAATTAGTTCTGTTGTAAGAAGTTGTCTAAATGAAAGAACTGCAGCTGAAATCAATAAATAAAGACTTTTTTTTTAATATTTTCTTTTTCTTTGTTTCTGGAGCATAAAGACTTGGTTTTCATAATAGATAAATCAATTTTGAACCTTATTCAAGTAATTACCTCAAAAGAAATTTCACATTTTTCCCTCAAGTTTAAACGATAAATGAGTTTTTTATGAACCATGTAATATTATTCTTATGAATTCCTACCATTTCTCATGCTCCTTATACACTAACAAGTCATGTTTCTAAAATTTGCAGCGAAGCACAAACAAAACCCCTTGCAGAAGGCCGACAGCCAACAAGAGCAACAGCCACCTGTCCAACAAAGCAATGAAGAAAAGAATACCCATGTACAAGATACAAAAATAGATGAACAGCGGAGCAACACTCAAGAAGAGACCCCCAAAGCCAATTAAGCTGCCTCCAACCACCCATCCATAACCTTTTTGAACAATGAGCAGTTGAATACTGCAAATCTTCTGATTACTGTAAAGTTTTTGGTAATGCAGCTTTTGTAAATTAAACTTGGTAAACAAACAATCATGTCAATGCTTCCAACCATATTTAGATTTCCATGTGTATGTAAAAAAGTATTATCCTTTCACTAAATAAACAATCATGCCTTAAATAAACATTTTATAAATCTTCTAAACATTTTATAACATTTTGGAACCCGCGGCGGCATCGCGCGGGCTCCATTTCTAGTAATAACTTAAATAGCATATTATTGGATTGTATTTCCCAAAATCAAAGGCAAACACAATTTTATTACCGCACCGTATAGACATAGTAGATAATGAATACTAGTATTATCGGATCGCAGTACAAATCGATCGCGGTTTTTCTTCTTTTGGGGCGTCCTGGAAGCAATTGATGCAAGTGTAAAGGCCATCTTCCATGGTGTAGGTTATCTGCTGGCCGTTAGAGTACTTAAGAGTGTCGCACTGAGAATAGGAGAAGGGAATGTCGCATGAAGCCTTTTTCGCTACGAGACTGACCTTCACCTTAGACCTTGGGGGCACATTAACCTTGTGCGGATACTCCACTAAATGTGTGGATTCCTGAGTATGTCCCCACTGGTATTCTCCGGTGAACTCGGTCGAAATTTTGATCTTTTCTTCTGCGCAGTTGTCTTCGATGAGTGGAACGCCGGCTTTGATGTTGGTTTTGATGTTGGTTTTGATGCCCGAGTACTTCAATGAATTAATGCTGGCATTCCAAGTCTTGTTATTTTTCTTCGTATACGCAAGCTTCACCTCTACAGTTTTGGGTTTTTGGGTCTTGTTAACGGCATATCCGCTGGCAAGGGTGAACTCGCTGATCTGGTCGTAGATCCTGGCTTCCTTGATGTGATAATTGACATCATAGACGTTCCTTGACGAAACAAGCTCTTCCACCTGAAGGTGTGCCTTCCTGGAAATGGTGGGGACGGCGGCATTGAGACAGCTTGTCTTGTTGCCTTGGGTGAGTCTGCTGCAGAAATTGTTGTTACCCAAGTTGCGGAGAGCGACCACATCGTTGCTAACTTTTATTGGCCAAAACAAGGTGTCGTCGGAGGTGGTGGTGGTGTCTTCATCATCCGAGTCAGACCAGATCCAATTAGTGCCTTCTGGGCTGCTGCACCGCCGCCAGAATTTGCCCAAGTGATCAGACTTTATGCGGACGCTTCCATTGCCAGTGATGAAGACCTGGTTCCCCACAGTTGGATCTCCAATATTGGGAGTAGTACTGGATGCAAACTGAAGATATGGGTGTCCCTCGATCGAGCGAGCGCTGAGGTAGTTGCCATTATCGTCCTTGAACGCCACGTGTTTGGGCAATATCAACAGCAATTCCCAATTGATGATTGTGCAGAGAGCACAATTGTCGTTATCGGGCGATCTTGTTCCCCCGAATAAGCAGGAATCGAACGGATTGTCTTCGCCTAATTCCCAGAAGCCTACATAGTGGTTGAGCTGGACGTGGCGAAATCGGACGTGCCAGAGGTAGACAGGCTCGAACAACGTACATGACCATTTGGATCTGTCTTCCTCTGGTTCGTCAGCTGCGGCACCAATCCAATTGTGGTGGTCCGTCCACCTTCTCCAGTACTTGTTGTTGTAACAGCATCTTATGTTCACCAGTCCCTTCCCACACTTTGCCGTCTGCACTTCGTGCTTTGCGTACGGGCTCAAAAACTCCTCTCCGGAGAATTGGAGAAGCCCATGTACCTCCACGTCTTCCTTTATGAAGCGCAAGTATTTGTTGTTATAGTTTGATTTGATCACCACAAACCTCGGCAATCCCATAGTTTTCTCGCCCCCTCTGCAAGATGTCTAACGTCTCATCTAGTTGAATTGAACGAAAGAAAAATCTCAAGGATTCCAATTAATGGCTACCACATTTCCAGAAAACGTGTAGGACCCATTACATTTTTTTTTTTTTGTACATTGTGGGGCACACTGCACGGAGTGCATTGAATATTTTTCCCCTACAGAGTTGTCCATTGAACATGCCCAATGGAGCATCTCTCCTGCCTTCCTCTCTCTCGTTCTCTTCAACACCGGCCACCACCCAACACACCCCAACACCACCCAGGCAGCCATGAATGCTCTTGCAGCCACCAACCGTAACTTTTGCCATGCAGCTCGCATTCTTGGGCGGGATTCTAAGCTTGAGAAAAGCCTTTAGATTCCCTTCAGAGAAATCAAAGTAATTGTCATTTGCTCATTCTATAAATTATTCTTTGATTTTCCTTCATTGTTTTTTTTTTTTTTTTTTTTTCTGTTGGGTTTTTATGCGTTTGATTTTGCAGATTGAGTGTACTATTCCAAAAGACGATGGCGCTCTGGTTTCCTATGTTGGATTTAGAATCCAACATGACAATGCTCGTGGGCCAATGAAAGGAGGAACTCGTTGACAGTGACCATCCCCTCCCCGGCCCGCCCTGCATGCCCAGCCCCATCCCCGCCTCGCCCAGCCCCATCTCGGCCCGCCCCCACCCAGATCGGAGAGAGTGAATGAGCAGAGAGAGAAAGGGAGAGGAGACAGATCGGTGAGGCCCTTTTCTTTTTCCCCACTTTGGAGGGGTGTTGGGATGGTGACAATTCGACGTTGAATGGGAAAAATAAATAAAAGGGTGGAGTGTTGATTACGGTGAAATGATGGACAATATAGGTAGTTCACCTGGAGTGTTATTTACGGTGAAATGATGGTGCGCCATGAAATGGATGATAAATATTAATTAAATTGGATACATGATTTAAACATAATTAGAGATACATATCATCCTTTGGTCAAAAAAAAAGATATACATATCATCCATAATTTAAATATAAGTCTTAACCAAGGAATAAAATTTCGTTTTTTAGAGGTATGAAAATTTTAACAAGTTTTCGCCAAAATTTCAGGAAGATTTCGCCAAAATTTGCCGAAATTTCGCTCTCCCTTAATTGCACAAACCCAGCAATTTTTCCTCTCTCACTACTTCTCTCTCTGTCTTCTCCTTCTCTGTCCAAAGTCCAAGTCCAGCAAATTAAACTGTAAAAAACAGTTCAAAACCAGCCAACGGGGAGGGAGGGAGAAGAGATCGGGGAGGAGAGGAGGATCTCAAAGCCTAGCAAATTAAACTGTAAAAAATAGTTCAAAGTTCAAACCCAGCTGTCACACCCCGAACTCCAGGTATGCAACAGATGCACCTATCTTGAATGTCCCAAGAGATTAATGCCACCAATCAAACATTAATCCTCTAAGATACCCGAGGTAGGTTAAGCATTTTAAATTGATGGGACCGGATTGGATCAAAGATAATAAGTAGCGGAAAACATGTGAAGTAAAAATAAAACCTCTTTATAAAACCAACCCCCAATTAAGGTTACTGTATTTGCAATCTTGAAGAATTAAATGAATTCTAAATACATAGCAAGCACAAAATAAAGGTTTGAAAACTTCGCAATCGTAAAGTCAAAGCAAATTGCTTAAAACAATCTCCAAACAATTTGAGGAAAAATCAATAAAACAAACTCGACACGAAAAAAACAATTAAATGAAATCACCATTTGAATCCAGGAAGTTGACAAGTTTCAAGATATTGCTCTGCTCGACTCTCGTCCAAGTTTGTCTCTTTACCATGTCTCATACCTATAAAACATTCAATAAACAAGGAACAACAAGACAATTGTAGGGGATAAGCATCTCATACGATCATAACTTCCCCTCAGAGGACCCTGGCTAGTTTGAAAACCACAAAACCTTTTCAGTGTAAATCAGAGTGGAAATCACTTTCTTACAAATCCTGAAATCATCAAAATAAGTTCTTCAAACATTTCCCTTTAAATTATTTTCAAAGCATTAATGACTCGGCTGTACAGCAATATGGCAAACATGCATAAAAATCCACGAATAAAAATAATAATACAAATGGTTGATACACATTAGGTACGACTACGGCCAGCTATAATGAAAGAGGATAGCATCCATAGCGAGAGTGCCATAGTAAACAGAAATAGGAACTCGCAATTGAGAAACCGTATTTAATACCACCTAATCAATCATGGGTCCATACGTTTTGCACAAGCCCACGTAGCCACGTATTAGCTTGGCTAAACTCCCCATGATATACAGATCAATTCTTCTAGAAGTTTTAGGGATTTGAACCCAAGGTCACGTACTACGCTACCCGAACTCTAAGACCAATCATACAAATATAGCATGTTATAATAATTTAAAAACACAAACACACACAAAGTCCATAGTCATGAATGTAGGATAAATCCCCCTACCTGAAATCCAATGCTCTTCTTGCCTATGCATCCCCATCCATCTCGAATCCATCTCCTTCTTGTCACGTCACAAAGAAATCCTTCGGTAACTGGTGTTCATAGTGTCCAACAATATGACAACTTTTATGACCCATCCTTTTAGGTCACACACCCCGAAAGTCTCTAGTCCTAAGTGGACTAAACTCTACTCTTTAGGGTTTCTAAGTTTCAAGTTAACTTCAAAGTCAAACCACTTGACTAATTGCTTTGGTTTAAAGCAATTTCAAAAATTAATTTAGGTTAGAATAAATCAAACCTAAGTATTATCCAAGTATTTAATTAATTAGTATTTTTCCAAAATATTCCACTAATTAATCAAGCTTGAATAAATATCTTAAATCCAATTTAATCTATACTATAGGACTTGTTAAACCTAACAAGTTAATAACTTTTAATTAAATATCCAAATTAAGGTTACAACTAATCATGCTTAATTAACCAAATAAATTAAGCAATTAAATCTCCAAAGTAAACCTAGGCATGCTTAATTAATAAATAAATCCTACTTAATTAAATCTTCAAGTGACGGAACGGTCGTCGGGGTATTTTGCTGTCAGGCCACTTTGTATGCCATAATGCTGCCCACGCCGAGGCCATAGTAACCCAAATCATGTCACGGCCCATTTTTATCGAAATTTTCCTACACAATAAGCTCACCATAGCCTAGTTATGGTATTTGGAAGGTGTTCCAAGTGACGAATCGGTTGTCGGGGCAATTTGGTGTCGGGCCACTTTGCATGCCACCATGCATCCCCACGCCGAGACCATATTCACCCAAACCATGCCACGGCCTATTTTTATCAAAATTTCCCCGCACAATAAGCTCACCACAGCATAGTTATGGTATTTGCAAGGTGTTCCAAGTGACGGATCGGTCGTCGGGGCAATTTGGTGTCGGGCCACTTTGCATGCCACCATGCATGCTCACGCCGATGCCATATTCACCCAAACCATGCCACGACCCATTTTTATCAAAATTTTCCTACACAATAAGCTCACCATAGCCTAGTTATGGAATTTGGAAGGTGATCCAAGTGACGGATCGGTCGTCGGAGCACTTTCATGTTGGGGCACTTTGCATGCCACCATGTACACAACATGCCACACCTATGCACACAATATGTCACACCTATGCACATTTTCACTCAAACCATGCCATAACTCATTTTTATCTAAATTTCCTCGCATAATAAACTCACCATAATTCATTTACATTATTTAGAACCTACTCCAAGTGATGGAACGGGTTTTCGCTTCTCGGATTTTTTTTTTTATGATTTTTCCTATTTTTCGACTTCAAAAAATAAAAAAAGTGTCCAAACAATTTTGAAATTTTTTTCTATGGTAGATTATATTTTTCTTAGCATGCCTGCAAAAAATCTCCTAAAGATTCCATGTATTTATTTTGTTTTGGCCCATTATGACTCATTTGAGAGACAGTATGCACCCACCCCCCCTCCCCCCACACGCCGCACACCCTATGCTATGCTACCTCGGAACCTTGTGGGTGTGTGTCGTGTGGGTGGAGGGGGCTCATCGGCCATGCCATTGAAGGTGCCGCCACTCGCGGTGATTTCCGGCGACAAAGGGGCGAGGAGGTGGATAGTTGCTGCTTGGATTTCTTAGTCTAGTTTGTGTGTGCAATGGAGCACGATGCCTTCGGGTGGCCTTCCAATGCATGTGCAAATGCCGACAATGGTGGTATTGGCATCGATGATTCCATCCGTCCCCTCAACGTGGGCCGACGAGGGGGATGGTTGCTGCTCGGATTTTCTTTGTCATGCTAGTGTGTGCAACGGATCACGGCGCCTTTGGGAGTCCTTCCAATGCATGTGCATGCCGATGAAGAGGGTCTTGGCATCGATTTTTCCAGCTCGTCGGCCCACGGAGGCTGGAATCATCGATGCTTGAATTTTCATGTTTGTATGTGTGTGCAATGGATCATGTCGACCTTTGGGACCTTCCATTGGGTGTGCATGCCGACATGGTGATCTTAGCATCGATGATTCCACCTTGTGTCGCCCCTCCCCCCACCTCGGCCCTTCCCCCCTTGTCGGTTGCCTTCGGAATGGTGGATAGTTTATGCTTGGATTGCCTAGTCATGCTTGTGTGTGCAAAGGAGCACGGTGCCCTCGGGTTCCTTCCAATGCGTGTGCATGCTGACGACAGTGGTCTTGGCATCGATGATTCCACTTGTCGCCCCACAGTGTGTGGATAGTTGTTGCTCGGATTGCCTAGTCATGCTTGTGCATGCAATGGAGTGTGTCGACCTTCGGGGCCTGTCATTGCACGTGGAATGCCGACGGTGGCGGTCTTGGCATCGATGATTCCACTCGTCCCTCCCACGGTGTGTGGATAGTTATTGCTCGGATTGCCTAGTCGTGCTTGTGTGTGCAATGGAGTGTGTCGACCTTCGAGGCCTGTCATTGCACGTGGAATGCCGACGGTGGTGGTCTTGGCATCGATGATTCCACTCGTCCCTCCCATAGTGTGTGGATAGTTGTTGCTTGGATTGCCTAGTCGTGCTTGTGCGTGCAATGAAGTGTGTCGACCTTCGGATTGCCTAGTCACTCATTGATCATAAGGACAATTTTCTTCACACGTGCACTGCACATGCATTTTTAACACTTAAATAATCGTTGACATTTTAGTAGGCCATTTCATGACTTGGCTTTTAAAGCCCATTCCAATTAAAGCTCATTTCCTGTTTTTATAAACAAGCATGTGCACAGTACATGAACTGGTTTTTCATTGATTCAATATGTACAAGATATGTGTTTTATCTTTTCAGCTAGCCTTCATGCACTCACACACATCCTCTGCACTATTCATCTTCTTCCTCTTTTATGAATTTTGTAAAATGAGGAAATTATTGATTTACAGCTCCACATTCTAATTTACAGCTCCACATTCTTATCTACATTTATACTAGGATACCTTTCTAGGACAAAAAGAATATGTCTTCAATTTGTCTCTTGCGGACAGCCATTGGTAGGCTTCCATGTGGCACGGGCAGACATGTGTGGGTGTGTGTGTCGTGGGTGTATGGGTATATGGGTGTCACGATCTGGCTTTTCTTTGTGTGAGTCTATGAGAATTTTCCTTGGGCATGCTTGCTGTGGTGATTGCTTGGATTATTTGTGTGTGCTCATCTTTTCAAGTAAGAAAATGGTTTTGAATTTCAAAAACTGAAATAATTTTCTTAACTTGTTTTGCATCATTTAAAATCTGAATGTGTTTGAGTGTGTTCTAAAGTTTTTCACAAATTTATAAACACTATCATTTAGATTTTAGATCTAGGATTCTCCATTAGTCTTTTCATGTTTGAGAAGGTTGATTTTTAAAGAATCCAAATCTGCATTTTATGATCATACATTGAAGAATCTACTGTGCTTGGTATGAATCGGTGTTATGGGTTAATGAGCTTGGAGATTGAGTTGTCTTCTTCATGATTGACTGATTGCCTAACTTTTAGAAGTTGCACAAAGAGATAAGAAGCTGTCACTTAGTTTAGGACTTAGTGATTGAGCTTGTGTGTTGTCCGGTCAGCTGAAAAAGACCCCCAGTTCTTACCCTTTGTGGTTTTTCTGGGTGAACATTTTGTGTGCCTTCGTCTTCATTTTGTGTTGTTATATTTATTGACTTACTCAACTTTTAAACACAAATCTGCTTTGAATATCTATGTTTGATATTGTTATATGTCATATGAAACTATCTATAGTTGTGGATAACACTGGGATGCCTACTGTGATGAGTCCTTTGAGTGTATAGGTTGTCACTTGATCCTTTGGTGTGTTTGATTTGTGTTTGTTACCAAAGTTGTATTTTGTTTTACAAGTGTCAATCTGCAACTTCAGATTTACGTCTGTTTGATTAGTCCCTAACTCATTACGTAAACAAAAATGTGGGGTCTGATTACTGACTCTGGTTTTAATCAAGTTAATTAGGTAGATAAATCACCTAATACAAACTTTCAAGTTCAATTGCTTCAACTGCTGCAAGAGATAAGAAAATTGAGGAGCTTACAGGAAAGGTGGAGGAGCTTACTTCTTATATTATGCAGATGAAAGATGAGCTTGCTGCCATTCGAGGTTCCCAACAAAACAATTCTCATGGTGTTTTTGGTAATGATGTTGGTGAAAATGATGACACCTTTGATGATCTTCAGGATATTAGGTCTACTTAGGTTGTTACACTTTTACTTGTAGGTATGGTATGTGTTTTGGGTATTTTGATATTGTAGTCTTTTGGCTTCATGCAGACTATTTGGTAATCATTAAGTAAGTTAGATGTGCAGTAGAAGTGCATTAGGTATGTGCCAAATCAGATCTACATGCATTAGGTAAAATGCTTTCAATGTTTTTGAACTGTTTATAAACTTTGCTCCTTTTGAAGTGTAATTAGATACTTCGATCCTAGATAAAGTGTTCAGATATTTAGGTCCCTTTGGCATGTATATATTCATAGGCTTTGGTCCTTTTGAAGTGTTGGAACACTTGTGTATGTGTAGGTTGTATGTTACAAATTTGGTCCACTTATTTTATACCTAGTTCAATTTTGGTCCACGATCTCTTTTAAGTTCAATTGTGGTCCACTTATTTTATACTTAGTTCAATTTTAGTCCACGATTTTTTTAAAGTTATGATTTTAAATCATTTTGGTTGTGTTTTCTTCAATTATAATTGAAGTATAAGTAATATTTCATCATTTCTTAGTCATAGGAACCAATTTGGAGTATTAGAATCAAAGATAATTGAAATTTGGTGAAGTATGAAAAATCTGAAAATTTTTTAGGAAAAATTGATAGTTTCGAGTACCCTATTTTGGGGCTAATTATCTTGAGTTTTATAATTCCAATTTGAATGATCTTTATATGGTTGTAAAGAGGAGATGCATAGCTTTAAAACAAGTACATGTTTGCTGAATTTGGCTGAGATTTGATAGGGTAAAAGGCGATACAAATTTGAGAAAACAAATATGAACCTTTATTGAACAAGTAGAACAATTAGTGGACTAAAACATAACTTAAAAAAGATCGTGGACCAAAATTGAACTAGGTATAAAATAAGTGGACTAAATCTGTAATTATCTCTATTATTATTTACATAAATTTCATTTATATTTTAAAATATGATTTAAAAATGTCTATTAATTTATAAATGAAAACATAATAAAATAAATCCAAAAAATAAAGAATATTAATTAAATACAAAAAAAAAAAAGCAAGAAATAAATAATAAAAATATAAAATAAATGAATTGGCGACAAAATTAGCTTTCCTCGCCTTTGACAAATTCATCATTTTGCGACAAAATGAACATAATATATTGGCGTCAAAATTTTGCGACGAAATGAATATAATTGGCGACAAAACTTGCTGCCAAATATGTGTAGTTCGCGCCATATCTAGGAAAATTGGTGACGAAATTTTTACAATAGACGACCAACTTTGGTGCCAAAATTCAAATCTTGCGCAATTTTTATTGGCACATTGGCGACGAAATAATGGTATTTGGCGACGAAATATAAGTTCGTCTCAGAAAGTAATCCACGATGAAATCCTTCTTTCTTGGCCAATTATCAAGGGCCACGAAATATTTCGGTCACCAAACATTTTTCGCAACGAAACAGCAGTTTTTAATGACGAAATCGGTTTGTTGCTAAATGTGATGTTTCTTGTAGTGAACGTTTCCACTAAGTCCATTCTATACCGTAGGAGGGGATGAAGTAAAAAGATGGAGATTTACCCTCAAAACTCGGGAAATGAACCAACATAGCCGAGCGATCGGTGGTGGAAACCGAGCGTTCAAATCAGGTGCGCATGTTTTTTGGTGCGCACTTAATCAAATATATATATATATATATATATATATATATACCAATCCATGTATTGGTACAATTGAAATGTAATATATATATATATATATATAAACCTAGGTATTAGTCCAATTGAAATGTACTTATATATACTTTTTTTCTTACTTGTTTGATTATTTTCGATTTTGTCGGTTAATGCATTTTTTTTTATATTTGTATAATTTAAACGAATATTATCTTTTATTATTTTAAATTATAAAACATAAAAACTAGATAATCTTGAATGTTTCAATTAAAAATGTAAAATTAAAAAAGTCCTAACGGATATTATCTTTCATAATTTTTAAAATTAATTCATATTAATTATCTTAATTTTAAGAGATAATATGAGTCAAAATGTTTTAAAAGTCCATTTTTTGGACCTTAGCCTTAAAATTGGATTTAAGTACAAATTTAAATTCCTATATAGTTTTAGTCTGAATGACCCTCCAAAATTGGACCTATTTCTAATTAACTCTAAAAAAAACTCTAAACTCTAAATTTTAAAACATACTAAATCATATCTAAACACACTCAAGTAGCCGCTCTTGTACTCACAATTGTCAATGTATTCTTGTTGTCGATTGACCCGCACCTAAATAGATAGATCGACAGTCTTACACTCCGAGAATCTATTTTCAAAATTACAAACTATAATTTTTGTGTTCATAAAATTTTTAAATCAATACATGCATACCTTTGAGTATTGTAAAAAGTTATAAGGGGTGTATGAGTGATAAGTAATAATTAAATAATTTGGGACAGTGCTTGGCTTCCTCAGGAGGAGCTCCTCCTTACCAAGAGATGTGGCATCATCATAGTTAACATCTGTCTTTTTTTGCCTTTGTTCTAACTTCTAACACAAGAGGAAGGAAAGGCATACATGCATGCATGGAAGGGTTATCTTTTTCTTTTTGTTTTCCTTCTTTTTGTTTTTCTATTTCTTTTTTTTTTCTTTTTCATTCTCATTCTCGTTTTCTTTATCTTTTAATTTTTTCCATTAATGATGCTAAAGTCACCAAATTTGTTCATCAATATATTTTTCAGAGTGAGACTAAACACTATCACATCAATCCAGATTCATAATTAAAACACTATCACATCAATCCAGACTCATAATTTCATGATTAATTTGATTTGGCGATACTATCTCATAATATCTCATAATTTGATTTGGCGATACTAACCCATAATATCTAGAACTGTCACTTAATAAGAGTGAAAGACAAATAAATATATAGAATTGTTGTGTAAAAAATTTTATAAAAAATTTGACACCTTGAATTCGGCTCTTTGTCAATCAAGACCATAGTATATATATTCTATGCGTTATTTATATTTATACTCCCTGAAGTTTATCGTCTTTTCACATATATCTCCTAAGGTTTCGATCATGAGATTTCTGGTATCATCTGCTAATGTTCTTTGAGTGTATTCTAGATATTAGTATTCAATATCTACGACATGTACTTAAAGAACCAACCATAGAGAGACGCTAACAAAATTTGACAGAGAGGGCAATAAATAGAGACCATATAGCAGGGGACTGTTGTATGGTTCAATAGCATTTTCCTTTCACTTACTGGACGAGTTTAATTTTCTCCTTTTGTAGACCTAATGAAAACTCCACCATTAATTAATTCCAGCAGAGGTCGTTGGAGATAATAAGGGTTATAAACCCAGCAGGGCCACCACGTACTGAGTGGTGAAAGTAGTTTGCAAGCTTAAGGCAATATTGCAAATTAATGATAAACCCTACAAATTTAACTCTTTTTGCTTTTTTGTTTTTTCTCTAACACATGTACCTTTTCTTATGTCTGTCTCCTTCGATTCTCTCTCTCTTTAATTATATGTGTCTAGAGTTTAGAGGGAAATGATATGCATGCCCACCTAATTTGGCAGGAAAGTGCTGCTTCACCTTAAATTGTGGCATTGAATGAAGGAGTAGAAGTCAATGGGATTAGTTGAGGAAACAGTATGTGTATGTGTGACATGGAAAAAGATCTCATCTCATATTAATAAAAAAACTAAAATGAAAACTGAAAATGAAAAAGATCTCATCTCCCTTTTAATTTTTGTTAGAAACAATAAAAAAAAAGAAAAAAATACAGTCAACTATGATGATTGATAAACAGGCCAAGAGCTCCTCCTTATGAGTAGCAAGCCAAGCATTGTCCCAAATTATTTAATTATTACTTTATTATTCATACACGTCTTACAACTTTTTTATTATTCATCTCTCTAGCATTCGTGGTTGAGAAGTGAGAAGCATCATATCAAGTTATCAACTCCGTCAACATTCAACAGGAAATCGGTTTGTTGCTAAATGTGATGTTTCTTGTAGTGAATGTCTTCACCAAGCCCATTCTATACCGTACGAGGGGATGAGGTGAAAAGATAAAGATTTACCCTCAAAATTCGGGAAATGAACCAACATAGCCGAGCGATTGGCGGCGGAAACCGAGCGTTTGAATCAGGTGCGTATGTTTGTTGGTGCGCACCTAATCAAATATGTATATATATATATACCAATCCATGTATTGGTACAATTGAAATGTACTTATATAAAAAAAAAATATATATATATATATATAAACCTAGGTATTGGTACAATTGAAATGTACTTATATATACTTTTTTTCTTACTTGTTTGATTATTTTTCATTTTGTGGGTTAATGCATTTTTTTTTTATATTTGAATAATTTAAACGAATATTATCTTTTATTATTTTAAATTATAAAACATAAAAACTAGATAATCTTGAATTTTTTAATTAAAAAATGTAAAATTAAAAATGTTCTAACGGATATTATCTTTCATAATTTTTAAAATTAATTCATATTAATTATATTATAGGCCGAAGGCCCCTTCATAATAGCACTAAAATAGGATTTTAAAAGATAATATGAGTCAAAATTTTTAAACAGTCCATTTTTTGGACCTTAGCCTTAAAAATTGGATTTAAGTACAAATCTAAATTCCTATATGGTTTTATTCTGAATCACCTTCCAAAATTAGATCTATTTCTAATTAACTCTAAAGAAAAACTCTAAATTCTAAATTTTAAAACATACTAAATCATATCTAAACACACTCAAGAAGCTGCTCTTGTACTCACAATTGTCACTGTATTCTTGTTGTCGATTGACCCGCACCTAAATAGATAGATCGACGGTCTTACACTCCGAGAATCTATTTTCAAAATTACAAACTATAATTTTTGTGTTCTTGAAATTTTTAAATCAATACATGCATACTTTTGAGTATTGTAAAAAGTTATAAGGGGTGTATAACTGATAAAGTAATAATTAAATAATTTGGGACAGTGCTTGTCTTCCTGAGGAGGAGCTCCTCCTTACCAAGAGATGTGGCATTATCATAATTAACATTTGTCTTTTTTTGCCTTCGTTCTAACTTCTAACACAAGAGGAAGGAAAGGCATACATGCATGCATGGAAGGGTTATCTTTTTCTTTTTGTTTTTCTTCTTCTTTTTTTTAATTTTTCTTTTTCATTTTGTTTTTCATTCTCATTTTTGTTTTCTTTATCTTTTACTTTTTTTCCATTAATCATGCTAAAGTTACCAAATTTTTTCATCAATATATTTTTCAAAGTGAGACTAAACACTATCACATCAATCCAGATTCATAATTTCATGATTAATTTGATTTGGCGATACTATTTCATAATATCTTATAATTTGATTTGGCGATACTAACCCATAATATCTATCTCACTTATCTCTTGACTTGTCACTTAATAAGAGTGAAAGACACATAAATATATAGAACTATTCCATAAAAAATAAAAATTTGACACCTTGAATTCGGCTCTTTGTCAATCAAGACCATAGTATATATATTCTATGAGTTATTTATATTTATATTCCCTGAGGTTTATCATCTTTTCACATACACCCCTAAGGTTTCGATCATGAGATTTCTGGTATCATCTGCTAATGTTCTTCGAGTGCATTCTAGATATTAGTATTCAATATCTACGTCATGTACTTGAAGAATCATAGGGAGACGCTAACAAAATTTGACAGAGAGGGCAATAAATAGAGACCATATAGCAGGGGACTGTTGTATGTTTCAATAGCATTTTGCTTTCACTTACTGGACGGGTTTAATTTTATCCTTTTGTAGACCTAATGAAAACTCCACCATTAATTAATGCCAGCAGAGGTCGTTGGAGATAATAAGGGTTATAAACCCAGCAGGGCCACCACGTACTGAGTGGTGAAAGTAGTTTGCAAGCTTAAGGCAATATTGCAAATTAATGATAAACCCTACAAATTTAACTCTTTTTGCTTTTTTGTTTTTTCTCTAACACATGTACCTTTTCTTATGTCTGTCTCCTTCGATTCTCTCTCTCTTTAATTCTATGTGTCTAGAGTTTAGAGGGAAATGATATGCATGCCTAGGGCTGCTCATTGGTTTGGTATTTACTAAACCGACCGACTACCGATCGAAATTTTTTGGTTTGGTAAATCGATTTTAACAAGCCGAAAATCGAAAATCTGAAACCAAAAAATTACCGAAAAAGTTGGTTTGGTTTTGGTAAAAACCGAAAAAAGTTGGTAAACCGACCGATTACCGAAAATTATGACTGAAAGCAACCGAATCGATTATTACTGAAAAAACCAAAATATATACCGAAAAATCCGAAACAATTACCGAAATTTAGTTATATATATGTAATATTATTACATTAATAATTTAATATGGTTAGTATATGGTTATATATATGTATATGTATTATTATTACATTAATATACTTAGTATATAGTTTATATAGTTTATAGTTTATAGTTTATATAGTATATAGTTTATAATACCATATAGTTTATATAACTTTACTAACTTTATATAGTATATAATTTATAACTCTATATAGTATATAGTATTAAGTATAAACTGCTTATATAATAATATTTTAATATATAATTTTAGTTATACTTATACCCTATATAATAAAATTACTAATTAGTATATAATTTTAGACTTTTAGTTATAACGTATAGTGTTAGACACTTTACCTTATATATTATATTCTCTATAGTCTATACACTTTACCTTATATCCTAAACTTAAAAACTTCAAAGTTAAATACACTAAACTCTATTAAATATCCTATACACTATAATTAAAAGTTAAAACTTAAAACCCAATTAAGCATACAATTTTAATTTCTAAACAATAAACTCTATACACTAAATCTATTATCATTTATTAATTACTCTATAATGTTATGTATACCTAACATTGTTTATGTATATAATATATAGTTATATATAAAGTTATAAAGTTATAAACTAATTAGTACTTAGTAGTTACTATAGTTTGATAGTATATAGTTTATAATACTATAAGACTATAGTTTATGTAATTAATAGTATATAATATAGTATATAGTTTATAATACTATAAGACTATAATTTATATATTGGATAGTATATAGTTTATATAATTTATAGTATATAGTTTATAATACTATAAGACTATAGTTTATATATTTGATAGTATATAGTTTATATAATTTATAGTATATAGTTTATAATACTATAAGACTATAGTTTATATATTTGATAGTATATACTACATAGTTTATAATACTATAATTTATATATGTAACATATATAACATATAACATAGTATTATAGTCTTATATTAGGGTTTAGTATTATGGTATTATAGTCTTATACTATAGTTTATATTAGAGTTTAGGATATTTTTAATTATTTATTTATATAGAAATGTATTACATAAATTAAAACAACTAAAAGAAACCCCAAACAAAACCCTAATTGAAACCCCAAACAAAACCCCAATCGAAACCCCAATTGCCCAAACCCCAATATTTTTTTTTTCTTTCCCTTCTTTTTTTTCTTTTTTTTTTCCTTTCTATTTTTTTGCGCCCACCCACCCCTATCCCCCCCCCCGGTGACTCTCTCTTCCTCACTTTCTCAGTTTTTCTTTTCCTTTTTTTTTCTTCTTCTCTCTCTTCCCTCTCATTTCGCCGATCACCTTCTCCGACAAGAACTCTCTCGTCCAACGGTCGATGGCAACAAGACCAGTCACAAAAGCTTCCTCTCTCCCTCCTCTCTCTTCGCATGACTGTTGATTGCCCAGAATCCAGCCGAAAACCCAGAACCCGAAGCCATAATCCGGCACTGTCGCCGATGTTGACTTCCCTTCCCGGCGGCGTCGAGGCTTCCCATCACCCAAGTCTTCTTCCTCTCGATATCCTGAGCACGATGGTGTGCTCGGATTCTCCATCCGATCAACCACGGCGGCGGATCGAAGCCAGAGATGTCGGCGGCTCCCTTTCTCTTTCTCTCTCTCTGCCTCTCTCAGACTCTCACTCTTCCATCTCTCATCTCTCTAACTCTCGATCTACCTCACGGTCCTCACCCAACTCAGTCGCCAATATGTAACTGTAGCTAAATCTTGTATTGATTAATGGTTTTTTTGTTGTGTACTTGTGTAGATTTAGAACTGATTGTGTACTGATTGTATACTGATTGTATTTTGTGTACTGATTGTATTTTGTGATTAATACCGAAAATACCGAAAAATGCCGAAAATCAAAGGATCTGAAAATTACCGAATACCGAAAAAATCAATTTGGAAATCGGCATCAAAATTGAATTACAAAAATTTTCTGTAACCGAATCGGTAAGGCCATTTACCGATTCGATCCGACTGATGGGCAGCCCTAGCATGCCCACCTAATTTGGCAGGAAAGCGCTACTTCACCTTAAATTGTGGCATTGAATGAAGGAGTAGAAGTCAATGGGATTAGTTGAGGAAACAGTATGTGTATGTGTGACATGGAAAAAGATCTCATCTCCTTTTTAATTTCTGTTAGAAACAAAAAAGAAAAAAGAAAAAAATATAATGTCAAGATTGATAAAGAGGCCAGGAGCTCCTCCTTATGAGTCAGCAAGCCAAGCATTGTCCCAAATTATTTAATTATTACTTTATTATTCATACACGTCTTACAACTTTTTTATTATTCATCTCTCTAGCATTCGTGCTTGAGAAGTGAGAAGCATCATATCAAGTTATCAACTCCATCAACATTCAACACGAAATCGGTTTGTTGCTAAATGTGATGTTTCTTGTAGTGAACGTCTCCACCAAGCCCATTCTATACTGTAGGAGGGGATGAGGTAAGAAGATGGAGATTTATCCTCAAAACTCGGGAAATGAACCAACATAGCCGAGCGATCGGCAGCGGAAACCGAGCGTCCGAATCAGGTGCGCATGTTTGTTGGTGCGCACCTAATCAAATATGTATATATATATATATACCAATCCATGTATTGGTACAATTGAAATGTACTTACATAAAAAAAAATATATATATATATATATAAACCTAGGTATTGGTACAATTGAAATGTACTTATATATACCTTTTTTCTTACTTGTTTGATTATTTTTGATTTTGTGGGTTAATGCATTTTTTTTTATTTGTATAATTTAAACGAATATTATCTTTTATTATTTTAAATTATAAAACATAAAAACTAGATAATCTTGAATGCTTTAATTAAAAAATGTAAAATTAAAAATGTTCTAACAGATATTATCTTTCATAATTTTTAAAATTAATTCATATTAATTATCTTATAGGCTGAAGGCCCCTTCTTAATAGCACTAAAATAGGATTTTAAGAGATAATATGAGTCAAAAATTTTAAACAATCCATTTTTTGGACCTTAGCCTTAAAAATTGGATTTAAGTACAAATCTAAATTCCTATATGGTTTGAGTCTGAATGACCCTTCAAAATTGGACCTATTTCTAATTAACTCTAAAGAAAAACTCTAAATTCTAAATTTTAAAACATACTAAATCATATCTAAACACACTCAAGTAGCTGCTCTTGTACTTACAATTGTCACTGTATTCTTGTTGTCGATTGACCCGCACCTAAATAGATAGATCGACGGTCTTACACTCCGAGAATCTATTTTCAAAATTACAAACTATAATTTTTGTGTTCTTGAAATTCTTAAATCAATACATGCATACCTTTGAGTATTGTAAAAAGTTATAAGGGGTGTATGAGTGATAAAGTAATAATTAAATAATTTGGGACAGTGCTTGTTTTCCTCAGGAAGAGCTCCTCCTTACCAAGAGATGTGGCATCATCATAGTTAACATCTGTCTTTTTTTGCCTTCGTTCTAACTTCTAACACAAGAGGAGGAAAGGCATACATGCATGCATGGAAGGGTTATCTTCTTCTTTTTGTTTTTCTTCTTCTTTTTTTTATTTTTATTTTTCTTTTTCTTTTTCATTCTCATTCTGGTTTTCTTTATCTTTTACTTTTTTCCATTAATGATGCTAAAGTCACCAAATTTGTTCATCAATATATTTTTCAGAGTGAGACTAAACACTATCACATCAATCCAGATTCATAATTTCATGATTAATTTGATTTGGCGATACTATTTCATAATATCTTATAATTTGATTTGGCGATACTAACCTATAATATCTATCTCACTTATCTCTTGACTTGTCACTTAATAAGAGTGAAAAATACATAAATATATAGAACTGTTCCGTAAAAAATAAAAATTTGACACCTTGAATGCGGCTCTTTGTCAATCAAGACCATCATATATATTCTATATGTTATTTACATTTATATTCCCTGAGGTTTATCATCTTTTCACATACACCTCTAAGGTTTCGATCATGAGATTTCTGGTATCGTCTCCTAATATTCTTCGAGTTCATTCTAAATATTAGTATTCAATATTTACATCACGTACTTGAAGAACGGAGACGCTAACAAAATTTGACAGAGAGGGCAATAAATAGAGACCATGTAGCAGGGGACTGTTGTATGTTTCAATAGCATTTTGCTTTCACTTACTGGACGAGTTGAATTTTCTCCTTTTGTAGACCTAATGAAAACTCCACCATTAATTAATGCCAGCAGAGGTCGTTGGAGATAATAAGGGTTAAAAACCCAGCAGGGCCACCACGTACTGAGTGGTAAAAGTAGTTTGCAAGCTTAAGGCAATATTGCAAATTAATGATAAACCCTACAAATTTAACTCTTTTTGCTTTTTTGTTTTTTCTCTAACACATGTACCTTTTCTTATGTCTATCTCCTTCGATTCTCTCTCTCTTTAATTCTATGTGTCTAGAGTTTAGAGGGAAATGATATGCATGCCCACCTAATTTGGCAGGAAAGTGCTGCTTCACCTTAAATTGTGGCATTGAATGAAGGAGTAGAAGTCAATGGGATTAGTTGAGGAAACAGTATGTGTATGTGTGACATGGAAAAAGATCTCATCTCATATTAATAAAAAAACTAAAATGAAAACTGAAAATGAAAAAGATCTCATCTCCTTTTTAATTTCTGTTAGAAAAAAAAAGAAAAAAATACAATGTAAACTATGATGATTGATAAAGAGGCCAGGAGCTCCTCCTTATGAGTCAGCAAGCCAAGCATTGTCCCAAATTATTTAATTATTACTTTATTATTCATACACGCCTTACAACTTTTTTATTATTCATCTCTCTAGCATTCGTGGTTGAGAAGTGAGAAGCATCATATCAAGTTAGCAACTCCATCAACATTCAACAGGAAATCGGTTTGTTGCGAAATGTGATGGTTCTTGTAGTGAACATCTCTACCAACTCCATTCTATATGGTAGGAGGGGATGAGGTGAAAAGATGGAGATTTACCCTCAAAATTCGGGAAATGAACTAACATAGCCGAGTGATCGGCGGCGAAAACCGAGCGTTCGAATCAGGTGCGTATGTTCGTTGGTGCGCACCTAATCAAATATATATATATATATATATACCAATCCATGTATTGGTACAATTGAAAATGTACTTATATATACTTTTTTTCTTACTTGTTTGATTATTTTTGATTTTGTGGGTTAATTCTTTTTTTTTTTTTTTTATATTTGTAGAATTTAAACGAATATTATCTTTTATTATTTTAAATTATAAAACATAAAAACTAGATAATCTTGAATGTTTTAATTAAAAAATGTAAAATTAAAAATGTTCTAACGGATATTATCTTTCATAATTTTTAAAATTAATTCATATTAATTATCTTATAGGCCGAAGGCCCCTTCTTAATAGCACTAAAATAGGATTTTAAGAGATAATATGAGTCAAAATTTTTAAACAGTCCATTTTTTGGACCTTAGCCTTAAAAATTGGATTTAAGTACAAATCTAAATTCCTATATGATTTTAGTCTGAATAACCCTCCAAAATTGGACCTATTTCTAATTAACTCTAAAGAAAAACTCTAAATTCTAAATTTTAAAACATACTAAATCATATCTAAACACACTCAAGTAGCTGCTCTTGTACTCACAATTGTCACTGTATTCTTGTTGTCGATTGACCCGCACCTAAATAGATAGATCGACGGTCTTACACTCCGAGAATCTATTTTCAAAATTACAAACTATAATTTTTGTGTTCTTGAAATTTTTAAATCAATACATGCATACTTTTGAGTATTGTAAAAAGTTATAAGGGGTGTATGAGTGATTAAGTAATAATTAAATAATTTGGGACAGTGCTTGTCTTCCTCAGGAGGAGCTCCTCCTTACCAAGAGATGTGGCATCATCATAATTAACATCTGTCTTTTTTTGCCTTCGTTCTAACTTCTAACACTAGAGGAGGAAAGGCATACATGCATGCATGGAAGGGTAATCTTTTTCTTTTTGTTTTCCTTCTTTTTGTTTTTCTTCTTCTTTTTTTAATTTTTCTTTTTCTTTTTCATTCTCATTTTGGTTTTCTTTTATCTTTTACTTTTTTCCATTAATCATGCTAAAGTCACCAAATTTGTTCATCAATATATTTTTCAGAGTGAGACTAAACACTATCACATCAATCCAGATTCATAATTTCATGATTAATTTGATTTGGCGATACTATTTCATAGTATCTGATAATTTGATTTGGCGATACTAACCCATAATATCTATCTCACTTATCTCTTGACTTGTCACTTAATAAGAGTGAAAGACATAAAGATATTGAACTGTTTCGTAAAAAATAAAAATTTGACACCTTGAATTCGGCTCTTTGTCAATCAAGACCATAGTATATATATTCTATGAGTTATTTACATTTATATTCCTTAAGGTTTATCATCTTTTCACATACACCCTTAAAGTTTCAATCATGATATTTCTAGTATCGTCTCCTAATGTTCTTCGCGTGCATTCTAAATATTAGTATTCAATATCTATGTTATGTACTTGAAGAATCATAGGAGACGCTAACAAAATTTGACAGAGAGGGCAATAAATAGATACCATATAGCAGGGGACTGTTGTATGGTTCAATAGCATTTTCCTTTCACTTACTGGACGAGTTTAATTTTCTCCTTTTGTAGACCTAATGAAAACTCCACCATTAATTAATGCCAGCAGAGGTTGTTGGAGATAATAAGGGTTATAAACCCAGCAGGGCCACCACGTACTGAGTGGTGATCGAAAGTAGTTTGCAAGCTTAAGGCAATATTGCAAATTAATGATAAACCCTACAAATTTAACTCTTTTTGCTTTTTTGTTTTTTCTCTAACACATGTACCTTTTCTTATGTCTGTCTCCTTCGATTCTCTCTCTCTTTCTATGTGTCTAGAGTTTAGAGGAAAATGATATGCATGCCCACCTAATTTGGCAAGAAAGTGCTGCTTCACCTTAATTGTGGCATTGAATGAAGGAGTAGAAGTTAATGGGATTAGTTGAGGAAACAGTATGTGTATGTGTGACATGGAAAAAGATCTCATCTCATATTAATAAAACAACTAAAATGAAAACTGAAAATGAAAAAGATCTCATCTCCTTTTTCCTTTCTGTTAGAAAAAAATACAATGTCAACTATGATGATTGATAAAGAGGCCAGGAGCTCCTCCTTATGAGTCAGCAAGCCAAGCATTGTCCTAAATTATTTAATTATTACTTTATTATATATTCATACACATCTTACAACTTTTTTATTATTCATCTCTCTAGCATTCGTGGTTGAGAAGTGAGAAGTATCATATCAAGTTATCAACTCCATCAACATTCAACAGGAAATTAGCAGGCCCTCTTTATTCTTTTGCACAGCTTGGTTCGTGTTTCAGGCTTCCAGTTTCCAGTCCACCCAAGTTTCTCAACCCATCATCAGGTTTTTCTCTATCTTTCTTCCTTATCTTCATTTTGTGCTTTATTCTTTTCCTTTGGTTTAATATTTCTTATATTGTAAGGGGTGCATAGTTTAGACGTTAAACAGTCAAACTACAAAACAAAGGTTGCTGCTTCTTGTAGGTTGTGGACCTTGTGGTGAAGACACTATACGTACGTTGACTGTAGCATATATTCACGGCTGAGAAGTGACAAGTATCATATCAACAGGAAAATTAGTAGACTCTCATTAGTCTTTTGCACGGATTGGTTTGTGTTTCACGCTTTCAGTTTCGAGTCCGCAACCCATCATCAGGTTTTTCTCTACCTTCCTTCCTTATCTTCATTTTGTGCTTTATTCTTTTTCTTAATTTGGTTTAATGGTTAATTTGATGTTGCAAACACCCTGTCATCAACTTAGTTTTCCTGATTATTAGAAAAATGTACAAGCTTGATGTAAAAATTCAGGCTTTAGGTAAAATAATTCAGCATTATTCTATTCATCTCCCTTAGGAGGCATTTATAAGGGTACAATCTTATGTCCATAAGGAATTCTACTTAGACAAGAAAACTAATTAAAACAACCACAAATATAAGTAAAGTACACAAGCTTATCCTAATTAGACTAGGACCAGGAAAATAATAAGGGAAAATAAAACTGGAAACTCACGCCAACACTCTCCTTGAAGTTGGTACATAAACACTTCATCTGTCCAACTTGCCAAATGAGTTGTAGAACTCTGTAATTGGAAACCGTCTTGGTAAGTAGATCAACTAATTGATCTTCATTCTTCACAAAAGGAGTAATGTTTATTACAATCTCCAAACTCATGTTGACAAAATATCTATCAACTTTAGCATATCAGTCTTCAATTGATTGATTTTAAGTTCATGACAACCGTAAAATTAAAAGAGTCCACGCCAAGAAAATCAACATAGCCACTTTTACTTCCTATCACCCAATACGATGAGACCTTCATCAGCACCAGAAAAACTAGTAGAAGACCCATCACTTGTATCAATTAGGGCTAGGAATGGGTCGGGTCGGGCCATTATCGGCCAAACAACCGACCCACCCGACCACCCAACTTTAGCCAATTCTCAAAATCATTACCAATCCGACTATTATGGGTCGAGTACTGGGTGTCATCCGACTTTGTCGGTTGATTGGTGGGTCGGTAATGAATGGCATCCGACTCTTTTTTTTTTTTTTTTTTTTCACAAACAATTTAAAATTTTAAACCTTTAAACATAAGTTTATAACAGCCAAATATCATCACAAAAACAAAAAACATCATCAGATTCATCACTAATTCACCATGCAGCTAGCTAATTACGTTCAGCCAATCAATATCAATAATTCAATATCCATTATCCAGTCTTTTAGAACAAGAAGACAAAAAGGAATACAATCAATGATTCAATATTAATATCCAATTCGTCATGCAGCTAGCTAATCACCAAGTGCCTGATTTTGAGTCAAATTCCCCAAATTGAACTGCCAACATCAAAATCCCCAAATTAATATTGAAAACCCTAAAATGACAAAACCCTAAATTCATTGTTTGCAAGTGGAAATTAAACTAAAGAAAAGTGAAATAAAGTTGAAATTAAACATACCTGAGTCTAATTTGGAGGACGTGATGACTGAAAGTCTGAAACAGAGGAGAGTTTGAGAGAGAGAGAGGTGCGGGTCACTGGGTCAGTGAGAGTTGAGAGAACTTAGAGAAGATGAGAGAGAGTGAGAACTGAGAACTGAGGAGAGAGAGATTGAGAGGCGTGGTATAGTGTTGGTGCAGGGGAGAAGATTATGGTGGGGGTGTGGTGGCGACGCGGTGGTGTCGATGACATGACCGCCCCCAGATTCCACCCTGAATCTCGGAGAGAGTCTTGTGGGAATCCAAAATAAAGGAAAATTCTACCGAAAATTCGGCAGAACCTCCCCTTAAAATGGACTAACCCAAAATTTATTAACCTGTAAAAAAACTTCTAAAAACATCAGCCACTTCTACCACAACCGAAAAGGGGTCTCAGACCCAAACAACACCACAATAATATAAAGTTCCAGTATGGTTCTCAGAGCCACTACTTCTATTACAGCAAATTTTACAGTTAAAGTAAAAAGGAACTTCCAAAATGGAAGTGATGCCTACAAGATCCGAGTAAAGAAAATGAACGTTATGCGTCAACGTGATTGGCTCGACCTCCACCAAAGCTAAGGCCTGGGGGGAACAGTTTAAGACAAAACAAGAAAATTGTGGGATAACTCAGTGAGTGGACAAGTTAAGAAAACGAAACATAAAATTAGATTATCTTTTAGAAGTCATAAAATAAAAACCTTTAAGACCTTACAATCGCTCTTTGAAATCCCCCAGCTTTAAAACTATTTTTAAAATCTCTTTTCAAATGTCAAAGGAACTATTTAAATACACGATAAAAGCGTTAAACAAGTAAGAAGTCGTTCTTTAAAACTTTCTGAGTAAAAGTATTCTGTAGCACCATATTTAATAATCCAAATTAACAGAAAAAGAAATTTCCTCTTTAAACTTATATTATAGAAAAATCCTTGAAATGGGGAATGAAGTTTCACCGTACTCAAACCCGTAACTACAGACAATGTCCTGGCCACAATCCCGCGCACGAGCAGGCTCAAATCCTAGCCACAATCTCTTACATAGAGGTCACTCTGCACGAGCAGACTCGTATCCTGGCCACAATCTCGTACGGAAAGGTCACTCTACACGAGCAGGCTCGTATCCTGGTCACAATCTCGTACGAAGAGGTCACTCCGCACGAGCAGGCTCACCTCATGGCCACAATCTCGTACGGAGAGGTCACTCTGCACGAGCAGGCTCATATCCTGGCCACAATCTCGTGCATTTTACACAGGCAGGCTCGTCCGATCAGTACGTGCATTTACACAACAGTTTTTAAATACTCTTTAAATTTATACTTACTTTTGAGATAAAAGATTAATCATTTTTCAATTCCTTCCAAAACTCTCCTTAACAATCCAACTCATCAAAAAGGTGTCTTTCCTCAAATCACAACATCTCAAACCATACATAAACATTCAAAGAAATGAACATCCAAATTATATGTAATCTTTTAATAAACTAAATAACAACTCCACCAATCACAATCGTTTAACCTTAAAATTCAAGCTTTCAAACATGTTATGAAACTTATCTTGAAAAGTAATGAGTCCATATAAATCAATCTTCCTCGCAATAGGCCAAAAATAAAATAAATCATAAACTTGAGAAAGAGAAACTATAATATGATCCAAGAAACCCCAAACTTCAAGAAATCAACATGCAAAAGTCATGATTTAGAAATATTATTCGTGAACATATTTGAAAGCCCAACGTTCAAATCTATACGTCAAATCTCCAAATAAAACTAATATCATGAAATAATTGAAATAATGTGGTTTTTTTTTATAAACATTAGTCAAAATCAAACATCCAACTCAAAAATTCTTAGCTCTCAAACATAACTCAAGATAGCCAGAAAAGAATTAAATTATAAAATGTATAAACATTTCTAAAATAAATTAAAGTCTACTCACAAATTGGGAAATCTAATTTCGATCCTTCACCGGATCGTCACGAGCCACGGTCGTCTCGCCTAAATAAAAAGTAATAACATACAATTAGTCCCAACTCCACAACCATTAAAAGTGTGTGTGTGTGTGTGTGTATAGGAAACCCAACGTCCTAACTAATTAACGTTCTTCCTAATGGTTAGACAAATCGCTTTCCTAAAGCTATAATTAACCTCCCAAACCTATTCTCAAAACCAACACGGCTCAACCCAACATCCTCCAAAAATCCAAAATTAATCTTAAACTTAAAAGAAAACTGTCCGAGGTTCACCTCGATCGAAAGGCTCATCTTAGAGTGGAATCGGCATTAACAAGGTCTCCAATTTGTTCTAAAATAACTCGGTTTCCTCTGACCACATTCAATACCGCCAATACCAACAATACACACAAACTTTTGTCCAAAAATAATCCTTAGTTATGAATTTACAATGAGGTTTGAATTTACTTAAAGTGCCGCTCAAAGTGGCAGCCCCAAAACAAGATTTAAGCCCAAAAATTACCAAATTCCTCAAACCCACTCAACACTTAAATTTTTAAACCGCAAATGAAGTTCCTAGGGATGAGATTTGTTAGGCATAACAACAAAAACAGCCCTCTAAATCGAAAGTTTAAGAAAACCCGAATGGTTACAAAATCCAAAATTTTAACTTTTCACAATCACTCAAAATAGACAGCCAATTCATAGGAAAGTGGAAGCCCATACCTCAAGGAGAAAAACCCACTAAAAATCTTGAAGATTAAAGTGACGTTGGGCCAGAAATTTTGGAGGATAAGGCCGGCGGGTCTGGGCTTTTTGGGCTGTTTCTGCGAGCCAAGAGGGGCTGCTCGGCGAAGGGAAAAGTTGCGGGTGACGGCCGACTTGAGGGGAGGTCGCCAGAGGTTGGCGACGGCAAGGAAATGGCCGGCGTTGATGGCCGGTGGCTGCGAATAGAGAAAGGGAAGAGAGAGAACACGTGGAGAGAGAATGAGGATGAGAAGAGAGAGTGGGTGCGCTCAGGGAAGGGTGGTCGGCGCCGGGGAAGGGCTTGCCGGTGGTCGGTTGTGGTGGCTGTGGTCGGTGGTGGTGGCTGTGGCACCTGGTGGTTTCGGGTAGGGGGGCTGCGGGAGAGAGAAAGAGGAAATGGAGAGAGAGAGAGTTGTAGAATTTTCTGGAGAGAGGAGAGAGGATCCGAATTTTCAGAAATAAAAATGGCTTTTTAAAACCCTTAAGTGCAATTTTACACAATTGCCCCACATTTGTACGATCCGTAACTCCTAAACCGTAACTCGGATCAACGCGTGCTACATGTCTATGAAATTGTGGGCTCGAGATCTTTGTAACAAGTCCAGAGTCAAAATCAAAAGCCCATTAGTTTTAAAAGTCAACTTTTGGGTCAAGCCCAATTTAAAACATAAATTAAAAATTAAACCAAAACTTTTTTATTTTCAAAATAAATCCCCAAAATGATCCAAATAAATCCTCAAAATATTTAAAATAAATTTTTGAAAAAAAATATGAGGTCTCACAATTCAATTTCTCACTACGCCTCTAAATGGCCATTACGAATAAAAATTTAAATTTCTCGTGAAATTTGGGTCGGGTCGTTACAGTCGAGCTGAGAGAGATAGAGTGAGAGTTGACTGGCTTGAGAGAGTGAGGACTGAGGAGAGGAGATTGATTCGTCAAGAGACTTATAGATTCAGAGAGAGACGAGTGACTGAGTTTGGGCTTGAGCCACTCAAGTCAATTTTTTTTGGGCTTGGGCCAGTTAGTGAGTGTTGGGCTGAGTTTACCAAAGTCGGTTGCTCGGGTCATTATCGGCCACCCGACTTTTGCCAATTCTCAAAACCATAACCAACCGGCCTCTACATGGGTCGGTTGGAATTATCGGCCCAACTTGGTTGGGCTGGTTGTCGGGTGCATATCGGCCAGGAAACATGGGTTGGTAATGGGTCGGTTGTTGGTAAAAACCGACCTATTCCCACCCCTAGTATCAATCAATAGGAAAATTTCATCTGATGAACCATTGCATGCTAACTCACCATCAATGACCCACTCAAACAACAAAAGATAACCACCTGAATCAATACCAACAATTTGATGAATTCCAGGGTCAAATGCAATTCTCGGGTTAATTGCTCTCACTCTCTCCAGCCAATGTAGACATAATCTCTAGCCCGTTAATGCAGAAGAAAATAACACCAGTTCCATTGGCAACAACTCTGTCTATTAATGTCTTTCTTGAACCTAGGGGCCCATAAAGTAATAAACTTCCTTTTGGCGGTTTCACACCAATTGATTTAAACATTTGAGGATGCCAACTAGAGATGTTGGGCTTTGGACTTCTGTCAAAGACATTCGAAAAAGAACAATTCATGTCGGACTTTGGGCTTCTCGATCTTAAAGCCATCCATAAATAAGCAAGAAAGCTATAAGATGTCTTGGGCTCCGTGGCTCATCAACAATTATACTTTGAGTCATCAGCTTCCGAAGACCACTCCATTCAACATGGATTGTAAGCAACGGTTTTAGATTTTGGAGTTGGCCCACGTCGAAGGGGAAAAATATAACCTTTGATAGTCAACCCTTCCTTTTGCTTCTTCAAGGTAAAACTGAAGCCAATTGTGGAAGCCAAAAACCTCTTCTTCAACGTTCCTCAGGGCCTATTTGGTATTCTATTTAAAAATTATTTTTATTTTTCAAAAACAAAAAAACAAGTTTTAGTCAAGAAAGCGTGTTTGGTAGACCATTTTCAAAAACAGTTTTTTAGAAAAAAAAATTCAAAAAATGCCTCTTTTTAAAAATGATAAAATATCGTTTTTCTCTTTTTTTTTTTTTTTACACTTCCTTCTTCCTTAATTAGCTGCCATCATTTTTAAAATTTAAAAATTGTTTTCAAATTTCATACCAAACAAGTTTTCAAATTTTAAAAATTGATTTTGAAAAATCACATTTAAAAAAAAAATCTTAATATTTGAAAAAAAAAAATTTGAGTAGGATACCAAACGGGTTAATTTCACCAACAACGTGTTCAAAAGAGAGGAGGAAGCAGATGTTCCACCACGGCCATAAAGATCTAACCAGATAATGTTCAATGTTTTTTTAAAATCTTGATTGTTCTCAGATAAAACGCCCTTGCATGAGAGATACTTGTGAAGATATTTAATGGGAGCAGTTTTGCTGATTTCTTCTATGAATGTAGCTGATTTATTCTATGAATGCAGCTTGCTCTTGCCTCTCCTCAAAGGTGACAACTTCTTTTCACCCATCATTGGGTTGTAATTATCCAGAAGAGAACATAAACGAGAAACAGTAGGCCGCTTGAAGTTTTTAGCAAGAATAACACATGTCTGCTAGGTCTTTGAGTTATTCTCACCAATGACCACAAGCCCATCCAAATCAAGCTTTTTTTTCTTAATTGTTATGGGATCGATCCCTCAGATACGCTCCAGACACAGTTTTAGTTGCCCTCAGAGACGATTCTCCTTCATTCAGCTTAATATGCACCTTTTAATAACTGTTATCACTCTCCATGAGTAACTTCATAAACCATAACCTTGGTGTTAGCCTTTCAGCAGATTTAAAGAGGAAAGAATTCACCCCAATAAAATCAATATTATCATATGCACAAATTTCAAGAGAAATATTTGTACCTTGAAAATTCGAAACATAGGATTTTCTTTGACAACACTGATGAAAGATTTTCACATCCATTCAACTCCAAGTTTGCTAATATCATTGTTAAAGAATTTTTCCAGTTCCCACAAAATCATGATGAACCTCAAAAACTTCATGCGGGCCATCAAACGTAAGAGTAAGCACTAAATTCAAAGGACTTAAATCTTCATATTTATCAAAGAACTCGCCAACATCCTCATGAGGACTATCCACACAATCATCCGCAAATTTAAACAATATATTTAGTCAAAAATCATCAAAATCATTAAAACCTTCACATGTAGTCGGAACAAAATCAGGTAATTCGAAATCATCATAAGTCTTCTCTTCACATGTAGTCTCCCCTTGAATAGAAGACTCTAAAAAAGACTCAGTAGAATATAGTGATCTTATGCTCTGCAGGATTTGAATAAACATATATTCTCGGACCTATTCCCACCTGAAAAACACAGTTAAAATCACAAGGGATACCGGTCCAACCAAGGGTAGTAGTGGACGTCGTGTCACCGAACCTCCAATCACATGTGAGAAGAGAAGAGCCAAAGTCTTCTTGAGCAATATAATAAAAATCATTAGCAATCTCCCAAAAATCCCTAGCAGTCATTGCTCCACTCTTAATCAACAACGAACCTCTTTGGTCATAGAATTCATCAGCCAACCAGTTACGATAGTCAGCAGGATCAATATTTTCACTAGTAAAATAACTCCATAGTCCACGGTCAGATGATATATAAATAAGAACTTTGTGCCCACTTAACATAATTGAATCCATCAAGTTTCTCAGGCGTAATTTAGGCTGATAAGTCATACATAGCTTCAAAGCATAAAATAAGAATCGAAAGAAAAACTTAATCCGCAGGTAGAAATTAATTACCAACGGCAGCAGAATAGATGGCGACAACAAGAACACAATCAAGTAGCAGCAGCAAAAACCCTGAATTTTATGGAAAAAAACAAGAAAACGCGCCTTAACCAATGACATGACCCGATAACCTGACCCATAACACGTACTGTTCCACAAAGTTGGCCCATAACCCACATATCTCTCGCCCATGACCAAAACCCAAAACTTATAAAGGGATGCCTATTGGGATTCCTTATATATGCACTAGCTAGTTGTGTAATTTATGCCTGGACTCAGATTTCAGTCAGTGAACAGTATTTTCCCAATTTGGGTTCAAGTTTGAGTTTTTTCCAATTTGAGATAGATTTGAGTCACTACTGGAGAGGATTTTTGATTATTTTGACTCAAATTTAAATTTGAGTCAGGATTTGAGTCACTACTGGAGATACTCTTAGTAGTAAAATTTATTTTCATAAGTTTTTTTAAATAAATTTGATATCACTAAAGTTATCTATGTAAATGAATGCATGTATCTATGTAAATAATTTTTATACAATATATATATACACATAAGCATGTGCTTTTTTTTTTTTCCTTTCTAATAATTAATACTATGACGGGAACTTTTGCAAAAAGCAATTAATCATTAAGTAATATAATTATTAATTATTCACCATGGAAGTAAGTTGGTTCCTCAAAAAAAAAAAAATTTAATTAATAGAGGGTCAACTGTGTAATGATGATTTGAAGCTCTGTAGTTTATCACAAATCTCAAAGGGCTCGTCTCCTATATAAATATTTTGAAAAATTGAAATTCTATAATTTATTGGTAGTTTTTATATGAACTTACAGAGAAGATCAGGAAGGTGGTGAGAGATGGATCCAATTCCACCATTGGTGAGGAGCCTATGGGATGTGTGGGATGTTCGCATGCTGATTGTATTTAGTCTGAGCTTACAAACCATTCTTTTCATGTTGGGCAACCGTAGAAAGTACATCTCCAAAATTTGGATCCAAATCACAGTTTGGTTAGCCTACTTAGTAGCCGATTGGGTGGCAACCGTTGCCCTTGGCAAGCTTTCTGATGTTGATGTTGATGCCAAAAACAACAATATTGATATGGGGGGAATATGGGCGCCCTTTCTTTTGTTACACCTTGGTGGGCAAGATACCATAACTGCCTACTCAGTGGATGATAATCAGTTATGGTTGAGACACTTTCTTGGACTGTTTGTTCAACTCACTGTGGCAATTTATGTCTTTCTTATGTCCTGGAGTATTAGTTCTTCTTGGTTCTCATATCTAGCTTTGCCGGTGTTCGTGGCTGGAATTATCAAGTACGGAGAGAGAACATGGGTTCTCAAGTACGCATGTGATACTCAACCAGCAGTGCCATTTGCCAATATCATAAAAGAAGTGGTACTTAAAAGATCGACCTCTCCTGATGCGGAAGTGTTGTCAAACTTGTTATTGTCGTCTTATCCCGATGCCGAAGTATTTGTGTGGGCCAATCAGATTGTTGATGTATATAAGCCTCATATTGAAAATTATGGCGCCTCTATAGAAGATGTGACCGCCCTTGAGTTGGTGCTAAATAATATAAAGGACGGTCTCAAGTACTGGAAGGCAATAGATGTTGAAATGGGGCTCATGTACGATTTGCTCTACACAAAGGCAGCCATTACTTATACCAAACTAGGCTGCATTCTTCGCTCCATCAGCTTCTCTTGTACGGTGTCTGTGTTTGTGGGATTCTCCTACTTGATGATCATCATGACTAGTACTACTTTCATGGAAGCAGGTGAGCACATCAAGAAGATTAAGGTTGATATCGCCATCACGTGGGCACTATTGGTTGGAGCTTTTGTTCTAGAAATGTATGGAATTATTCAAGTACTTTCCTCCGACTGGACAATGCTTTGGCTAATCAAGCAGTACCCAAAATATCATCAATTGGCGCCTCAATTGTTCAAAAAATTCCCCTGGTTATTTTCAAAGCACAAGCAGCAGAGAAAAAGGTGGTCTAATGTAATGGGACAATTCAATCTCCTTCGTTTCTCCCTCAAAGACAAGGACAAGGACAAGGACAAGAAGCCCATGAAGTTGAGCAGAAGAATCATCAGGTTGTTTCGGATTGAGGAAAAGCTCGATAAGTACAGGCATGAGACTTGTGAAGAAGTCCCTGACTATTTGAAAGAGAATATTGCTAAATTTATTTTAAGTGACAGCTGGGATTTCATCAAAAAATCGGAAAAAGAAGCATTCAATGACTATAATACCAAAAAATCGAAAAAAGAAGAATTCAATGAGTCTAGCGGTATTACAAGGTTGGATTTTGATGAGAAAATTATTATATGGCACATTGCCACGCAAGTCTGCTGTCATCATCATCGTCATCATCAAGATTCACAAAGTACTACTGGGGCCCCAAATACCTCGTCCTCGACAGACGAGGACCAATTTAAAGAAACACGCAAAGTTTGCGAACTTGTGTCGAATTACATGATGTATCTACTTGTTATGTGTCCTTTTATACTACCCATTAAAAAAGATGATGTTACGTTTAGAGATGCTGTCACAGCTCTCAAAGCATTCTTCGAAGAAACAAAAACGGGAGCATCTGTGGAGAATGCTTTCGTAACGTCAGAACAAACAAACACTCGAATCAATATATTAATAGGTAAGGCACAGGTGCTTATCAAAAAACTTCTGGAGAAGGAAAATGGTAAATGGGGAATATTGAATTGCGTGTGGATGGAGATTATATGCCATGCCGCAAAGGAGAGCACAAAAAATAACCATGCTCGAAGACTTGGACAAGGGGGTGAGCTTCTCACATGGGTCTGGCTCTTTCTAACACAGAGTGTGAAATCAGGAAAAGCAGAGGGGACTAAAACATATTTGCAAGTTTGGGATTATGAAAAAGAACGTGACAAACGGTATTCCGAATTTGACAAATGGGATTCCTATATTTCTTTTTTCTTGACGAAAATGATGGAATCTCTAAGTCAATAGATCTTGAAATAGTTTATGGCAAAAGGAGATATGTATTTTTTTTTATATAATCAGTCAGTTACATTTGCAGCAGGAGACTTTTAGTTATGTATCAATTTATTCAGTCTTTTGGCTTTGCTGGTTGGTTTATTAATTTCTATCTACAACAAATTGCTTGTGCTATATGAGAAGTTTTGACACATAGACCATGCACATCATTCACATCTTGTCATGTAGGCAAAATGTTGTTTTTGTGTCCCCTAAAAGCAGATTGGCATGGTCCAATTAATGAACCAGGTTCATGCCAAAATTTCTGTGTGCTACATAGGTTGAAGGGAATTTGATATATTATGTGAACTAAATTGTAAAAATAAAACTAGAACGCAAAAGTTGTGGGTGGGAAGAAGTAGCAGAATGAAAAAAAAAATAAAAAAAAGTCCAAATAATGAAACCTAACAAGACTTCTATCTGATTGAGTTATTATATTTATGTTGCTTAGTTTGGCATTATATATACACTTAATCCAGCGCCAATTGTCGATCATGGCTCTTTGTTATCAATAATCTCGATCGTTTAAATCGATATTCAATGGTTTCATCTCTCATTGTCTATCAAATAAATAAATAAGCTCGTAGGCTTTCACCATAAATAAGCTCGTCCTTCGCACATCACAACAAGTAGGATTTTAGATTTCTGGTTCAACGTACATTTGCAAAATCTTTTTTTAGGGTTGAACATCAACAGCTCAGTAGGAACATAAAGCTTACCACAATTAATTGACTAAATTAATTAAATTAATTTTCACTCAATCATAGAATAATATCAAATAATATGATAATGCATGCAATCTAATTCTCATTATTTTCATTCCCATGACTCACACTCCTCTTTTGTTAGCCATCTTACATAATATCTCGGTCGCCAATGCCACATTCCAGATAAGATTATTTTATCAACACTCATTGTTGAAGGGGCTTCTCTTCCCACTTGTGCACATTTAAGCTGACATAATCTGGTCCCTTACAAGAATTATACTCAACTACACAAAAGTCTTTTCTCATAAACTCATAATCGTTTTCTCAAAAACATGGTCCTCAACCATTTCTCATGTCATAATTCTCTTTAGATCAATCTAGAAAACTTTCATACTTTCCCGAATCCGACCTAGCTTGAATATAATTGTAAATATGCTTAAATATAACTATTACCCTCAAAACTCATGGCAAGGATTGCCAAGATCCCTGATAAGAATACTGCAGTCCTAGTTGATGTTTAGGCTTGCCACTATTCTAGGCTAAATAGCCTTAATAGAAAAGATATTGAATTTGTTGATTTGCGCTGGATTCTCTGTCTTCTAACCAAACGATTGTAAGCGAGCAAGGTAACCAAACGATTGTAAGCGAGCAAGGAACAAATTCTCGTCAAAGGTTCTAACTGCCTTGATCCTCAAGGACTTCTAATCGTCGTTGGTTTCAATGACTCTATGCTCAAATTTGTAAATGCGAACAATATTAGCTTGTGTGACTGGATGAATTGCAAAGTAATGGATTTTAATGAAAAAGGTGTGAATAATTTGATTATCACGAAACTGAGTAACAATACGAGTTCTTATGATGAAATTCATAAAGAAAAATAACTAACAAAAGGGAACAATAACCAAAAGAAATCGATACTAAGAGAACAATATTTTAGCAGAGCCAAAAACAAAGAAAACTAGGTCTTAACGAGTCAAAGAAAAAGTTGAGATCTTTGAGAATTTTAGAACTTGAGTTGTTGAAAAGCTTGTGCTTGGTTTGAGATGTATTGAGAGAGATTTCTGTCTTCAATGCCTTGCTTATATAGGAGTTACCCTCCAAGAATTACAGGAAACCCTATCCTACTTGCATTCAAACTCCTTCTCTCCTTACTTCACGCCCAAGACTTGCTTTACTTGCCTGATTTAGAAATCCTAACTTACCAAGGAGAACTCGACGTAAACCAGTAGGACTTTCCTTATTAAAAGATGGGCTTTGGCGAGATGGGCCTGCTGGTACTTGCTCGTCGTGGGCTTGGACTGAGATTAAGCTTCAAACTTGAACTTGGGCTGAAACATGCTTTTTGGGCTTAGACGTGATATCCGGCCCAATTTCCCGAAATAGGGTGTAAACAATAACACATAACAATGTTTATCTCATATTTAATATTCAACCAAATCAACCAATAATATCACTCAGATATATCAATCATATAACTCAATCAAGCATAATGTAAGTTTCACAAAATTTAATATAATCAATTACCTTAAAGGTTTTCCCAAGACCTCCTACCTCGAATCCGAACTAGCTTGCTCAACTTACTCTTCCGGGATCTCTAACACCACACCCGAACCTAAACCCGAACATACAAGTGCCAAACCATAACAAAAAATATAAATTAGAAATAATTTAAAATTAATAAAGCTCACTCTCTTTAATTAAAATTTGAAATTAAAACATATATCTACATATCTCGAATTGCCTCCAAACCTGTACCATTGAGTCTGTATTGAAAAATGGAGTCGAGAGGTTCGAAGAACAGCACCATATAGAAGAGGGAACGGTAAGGGTTAGAAGAGTAACAAATTTTGTTAACTAAATGATGTTTGTATTGTTTGATTTATTTAGTTTAGTCCCACTCTGAAAAATATATTGATGAACAAATTTAGTGACTCTAGCATCATTAATGGAAAAAAAAAAGGTAAAAGAAAAAGAGAATGAGAATGAAAAACAAAAACAAAAACAAAATGAACAAGAAAAAGAAGAAAAAAAACAAAAAGAAAGAAAACAAAAAGAAAAAGAAAAAGAAGAAGAAAAAGAAAAAAAAAAGAAAAAAAAAAGAAAAAAGAAAAAGAAAAAGAAAAAGATAACCCTTCCATGCATGTATGCCTTTCCTTTCTCTTGTGTTAGAAGTTGGAACGAAGGCACAAAAAGACAGATGTTAACTATGATGATGCCACATCTCTTGGTAAGGAGGAGCTCCTCCTGAGGAAGCCAAGCACTGTCCCAAATTATTTAATTATTACTTTATCACTCATACACCCCTTATAACTTTTTACAATACTCAAAAGTATGCATGTATTGATTTAAAAATTTTAATGTAACGACCCGACTCTAAGTCTGCGTTTGAAATTTGAGTTAATTTAATTTTGGATTTTTTTAATAATTAAAAACGGGGGTTCCAGAGTTTTAGAGGTATAATTTAAAAATGAAACTCTTGGTCAATAAATTCTAGATAATTAATTAGAGCTTGAGTTAACGAACGCAAAGGCGAAATCAGTTCGATATTTGGAGTTACAATTAGAATTTCGCGGACAATTGAAGTTGGGGGGGAACATTTTAGTAATTATAGAATTAAAAATTTTTAAGTTTCCAAATTTTTCTGGAAACTTCTGATTGTTTTTATCTCTTTAAGTCAGACCCCCGACCCCCCCCCCCCCACGAGCCATCTCTCTGTCTCCCCGCACCCTATCTCTTTCTGTTCTCTCTGTTCCCCCGCAACCCACACCTGCATACACCGGCCTGGGGCCGCCCAGCCATTTTCGGCACCTGAGATCACTGGCGTGCCTCCCCGACGCCAGCCAGCTCGCCGGCTCTTCCTCCAGCTAGCCAGCCCCTCTGCGCGCGACCACAGCTCGAGAAATCCTCACAGACCGCCGGCTTCTCTTCTATTTTCCAACTAGATTTCTGGCGCCTTTCACCTCCATCTTAGGTGGGTTTCCTTCCTCTTCTTTTGGGCTTTCATTTCCTTTGGTTTGTAGCTTAAAAATCTTGAAACTTAAAACTTTAAATTCTGAGCATTTAGAGCCATTTCGGGATTTCCTTGGGTTTTTGGATTAGAGGATGTTCTTGATGTTTTATTGGATAAGTTTCATCTCTAGGAACCCCAATTTTTACTGTTAGAACTGAAAAGTTGGAGAAATTTTGAAGAAATGGTGAAATTTGGTTTTGTACCACTACTTTGAGCGGCTGTGGCGGTGGTTTCAACCACCCAGCCGCCACTTCCTTTAAATAATGTGAAAAACAGACCCTTACGGTGTGTTTGGATGAGGAAATTGAACTCGGAATTTCATTAAAAGTCAGAATTTGTGAAATGACAAGCTTCAATTCCCTTGTTTGGTATTATGGACAAAGAAATCTTAAAATTCTACGTGGAAAAAAAAGTGGAATTTGGAAGCCATAAATCCCAACTTTAAATTCTATCTAAATACATGTCATTTCCAAAATTCCAAGATAAAGCACAGTTACCACTACCATATATCATCACCACCACAACCCTCATTGCCAACATCACTACCTCCACACCCCAACACTGTCGGCCGGCCTAGAGGGGGGGCAGTGAGTGCAACTGCCTAGGCCCAGCTTCTAAGGGTGCCAACAATATATTTTATTAGTTTGAAAATTTATAAACTATTGAGAGGAATACAACGTGATTTGCTACCTTTGAGATTAAATGATGGAAACTTGGCCCGCCACCTTTGAGTGATTTGCTATGAGTTGGAAAGGATTAGTTTTGTTTCCTATTCATAAAAGAAGATAGGGCTAATACAGAATGACAAGAAGAGGTTTGACGGTGGAGATAAAAAAGAAAGACTTGGGTCTGCCATTTCCTATACAGAAAAGAAGAGAAAAACTAATATAAGTGGGAACAAGATAACGAGGCAGTGCGGAAAAAAAAAAAAGGGAAGACCAGGCAAAAAGAAACAAAGAAAAAAATAAAGGAAACAAGAGGCGTGCGCCCCTCTCTTGGTTAATGTTTTTGATTAGGCGGATGCCCCTTGGGTTGACGGAATTTTCAATTTGGATCGTGATCGGACACTTTTTGGATAATGAATTAACTCTCGGACGAATTCTCAATTTAGGTAGGTCACATGCAGGGTTTCTTTCGGTTTATGGTTAAATTGAGAACGTGGGTGTCGTGGGTTTGAGCCGGGAAGGTTTGGGAATAGGTGTGAGAGTGTCATAGTTTTAGAAAGAGCGATTTCTAATCGTTATGAAGAACGTGAGTTGGGTAGGACGTTAGGCTTTGTATACACACACACACACACTTTAAATGCTTTCAAGTCGAGGCTAAATGTATTTTATCGTGTTATTTTATAGGCGAGACGATCGTGGCCCGAGATGATCCGGCAGAGGATCGTAGCTAAGATTCTCACTGTGAGTGGACCTTTGTTTCTTTAAATGATTTATGAAATTCGTGCTTTATATTGGTTATTTGAGTTTGATTGAGAAATAATAAGTGTGAGCGAACTTTTACTTTTCAAAAGAATTTTATGAAATTTCATTGATTTAATTATGTTAAGTATCTTGAATTTGATTTTGGGTTTTGATGAATAAATGTTGGATTTCGGGTTCTCAAATACCTTCGTATATAAGCTTAAAAACATGGTTTTACTTGTTGGACCATTTAAGTTGATGGACCTCCTTGGAAAGGATTCTAGCTTCTTACTTTCTCCTTACGGCTTATTTATTACTTCGGTTTTTGATCGAAAAGAATTAATTGGATTTGTGCTTATTGAATTTACATTGAGTTATACATTACGCTCATGGATTTAAATTTTCCTTGGAAATACGATAATATTTACTCTCGGTGGAAAAAGATTTATGTTTTGGTTGGAATTCCATTGGTTTTGTTCAAGAATTTATTTATGGTTTTTTTTTTGGCCAAGAATTTATTTATGGTTAATTTATTTATGGTTAATTGTTTGAGAAACATCTATTAAATGAATTTATTTCTTTTATTTGAGTTAAGGATTTGGGATTTCAACTCATGGTTGCATGCATGACTTTTATGTGAAGGTTTCATAAGAGGTTTTGAAAAGCGTTAAATATTAATCTCTTAAGGATTAAAATGAGTTACACCATATTTACTTATCTTAAGGATTTCTTTACAAGAAAAGAAAGGATAATTTATGAGCATGATTTAAGCAAAGGCATATCTTTATGAGCTTGTTTTTGTAACGACCCGACCCAAATTTCACTGGAAGTTTAAATTTTTATTTAACTTTGGTTTTAAGAGGGTTTTAAGGAAGTTTAGTTTTGCGACCTTGGAAATTTTTTAATTTACTTTGAGAGTTTATTTAATGTTTTCACTGAAATTGATTTAACGTTATTTAAAATTTTAATTTAGATTTAAAATGTTTCATTTTAAGATTTGTAAGACCATGTATTTTTTCTAAGTGTTATTTTGAAAAGTATTTTAAAGATTGGAGAATTCATTGTGATTATTTTGGGAATTTATTGAGAAATAAAATGTTTTGTATTTATTTTAAATTTTCGTTTTAAATTAGACTTGACCCCAACGTTGACTTTTAAAATTAGTGGGCGTTCGTTTTTGACTTTTGGCCCGTTGGATAGATCCCGATCCCACGAGTTCGTAGACATGAAGCACGCGTAGAACAGAGTTACGATTTGGATTTTACAGACGAACAAAGTTTGGAGGGCATTTTAGACTTTTGCATTCTAGGGATTTCTAGAAAGATCCAAACTTTTATTTAAATTCCTATCTCTCTCTCTCCTCACGCACACCCCCCCCCGGATTCTCTCTATTTCCTCTCCTTTCTCTCTGGCCAATTGTCTCCTCCGGCGAGTGTCTCGCCGTCCGGCAGCCAATGGCGACGAGACACCCACCCATCACCTCGCCTTCTCCTTCTCCATCTTCCCCTAGCCTCTAATCACCCAATCGGACCACCACCACGACGTGACGGCGCGAAATCCGAAGCCAGCCCCTGCAGATGACTTGGATTTTCCGGCCAAATTGCGAGGTCCGACCACTACAAATCGATTCCCCTCGACGTTCTGAGCTTCCCCGTACAATTCTTTCACTCCGACGACCTCCCAAAACGGTGGTGCGAAGCTAGAAGACCGCGGCTACTCCGGTGGCCGTTCCGGCGACTCCGGCGACTTCTGGTCTCGAACCAGGTTTGGGCAGCCGTCGGAACTGGCGGCAGTGTCGAATTCCGGCCACTCCGAGGCCACATGGCCGCTGAATGGGAATTGGGTGAGTTTAATCGGACCAGTCGTTGATCATGGGTTGATTTGTGAGCTGGTCCGAAGTTGTTGGAGAAGCCGAAAAGTGTTGGATAGAAATTTGTGACTTTGCCGATACTAAACTCATCTTAGGAAGAATTTTCTGATCAAGGTGAGACGATCGTGGTTCGTGACGATCCGGCGGAGGATCGAAGCTAGGGCTATCTCTGTAGTAGTGATCTCCGAGGTCGGATCTTACCACGTCAAGGCATTCGAGTCTCATATCTCCAACTTATTGGTATAATAGGATCAATGTCTTCCCTTGAAATTATTAAAATGAGATATGATTGTACAGTCGATTAGATGTGCTCTGATTAGAGTTGTATTACTTGTTGTGGGCCTGAGATTTTATTTTTGGTTGTGGTAGAGGTGGTAGAGGTGGTTGATATCTTAGAAGTGTTTTAACAGGTTTGAAATTTCTGGGTTAGTCCATTTTCAGGGGAGGTTCTGCCGAATTTTCGGTAGGATTTTCCTTGAATTTGGATTCCCGCAGGACCTCTCCGGGTTTCAGGGTGGAATCTGGGGGCGGTTCTGTCAACTTGGTATCAGAGCCTTCGGTTTTGATTTCCTTTAGACTTCGCACCTAATGAGCATCCTTAAGTATTTGGAAACAATTTTCACTTACGACAAAGTATGTATATGCCTCCTCGACGTGGCCGACCTCACAGAAGTTGTAGTACGTTTTGGGGGATATAGTTTATTTATCGACGTGACGTTAACGTGATTAGCGGTAGTCTTGATTCGTACACTCGAGGACCTTTAGATAATCAGTAAAGGAGGAGTTGAGATGGTATAAAATACTTTGATGGTTGTGGTAGTACTCTTTGACAAACGCAATTTAAAAGTTTCTGTAAGACGTTATGAACTCATTTCGAGCAATCAGGTTTGAGTTTTATGATAGAGATTGGTTGCGTAGTTTGGATTCGTCCTAGAAGGATTAATTATTAGGGTGGCAACATAGTGGAACTCAGTTGAAATTTGGATGAAGTAGGAATTGTCTCTATGCAATGATTTTGATTTGAGTGAGACTTCAGCTTAATTTGCTATGTAGATAAAGGATAAGTAAAAATTGGTGAATTTGTTTGGAATAAGGATGCCATAAGGAGTTAGTTTTGGGCTATTGGGACGAGGACACTGAATACCTTACATCCTTATTATGCAAGGGAAGTAGTTATAGTAATAATTTTAGAGGTTGTGAGCAGAGGGTATTTAGAATACTATTGGATACATTTAGAGATCAGAGGGTCAATCAGAGTGGCGCAGCGGAAGCGTGGTGAGACTTAAACAAATCACCCGGACACGTGATCAACAGAGGGATCAGCAAGGAAATGAAGACAACTTGGGCAAGAATTCGGATTTTCTTCGATTAAGCCAAAGGGTTAATTATATCGGCTACGATTACTTATCACACAAGTTGAGAATTTACAAGTCAAGTAAAATAAAGGAGTTAGCATATCAAGCACATATTCATACGAGCAGCCGGTACAGTACATGATCATGTGCGGATAACGATCTTGACGTCTCTATGTGAATTTTTGGATGGACACGATGACGCTCTCTCGTTGCCTATTAGTGACATCTACTCCAGTGGTACAATGATGAAACTTTTAGTGGATGACTTAATGAGTTACAGGGCACACCATTGCTCTAACGTCGAGATAGGAGTTGTGATTCACATTTTGGATTTTGATATGGCGACAATTCACTTTGACGAGTATTATACTTTTATTTAGACCAAAGAAGCGAGGTACTACATATAAAGAAATATTGCTTTAGTCAAGTCTCATGGTGGGATCGTACTTTGGTGGAACCAGCTTAGAAACTTGATAGGAGTTACGAGTTCGGGCATCACTTGTCCGTTACGATTATACTAAATTTCGAGGACGAAATTTTTGTAAGGGGGGAAGGTTGTAACGACCCGACCCAAATTTCACTGGAAGTTTAAATTTTTATTTAACTTTGGTTTTAAGAGGGTTTTAAGGAAGTTTAGTTTTGCGACCTTGGAAATTTTTTAATTTACTTTGAGAGTTTATTTAATGTTTTCATTGAAATTGATTTAACGTTATTTAAAATTTTAATTTAGATTTAAAATGTTTCATTTTAAGATTTGTAAGACCATGTATTTTTTCTAAGTTTTATTTTGAAAAGTATTTTAAAGATTGGAGAATTCATTGTGATTATTTTGGGAATTTATTGAGAAATAAAATGTTTTGTATTTATTTTAAATTTTCGTTTTAAATTAGACTTGACCCCAATGTTGACTTTTAAAATTAGTGGGCGTTCGTTTTTGACTTTTGGCCCGTTGGATAGATTCCGATCCCACGAGTTCGTAGACATGAAGCACGCGTAGAACAGAGTTACGATTTGGATTTACAGACGAACAAAGTTTGGAGGGCATTTTAGACTTTTGCATTCTAGGGATTTCTAGAAAGATCCAAACTTTTATTTAAATTCCTATCTCTCTCTCTCCTCACGCACACCCCCCCCCGATTCTCTCTCTTTCCTCTCCTTTCTCTCTGGCCGATTGTCTCCTCCGGCGAGTGTCTCGCCGTCCGGCAGCCAATGGCGACGAGACACCCACCCATCACCTCGCCTTCTCCTTCTCCATCTTCCCCTAGCCTCTAATCACCCAATCGGACCACCACCACGACGTGACGGCGCGAAATCCGAAGCCAGCCCCTGCAGATGACTTGGATTTTCCGGCCAAATTGCGAGGTCCGACCACTACAAATCGATTCCCCTCGACGTTCTGAGCTTCCCCGTACAATTCTTTCACTCCGACGACCTCCCAAAACGGTGGTGCGAAGCTAGAAGACCGCGGCTACTCCGGTGGCCGTTCCGGCGACTCCGGCGACTTCTGGTCTCGAACCAGGTTTGGGCAGCCGTCGGAACTGGCGGCAGTGTTGAATTCCGGCCACTCCGAGGCCACATGGCCGCTGAATGGGAATTGGGTGAGTTTAATCGGACCAGTCGTTGATCATGGGTTGATTTGTGAGCTGGTCCGAAGTTGTTGGAGAAGCCGAAAAGTGTTGGATAGAAATTTGTGACTTTGCCGATACTAAACTCATCTTAGGAAGAATTTTCTGATCAAGGTGAGACGATCGTGGTTCGTGACGATCCGGCGGAGGATCGAAGCTAGGGCTATCTCTGTAGTAGTGATCTCCGAGGTCGGATCTTACCACGTCGAGGCATTCGAGTTTCATATCTCCAACTTATTGGTATAATAGGATCAATGTCTTCCCTTGAAATTATTAAAATGAGATATGATTGTACAGTCGATTAGATGTGCTCTGATTAGAGTTGTATTACTTGTTGTGGGCCTGAGATTTTATTTTTGGTTGTGGTAGAGGTGGTTGATATCTTAGAAGTGTTTTAACAGGTTTGAAATTTCTGGGTTAGTCCATTTTCAGGGGAGGTTCTGCCGAATTTTCGGTAGGATTTTCCTTGAATTTGGATTCCCGCAGGACCTCTCCGGGTTTCAGGGTGGAATCCGGGGGCGGTCCTGTCAGTTTTGTTAAGGAAGGTTTTGGAAAGGACAATGAAAGGTTTTGATATTTAGATTGCATATATGATTTTGTTATGGAAAGAGGTTTAAACCACCTTGTCAGTACCCTCCTCTTTATCAGACCGGCTCTACACTTGCCTTGAGATTACTCGACGGTGTATGACAGTGGTCTCAGACCGGCTCTACACTTGCCTAGAGTTTACTCAGCAGTGTATGATAGTGGTCTCAGTTATTCCCTCTGCGTGCACGTATGACGGTTGTGGGCTCTGCATGTGTATGACAGTGCAAAGGCTCTACACGTGTATGACAGTTATCTTGGCTCTGCGAGTACCTTGAGACACTCGGGTTATGACAGTTTCCCCTCCCCCCCCCCTTAGGTATCTAATTTGGTGTGAGTTGTTATTATTAAGTTTTTATGGATTTACTTAAATTTTACTAAATTTTTGTACAATTGTGATTTATTTAAATTCCATGACATGATTGATATTACGTCCTTTTGTTTTTTTTTAAAGGTTTTGTGAAAGGATTTTAAAACTGGGGGATTTCCAAAAGTGATGTGAGGTCTTGGAGAAAATTTGATTTAAAGAAATTTGAAAGGATGAATAACTTTAATGCTTCGTTTCTATATTTTTTCCACTCACTGAGAGTTATCTCACATTTTCTCTATTTTGTTTATGACGTTTTCCCCCCAAGTATTATAAATCGCTGAGGCCGGGTCGTTCCACGTCGAGACATGATTTCTCCACTTTAAGATCTTCGGCGTCAACTCCCTTAAGTTGAGGAATTAAATTTTATATTGTAAAAGATAGCCTAATTATGCTATGATTATCATGTGCTATGGTGAATAAGAACTTTATGATTTGGCATTGTGATTGGGTTGGAGACCCCTCTTATTTGGTTGTGGTAGAGGTGGCTGTCATTTTAGAAGTGTTCTTCAAGTTTTACAGGTTTTATAAATTTGGGTTAGTCCATTTTCAGGGGAGGTTTTGTCGAATTTTCGGTAGGATTTTCCTTGACTTTGGATCCCACAGGGCCACTCCAGGTTTCAGGGTGAAATCCGGGGATGGTCCTATCAACTTGGTATCAGAGCATTAGGTTTGAAACCCTGCAGACTTTGCACCTAGTTTGCATCCCCTAGTATACGGAAACGATTCCTCTAGTGACAAAGTATTGATATGCCTCTTTGACGTGGCCGACCACAAAGAAGTTTGTGGTAAGTTTATGGGGGTAATATTAATACGTTTAATGTGAGTGTTAAGTTTGTGGTATGCTAGTATTACAATTTGATTTGTACTCGTGAGGATTATTAGATAATTAATAAATGCGGAATTGAGATGGTAGAAACTGCCTTGACTTTCAAGCTTTAAGTTGGTTGATCGTACTCATCAAGAGAGCATTTTAAAAGTTTCGGTGCGAAGCCATGAATTTTGATTCGAGCAATCAAGTTTGAGTTTTATGGATAGTGACTTGTTGTTCGGATATAGGTTTGCCCTTAGAGAAATTTAAATATCGAAGAGGTGACAAATGGAGCTCAATTAAACTTTGATGGAATATGAATTTTCTTTGTATTGTGCATGTTCAGGGTAGTATGGAAGTCGGTATCTATAATAGGATAATATAAATTCCGAATGGAAATTTCATTTATGATTAGAAGGAGGTTTTCTGTAAAATTAACTCAAGCTAAGGTGGGAGTAAATTGGAGGGAATTATTGGGAGTTAGATGTGAATGAAAGAAAGGCTTTGTGACTTGTGATTGGATAATGTGTTCAAGGAATTGATAATAGTGTAATATATGTTTGGATAGATGCTAAGTTGATATGGATTAGTAATTGTAAATTGGAGTTGAGATTTGATGAATGAGAATAAAGATAACTAAGGATAGATGCTTATGGATTAGAATAAGGATACATACTATAATAATGATTCTGGGCTTTTTGAATTGAATTTATTTTGGAAGTTCATTGATGACAATTAAGGAATTTGAGTAGAAAGAGACATGACATGAGGGATGATATGAGGAACTAGAAGGTAGTAGGCATATGGAGGTTATAGATCCAAGTATTGGATTTAAGTAAGGGTTGATAATAGAAGAGGAAGGACGTCATATTTAAGAACACAAAAATTATAGTTTTTAATTTTGAAAATAGATTCTCAGAGTGTAAGACCGTCAATCTATCTATTTAGGTGCGGGTCAATTGTAAGACCCCGTATTTTTCAAGGAGTTATTTTAAATATTTGCGAATTTATTTTAAGGATTTTGGGAATTTATTTGGAAGTTTAAAAGGTTTTGGTTTAATTTTTAATTTTTGTTTTAAATTGGGCTTGACCCAAAAGTTGACTTTTAAAAATAATGGACTTTCGTCTTTAACTTTGGGCACGTTGGAAAGGTCTTGAGTCCACGAGTTCGTAGACACGCGGCACGCGTCAAACGGAGTTACGGTTTGAAAGATACGGACATGTGAAGTGAGTGGCAAACTTGTAATTTTTACGAAAGTGGGTTTTAAAAACCCAAAAAGTCAGACATTTCCTCTCTCCTCATTTCTCTCTCCTCTCTCCCCGATTCTCTTTGCCCGCGCCTCTCTCTCGCGCCTCTCACCTCGCCGATCTGCCACCGGCGCGTGGCGGCGCGTCCGGCGGCGGATGGGCTGGGTTTTCGGCCCACCAGCCTCGCCGTCCCTCCCTCTTCCTCCCCCTGGCCGCCGATCACCCACCTGAGCCACCATCGCGACGGATCGACGCGAAGACCGAGAGAGGCTCTCGCCGGCGATCTCCTTTTTCCGGCGACAACGGGACACCGGACCCACTGGGTCTTGTTCGTCTCACCACGGCGAGTTCAGCCGTGGTGTCCTCCTGCTCCGATGATGCTCCACGACGAAGTAATGAGCTCGGGAAGTCCAAGTCAGCCGCTGGCTTCCGCCGTCGTTTCCGGCGTTTCCGGCGAGAATTGGCCGTCGACCCAGGTTTAAAGGTTGATCCTCTCAACGTCTCCTTCGTGCCTGTGTAATTCGTTTCCGTAAATTTTAAGTTTGAAATTTGTGCAGGTTGACCACCACGGACCACCGCGGGTCCCGCCGCGTTTGGCCGTGCCGATGGCTAGAATTGTTAGTTTTTGGCTTCTGGCCAGTCAACCGAAGCCCGTGGGTGAGTTTTGTGAATTTTGGTGTGTGCTTTGGGATTGGGTAGCCACCGTGCCGGGTGGTTACCGCCCATTTCGGCTGTTGAACGGCCCAGTTGTGATAGCTGATTATTAAATTATTGATTGTCTGGTCTTAACAGGTACACGGGCTCGAGAAATCTTATCCCTAATGCCGTTATGCTGTCGGATTTGACATCCGAGTAATGGCGCCGTGAATGGCACTTCGGTCTTTTCACGCGGTCAAACTGTGAGTGAAACTTACTTGTTTATATTGTTGAGTACCGTGGTTTAGTTGTCTGTTTTATGGATTTGCTGCTTTACGTTAGAGAAGACTAGGTGTAGGATTTGAATTAGGAGAATGAATTGACGAGGATTTGAGGCTAAGGAACTAATTGGGGAATTATAGAGTTGCTTTAAGGAGAGTCACCGAATTAGAGAAGGATTGTTTATTGTTGAGGTTAATGATTGATGATTAGGCAGTTATTATATACAAAACGATTAAATTAATTATTGAAGAAGTGTCGGTATGTTTCGAGGGACAGACAAGTGATGGTTTATGAGCGGGAATCAATTTCGGAAGGATTCGGCATAGTACGGAGTAAATTGTGGGTGGAATGTTGTGAGTTGGAAATGTGAATACTGATCGGTCGAGCCTGCCTGTGTTAAATGCACGGGATTGTGGCCAGGATACGAGCCTGCTCGTGCGGAGCGACCCTCCGTACGAGATTGTGGCCAGGATGTGAGCCTGCTCGTGCGGAGCGACCCTCCGTACGAGATTGTGGCCAGGATACGAGCCTGCTCGTGCGGAGTGACCCTCCGTACGAGATTGTGGCCAGGATGTCAGCCTGCTCGTGCGGAGCGACCCTCCGTACGAGATTGTGGCCAGGATGTGAGCCTGCTTGGCGGAGCAACCCTCCGTACGAGATTGTGGCCAGGATTTGAGCCTGCCCGTGCGTGGGATTGTGGCCAGGACATTGTCTAAAGTATGGGTACAAGTATGGTGTGAGTTTAAAGTACAAGTGTTTTGGTATATCAGTTATAAAGATAATTTCAGTTCAGATTGGTTATTTCTCCGCTTGGAAGTTTCATTGCTTTTTCAGTATATCGAGGTTCATTTGAGATGATTTTCGGAATGGATTTGTGAAAAGGTTTTTAAGCTGGGGGATTCCAAAGAGTGAGATTATGGGGATTTCAAAGAGCGACGTGAGTGAGATTAGGGGGATTTCAAAGAGCGACGTGAGTGAAATTAGATAGTCTATTTTGTTGCTTTGTGTGCATTTGTTTTGTTAGGATTTGGTTTGGCTAGGACTTGGTAAAGTGTAGGCTTGAATCTGAAGGATGGACATTGATGAATGAATTATGCATTGAGGTTATAAGTTAGAAAGTGAACGATTCGAGATTGAGGTTAATAGTTGACGTTTAGGCATTTGAATGGCAGAATGATTATTATTATTTTTGGTGGGATTACGATGTGAATTTGAGGAATTTATGATTTATTTTGATGCTTGGATGATTGGTGATGAAATTATTGTGTGATTGAATATTTATGGATATTATTGTGAATTATTATTATACATGGAAATTGAGGATATCATTGAGGTTAATTATTTCGTTATTTCACTTATACGAGCTCTAGTAAGCTTACCGGGTTATTTGTTTGAATGACCCGGTGTACCATGGATATGGTGCAGTGTGGTTATTGGTGTTTTGCAGGTTAAGCAGGCTGATGAGGCAGTGGGACTTATTTTAATTTGACTTAACTGATTTTATACAGTGAATTTTACACATGTTTTGGGCTCACACTCTGATTTATTTAACGTATTTATTTATTATATTAAGTGCATGGCTCATTTTTTTTTGAAAAGAGGTTTAAAGGACAAAGTTTCAGTGTATTTTTGGGCCCTAGGATCGGGGTGTTACATCAATCGACAACAAGAATACAGTGACAATTGTGAGTACAAGAGCGGCTACTTGAGTGTGTTTAGATATGATTTAGTATGTTTCAAAATTTAGAATTTAGAGTTTTTTTTGTCAGAGATATATTAGTGCATTGTATTGTAGACGTGCAGTGATAATTTCTTAGCAGGTTGATTCACGTAAAACACACATCAATCTACACTAGCTAGGGACCTATTGTTTCAAAAAAATATGGTGCATGTTTTTGAATTAAAAAAAGAATTGTCAGTGGCCCATCAATTAATAAAAAATCTCTTTTAATTATTATAAAACTTTAAATTCTAAAATGCATAACCTTAAATTTGAAACCTAAAACGTCATTTTGACTATAAAATAGCATAAACACAAAAAATATAAGTAAACCAGTAGAGTATCCCATTCACTTTGGATCCTTTTGTATTAATTTATTACCAATCGAAGATTGCATCTCTTTCCCTTCCCTAAAGGAGGCTTGAATTTATTGGCTAATGAGCCGTATATCTACGATGGTATAACAATATCCATTTCCCTATTGTGTATTTGGTGTTGTTTAATAACATATTTGTAGTATTGTAGAATACTTGATTATAACTAAGGTTGGAAATATCGGCCGAGGGGATATTATAGGGACTAAAAAATAAGGATATATGGATGGAAATATCGATATCGTTATCGATATTTTCGTCGATATTGGCTTTTAAACACATAATTTTTAAATGAAACTTTAGAAAATGTTAAATTAATCATTAATTTATGTATTAAACAAGTAATTGTCATAAAATACTATATATATGATATGTAAGGGATATAATACATGTCGGTGACAAGTATGAAAGTATATGAGTGTCCATCTACATCCAAAAAGAGGTCCTATGAGGTTCAAAAGTAAATGAGCTTCGATCTAGATTCATACAATAGTCGTACCAAGTCATATGATGCGAATAGTTGAAACTATATATATAAACATGCAACACATATATCTCTCTTGAACTTTGTACTGTCCCCCCATAAATGAGATAGTTAGGATTATTTTCCCAAAATCATTTTGGGGTCAATGAGAAATTTTTGGAGACTTCCAGAAACTTATTTGAAGTTAAAAGGATTGTTGGTGAATTATTTAAAGAATTGGATATATGGCTATGCCCTTATGAAAAAAGTTTGGGTTTCTAAAGGGAATTATTTACATGGTTGTATTCATCTCCTCTTAAGCTTCAAAACCCATATAATTATGTTGATTTTCATATATGTTCCTCTTCTCTCCTTTTTTTTTTTTTTTATGTGAATATCGGCCGATCACTACAAGAAAAACCTTAATACATATCACTATTTTAATATCAGTTTTTATATAAACCGATATTATAAATTTTTAGATATCAGTTAATTTTTTAAACGATGTCTTAATTCATTAACATATCACCATTTTTTTTTTCGATATCTTAATTTTACATTTTTGATTAACAAATAGATAAAACTGATATGTAAAAATCATAACTGATAACTATATTTCACCTTAAAAAACACGTTTCCCCCAACTTAAAAATTTTGGCTGAGTTTCCTAACCCAAGTCACGATATCCCTCACTGGCCTCTCGATCAAACACACACATTCCCTCACACTCGCATCGCACGCCTCCCTCGACCCTCAGCCTCTAGCTCTCTCTCTCTCTCGCCATCGTCGCCAGCTCTCTCACCGTCGCCGCCAGATTTCTCCCCGTCGCCGTCGCCGTCGCCATAGCTCTCTCTCTCTCGCCGCATCCTCTCTCGTCTCATCCATCTCTCTGTCTCATGCAGTCGTCGTTGCCGACGCCATCGCCATCGCCATCGCCATCGCCGTCGTCTCCCTCCCTCCGTCTCACCACCATCCTCTCTCTATCTCATCGTGGTCTCCATCTCTCTGTCTCACCACCATCCTCTCTATTTATAACCCATCGTCCGTCCCGACTCTCACCTAGTCACCCATCGCCAATCTAAGGTAATTTTTAATTTAGGTTTCTGTTTAGGGATTTCGGTAATTTTTAATTTGGGTTTCTGTTTAGGGATTTAAGTAATTTTTAATTTGGGTTTCTGTTTTGGGATTAAGGATGTAGGGTTTCGATTTCTATGTTCTCTGTTAGGGTTTCCAAGTTACATTTTGATTTAGTGATTTTGATGCTAAATTTCTCCAATTTTGTCTCAGATTTTGTACAAATGAACAAGCAGATATTTACTTTCTTGGGTGAGTACTTCCTCCATTTGTTGGTCCTATATCATTCTAAGTTTCTTCCTTAACATAATCCACTTGGGCATATGCGTTCAGTGGCTTTGTATAGAAAAAATTGCATATGGGTAGCCACAGATTTCCTAAGGCATTTCAAAGTATTCAGAATTATAAAACTTTTAATAATTTTGAATACTTTGAAACTTTTTATTGGCTCTGTTTCTATTGTTTTTATTGGATTTTTGCCTGATAAATAGATAGTGATTAAATTAGGGGAGATAGTGATTGGATGTTAAATCTGTTGGTTATATTGGTTTTTTTTTCCTCTCTTATGCATAAGTTGTTTATATGCACATGCTAAATCATGATTGACTTTATTATCTATAGATTGCTATGTTATCTATTTGGTGCCTTGTTATCATGAGTTGGGGTTTGGTTGGGATATTGCTATGTAATATTTGTTTGTATGCTATTCTGAAGGAACTTTTGCCCTGGCAGATTATTTTTCAAACTTTATGTTTTATTTTTCTTACGCTTTTCAATGCTTTATGTTTTATTTATTTATTTATTTTTTTTTGAGAAATTTGTTTGGTGTTGATGATCGTGGTTGATTGCAGATTTGTTTGGACACCAAGAGATTGATGGAGACACACTTGGTTTCTTTTTAATTTCCCTTCAAATTTCAGAGGCTCACTCACAACATTTGTAGAATTGGTGAAATTTACTGGTTCTGGTTTACATGTAAGTTCTCCTTGTCATGGTGTTCCTTTTTTCTTTTTTCACTCTAACTTGCAGTTGAGAATACCAAAAAATCATGAGGCTTCTTCAGAAGGAGGGGAATGCTTGCTATTCTACTTCTGTCCGGTTTGCTAGCACTATTTTTCATCATCATGTTTGCCTATTGGTGGCTTATGAAACAGAGAAAGACAAAAGGTATGAGAGTTTCATCGCTAGTGAAAATAAATTCCATGAAGGAGAGACAATTTATTTGGTCCATTAGTGTTTGTAATTAATTTTTATCATTATATTGTCAATTTTCTCAGGTGAGTGAGAAGAAAATGGTGCAGACAATACTTTCATTTAATTGATTGCATTTAGTCTATTGTGGCAGATGAGCTAGAGGACACTAGTGGACACCCAGATTTGCAATTTTTCCATCTGAGTGCAATAATAGCTGCAACAGACAACTTCTCTCTGGCCAACAAACTTGGAGGAGGTGGTTCTGGCTTTGTTTGTAAGGTAAAGTCCCAATTTAGAAATGAAATTGTGCTAATTGCGAAACTTCAACACAGGAATCTTGCATTAGACTCTGTGCCTATCTCTGTCTGTGTGTTTTCTTTTAATTCGTTTTGTTTGGTGAATATGTTGTACTGTGAGGACTATGTTGTGGTCAATAATTTGGTTTATTTGTTTGTTATTGGGTGCAGAATTATCTTTTTCATTACTCATTTGCTTTTAAATCTTAGTGTAGGCTTAATATTTAGGATAACTATAAACTTTTGGTTCCTAGCCTTTTCAATAGGTTGTGATTCTCCGATTCTAATATGATACAACAACCATTTGGGTTTTACTGAAATTGTTAGATTGGTTACTAAGGAAAAAGAAAAGAAAAATACCATTTTGCATGCTTAAAATTAATATTAGAACTATCAGAAAATGAAAGTGACATTGTATGTATATATATACAGAACTATATATCAGCTTGCTAACAATTGTTTCTCATAAGGCTGGAATTGAAATCTTTAAAAAAGATTGAATTTGATGTTTGAAATTAATGACTTGGTATGTAGGATTTGAAATATCAAAACTACAAGAGTTCAGAGATATATGAACAATAAGTAAATCTTATTTACCTTTTCTATGGACCCTATTTTTTACTTATTTCTTTTAGTAAATAAGATACTCAAAAATTGTTGTTATCCAGACATTGGTGAGTGAGATTGTTCTAAACTCACGCATTATATGTTATATTAGATTAGATTGATGTTACAACAGAACCTTTGGACTAATTAATAGCTCTCCAATGAAACTAACCACTTCAACTGTATTGGTATGTCGGATATGAAGGAAGAGAAAAGTACAAATCATGCATGCACCTCTAGTGAACCTATACCTCATTTGGAAGTAGTAAACCAAATTTTTCATCCATATTGTGCTACACAACCATTGGACCACGTGTATGTATATACCTATTTTGGGCGTGTAGAGAGACAAATGTTAGACAATATTACAAATAGAGTCCTATCTATTCTCATCACTATTCTTTCTTTTCAGGTAAGCTTTACAGAGGAGTATATGTGGAACATTGGTGCATTTATAAGTTCTCTTTTGCTAGAAATTAAAGCCCTTGTGGGTTTAAAAAAGTGTAAGTGGCACAAATTACTCGTGTTTCCTATATTGTTATTTGTGGGATAAACTAGATAAAGGTATCTTGCTCTTTCATATCAATACAGTTATTTCTGAACCATTCATGAGTATATATATATATATGGATTGTATATTAATATGTACCATCTTACATAATATGGATTGTATATTAAATTGTGATATATAACTTAAATTGATATTTTGCCTAAACTAGTGCTATTAGACAATTTAATGGGGTTACGGGAAGGAAAGGGCCGAAATCACCAACTTGGAAGCATCTCTATGTAAGTGTCTATGTATTACTTAAGTCTTTAAGTTTCTTATGTCTTACACATTGGACTAATTTAATTAAGTATAACTCTATGTAATTTCCTTTGCTTGTCTGTAGTGTCCTAAACAACCGGGTGGTGTTGAATGTGGATATTATGTCATGAGGTACATGAAGGAAATAGTTGAGGACACAACCCTTGCATATGAGTCGCAGGTTAGAATACTTACTCCTATTGGGGCAGTTGACTGGTATATTTTGCTATCCTTTGTACAGTTCTAACTTAGGAAACTTGTAAAAGGGAATTACAGAAGGAAGGGATGGCCTAGCTAGGATACTAGTTTGTTGCTGGTTTTTAAGACTTTGTTTTCTGGCTTTGCATCTTTTTAATTTTTTCTGTGTATGTGTGTTTGGGTTGGTGCTGTGTGTATTAAAGAGTGTGTTTGGGTTGATGGTCTGCATTTCTCTTCTATTTCCATTATTTTTAACTTGCATTATTGCTGAACTCTAGGCTGATACTGTGACTACTCATTTATACTTGCATGATCCATTTTTTGAATCATATATATGTGCAGCCATTTGAAAGCCCTTGCTAAATGCAAGAAATGTAGGCCATCTGAAAGCCATCTAAATCATATATATGTGCAGTCATCTAAATTCAATACTTGATGCAATCTTATTAATGCTTTTGGCCTATATTTTCTTAATGCCCTTTGGGATCCTTGCTGAATGCACTTTTCAATACTTTGGGATCCTTGATGCAATCTTATTAATTAATGCACTTTTCTTTCTTGTTTTCAGTGGAGTCACCTGAAGAACAAGAGGAGCAGTTACACACATGAACAAATAGATGAAGTCCGGGTTGAATGGGGAGATTATGTTTCCATGAATTTTATTTAGACTAACATGCATGTTTTTGGTACCTTTTTGAGCATTCTGTTGTAGATATGAAGATATATACTAGCTAGTTCACATTCAAATCTTTTGTATAGGCAGAATTTATGCCTAGCTGAATTGCACTGTCATGCCTTCATTATTTTTGTACATGTTCGCATGTGTTTAATTAGGATCTAGCTAGCTAGAGATGGATTTTGTGAAGGTTATGGAGATAGGCAAGTGATTTTGAAGTATACATGATGAGGGCTATCCATATTTTTATATGGATTTGTAATCTTATTTTGTTAACTTCATTACTGAGTTTGGATGTTGGATTTATTTATATGAATGGAAGAATTTAAGTTGGATTACTTTAGAAGCTTAGTAATTGTTGCGTGGATGCATATTTACCAATTAATTTTTATCAATATCAGAAGCCTATTGCATATCAGATTATGTAAAAATGCAACGATAAGGAATGATGTTTCAACATCATTTAAAAAACAAAAAACTGATATCTAAAGGATACTTTTATATCAGATTTCAAGTACCAAACCGATATGTTATACACCTTTTATATCCGATTTTAAGTACAAAATCGATATGTTATACACTTTTTATATCCAATTTTAATTACAAAACCGATATGTTATACACCTTTTATATCAGATTTTAAGTACCAAATCGATATGTGATACACCATTTATATCCAATTTTAATTACAAAACCGATATGCTATACTCATTTTATATCTGATTTTAAGTACCAAGACGATATTGAATACATTTTTTATATCGGTTTCAAAATTACTAATGATATCATAAGTATCTTACATATCGGAATGCAGTTTTTAAGATATCAGAAATGATTAATATCTGATAACGATGGTGGTATATCATATCAGATTATCAAACAAATACGATATCTAATATAGTATAGACATCAGTGTATAACCGATATGTAATATGAGAGAATAGATATCAGCATTCAATATATCGGTTGGAAACCTAAATAGATATCGGTTTATCACTGATATATATTAAGGTTTTTCTTGTAGTGGATATTAATTGGTCGAATATCAGTGATATCTGATATTTACTGTAAATGTCGGCTATATCAGGGATACAGGTGAGGGTTTTGCTTCACCTCCTATCGATATCTTCATTTCGAAAAATTGATATTTCGGAAAATTGGCCTCTATTTGAAACCCTCATTATAACTAAAGAGACCTAAAATCAGTGGTGGATGGAGAAAATTTTCTTCATGGGCAAGATGATGAAACTTGAAATATATATATATTTTTTCGTTTAAAGAGGAAAAAGCTCTCAAATATTCTTCATTGCCCCTGTCTTAATCTCTTATTGAAGCATTTGATACAGTATCTTGCCTTCTAATGGGATGCTAAGCTACATGAAAGGGAAAAACAGAGAAAATAAACTGATAATATTTCATTAATTGAATAAGAAATCTTCATACAACCTAATATATATACCAAGTTACACCTGGCTAAGAGTGACTCCAATAAACAGCCAGCACATGGCAATGGTAAATCCTACATTTAAATAACAGTAAAGGAATGACATAATAACAATTAGAATAAGCTCAAAATATATGAGGTTCTCATCAAGGCCACCTTCCCAACTAAAGGCTTGTCCTCAGGCTTGAAAATTGAAATTTGGGTAGCGATTGATGATGGAATCAGCATCCTCCCAAGTAGCATCCTCTGCAGGTAGCCTAGACCAGTGAATCAGCCAACGAATGACAGGCTTGTGTCATCTGTACGTTCACCATAGTATGATCCAAAATTTTGTATGGGTATAAGTGTGCAGAACCAAAATCAGCAAGTAGGGGAAGTGTAGCTGATGGCACCACATGTTGGCCAAGCTTGGCTTTGAGAAGGGATACATGAAAAACTGAGTGGATTTTGGGGGAATCAGGAAGGAGCTAACGATAAGCAATTGACCTAACTTTTGCTTCAATCTGAAACAGTCCATAATATCTTGGAGCAAGCTTGTGGCAATGGCGAGCATGCACAAAGTGTTGTCGGTACGTATGCAATTTAAGATACACCCAATCACCCACCTGAAAAACCCTCTATGTTCGATGCTTATCAAGATAAATTTTCATACGAGATTGGGCTTGTTGCAAATTCAATTTCAGAGCACTCAACAAGGTATCCCTGTCTTTTTGAGCCATGTCGACCTCATGAACAACGGTTGTGCCTACTATATAAGGTGTGTATGAGTGATAAAGTAATAAAGTTTCAAAATTACAAACTATAATTTTTGTGTTCTTAAAATTTTAAAATCAATACATGCATACTTTTGAGTATTGTAAAAAGTTATAAGGGGTGTTTGAGTGATAAAGTAATAATTAAATAATTTGGGACAATGCTTGGCTTCCTCAGGAGGAGCTCCTCCTTACCAAGAGATGTGGCATCATCATAATTAACATCTGTCTTTTTTTGCCTTCGTTGTAACTTCTAACACAAGAGAAAGGAAAGGCATACATGCATGGAAGGGTTATCTTTTTCTTTTTCTTTTTGTTTTCATTCTTTTTTTTCTTCTTCTTTTTCTTTTTCTTTTTCTTTTTCTTTTTGTTTTTCATTCTCATTCTCCTTTTATTTTTCTTGTACTTTTTCCATTAATGATGCTAGAGTCACCAAATTTGTTCATCAATATATTTTTCAGAGTGGGACTAAACTAAATAAATGAAACAATACAAAATTTGTTACTCTTCTAACCTTTATTGTTCCCTCTTCTATATGGTGTTATTCTTCGACACTCCCGACTCCATTTTTCGATACAGACTCAATGGTACAGGTTTGGTGGCAATTCAAGATATGTAGATATAGGTTTTAATTTCCAATTTTAATTAAAGAGAGTGAGCTTTATTAATTTTAAATTATTTATAATTTATATTTTTTGTTATGGTTTCGCACTTGTGTGTTCAGGTTTAGGTTCGAGTGTGGTGTTAGAGATCCCGGAAGAGTAAGTTGAGCAAACTAGGTCAGATTCGAGGTAGGGGGTCTTGGTGAAACCTTTAAGGCAATTGATTATATTAAATTTTGTGAAACTTACATTATGCTTGATTGAGTTATATGATTGATCTGAGTGATATTATTGGTTGATTTGGTTGAATATTAAATATGAGATATACATTGTTATTGTTTACACCCAATTTCGGGAAGTTGGGCCGGATATCACGTCTAAGCCCAAAAAGCATGTTTCAGCCCAAGTTCAAGTTTGAAGCTTAAACTCAGTCCAAGCCCACGACGAGCAGGTACCAGCAAGCCCATCTCACCAAAGCCCATCTTTTAATAAGGAAAGTCCTACTGGTTTACGCCGAGTTCTCCTTGGTAAGTTAGGATTTCTAAATCAGACAAGTAAAGAAAGTCTTGGGCATGAAGTAAAGAGAGAAGGAATTTGAATGCAAGTAGGATAGGGTTTCCTGTAATTCTTGGAGGGTGACTACTATATAAACAAGGCATTGAAGACATAAATCTCTCTCAATACATCTAAAACCAAGCCCAAGCTTTTCAACAACTCAAGTTCCAGAATTCCCAAAGATCTCAACTTTTTCTTTGACTCGTTAAGACCTAGTTTTCTTTGATTTTGGCTCTGCTAATATATTGTTCTCTTAGTATCGATTTCTTTTGGTTATTGTTCCCCTTTGTTAGTTATTTTTCTTTATGAATTTCATCATAATTAAGAACTCGTATTGTTACTCAGTTTCGTGATAATCAAATTATTCACACATTTTTCATTAAAATCCATTACTTTGCAATTCACCCAGTCATACAAGCTAATATTGTTCGCACTTACGAATTTGAGCATAGAGTAATTGAAACCAACGATGATTAGAAGTCCTTGAGGATCAAGGCAGTTAGAACCTTTGGCTAGAATTTGTTCCTTACTCGCTTACAATTGTTTGGTTAGAAGACAGAGAATCCATCGCAAATCAACAAATTCAATATCTTTTCTATTACGGCTAATTAGCCTAGAATAGTGGCACACCCAAACAGCAACTAGGACTGCAGTGTTCTTATCAAGGATCTCGGCAATCCTGTAAATGCATTTATATGTATTGGCTAATTCCTTAGACAAAATGATCCTTATCTTGTATACATTATTTTGGGAGAACCTTGTTTTCCGGCCATCTTGACAATGTTTGCACTTAGCCCCCTGAGTAAATTGGATTTCTCAATTGTTTTCTTTAATTGAGAATTAATCCGTCAATTTAGCCGATATCGGCTTCTCCAAGTTGGCTTTGTCTCCCACGCACTACCATGTCGATTTGCATGGCATCTTCATGTGAGGCTGACTTGTGGACTTGTTCGATCATGTCAACTTTTATGGTTGACTCACATATTGTAGCACTCACATTTTCATGGCCAATCTCAATTTCATCCTCTCGGATGAATTGAGGATTTGTTGGCCCAATATTAGTTGGAGAAGGGATGACTTCCTCTACTAAATTGACATTTGATGTTAGCCCCCCGAGCGTAGCAAAATTGAGGATGGGCTCATCATCATCATAAGAGCCGTGGATTGCTCTATGTTAAAATCAAATTGAGGCAAGGTAGCCTCTTCGTCATATGAAGACCTGAGATCTTCTTCATCCACCTCTTCTTGGCCAACCAAAATTTCATAAATAATTTGGTCTTTTATTGGCTCCACTTTTGTTGGGGCAGAGATAACCTCCTTTTCTTTTTTAGCCAAATTTCCCTTGGCTTCTTCAACAGCATGCTCAACAATACAGCTAGGCGAAAGGATTGTTTCAACATTTAAAGGCTTATTGAAAATAAGCTCTTTTTCAGTCTTTTCTTTCTCTCCTTGGCCCATCAAAGCTATTTTTTCTTCTCCTTTCACAAGTGGAGGAAGAAATCCATGTTCAACATGGTTAAGCACACGTTCTAGGAAGGTTGCTTTGTTCTCATGATTTCCTGCTGAGCACATGGCTAATTCCAAGATTTCTAGTTGCCTCCTCGGATTGACTCCTTCGAGCTTTTTCAAAATTCTTTCAATCTTTCCAGAGCTCTCTTCATCATACGGCCATTCAGCAGCTGGCTTCTTAGTTTTTTCAATTTTTCTAGAAATCTCCATGGATGGAGAATATTGACAGTGGGGTTGAAGAGAACTATGCATAACAATTTGGCCATAATTTTGGTCTTGGGCTTCTGTGTGGGCATGGTACCCCTTGGCTGTATAATAGCCGTTATGACTATATTGTTGATTATTGTGATAAGGATACTCATTGTTGGCTATGTTGCCATGACAATAGTCACCAACATAGTCTTGGCTACTTTCGTAGGAATGGCCATGATATTGGCCTTCAGATTCAGTGTGGGTATGGTACCCTTCGGCTGCATAATAGCTGTCATGACTAATTATTGTGATAGGGATACTCATTGTTGGCTATGTTGCCATCACAATAGTCACCAACATAATCTTGGTTACTTTCGTAGGAATGGCTATGCTATTGGCCTTCAGATTCAGTGTGGGTATGGTACCCTTCTGCTGCAGAATAGCCGTTATGACTATATTGTTGATTATTGTGATAGGGATACTCATTGTTGGCTATGTTGCCATCACAATAGTCATCAATATAATCTTGGCTACTTTCGTAGGAATGGCCATGATATTGGCCTTCAGATTCAGTGTGGGTATGGTACCCTTCGGCTGCATAATAGCCGTTGGATTCAGAGATAAGATAATATTGATCCCATTGGTTGTTCATACTTCTTGTACTGATTTTGGCCAAGAGGCCATTTACTTTTATGATCTTCGAGAGAATTTGGCACAATGACTCCTTCTTTCTTGAAGTGAAACTTCAATACAGTCCCACTGGGCGTGCCAAATTATATTGTTTAGCACAGAATTTGGTATGGTTGTGACACCAAGTATGATCTTCGAGAGAATTTGGCACAATAACTCCTTCTTTGTTGAAGTGAAAGTTCAATATAGTCCCACCGGGCGTGCCAAATTATGTGGTGAGCACAAAATTTGGTATGGTCGTGGGACCAGTCCTGCTCTTTGAGAGGAATTGGCACAAAAGGCTTTTATCAATCCCATTGGGCGTGCCAAATTATGTTACCCTCAAAATTCATCGGGGTTCGAGACCTCGAGAACCTTGAACAAGGAACACTATAGTTCTCATGTAATTTGGCGATAGTGTGTTGTGGGCGTGCCACTGTTCACAGCCCAAAGTTCGGATACAGAAATGGGTTGAACTCGGATTAGCCCAAAGGCCGTTTTGTCGAGTTTGATGTGGATCACGTGAATTTCAACCAAGAGGCCGTTTATGGTTTGCATGCCATGTTCTGATTTTAATCAGGTGATTGTACGGCCAATAGAGGAACAACTTCTCGGCCTGAGTTCTTTTTTATGCCTTGTTCCACAAGGACTTTTTTGTGTTAACGATTATTATATATATGTATATATATATAAAAGGAAATTCACAGTTTTTAATAATAGTTAGATATTATGAACGTTAGCGGTAATCCGTCCTTGTTCGGTAATATCCAAATATTATTAATAATAAGGAAAATCACAGTTTGAATGCAGGAAATAAACTCACTCTACTTTTATTTAAAATGTAGAAATGTAAACTCACACAACATTAATTAAATACGGAATTTAATATTCATGAAGGTATAAGAATACGCTAACATGAATATAAACTCACTCTACATAAATGTAGAACTCACTCTACTTCAAATATACAACTTGCACAACATTAATTTAAAGTACAAAATATAAACTCACACATATTTGATACAAATGTAGAATTAAAATACAAACAAAATATTTATGAAGGCATGAAGATACACTTTCACAAATATATCATAGCAAGATAGTTGTACCTTGGCAGTTTCCAGCTAGGTCAAGATCCTCTCAAAGGTATTTCCAAATTTGGTTTTATTTCCGATGGTGGTTAACTTATTAACTAAGCTAAGTGGCATACTAGACTATTGTTTTGTTTCCTAAACCTAACTTGGAGTCTCTTGAACTTGGATAGGAATTTGGGGTGCTGTTCGAGGTGGAACCTAGGTATAAGTGACGTTGCTAGGTAGGGAGTGTGAGACCCCATATTTTTCAAAGATTTATTTTAAATATTTTGAGAATTTATTTTAAGGATTTTGGGAATTTATTTGGAAATTAAAAAGGTTTTAATTTAATTTAATTTTTGTTTTAAATTGAGTTTGACCCAAAGTTGACTTTTAAAATTAGTGGAGTTTCATCTTCGACTTTGGGCACGTTGGATAGGTCTTGATTCCACGAGTTCATAGACACGAAGCACGCTTCAATCGGAGTTACGGTTTGGGTTTTACGGAGGTTCAAAGTGAGAGACATTTTTGTAATTTTGTGTGGAAGGGATTTTAAAAACCCAAAATCAGTTTTTTTTATATCACATTTCTCTCTCCTCTCACTTTCACGCACACTCTCTCTCCCCAATCCTCTTCTCTCCCTGTCTCTCTCTCCCCTGAGCTCCTCTCTCTCCGGCCTCCCTCCTCGTCGTCCGGCCAGGAGGCGGTGACGCCACCGCCTCAGCCTCCTCCTCTCTCTCTCTCTCTCTCTCCTCCCTCAGTCTCTCTCTCTCTCTCTCTCTCTCTCTCTCTCTCTCTCTCTCTCCTTGACAGTTCTCTCTCTCTTCCCCCTCTCTATGCGCGCAGCCACTGCTACACACCGGAGCTTTTTGCTCCGGCCTTCCCCCAACGAACGGCGACCACCGGTGTGCTCCTTACACCGGCGCCGACTCAACCTACCCCTCCCCGTTGCCGACCGACCGCCACGTGCAGCAAATCGACTCGAGAAAGGGGAGTGACACCGCCGGCTTCCGCCGCAGTTTTTGGCCGTTTCTGGCGACTTTTAACCGTTGACTCAGTTACAAGAATTTATCCTTGAGGTTCGTGCCACCGCTGCCACCATCGGAACCACCACTTTTGGCAGCAGGTTAGTGGTTGTTTGACCCAATTCCGCTCAATTGAAGTCCTAAGAACCTTTCTAGGTCCTTTTGGTACACGGGCTCGGGAATCTCATTCCCGATGCCATTATGCTGCCTGATTTGATATCCGAGCAATGGCGCCGTGAAGAGCATTTCGGTCATTTCACGTGGTTGTACTGTGAGTGAAACTTATCGAATTTTAATGTAGAGTATCGTCAGTGAATTGTCTGTTTTGTGTGTTTGTTGTTATATGTTAGAGAAGGCTAAGTGTAGAATTTGGATCATGAGAATCAATTGATGAGGATTTGTGGCTAAGGAATTAATTGGGAATTATAGAATTGTCCTGAGAATAATTGCTGAATTAGAGAAGAAATGCTTATTGTCGAGGTTAATGAATGATGATTAGGCAATTATTGTACAGAATTCATCAAATTAATTTTTGAGGAAGTATTAGTATGATTTGAATGGCAAACCAGTGAGGGGTCGTGAGTTGGAATCAATTTCGGAAAGGTTTCGGCATAGCTCGGAGTAAACTGTGAGTGGACCCTTAAGAATTTAAATGATTTATGAAATTCGTGATTTATATTAATTATTTGAGTTTTAAATCTTAAGTTTGCATAATAACCATTCGTATAGCTCGATTTCCCTTATCTTGGAATTTATATTTTAGACGATTAAGAAATATTTCAACAAACTTTTGGATGTGATTCATATCGAAGAACTCTTTATTTTAAAAGGGGGTCTTTAATTGTTACTTAGTTTATTAAAAGATTTCATATAACTTGGATGTTCATTTCTTTGAATGTTTAAGTATGGTTTGAGACGTTGTGATTTGAGGAAAGACACATTTTTGATGCGTTGGATTGTTAAGGAGAGTTTTGAAAAGAATTAAAAAATGTTTAACCATTTATCTCAAAAGTGAGTAGAGATTTAAAGAGTATTTAAAGACAGCTGTCCTAATGCACATACTAATCGGACGAGCCTGCCTGTGTAAAATGCACAGGATTGTGGCAAGGATACGAGCCTGCTCGTGCGGAGTGACCTCTCTGTACGAGATTGTGGCTAGGATACGAGCCTGCTCGTGCAGAGTGACCTTTATGTACCAGATTGTAGCCAGGATTTGAGCCTGCCCGTGCGCTGGATTGTGGCCAGGACATTGTCTACAGTTATGGGTATGAGTACGGTAAAACTTCCTTTTTCTTTCCAAGGATTTTCTATTTCATAAGTTTAAAGAGAAAATTTCTTTTCATGTTTAATATTGATTCTTAAGTATATGGTGCTACATAATACTTTTACTCAGAAAGTTTCAAAGAACGACTTCTTACTTGTTTAACTCTTCTTTCGTGTATTTAAATAGTTCCTTTGACGTTTGAGAAGAGATTTTGAAAATAGTTTTAAAACTGGGGGATTTCTAAGAGCGATGTGAGTGAAATTAGATAGCTGAATTGTTGCTTTGCTTGCGTGTATGCATTTGTTTGCTAGGAATTGGTTTGGCTAGGACTTGGTAAAGTCTAGGCTTGAATCTTTGAGAATAGAAATGAGGATAATTTATGCATTGAGATTATGGGTTAGGATGTGAATGGTTGATGTTGAGGTTAATAGTTGATGATTAGACAACTGATTTGCCAGAATGATTATTATTATTGTTGGTGGGATTTGATGTGAATACGAGGAATTATGATTTTCTTGATGCTTGGATCATTGGTGATGAAATATTATGTGATTGAGTAATTATGAATATTATTGTGGTTTACTATTAAGTATGAAAATTTAAGAATTTTTTAGGATAATTGTTTAAGTCATTTCACTTATACGAGCTTTAGTGAGCTTACTGGGTTGTTTGTTGAATGACCCGGTGTACCATGTATATGGTGCAGTGTGGTTGATGTTTTGCAGGTTAAGCAGACAGTCTACTATATAATAATTGCTTAATCCTCATTCATTTACCTCGACAAAAAAACATTTCTTCTCTAATTCAGCAATTATCATCATAGCATTTCTATAATTCCCAATTAATCCCTTAGTCTCAAATCCTCGTCACTACATTCTCATGATTCAAATCCTACACTTAGCCTCCTCTAACATAAAGCAACAAATCACACAAAACATACAATTCATCCACAGTACTCAACAATATAACCAGATAAGTTTCACTCATAGTGCAACCATGTGAAATGACCGAAATGCCCTTCACGGTGCCATTGCACGGATATCAAATTCGGCAGCATAACGACATCAGGAATGAGATTTTTCGAGCCCGTGTACCTGTTAAGACCAGACAACCAATTAAATACCAAACATAAACACAAATGGCCGCTGAACGACCGAAACGAGCGGAAACCACCACACACGGTGGCTGCCCAGCCCCAAACAACACACAAACAACATCAAATTCTCACCAAAAGGAACTAGAAGGGTTCTTGGGACCTCAATTGGGCGGAATTGGGTCAAACGACAACTAACCCACCTCCAAAAGTGGCGGTTCCGATGGTAGCATAGGCGGTAAAATCCTGAAAATACCCAGAATCATCTCTAATTTATCCTAATTGCACAATGGAACCTTCAATTACAAAAACAACTCGAATTCAAGTCCAATTTCAAGGAATTCGAAATAGGCATAAACCCTAAAATCGAATTTCCAATTTCTCAAAATTGGATGTGCCCACCTTAGGGAAAAGATTACCCATACCTCGAGGATCAATTCTCGTAACTGGGTCGAGGGTCAAAAGTCGCCGAAAATGGCCGAAAACGGCGGCAGAAGCCGACGGCTGGCTTGGCTTCCCGAGCTCATTGCTCCGTCATGGAGCATCGTCTGGACAAACGGAGACCATGGCTGGACTCACCATGACGAGGGGAACAAAGCCCAGTAGGTCCGGTGTCATGTCTTGGTCGAAAAAATCAAAGCGTCGGTGGTGGCTCCGTTTCTGTTTTGTATCGTTCCGTCGTCGAGGGATGGCGGCGAGGTACAAGACTGGGCTGGGGAGGATGATCGGCACAAGGGCTGCACGCCGGCGGCCTTGGGTCGCCAAAAAAACTAGCCAGAAAAAACTAGCCCAGCCTGTTGGTGTCGAAGGAGGGAGAGTGCAGAGAGAGAGAGAGAGAGACCGGGGGAGGGTGGTCGGCGTCGAGGTGCTCGCCGGAGGTCGAGCTCGGCATTAGCTGGCCGGTGATGGTGGCTGGGAGACGGGTGTGTGCGCGGGGAGGAAGGAGAGAGAGAGAGAGAGAGAGAGAGAGAGAGAGAGAGAGAGAGAGAGAGAGAGAGAGAGTGAGTGAAGTCAGGGAGAGAGAGTGCGTGACAGAGGAGAGAGAGAAATGTGGTTTAAAAACTGATTTTTGGGTTTTAAAACCTCTTTGGTACAAATTACAAAATTGACCTTTACTTCTAATGCCCGTAACTCTCAAACCGTAACTTCGATTTATGCGCGCTTCGTGTCTACGAACTCGTGGACTCGAGATGTGAGATCCCGTATTTTTCAAAGATTTATTTTAAATATTTTGAGAATTTATTTTAAGGATTTTGGAAATTTATTTGGAATTTAAAAAGGTTGTAAATTTAATTTTTAATTTTTGTTTTAAATTGGGCTTGACCCAAAGTTGACTTTTAAAATTAGTGGACTTTTGATTTTGACTTTGGGCACGTTGGATAGGTCTCGAGTCCAAGAGTTCGTAGACACGTAGCACTCGTCGATCGGAGTTATGGTTTGAGAGTTACAGGCATTTAAAGTAAAGGGCAAGCTCGTAATTTGTACCAAGGGGGTTTTAAAACCCAAAAATCAGATTTTTATCTCATTCTCTCTCCTCTCTCCCCATTCCTTCTCTCTCTCTCTCTCTCTCTCTCTCTCTCTCTCTCTCTCTCTCTCTCTCTCTTCTCTCTCTCTCTCTCTTACTCTCGCCAGCCCTGCCACCGGCGCGTGAAGGCGCGTCCGGCGGTGGCTGGGGTTGGGCTTTGCTCTGCGCCATTGTTGCCCTCCTCTCTTCCTCCTCTTGGTCTCGGTTCAACCCAGAAAGGCCCCCGAAAACCCGAAACCCAGCCTGGATTAGATTCGAGCCTCGTCGTCGATCTGACTGTTTCGGCGAGATTTGGGTGGCTGGACCCGCTGGGTCTTGTTCGTCTCATTACGGCAAGTTCAGCCGTGGTGTCCTCCTGCTCCGATGATGCTCCACGACGGAGCAATGAGCTCGGGAAGTCCAACTCAGCCGCCGGCTTCCACCGCCGATTTCGGCCATTTCCGGTGAGATTTGGCCGTCAACCCAGGTTGACCACCACGGACCACCGCGGGTCCCGCCGCGTTTGGCCATGTCGATGGCTGGAATTGTTGGTTCTTGGCCTCTGGCCAGTTACCCGAAGCCTGTGGGTGAGTTTCTGGGTGTTTTGTGTACTGTTCTAAGTCGGGCAGCCACCGTGTGTGGTGGCGGTCACCTGTTTCTGTTGTCTAGCGGCCGTTTGTGTTTCTGGTCTTAACAGGTGCACGGGCTTGGGAAATCTTATCCTCGATGCTGTTATGCTGCCGGATTTGATATCCGAGCAATGGCGCCGTGAAGAGCACTTCGGTTATTTCACGTGGTTGCACTGTGAGTGAACTTATCGGATTGTAATGTAGAGTACCGTTAGTGAATTGTCTGTTTTGTGTGTATGTTGTTATATGTTAGAGAAGGCTAAGTGTAAGATTTGGATCATGAGAATGAACTGATGAGGATTTGAGGCTAGGGAATTAATTAGGAATTATAGAGTTGCCCGAGAATAATTGCTGGATTAGTGAAGAAATGCTTATTGTCGAGGATTAATGAATAATGGTTAGGAAATTATCTTACAGAATAATTAAGTTACTTATTGAGGAAGTATTTGGTATGATTTTAGTGGTAAACAAGTGAGGGGTCATGAGTAGGAATCAATTTCGGAAGGGATTCAGCATAGCTCGAAGTAAACTGAGAGTAAACTTTGAGTGATAATTAAGTGGCTGACAATCATATAGTTGATTTCTCATGTCGAATGGTCTTGTGGGTGGAGAGTAAATGTTTAAATTAGATTTTAATAATTATACGTTGGAAGCTTTAACTTTATTTATGGGTGTAGCTTCTTGGTTATTAAATTAAGTGGTGATTTGGGTACGTGGTGATAAATTTGAATATACAAGAGGCATTATATTGTGAAACAAGGATAGTTATGAGATAGTTTTGAGAACGTTGTGTAGAGTTTGTGCGAGGATACCTGTCTGCTCGTGCATTAATTTGCTCTGCACGAGAAGTGGCGAGCCTACTCACTTGCCTGCTCGTGCATCAATTCGCTCGGCACGAGAAGTGCCGAGCATTCCTGCCTGCTCGTGTATAGATTCGCTCTGCACGAGAAGTGGCGAGTATTCTTGCTTGCTCGTGCATTGATTCGCTCTGCACGAGAAGTGGCGAGCATCCCAGCTTGCCTGTGCATCGATTTGCTCTGCACGGGAAGTGGCGAGCATACCTGCATGCCCGTGCATCAATTTGCTCTGCACGGGAAGTGGCGAGCTTATCTGTCTGCTCGTGCCTATGCACGGGATGTGGCGAACTTAATAACCTCAGTATATGACTAGCAGTTCCCCGGGTACTAATGTGGCGTGAGGTTTCAGTTGTAGAATATTTTTGAGAAATGATTTTCCATCAGTAAATTTTTTAAATGATAGTTTCAGTAAGGCATGACATTTATTTCAAACACTTTAATAGATTTACAGTTTGAGACGAGTTAAGAAAGGATTTGAGAAATGCCTTTAAAACTGGGGGATTTTTTTTAAAGAGCGATGTGAGTGAAATTAGATAGATGATATATTGTTTGTTTGGTGTGATTGTATTTCATTTGTTTGATAGGATTTGGTTTGACTAGAATTTGGTAAGACTAAGCTTGAATCTTGAGGATGGATATGATAGTGATTATGTTTTGAGGTTATTATTTAAGTTGTGAATGATTGAGGTTGAGGTTGTTAGTTGACGATTAGGCAATTGATTTGCAGAATGATTATTATTATTATTGGTGGGATTAGGATGTGAATTTGAGGAATTATGTTTATCTTGATACTTGGATGATTGGCGATGAATTATTATGTGATTGAGTATTTATGGATATTATTGTGGATTATTTTTTTAGTATGGAAATTGAAGAAATTATTGAGGTTAATTGTTTAAGTCATTTCACTCATACGACCTCTAGTGAGCTTACCGGGTTTGTTGTATAACCCGGTACACCATGGATGTGGTGTAAGGTTTGTGTTTTGCAGGTTAAGCAGGCTGAGGAAGCAGTAGAGAGAAGACGAGGCAGTGGGACTCAGAAAGACTTATTTAATTGTTTTACACAATGGTTTTGTTTAAATATTTTTGATAAAATTGTATTTATTTATGTTGTTGTGCATGACTCAAAAGAAAGAGAAAACATGTTTAAAAGTTTGATGTTCAGTATTTTTATGGGCCTGAGGTTCGGGGCGTTACACGAGACCTATCCAACGTGCCCAAAGTCAAAGACGAAAGCCCACTAATTTTAAAAGTCAACTTTGGGTCAAGCCCAAAACAAAAATTAAAATTAGATTAAAACCTTTTAAATTCCAAATAAATTCTCAAAATCCTTAAAATAAATTCTCAAAATATTTAAAATGAATATTTGAAAAATACGGGGTCTCACAGTAAACATGTGATCATGCATACATGCATGTTGGATGTCATCTTCATTATATGTGAATGATAGGACCGTTCCTCGATTCCACCCTGGAACCCGGAGTGACCCTGTGAAGTCCAACACCAACCGGGTGTTAGGCCCGCTAATCTCCACTTCAATTCAAAATTTATATCTGAATTTAAATAGAGCATAACTAAATAGAATTTTTATAACATCAAATAGATAAAAACAAATAAGACAAGAATATTATGCCAACAATGTTGACGAACGAATGGTAGGGAAAACTAAAGCCTCGACGTGGTACGATATGTCCTCAGTGATATCTAAAACCTAGGGGAAAACGTAAAAAAAATAAAACGTGAGAATAATCTCTGTGAGTGGACAAAAATAAACTTTAAAACAAACCCCTTGAAAGCCATTTGTAAAACTGCTCATTTACTTTGAACTCATTTTCTTTAAATACCCCCCAGTTTTAAAACCATATCTTAAATCCATTTTTAAATCACCTCGAAACTGTAAATCAAACTCTGAAGAACAAATAATACTCTCAAGCTGTAAAACTATTAAAATATCTGAAATGTAAACTCAAAGCTTTATTGAAACTGTCATTTAAAATATTTACTGATGCAAATTCATTTCTCAAAATACTCTACAAACTGAAACCTCACGCTACACTAGTACCCGGGGAAAAACTGGTCATACGTGCACGCAGAGCTAATAATGCTGGTTATACACTGCCGAGTCATCTCTAGGCAAGTGCAGAGCAAATATGTAATGGGTCATACACCGCCGACTAGGCAAGTGCAGAACAATATGTAATACTGGTCATACACCGCCGACTAGGCAAGTGCAGAGTAATATATAATGCTAGTCATACACCGCCGAGTCATTTCTAAATGAGTGCAGAGCAAAACTGTACCTGTCAGGGGGTACTAATGTGACGGTTTGAAACTACTTTCCTTATTCAAAACTCCACTGCTCAGTAAGATACTCATTCATATACGAAAACTGAAGTATACTCTTTCATAAATTCGCTTAATGAATCATTTTCATAACATGAAGGCTACTCGATCAAAATCACTTCCAAAGGACGGAAATTCAATAATCAAACTTTCCAAAATAATGCCAAAAATCATTTCCAGAAACTATCCATATGAAAATCATGTAATGCAACCCTGAACTCATCATTAGCCAAATCAAAATATTTATTTAACAAATGATTTTCAAATTATGTAATCCAACAGATTTCCAAAACATCTCATAATTCATTAATCGAAAATATCAAGATAGTTAATCATAAATTTAAGCTTCCAAACAATAATAGTAAATCATTATTATTTTTCTCTTTTCAATATGAATAAACGTTCACTAGTTTGTTTAAATTCCTCAGTTAAGTTAGCATGCAATATTTAAATAAATTTCTTTAAATAAATACATCATAAATTGCATAAAACATTTTTTAAAATGAAGTCCACTCACAGTTTACACCGAGCTATGCCGAATCCTTTCCGAAATTGATTCCTACTCACGATCCTTCACTTGTTTGCCACTAGAATAGCCGAAAGGTGAAGCTCATTCGACCTAGTATACAAACACGCCCAGTTTCATAATTTGCGAAATTTATTATACGAATTCCAAGTAAAGAGATAAAATGATAGATATGCCCTCATAATCAAAAGGGGTCTAAGTTATTGTTTTCCATAAAATTTTCCAATCCAGTCAACACCACTCAAACCAACATCAAGACTCAACATCTTCCTCAAATAACAATCTCAGTTTCCCAATCAATTAAACCAACATTTCTTATTCTCTACATAATCAATATAAACCATAATAATACCAAGATATAATTAATAATCCTCAAATTATACCAATACTTCCTCAAAAATTAATTAGATCATTCTGGCAGAACGATTGCCTAATCATCAATCAATAACCTCGATAATAGACATTTCTCATCTAAATCAGCAATTATTCTCATGACATCTCTATAATTCCCAATTAATCCCTTAGCCTCAAAATCATTATCCACTCATTCTCATAATCCAATCCTACACTTAGCCTCCTTTAACCTACAATAACAAATCACATAAAACAAATAATTCACCTACGGTACTCAACAATATAACCAGATAAGTTTTACTCATCGTGCAACTTGTGAAAAGACAGAATTGCCCTTCAGGCGCCTTTGCTCGGATCTTCAATCCGGCAGCATAATGGCATCGGGAATAAGATTTCCCGAGTTCGTGTATATGTTAAGACCAGACAACCAACAATTTAATATCCAAGGTTCACAACTTGGCCTTTCAACAGCCGAAATGGGTGGTAACCACCACACACAGTGGCTGACCGGCCCTAAACAACACACAACACTCACCAACACACAATACGGACCCTAGGTTTGGCCTCTGGGAATCCTGGGAAGGCTGATTAACAAGGGAAACCACCCAACCCGCCGCCACAAGTGGTGGAGCTGGTGGTGGTAGCGGCGGCATGACCTAGAATTTACCCAAAACTAACTCCAATTAATCTTAATTGCACACAAGACTCTTCAATTGCACAAAAACAATTCAAATTCAACTCAATTTCGAAAAATCAAAATAAATTCGAAATTGTTCAAACCCTTAAAATAGATTTCCAATTTCTCAAAATTGGACAACCACACTTTAGGGAAAAGATAGTCCATACCTAGTGGATCGTTTTTCGCAAATGGGTCTCTAGCCAATTATTACCAGAAATGACCGAAATCGGCGGCTTCTGCCGCCAGCCTTTTCGGCATCGATTTGTCGTCGTGCGAACTCCGATGGACGATCAGAAGGTACCAATGTAGCGTGACAGGACCGCCCCCGGATTCCACCCTGAATCTCGGAGAGGTCCTGTGGGAATCCAAAATCAAGGAAAATCCTACCGAAAATTTGGCAGAACCTCCTCTGAAAATGGACTAACCCAAAAATTTCAAAACCTGTTAAAAACACTTCTAAGATATCAACCACCTCTACCATAACCAAAAAGGGTCTCAGACCCAACAATATAAAATAACCTTATAATTTAAGTATGGTAATCAGAGCCACTACTTCTATTACAGGATTTTTTACAATTAAAGAAAAGGAACTTCCAAAATGGAAGCGAAGCATACAAGATCCAAAAATAGAAAATGGATGCTATGCCTCGACGGGATTGGCACGACCTCCACCGAATCTACTACCTGGGGGGAAACAATTTAAGACAGCCCAAGAAAAACTGTGAGATAGACTCAGTGAGTGGATAGTTAAATGGAAATGAAAATCAAAGATTAAATATATTTTCTGAAAAACCCTTTATAAACACGTTTAACTCTAAGACCTCACGTCGCTCTTTGAAATCCCCCAGTTTTAAAACGTTTTCAGAACAGGTTCAAGTTGCTATCATAATTCAATAAACCAAACCGAAGCACAAACTCTTAATCAAATAAAATTCAAACATTAAAATTCTGGGTAGCTTATAAATTTAAAATAAACGATCGCAATAAAACTGTATAATACATTTATAATAAAACACACCAAGTCAGTTACCCGGAGAATCTGTCATACATGCGCAGAGCCGAGAATCTGTCATACATATGCAGAGCCAGAAATTCTGTCTTACGTGCACGCAGAGCCACCCCCAAAGGGTCAAGTATCACGACACATGGCCCAAAGCCTATGTGCGTGCCGTAATGGGTCCCAAAGACCTATCCAACTTTGATAACCAAAAGGGTACTAAAAAGGGTGATTTTGAAACCACTTTCCACAACCAAATCATAAATATAGAAAAACCAAAACTCAAATCCTTTCGTATCCTTCTAACCTTTCTTTAACAAAATCAAACTCATCAAATATGCATTTGTTCAACTCACAATATCTAAATTCATAAAATCATGAAACTTTGAATACAAAAACCATAAATCTCAATTTAAACTTAGGAAAGAAGAATTTAAAAGCCAAATTTTAACTCAAAAATCCTTTAGCTTAAATTCAAACTCAATATAGCCAAGTAATAGAATTTAATCATCAACATATAAAACATTTCAGAAAAACTAAAAGTTAGTCCACTCACAGTGAGAAATCTAACTTCGATCCTCCACCAGATCGTCGCGAACCTCGGTCGTCTCGCCTATACCATAAAGGATAAAAATATGAAATTAGTCTCAATTTACGTAAATTTATAGTGTGTGTGTGATAGCCTAAACGTTCTTCCCGACTCATGTTCTTCCTACTAGTCAGAATATCATTTTTCTCTAAACTATACACTCTCACCTTATTCCAAATTCGTCCCGGCTCCAACTACGACACCCACGTCCTCAAATTTAACCACAAATTCAAAAGAGATCCTGTAAGTGGCCTACCTTACTTGGGGTTGTCCGAGAGCTAAAGACGATACCCGCAAAGTGTTCGATCACGAGCCCAAAATTGCAACTTCGTTGCTCAAGTCGCACCCACCTACTCAAAATCATCAACCAACCCAGTTTTAGTACTCCAATTAGCGCTAGATAACTTACGTGACAACCGGGTGGTCAAAACCCCCGCTGTCACCGCTCAAAGTGGCGGCATCAAACTAGATTTCACAAATTTCTCCGAATTCCTCCAATTTTTCAATTCTAAACTTCAATTGAAGGTTCTAAGGAGTGAACATTGTTCATAACTACATTAATATCATACAAATTCTGAAATTCTCAAGAGGAACCTGAAATGGGTTCTAAATCCCTAATTTCAATTCTCCAAAATTACTCAAAATATAACACCAATTCACTGGGAAATGACAGCCCATACCTCAAGGAGAAAAGCCCACTTAAACACTGAAAAATTTGTTGTAAAAAACTAGCCAGAAATTTGAGGACAAGGCCGGCAGGTCTAGGGGTTTCTTGAGCTGAACTGGCGTGCAGGGGCTGGCTGGAGGAAGAGTCGACGAGCTGGTCGGCGTCAGAGAGGGCTGGGGAGTTGACCGGCCTGAGGGGAGGTCACCTGAGAGTGGCGACTACGATGAGAGGCCGGAGTTAATGGCCGGTGCTACGCACAGAGAGAGGGTAGAGAGAGAAAACACGAGGAGAAAGATAGTAGGCTCGGGGGGGTGGTGGTCGGCACCTGGGGGTGTTGGCCGGAGCCAGAGGTCGGCAAGGGTGGCCGGTGATGGTGAGGGGTGGTGGCTGGGTGGTGCGCGCAGGGGAGGGTGCGGGAGAAAAAGAGAAATGGAGAGAGAGAGAGAGAGAGAGAGAGAGAGAGAGAGAGAGAGAGAGAGAGAGAGAGAGAGAGAGAGAGAGAGAGAGAGAGAGAGAGAGAGAGAGAGAGAGAGAGAGAGAAAATGAGGATAGAGAGAAGGGGCTGATTTTTAATTGTGATGTTTGGGTTTTGAAATTACCCAATTTCCCCTTTCTAGAACACTCTCCACCTTTCCTACCAAAATTTCCAATTAGAATACCTTTTCGCCTACACGTTTGAAAACTCGAGTTCTAAATAGCCGCATCGAACTTAAAGGCCATCAAATTTGAATTAAAACACCCCTCTAAATGCTAGAATTCCCTTCCAAAAATTTTAATAAAGCCCGCCCAAAAAGATTAATTTTTATTAAAGAAATAAGACTTGGGGTCGGGTCGTTACATAACGGGTTCGACGAGAGGAAGATTTCTGGGCCGGAGTTGGGTCGGGAAACCGCCGAAAAAGTCACATCTCCACCGGAGTTCCCACCGGCCGAACTGGTCTCAACTTTTGGGGCGTCTCTGGTGAGCCTTTGACCTCCGGCAGCCGTCGCCAGATGTGCCACCACGCGCTGGTGACATTGGCAGCTGCACAATTATAGCGAGAGAGAGAGAGAGAGAGAGAGAGAGTGAGAAAAAACTGAGGAGAGAGAGAGAGAGCTGAAGTGTTTCTATAAAAAACTTAAAACACAAAATTACATAAATGCCCTTCACTTCAAATATCCGTAACTCTCAAACCGTAACTTGGATCAACACACGGTTCGCATCTATGGTCTCGTGCGCTCGAGACCTTTCCAACAAGACCAAAGTAAAAAATAAAAGCCCAATAAATAAAAAGTCAACTCTCGAGTCAAACCAACTTAAAACAACAAATTTGAAAATTAAGCCAAATCAATTATTTCCTCATAGAAATTCCCAAAAATCTCGAATAAAATCCCAAATAAAGATTTTGAAAAATACGGGGTCTCACAATTTAAAAACTTAACACTTTTAACTGATAAGCTTTGAATAACGTTAAATCAATTTATGACAGGACCGCCCCCGGATTCCACCCTCAAATCCGGAGAGGTCCTGTGGGAATCCAAAATCAGGGAAAATCCTACCGAAAATTCGGCAGAACCTCCCCTGAAAATGGACTAACCCAGAAATTTCAAACCTGTTAAAAAGCACTTCTATACAGCAACCACCTCTACCACAACCAAATAGGGTCTCAGACCCAACAATTCCACAGAAATCCAACTTAAAATTTGTAGAGTGGTTATCAGAGCTACTAATCCTATTACAGCAATTATTACATTTAAGGATAGGAACTTCTAAAATGGAAATGAATCCCTACGAGATCCGGGGGCAGAAAATGGATGTGATTTGCCTCGACGCGTTTGGCTCGACCTCCACCAAAGCTACAACCTGGGGGACAATTTTAAGACAAACAAGAAAGCGGTGAGATAGGCAGTGAGTGGACACTTAAATGGAAATGAAATCAAGTCTAAATATTTTTAACTCTAAAACCTCACGTCGCTCTTTGAACACCCCCAGTTTTAAAATCATTTTCAGGCTTAAGAGTATTGTAAAAACTAAACCAAAGCACCAACTCTTTATCGAATAAAACTTCAAACATTAAAAATTCTGAGTAGTTATAAATTTAAAATAAAATATCGAAATAAAACTATATATAATACATTTATAATAAAATAATTTAAACTGAAAACTTCCTTCTCAAACCACTCTCAACATACTGAAAAATTTATAAAACTGCTCAACTGAAACCGTCATACTTAAAAACCTTTTGCTGTCATAAACTCATCACTTAAAATACTTAACAGTTGAAAACACACACCAATCAGTTACCCATAGAATCTGTCATACATGCGCAGAGCCGAGGATCTGTCATACGCATGCAGAGCCATAAATAATCTGTCATACATGCGCAGAGCCGAGAATCTGTCATACGCATGCAGAGCCACAAATAATCTGTCATACATGCGCAGAGCCGAGAATCTGTCATACGCATGCAGAGCCACAAATAATCTGTCATACATGCGCAGAGCCGAGAATCTGTCATACGCATGCAGAGCCACAAATTCTGTCGTACGTGCACGCAGAGCGGCCCCCAAAGGGCGAAGCATCCCGACACACAGCCCAAAGCCTATATGTGCATCGTGATGGGTCCCAAAGACCTATTAAATCTGATAACCTGGAGGGTACTGCAAAGGTGGTTTGAAAAAAACGATAACTCATAAACACATGATTCAAATCTCAATCCTTTCATTTTTCTTCCAAAACTCTTCTTAACAAAACCAAACTCATCGAATATACATTTGTTCAACTCAAAATATCTAAATTCATAAATCCATGCAACTTTGAAATGCAAAAACCATAAATATCAATTTTAAATTTAGGAAAGAAGAATTTAAAAACCAAATTTTTAACTTAAAATCCTTTAGCTTAAATTCAAACTCAATATAGCTAAGTAATGGAATTTAATCATCAACATATAAAATATTTCAAAAAGATTAAAAGTTAGTCCACTCACAGTGAGAAAATCTAATGTCGATCGTCCGCCAGATCGTCGCGAACCCCGGTCGTCTCGCCTATAATTAAACAACAAAATATAGATTAGTCTCGGTTTTACGACCTCTAAAGGATGTGTGCGTAAAGTCTAACGTCCCACTCGACTTCGTTCCTATGCGATTGGTTACGATCTACACGAATCGACCAATAACACTTCCACAAACGCCCCTAAGGTTTCCCGGTTCCACCTAACCACAATCACTATGACTATTAACGATAACCCAATCAACCAATTATCATAAATACTCTAAAAGTATGAATTATCAGTGGGGGTTTCGAAACCATAGAGGTTGCTGCCCAATGTGGCTGTTTCAAGCCCAAAAATTTCTCAATCTTCAAATACATTCACATCTAACATCCAATTTCGGTTTTCCTAAACATGAGATTGTCCAAACCACACCAAAATTACCCCAAGACTGAGCCAATCCTCAGCAAACCCGAAATGGGTTCCAACTTGTAAATCAAACTTCCCAAAACTCAAATGTCTCTAAATTATTCTAAATTTCAGATCCTAGATGACCAATGGGTACTTTAGGGATGTAAATCATCTCAGAAAACAAAGAGAAAAGCCATCAATTTGAAATCTACATAGGAACCCGAAATGGCCCTTCAATCCTCCAAAAATCCAATTTCCAAATGCTCAAATTGGTCAAGACAGAGTAAGGAGAATTAAAGCCCAGAAAAAATGGAGGAAAACCCACCTGGTATGGAGGTGATTGGCGCCGGAAAACTGGTCGGAGAAGGGAGAGAAGCCGGCGGCCAGTGGAGCTCTTCTGACAGCAACCGCGCGCAGGGGGTGGCTGGGTTGGCTGGAGGAGTGGCCAAGAGAGATGGTCGGCGTCGAGAAGGCTCGCCGGAGGTCTCAGGTGACCGGAATGGCCGGCGGCGTGGGTTTTAGGTGGCTGGGTGCAGAGGTTGGGTGCACACAGAGAAAGGGGAGAGAGAGAAAACACGAGGAGAGAGAGAATAGGCTCGGGGAAGCTGGTCGGCGCTAGGGGGTGTTTGCCGGAGCCAGGGGCTGGCCGATGATGGTGAGTGGGGGTGGCTGGGTGGTGCACGCAGGGGAGAGGGTGCGGAGGAGAGGGAAAACCGAGAGAGAGAGAGAGAGAGAGAGAGTGCGGGGAGAGAGAATAAATAGAGGGAGAGAGAGTTCTAGAGAGAGAAATTTCTAGAAAAATCTAGAGAGAGGAAATCTGATTTTTAAAACCCACTTTTATAAATTTACAACATTGCCCCTCACTTTAAACGCCTATATCTTTCAAACCGTAACTCGAATTGGCGCGTGCCGCGTGTCTATGAAATCGTGAGTTCGAAACCTATCTAACGGACCCGAAGTCAAAATCGAATTCCCATTCTTTTTAAAAGCCAACTTTTGGTCAAGCTTAAATTAAAACAAAAATAAATAAATCAAAACTTTAAATCAAAACCCTTTTTTATTTTCCAAATAAATATCAAAATCTTTAAAATTCAATTCCACATCCTTTAAAAAAAATCTCTTAAAACATAGTTAAATAAAAATTTAAATTTCTAGTGAAAATTTGGGTCGGGTTGTTACAATTTAAGCGAAAACACTGAATAAATTCTTAAAACATTTGCAAAGTAATTTAGTAAAAATTCTTCCAAGATCTTTCAAATTTTGTTTCTGTATAAAATCTCTTAAATGAACAAAGTTAAATAAAAATTTTTAAATTTCCAAGGAAATTTAGGTCGGGTCGTTACAGTGAACTAATGAAGTTGAAGTGTTTGAACCACTAGCTTAAGAGCAAGAGGGCCCGTGAGGGTTTGCCCTGGGTTTCGATCCCTTAAACTACCAGTAGGTCCTAGTGGGTTGTTTGCCCCCCAGGTTGCGGTCAGACTGCCATTTTTAAAAGTATGGCGACTGTGTGGTTAGTCTGTATGAGTATGACTAGAGAGCGGGCTGTGAAGTTATCACATATGCACGCTTTGGAGTGGACGTTCTTGCTACTATGGATCAGTTTGTGACTAGCCCAGGACAAATGAAATTTAAAATGCAGAAAGAAGTAGAAAGCAGAAACACAAAGCAGTAGTAGAAAACTTTTGAAAACCAGAAAATACCATCAAAGAAAGATTAATCTCTTTTTAATTTATAAACTGGTAAGGTTAATACATAAACAATGAATAAACATAATAACAAAAATTGAAAGATGCAAACATATACTAAGATTGCATTAAACATGGAACTTACAAAATAAACTTTGAAGTAGTGAATACAGGAACCACTCACACTTCTTGATTACAAGCACACAAGCACACAAACACTCTTTCAAACTGAAAACTAAAACCTAACTTGAGTTCTGCCTCAATAGCAAGGAGGAAGACTCTTTAAATAGACTTCATGGTGTAACTGTAGCCATGTGAAACAACAGATGGGGCCTAAGACAATGGCCGATAGAAAAAGTAAAGGTACCATAATTCAAAGGTGGATTCTTCACGGGAGCTTTGGCCTCTTTAGGCTAAGTGGAGCATTATTGCTTCGGAGCATCTTTTGCTTTTAGCAAATCGACAAAATACTTTAGTCTTTTAGACATAGTGGAGCATCTATTGATCAGAGCATCTTTGCTTTTAGCAAAATGACAAAATAGGCTAGCTGGAAAGGGAGCCTTATCTTCTGATGGGAGAGAGAATGCCAAAGCAGTCGTCCTCATTCGCATCACCAAACCCACCGAAAGATTGACAGTCAGAGTCAATATTAAATGCTTCTTCTAAGGCCTTCTTTAGGTCTTCTTTAGGAATGGATTTATTGTCTTCCTTTAGCTTAGCAATCTGGCTCTTCAAATTAACCGACTGGGGAGAGTCAGGAGGAGATTCTCTAGCAGCGAAGCCGGGAACAAGATCTCTAACCAACTTAACCTTGAAAATAGGAGGGGCAACATGATTATGATTAAAATTATCCCACCATTTAGTGCAGATGGATCTTCTAAGGTTAGGGATGTAAATCCCTTCATCTTCGTCTTCAGGAGAAAAGCAGTAATCTCATTTGAGGATCCAACAAAGGTTATAAAGGGCATAAAACCATAAACCAATGTCCCATGGCGAAATGTCATTGGTATTGGCTAAACCAAATAGCCTCAGACTTTCAAAAACTACCGGGGGCAGAAGATCAGGACCAGGACCCCAGACTGCAAACCATCCTCGGAACCAGTTGGGAATAGGCTTTTTAGCCTTCAATTGGAATTGGAAGAGCCAGGAGTGGGAAAATAATTCGTTTCGTAAAAACAAAGTTATTTCCCAAGCCTTTTTATAATCAAAGTAGTCAAACCAAGCAGGATGCTGGCCTTCGAATTTGACAATTTTTCTTTTAGAAAATTGAGAGTTTCCCCACTCTTTAGCAGAGATGATATCCAATATGAAGAATTAAGAGTACCCAACTACTCCCCTGGACCTGTAATTATGGCTAGTCCTGGCAGAGCCAGTTTCAACCAGTATGGATTCGAACCATTGCTAGTTTTTTGATCCTCGTTTAGGATCGCAATGGTTATTAAGGTAGCTTTTAGCTACTTCTCTTGGCTCTTTAGCCAATTCAGAATCTTCAATTATTGAGACTTCAACCTCTAGGGTTGGGTAATAAGGTATCCTTTTAGGACCCTCCAAAGGTTGTTTAAGCTTTTGGGTGTGCTGTTGAGCATCTTCTAGGTGTCTTTGAGACACCTTTTGGGGACTCCTTCCCATGTAATGATTCCTTCTCATAATCCTTGCCCTGTAAAAATTCACGGGTGAGAAAATTAGGGAGAGAATTGTTTTCTCCTTTAATGTATTCAATCTGAAAATCAAAAGCAGACAGTATTGCTTGCCACCTGGCAAAAATCTGTTTTGAAGCCAAGTTTTTTACATCTTTTTTCAAAACATCTTTTGCTACTTTGCAATCCACACGAATAAGAAATTCTTGGTTTAGTAAATCACTTTCAAATTTTGTAACAGATAAAACAATAGCAAGAATTTCCTTTTTTATAGTTGCATAATTTTGTTGGGCTGGATTTCATACTCCTGAGGTAAATCTCACAAGAAATTCCTTTTTAGAATTTGGATCTTTCTGTTTTAGAATCCCGCCATATCCTTTTTCAAAGGCATTTTTTTCTACTATTTTTAACATTTCTAGTTTAGAAATGCTCAAGCATGGGAGCTCTTTAGCTCTTGCTTTTAAGGCAATCACTGCTTTAGTGTGCCTATGGCTCCATGGTGGAGGGTTCTTCTTCAACCTTTCATAAAGAGGTTTGCTGTCTTTGGCCAAATCCTTGTAAAAATCAGCAACATAGTTAAGGCTACCTAAGAACCTCTGCAATTGTGTTTTATCCCTAATTTCATCCGAAAATTTATCTACAAAAGCAATTGCTCTGTCGATAGGGATTATTGTACCCCAATAGATATGATGTCCTAGGAACCTTACCTTTGTCTGGAATATCTCCATCTTTTTAGATGAGACTACAAGACCTGTATCCATCACTATTCGCAGAAAGATTTTAAGATGTTTAATGTGTTGGTCTACAGTTGAAGAGTAGACAAGCACATCATCAATATATGTTATGGTGAAGGACGAGTATGGATTAAAAATATCATTAATAATATTTTGAAATTCAGAGGGGGCATTTTTTAAACCAAAGGGCTTCACATTCCATTCATAATGGCCGAATGGAACAGTGAATGTTGTCTTGTACCTTTCCTCCTCGGCTATTTGCACCTGCCAATAACCAGACTTCATGTCAAACTTAGAAAAGATTGTCGCCTGGTGAAGCCTGTTTAAAAGATCCCTTTTGTTGGGAATTGGATATCTGATCCATCTTAAGGCCTGGTTCAGAGCCTTGTAGTTTATGACTAGTCTAGGGACCCCCCTTTCAATCTCTGCCGCTTTTTCCACATAGAAAGCAGGACAACTCTATGGGGACTTGCTGGGTCTGATAAGGCCTTTTGCCAATAAGTCTTTAATTTCCTATTGGCATAATTTCAGGTGCCTTTTGTTCATCTGAATGGGCCTGGCCTTAGTAGGAATCATGGACCCCTTGAATTCCGGCTCATAAGGTAACTTGACCACGTGTCTTTTCCTATCCCAAAAAGCTGAAGGTAAATCAGAACAAACATTTTTAATTAAAGAATCTTTCAGATTTTTTACCTGAGTTTGAACATGTGGTTCTTCTAGAACTTCTTCAACCCTTTTGTATTCTATCTCTTCTTTTAGAGATAGTAAAAATTTCTCCTTTCTTTGGACCTGATCAGCAAAAATGTCCACCTGTTTAACCAAAGGTTCTTGGATAAACTTGAAATGGACATGAACGCCTTGGATTTTACTATCAATTCCATCTTGGTTTACCTGCATACTATCAGACTGATACAATTTACTTAGGAAAGGATTTCCTAAAATACAGGCCTGATTTAGGTCCTTGACCAGAATAAACTGTACAGGCAAACATACTCCATTATTACAAATAGCAGAGTTAGAAAGTTTAAACTCTATGCCTAATTTCTTACCATTTGCAGCTCAAAGGACCTGAGTGGTTTTACTGAAATATTTAGAAGGTACCAATCCTTCTCTTAGACAATTTAGGTCTGCACCTGAATCAATTAAAACAATAGTAGAGAATTGGAATGTCTTATCATTAGTATCTACTATTACTGTTACCTGGGTGTACCATTTCTGGTATCTAACCTTGTCGATAATGTTAATCGACTGTTCCTTCATTTCTAAGGCCTCATCTTGCACATTAGGAAAGAACTCTTCGAATTCTCTTCCTTGTATTTCTCCATCAATTACTTGGGCCTCCATCCATGACATTTTTTCTTTAAGAACTTTAAGTTCTTCTTTAACTTGATTTACCTCTGCTTTTAGATCTACTATAGTAACCTCCTTTTTAGGTTTCAGCTTGTGGATCCTATTGATAATACTTTGGAAATCATAAGGCTCGAACCTATCCGCTTGTTCCACCATATTTTGCTGTTCTTCATTTCTTCTTGTAGTCTTTTCCAACAATTTTTCCAAAGCCTCCCTTTTTTGAATTGGATCCTGAATCCTGTCAACTAAATCAAGTATCATGTTATATGCAAAAGCTTAACGGGTTGTGGTTTGCCCGGTGTGACAGGACCGCCCCCGGATTCCACCCTGAAACTCGGAGAGGTCCTGTGGGATCCAAAATCAAGGAAAATCTTACCGAAAATTCAGCAAAACCTTCTCTGAAAATGGACTAACCCAAAATTTATGAACCTATAAAAACACTTCTGAAAACATCAGCCACCTCTACCAAAACCAATAGGATCTCCGACCCAATAAACAATCCACATCCAATAATGTTATTCACCCAACTCGAGGTTATCAGAGCATACTAAATTAACTTTACAGCTCAAATACACAAGCTAAAGGAAGAAACCATTAAGCTCAAGGATACTGATGAACTGCAATTGGGGAACTTGCTACCTCGACGTGGTACGACCCAACCTCAACGATCGCTAATACCTGAGGGAAATCCTTAAAAACCAAAACGTGAGAAAATAATTCCAGTGAGTGGACAAAAATAACTTTAAAACTTTTCCTTTAAAAAATCATTTAATAAAACAACTCCCTTCTTTCTTATCCAACAATTGAGTTTTCTTTAAAAGCCCCCAGATTTAAAAACCATTTCACCTACCATTCGAAAACGTCACAAAGCCATATTTCAAAATTTCTTCCACAAGATATGTTAGATAAAAATATTAATTGAAATATCATATAAGAACACTGATAGGTAAAATAATCATATTTCACAACTTAAAACCCAAACAAAGGAAAATCTCGAGAAATTTTATAAATTCACGTCATACTAGTACCCGTACTGTAGACAATGTCCTGGCCACAATCCCGTGCTCGGGCAGGCTCAAATCCTGGCCACAATCTCGTACATAAAAGTTACACTGTACGAGCAAACTCATATCATGGCCACAATCTCGTACAGAGAGATCACTCCGCACGAGCAGGCTCGTTTCCTGGCCACAATCTCGTACGGAGAGGTCACTCCGCACGAGCAGGCTTATATCCTGACCACAATCCCGTGCATTTTACACAGGCAGGCTCATCCGATCAGTATTTTCATTTTCACAGTAGTTTTTAAATACTCTTTAAATCCCAACTTACTTTTGAGATAAATGGTTAAGCATTTTTCAATTCCTTCCAAAACTCTCCTTAACAATCCAACTCAACAAAAGGTGTCTTTCCTTAGAATCACAACGTCTCAAACCAAACATAAACATTCAGATATATGAACATCCAAGTTAAAATGTGATCTTTTAATAAACTAAGTAACAATTAAAGACCCCCTTTTAAAATAAAGAATTCTTCGATATGAATCACATCCAAAATCTTGTTGAAATCTATCTTAATCGTCTAAAATATAAATTCCAAAATACATTCATATAACAAAACACCATTGCCCATTAAGATAAATTAATGGAAAACTCATACTCATCTCAAACTCAAATTTAATTAAATCATAAATTCAAGAGAGCATTTTGAAAAGCAAAAGTCCACTGAACTTTATTATTTTTCAATTAAACTAGAGACGTCCAACTTCCAATCATATTTCTAAACCAAACCTCAAGACAACCAAAATAAATAAATAAAAAAAATCATAATTTAAGAAAAACACTTCCAAGATAAAGGTCCAATTCAACTTCTATTATTTCTCAAACAAATTCAATAACCAAATGGGTAAAATATGAATTTCAGAAGGGTATTCGTAAAAGAAAGTCCACTCACAAATTTGGGAAGTCTAGTTCCGATCCTCCGTCGGATCGTTACGTACCACGGTAGTGTCGCCTATAAAATAGAACCATAAAAACATTCCATTAGTCTATACTCGACCACAAAAGAGTGTGGGTATGTGTAAACGAACCTAACATCCCGCCCAATTTACGTTCTACTCAACGGTTAGATAAATTGCTTCGTCTGTAGCTATAGCACTCTAAAATTATTCTCAAAACCTACCCGGCTCAACCTAGCATCACCCAATTAACCAAAATTAGTCCGAAACTTAAAAGGAAATTTGCACAAGACTTATTTCGATCGAAAAGCTCGTTTTAGAGAAATCCGGTATCGGCCAAGTCTCACATTCCAGCACCAAAACATCATTGGTTTCTCCAACCACACTCAACCAGCCAAAAGATCAATAACCCACTTATAAATTACTCCAAAACATATTTTATTTTTTTACGAAATGGTAGTGTGGAACGAAACCACCACTGGCTGGTGCTGTGAAAAGTGACTATTTCTACGACACAATTAGCCAACTAAAAGAATTCAATAGAACCCAATCAATTTCTGCATCCTAAACATTAATTGAACTTCCTAATATTGCAAATTTGTCCAACAAAACCACAAGAACAGTTCTCTAATCTGAAAACCTAAGAAATTTTTGAAATGTTCTCAAACCCCCATATTCAAACTTCATCAAATTCTTAAAATCAACCAACCCAATATTAAGAGGATGAAAGCCCACAGAAGAGGAAAGAAAACCCACTTATTTTTGAGGTGGATAGAGCCGGAGCTTGGTCAGAGTTCGGCGAGATAGCAAGATGCCTCTGGCGTTGTTATTGTACGTGCAAGGGCTGGGCTGCCAGGGACGTCGGCTGGTGGTTGGCGTCGGTGAGAGGGGGTCGCGCAGTGGCTCAGGTTGGTGGGTGGTGGCCGGTGCTGCAGGTGGCTGGTGGTTGCGCACAGGGACAGGGAAGAGAGATGGAGAACACGGGGAGAGAGAGAGAGAGAGAGAGAGAGAGAGAGAGAGAGAGAGAGAGAGAGAGAGAAATGGAGGGGCTCGAGGTGGCCGGACAGTCGACGACGACAAGAGAGGGGGGTTGCGCGGCTGACTTGGTTGACGGGGAAACGGCCGGCGTCGAGGGTTGTGGTGGTGGCTGGGTGTGTGTAGTGAGAGATGCGGAGAGATGAGAAGAGAGAGGTTGCGGGGAGAGAAAGAAAAGAGAAAGAGAGAGAGAGAGAGAGAGAGAGAGAGAGAGAGAGAGAGAGAGAGAGAGAGAGAAAAAAAATGGTTCTAGAGAGAGAAGGTGAATTTGTGTTGCTCCTTTTTGTACAACTTGTTTTACTTGGAATTTAGAAACGAATACCAAGTTTTAGCTCGCAAGTATACGAATCGCTCATGTAAGCATAGCGTATAAGTACGAGGTCGATCCCACGAGGAATAGGTAAATACACATCAAACCAATTCAACTTACCAATTAGATTCACCAAACACACACATACGGCAGGGGGGTTTGTAGATTGTGAAACTCACACACACCACACACACACACACACACATACACACACACACAAACAATTGCAATGCTAAGAATTCAAAATCCACACCAATTGATAGAAATACAACCAAGCAATTCAAGATAATGCATAAATGTAATAAAGTTTACCAGCCGAAAGCCTTTTTGAGGACACTACTAACTATTGTTCTCCTTATGCATAAACTAGGAGCTTCTTAGGCCTCCCCTAGTCAGTTAACTTGCATGTGTTCTAAGAGCTTTGTTAGGCATTCCCTAGGCGCATGTTAACCATGCAAGAGTCATTGAGTTTTATGAAAACGGTAAACACATGGAGCATAGACCCACCTTAATGTAACCTATGAACATCCAATGATCCATTTTCTCATGAGTACGTTCTTAGGATACTCACTTGCTACCAATTGAAATTATCAACCTTTTGAGCATATTTAATTTCACAACATAATCTAGATGCAATTACCTAAGGTAGCTAGTCAAAGGTGCAAACAAAAAGAATCAATTTTACTAGAGATCAAGGATTTACTACATGCATCAAATTAAATCACAAGTGTCACCATTGCATAACTCACAATTAAAGTTTCATCATCTAACTTAGCAAAGCAATAAAAACTCAAAACATAATAATAAAGAAAATAAAAGATCTAACTTTCATTATAATAATTGAATCCACAATGAAAGCAAGAACAAACTAATTAACTAAAGAAAAAGAAGAAAATCAAAAGAAAAACAAAGAACATCACAAGAGGGTGGCAGCGGCACAAGAGAGAAGAAGAGGAGAGACATAGTAGCAAGGTGGCTCACGGCAAAGGTGAGCTAGGGCTGCGGCACATGGTCTCTCATTCTCCCTCAAGTGGCGCCACCCTCTCACTCTCTCTCTCTGAAATTCAGCCTCCCCTTCTCTCTCTGAATTCTGAAAATATAAAAAAATATGGGAACCCTAAACAATGAGAGAATAGGATATATTTATAGAGGTGAGGTGAGGATTCCTTTGGAGGCAAGGAGAAGACAAGGTGCGGCTAGGGTTTCATTAAAAGAACATGGGCTTAAGTGAATTTCTTGCTCCTTAAGACTTCTAATTTTCGGCCAAAAGTGGGCCTTGGGCTGATTTGGGCTCTTTTTGGGCGTAACTTATTTTCAGCTCGCGGAACTACTGCACTACCTCCACTAAAATGGCCATAACTTGAGCTAGAAAAGTCGGAATCGAAATCCGTAAAATTCCCTGCGAAGCTAACATCCGTATCTTTCCAACCATATATGGCATGCTACCTGATTCGTTCTGGAGAATTACAGAATTGCTGTCGAAATTAGTGCTCTATTTTCCAGGGTTTTGACTTCTTTTTCAGCTAGGATTCCTTGAGCTTTCTCTTTGTAAGCGTGATGGGCTTTAGGGATGCATGCCTTGTGCATGGCTGTATGGGATGGGCTCCTGCAAGTGACGTGATGGGCTTCCTTCCTTCTAGCTTGCGCATGGCTACATAACTTGGGCTGAATGGGTTGCACATAGGTCCTAGGGGTTTTAGTGCATGGGCTGCCACCTTGCATGGCGTGATTGACTTGGGCTGCTAGGTTTAGGCTCATGGGCTGCCACCTTGCATGGCGTGATGGATTGGGCTGCTAGGTTTAGGTGCATGGGCTTGCATGGGATGCGCATGCAAGCATGGTGTCACGGGCTCACTTTTTACGCAGCGGAATTTACCCGTGCGGCGCCAAGATTCTTCTGAATCAAGGCCAGCCATTCTTTCCCTGTACTCTTTTCAAGGTTTGGACCCATTCGTTACCTTCTCGAGGTTTGCCAACAAGAACTACTCTTCTCGAGTCTCGCTCGTAGCGACTATACGATTGCTTCCTTGTGTCAAGGTTCTCAGCCAAGACACTCGCCCGATCAATAGGTTCTTATGATGCCGGCATTCCATTCTCACATGTCGAGTCTTACTTTGTTTCACATCTTGTCCGTCATGGCACTAAGGGCTAGCTCGCGCCCATAGTCCTTTCCTCGAGTTGAACATGCAAGCCAACTTGCATGCATGCCACCTGAGTGAGCAACTCTTCTCCGATGCCCCACGTTAGCTTTCTCTTGTTGGCACTGGGTCGCCCCTCCCATGCCTGCTAGCATCATGTTTTGTGCATGGCCGAACCCAAGCCAATGCCCTCGTTGAGTACTACATGGCCAATGTGCACCATGAAGTCTCCGGGAGTTCACATCTAGTTGGCGTGATGTGCATACGGCGCGGCCTAAGGAAATTCCCTTTGTAGCCTCGTGTGCGCGCGCCCAGCGCAATACAAGCACTCCCGCTCGCTTGTACTGTCTGTGGGACCTCCTGTCCCACGGAGACACATGACCGCCCTTCGGAAGTCATGTGCCCGTCCCCTAGGTCCCCACAGGTTCCTAGAGTAGCTCACTTAATGCTCCATGGGTGTGGGCGTCGGGGGTGGTGGAGAGCTTGACACCATGTCTCCTCCTAAAGAGCATTTTATGCCTTTCTTCACAAAGCAGGAGGAAACATCAACTTGCGCGAAGAGTCATAATTGGCCATAATTAATTCATCCGAACTCCGAATGACGAACCGTCAGTTGCGTTGGACTCGTTTCGACCTCCTGGATTTACCGGTATTTTTAGATTTCTCAAATTCCAACTGCAAGACCCTGAAACAGCCAAATTACGAAATTACTCTTCCGCGCGCGCAACCCGGCCACTCTTCGCCAAACGGATGCCATTCTCTTGGCATTTGGCCCTCCATACTTCATATTAATGTCACGGAAGCACAACTCTAAGTGCGGACCGTGACATCCTCCCCCACTTATCATGTCGATGCCCCCATCGACGTGCCTCCAGCTTTGCTCAAAATGCTCCTTAGGTCTCTCACTTCAATAGGGTTGATGACAACAAGTACTGTCCCTCTACCTCGGTAGAATCACCTCTGTGACGACCTTCTCGCGCCCACTCTTGGACTTGGCCAAAGACATGTACCGAAGCATTCCCCCAAACTTCATTCTCCTCTATCTGAACTCCATGTTCAATGATTCCACCACTTCCATTGCCCGCTTGCTCCTCTGAGCTTTGATATGTCCACTCTTGGATTTGATTGTACTCACCGTACTCCTCGGATTGCTCCTCTGAGCTTCAATGAGTCCACTCTTGGACTTAGAATTTCTCTCATAGTTGTTTGATAGCTCCTCTGAGCATAAATGAGTCCACTCCTGGACTTGGAGTCGCAAATACATCTTGTTCGACTCACTCAAAGAGAGATGCACCCCACCGGGTGTATCTTAAAAGCTAATCGCACTCTTCTGCGGCACCCTCATGCTCATTTGTAGTGGAAAAGACCCATTGCACTCCTGCATTAATGGTTCCTTCCCCATCTCGGCTCTTTTCCATTTCTCTGGTCTTCTTTGGCACTTAAATGCCCCATTTGCTGGCACCAGTCAACTCCTTGACTCAACCGTCGTACCACAAGGCTTCGTCCTCTCACATACTAGACCCCGTAGCAGAAGTCATGCACAAGTTACTGAGCTGAACAACCCCTGTTGTAGTTTCACCCTCGCGGATCAACTTACCAGCACTCTTCTTTCGTCCCTTGATGTGTATTTATCTCCCGTAATGCACCTCTGTGCGTTTGACGCTTATGTGCTCTCGTGGGCTCCCCCACTTAAGCTGGGATGTACTTGTCCCCATCTGCCTCTTGATGTGCACCTATGTGCGTTCCTTGTGTTTACATTTGTGGGCTCCCCCACTTTTGCTATCAGCACTCCTATCGATAGCTGTGCGTTGATTAGCTCAATACAAACTCCACTTGATGTCCATACAATTGTCTCGCAAGTTCTGAAGGAAGTGCGCCCCTCTGGGCGAGGTTCTCTAACCTACTACACTCTTGTAGCACCCCGCTTACACAACTCAAGTGATCCACCGCATGTTCCTCAAGTAGAGCAAGCATGAACTCTGTCCACTTCGTTGTTTCTTGTGTACTTGGCCCTCGTGGCCTTCGCTTCAGTGTACTTGGCCCTCGTGGCCTTTGATTTTGTGTATTTGGCCCTCGTGGCCTTTACTTCTATGTACCTGGCCCTCCTGGCCTTTACCTTTACCCCGTTCGACCCTCGTGGTCTCATCTCGGCTCTTTCGCCTCTTGTTTTAGTCTTTCTTCGACTCTTCCCCTTTGTTGTGCTCAGTACGTTGCCTCTTGCAACTTTCAAGTGGCTCTTCCACTCTTGTGCAGCTCCTTGCATGCTCCCTTATGTACCTCCGCACTAAGGTGCCTTCGTTTCAACTGATTTGCACAACGTTGGCTTCTTTACTCGTCTCGATACTTCAATAGGATTGTCGGCAACCATATGACAACTGTCGTGGCTTACATGAACTCGACTATCACAAGAGCAGCACACCAATGCGGCTTACAAGGTACCTCTGAACCCATGTGCTCCTCTAGCGGCTTACATGCTTCAATAGATCAATGCGCCACTGCGACGGCTTATAAGAATCTAAAGAAGAATGCGCAACTTCAACTCTCCAGCTCTTGTGACTCCTCCTTGCACAATGCACTAGTCTGTCATAGGTGTCAATGCTCCCGTTAAGCCTGTCTCTTCATTGGGGCTTCACTCTAGCCCATTTTCTCCTTGGGTGCCTTCGCACTTTGTTCTTTTACTTGCTCGGTGCCTCTGCACATTGTCCTCTTACTTGCTCGGTGCCTCTGCACATTTTTCTCTTGCTTGTTTAGTGCCTCAGCACATTGTTCTCTGACTTGCTCATAGGGCTGTGTCTCTGTAGCCCATCCATTTGTTTCAATTTGCCCTCTCTGGGCTTCTCTTGATACGATAGAAACTATAATGAGCGATAGAAACTGGGCTTCTCTTTGCCTCACTCTTTGGCCTTGGGGTTCTCTTTCACCATAAGATGTTGCTCCGCTCGACATCTCCGTCTGATGGCACCATTCAAGTTAGCGTCGTCCCCAACTTGGCCACTCTTGACCAATCAGGCTCTGATACCAACTGTCACGGGCTCACTTTTTACGCAGTGGAATTTACCCGTGCGGCGCCAAGATTCCTCTGAATCAAGGCCAGCCATTCTTTCCCTGTACTCTTTTCAAGGTTTGGACCCATTCGTTACCTTCTCGAGGTTTGCCAACAAGAACTACTCCTCTCGAGTCTCGCTCGTAGCGACTATACGATTGCTTCCTTGTGTCAAGGTTCTCAGCCAAGACACTCGCCCGATCGATAGGTTCTTATGATGCCGGCATTCCATTCTCACATGTCGGGTCTTACTTTGTTTCACATCTTGTCCGTCATGGCACTAAGGGCTAGCTCGCGCCCATAGTCCTTTCCTCGAGTTGAACATGCAAGCCAACTTGCATGCATGCCACCCGAGTGAGCAACTCTTCTCCAATGCCCCACGTTAGCTTTCTCTTGTTGGCACGGGGTCGCCCCTCCCATGCCTGCTAGCATCATGTTTTGTGCATGGCCGAACCCAAGCCGATGTCCTCGTTGAGTACTACATGGCCAATGTGCACCATGAAGTCTTTGGAAGTTCACATCTAGTTGGCGTGATGTGCATACGGCGCGGCCTAAGGAAATTCCCCTTGTAGCCTCGTGTGCGCGCGCCCAGCGCAATACAAGCACTCCCACTCGCTTGTACTGTCCGTGGGACCTCCTGTCCCACGGAGACACATGACCGCCCTCCGGAAGTCATGTGCCCGCCCCCTAGGTCCCCACAGGTTCCTAGAGTAGCTCACTTAACGCTCCATGGGTGTGGGCGTCGGGGGTGGTGGAGAGCTTGACACCATGTCTCCCCCTAAAGAGCATTTTATGCCTTTCTTCACAAAGCAGGAGGAAACATCAACTTGCGCGAGGAGTCATAATTGGCCATAATTAATTCATCCGAACTCCGAATGACGAACCGTCAGTTGCGTTGGACTCGTTTCGACCTCCTGGATTTATCGGTATTTTTAGATTTCCCAAATTCCAACCGGAAGACCCTGAAACAGCCAAATTACGAAATTACCCTTCCGCGCGCGCAACCCGGTCACTCTTCGCCAAACGGATGCCATTCTCTTGGCATTTGGCCCTCCATACTTCATATTAATGTCACAGAAGCACAACTCTAAGTGCGGACCGTGACACATGGGCTGCCACCTTGCCATTGACTTCCACATAGGCCCATGGCCTATTTGACTTGATGACATGTCATAGTTGACCCTTGACCATTGACTTTGACTTCCCATTTCGCCCCTCATTTTCATGGATATCCACCACCTTCTAGAAGCTTCTGGAACCTTGACTTGATAAAGTTGACTTTGACCAACCTTTTCTAGTCCCACTAGGATTCCTTGTAGATGTAGGATTCCTTGTCCATTTCAACTTCTCATAATGACCATATTGCCCCTAGTGACTCCTAGTCTCATCAGAACTCATTTTCCTAGTAGGATTAGGTTTCCTAGTTCAACCAGGAATTTCTGCTTCAATTAGGATTTCTCATTTCTGACTTGACAATGATGGTTCTGGGCTTGATGTTTCCTCTTGTGACTAGGAATCCTCATTTGACTAGAATTTCTGCTCGTTTCCTAGTTTGTCCAGGAAATGTCCCAAAACGGCTCCATTTGCTCCTATTTCCTATTTTTGCTTCATTAGACCTAAAAACACAAAAACAAGATAACAAACACCAAAGTATCGAGTTCTAACACTCTAGGTTAGGGAGTTAGTATCATAAAATAACGTAAAATGAACACTCATCAATTTGGCTGTTTTAAATAAATTTTGGGGTTAAAATTTACCACAATGCCCCTCCTTCTAGAAAGATCACCACATTTCTTTCCACCAAACTTCAATTTAGGACCCGTTTTCGCCTATGCGTTCGCACGTTTAAACTCTATTTAATTATGCAAATTTCATAATTTTAGGAGATACCTCTCTGAGCTCTAACTGTAGCCTATCATATTCAAAATAAAACCTGCTCACAACCTCAAGAATCGTTAATGACCACATCTTCCAAAGCTCAATTCACTTTTAATTTAAACATTGCTCCGTATGATATCGACGTGAGATGCTCTTTATTCTTCTATTATCAATACTTACTTGAATTTAGTACTCTAGGGTAGTCACTTTTCATATGCTTACTCCTTCCTAATTTCTCTTGATATTCCTTACTTAAGGTCGTATCACCCTATTCAGTTTTCTTAGTTTTCATCCATGAACTTCCAAAATAAAATCAAACCATAAAACTCTTAATCCTTCTTATGGTATCCTTAATCCAATCCATAAACAGATATCCTTTGCTATCCTTATTCTAACCCATCAAATATCAACTCTAATTTACAAGTATTACTCCATATCAACACTTAACATCTATCCAAACACACACTCCAATCACAAGTCACAGAGCTTTCCTTTCACTCACATATAATTCTCAATGATTCCTTCCGATTTACTCCAATCTTAGCTTAAGTTAAGTTCACACAAAACCTCCTTCTAATTATAAATGGAATTTCCATGAGAAATTTATTTCATTCCATAAAAGATGAAATCTCTCAACCACTCATGGTATTTACGAAAATTCACTTTCCATCAAGGTTTAATATTGATACTTCCTCAACACTCGACCTCATTAGGGCGAAACTATAAACATCTAATAATAATTTTATCCATAAGACTCAAACTTGGTTTCTCGAATTGTGTTCATTATAGGGTGCCAAAACTTTTGACCAAGCTCATATACGAGAGAACTAAGCATCGACATCAAAATAGTTTCTATCGCTCATTTTCCTCAAGTACTGATTATCTCAACTTCCAAGCATATTTCTAAACCAAACCTCAAGACAACCAAAATAAATAAATAAATAAAATCATAATTTAAGAAAAACACTTCCAAGATAAAGGTCCAATTCAACTTCTATTATTTCTCAAACAAATTCAATAACCAAATGGGTAAAATATGAATTTCAGAAGGGTATTCGTAAAAGAAAGTCCACTCACAAATTTGGGAAATCTAGCTCCGATCCTCCGTCGGATCATTACGTGCCACGGCAGTGTCGCCTATAAAATAGAACCATAAAAACATACCATTAGTCTATATTCGACCACAAAAGAGTGTGGGTATGTGTAAACGAACCTAACATCCCGCCCAATTTACGTTCTACTCAACGGTTAGATAAATTGCTTCGTCTGTAGCTATAGCAGTCTCAAATTATTCTCAAAACCTACCCGGCTCAACCTAGCATCATCCAATTAACCAAAATTAGTCCTAAACTTAAAAAGAAATCTGCACAAGACTTATTTCGGTCGAAAAGCTCGTTTTAGAGAAATTCGGTATCGGCCAAGTCTCACATTCCAGCACCAAAACATCATTGGTTTCTCCAACCACACTCAACAGCCAAAAGATCAATAACCCACTTATAAATTACTCCAAAACATATTTTATTTTTTTTATGAAATGGTAGTGTGGAACGAAACCACCACTGGCCGGTGCTGTAAAAAGTGACTATTTCTACGACACAATTAGCCAACTAAAAGAATTCAATAGAACCCAATCAATTTCTGCATCCTAAACATTAATTGAACTTCCTAATATTGCAAATTTATCCAACAAAACCACAAGAACAGTTCTCTAATCTGAAAACCCAAGAAATTTCTGAAATGTTCTCAAACCCCCATATTCAAACTTCATCAAATTCTTAAAATCAAGCAACCCAATAATAAGAGGATGAAAGCCCACAGAAGAGGGAAGAAAACCCACCTATTTTCGAGGTGGATAGCATCGGAGCTTTGCCAGAGTTCGGCGAGATAGCAAGATGCCTCTGGCGTCGTTACTGTACGTGCAGGGGCTGGGCTGCCAAGGACGTCGGCTGGTGGTCGGCGCCGATGAGAGGGGGTCGCGCGGTGGCTCAGGTTGGTGGGTGGTGGCCGGTGCTGCAGGCGGCTGGTGGTTGCGCATAGAGACAGGGAAGAGAGATGGAGAACACGGGGAGAGAGAGAGAAATAAGGGGGCTTGAGGTGGACGGTCGGCGACGGCGAGAGAGGAGGGTTGCGCGGCTGACTTGGTCGACGGGGAAACGGCCGGTGTCGAAGGTTGTGGTGGTGGCTGGGTGTGTGCAGTGAGAGATACGGGGAGATGAGAAGAGAGAGGTTGCGGGGAGAGAAAGAAAAGAGAGAGAGATAGAGAGAGAGAGAGAGAGAGAGAGAGAGAGAGAGAGAAAGATGGCTCTAGAGAGAGAAGGTGTAGTTGGCTATTTTAAATAATTTTTGGGGTTGAAATTTACCACAATGCCCCTCCTTCTAAAAAGATCTCCACATTTCTTCCACCAAACTTCAATTTAGGACTCGTTTTCGCCTATGTGTTCACACATTTAAACTCTATTTAACTATGCTAATTTCATAATTTTAAGAGATACCTCTCAATTAATTCCCATTAAAAACCCAACTTTTCTCTTGAGGGCATAACGTCAATGCTCTTAAATAAATTACCAACCACGGTTCTGAGGTTTGAAAATTGTTCCGTAACTCCCATGGGCTTCACTCGTGTTGCACCATTTTTTTCTAACGGCTCGAAATTGAAACTTTGAGTTTCCCAAACTTTATTCACTTTAATTTAGTTACTCCCAAATAAATCTCCAAACATTCGTAATTGTCTCCAAATTTCTGGGTTCCACAACTTAACTTTCCTTTGTCCTTTTTAAGTCCACAACAAACAAAATTTAAATTCCTAGTGAAATTTGGTCGGGTTATTACACGGTGCACCTTGGTTTGTGGTGCAGCGGCTTTTTCACAAACGTAGTAGAGAAAACGCGATGGTTGTGATTGAGTTACTTTCGGACAACGATACCCCGCCTACATCGTTTTCGATCGACTTTTCGAGCGCTAGTAGTTCGTCATAGAGCGAGTGAATATCGCTTTATTTGTAAACTTTTATTTTATTTTATTTTATTTTATTATACTTTCTTGATTTAAGTGACTAGTTTGTGGCTCATTAATGTATAAGTTTCACACATGGGAATTTCATTGTTTACAACCTTTTTGGGGGTGTGTCAGGTCAACCCTGTTGACTTTGACTTTTTTTTGACCTAGGTTGACCGAGGAGTTTTTGTATGTAATTTGATAAATAATTATCAACTTGGGCCTAATTTAATAAAAGGAATAGTAACACACCTTCCGGCGGGCTCACGAGCCATTGTGACGCGCACTGCTATTGACTCTACCTACCCGTACTTCTAAGGGTAGTTCGGTATTTAAACAGGTTTATTCTCTTCAGTTAGTTCGAGGGTGAGGCAGCAATGGTAATGATCAATTTTAGGTTAATTGCAGAAGACGCCGGCTGCTACAAGCTCAATTTCCTTTAGGCCCGGTTTTGGGGCGTGACAATACATAAGAACATTTACAGGGGATTTACAAAGAGTTATCCATACCTTATTGTTCATGTTCGGGTTATTGTATGACAAGAGAATCTATTACGATCTGATAATAATTGAATAGGTTCACCAACTTTCTGGTTGTTCTGGATAGTCATGATATTTTCCTAGGCATCACTCGTGACTTGTGGAATGAAGAATTAATTAATAAAGATCATTTATTAATTATTCTTATTTTAGAAGTGTTTCTAATGGAAGACGATAAATTCCATTGCCAGAAGAATTAGAATCTAAGAGGTCACACTCTATATAAGGTTGATGACCAAGCAATAGAATGGTAGATGGAAGATATAATTAATTATTGGGTTGAAAATTAATTATTGGGAATAATTAATTAAAGTTCAAATTGAATTTGGGCTTATAATTATAATTGATATTTGGGTCGGACCTATGCAATGCCCAAAGCCCAAGTAAGTTGGATTTAGGCAAAGCCCATAATAATAAATATGAGATATTTATATTATGGAAATATTAATATATATATATGGATATATATAATATTGGGATATTTGACTTAGTAAATGGTTTGGATAAAACCATCAACCTAAGTCTGATCAACCAAATTTGACTTTGTAATTTATTTTGGATAAAAGTTAAATAAATAAAATATCCCAACAACCCATCCCATCCCCCCTACATGGCCGGCCACCCCTATGGACTTTAGGAAATTTAGTTTCCTACTAACAGTATAAATAAAGGTTATTTATCATCAGTTAATACAAGTGTCAGATAAGGTTCAGACTTTGAGAGTACATTCTTTCACTTGCTGTGTGTTTGTGAAAGAGCAGAAAAACAGAGAGATAACCCACATTGGGCAGCCGGCCACTATAGAGAGAAAAGAGAGTTGAAGGAAGCTAGCACTCCCGATCATCTCTCTCTTCTACCTTGCTTGATCAATTCCTTGTGGACTATTTCTTAGAGGCACGACACTTGTGGTGCTTTGGTGAATCAAAAGAGTAGAAGATTCCACCATGGACAAGAATAGCTCCATCGACGAACAAAAGAAGGTATGTCTTTATTATTGTTCGTTATTTGAATTCTATATATGCATATGATCGTATCCTAGGTATTGGGTTTGACAAGAAAAATTTTAATTTATTCTTTCCGCTGCGTTTTCTATAATAATCGTTATTATGATCAATCCCTAGCTATTATTTCTAACATATAGCTATAGTGCTGCCATGCCTATAATTTGTAAATGGAGGCATCACTAGAGCTATATAATTTAGTGCTTGAAAGGAAGCTAGATTCAGGGTTTAGGGGTAGCTTAATTTAGGGGGCAGCTTTTTGTTGGATTTGTAATACTTTAATTTTCCTTTCATGAATACATTTGATGTTTGAATGTTTGGATTTTAATTATGAGAATGAGTATGGATGTTTGGATTTAATTATGAGAATGGATGGATACATATTTTTTGAGAATGGCTTCAGGAATATCAATTATATCATTTTACAGGAAAATAAATTGATATCTAGCTACCACTGTTTACGTATCAATTTTTTTTTTTTTTTTTACAAATCTTATCAATAATATCGGTTTTTTGAAAAAACCTATATGTTTGTAAGTGTACATATCAGTTTTTAAAGTATTTAATATCAATTTTCACATGATAAAGATATTAAATCTTTAACAAACTGATATTAAAGCCATCATAAATATCAGTTATACTTAAAAACCCAATATTGAAAGCCACTTTATTAAACTTTTATATCAGTTTCATTCATAAATACAACATTAAATCCACTATACATATCAATTCTCAAAATATAAACCGATATGTAATGTTATTTGCATATCAGTTCCATAGTAAAACCGATATCATTTATAGCTATACTATATCCGATGTGTACAAACTACGTTATGTAAAACGTGTTAGATATCGGTTATCAATCTATAAATCGATATATATTCATATTCATATTCGTTCCCTATTAAAACCGATGTTGTTTGTTGAACTATTATATTAGAACTGAACGAAATAAGATATGTAAACGATGTAAGATATCAGTGGAAAACCGATATAAAAGGACCCCCCCTTTAATATCACGTATGCACAGCTCGGTTTCTTACCCCTTTAATATTGGTTTTCCACCGATATTAAAGGGGGTATTTGTAGTAGTGTAGGAAATTGTGTTGGATAAGGTAGTAATTAGGTATCCTAATTGGCTTAAAAAAGGGAATGAATAAATAAGACCTACATAAAGGCAATTCAGGACAGGATGCAACTTAGTTTCTTTGCTTTGATTTAGTCTTGCATGATCGTAGGGGTATAAACTGATTTGATCAAACACTAAAAAAAAACTGAACTAAAAAAGAAGTTATTAGTTATTCCCTCTTTGCCTCGAAATATTGAACTGCTCATATTATGATCTTCCTGTTGAATATTGAAGCATGTTTATTTGACTTGTGTAATGAAATTAGAATGCATATATGGAACTCTCTACATAAATACACCTGCATGATTTAATTATGGTTCATTGAGGGCAGGATCTCCTTCATGGGGACTGCCTGTTGAAAATAATTTTTTTATTTACTTTTCATTCATTGAAGTTATTAAATGCTAAGCAATAAGTGAATGCTGGTCATAGCAAAGTATTTCAAGTATAACGCATTTTCATTTTCCACATATGCCAGGTGATATTGCACATCTCATAAAAGTTCAACATCCGTAAAATACTCACAAAAGACCATTACTCACGCCATCAAATAAGTATTGCTCATCTTCTATACCATCTCTGAGACGAATGTCCAAAGATTGCAAAATTAAAGAACAAATAAGCAATATTGATTATGTAATTTCCTCGGCAAAAATACATAGATAATGGAAAACAACCAGAAAACTTAACAAATCCGGAAAAGAAGAAACAAGTTCAAAGACTTCAGATGAAATGATGGTGTTCATCAAATCGTGCAACTTCTAGCATATAAAATGTAGAATAGATCGAATCAAGAGATTGGCCTTTTTAATAGCTTAATTTTCACTATGAAGAACCTCCTTGATGAGCCTATCAAAGTTTATATAAGATGATCCCCCAACATCAGTAGCTCTTTCTGCCTTTTGTTTCCATTCTTGAGCCTTCATCCTCATTTGCTTACCTTTCTCCCCTTTCATCATTTCCTTAAGCAGCGATGAAACTTCGTCGTGCTTCACATCAAGATTGATTTCCATCCCAATCCCCCATATAGTGCACGCGCAGTGGCAATTCGTTTGTTGGTCAGCATTGAAAGGCCAACAGATCACAGGCACACCACCACATATAGCTTCTGTCATAGAGTTCCAACCACAATGTGTCAAAAATGCACCAACAGCAGGATGGCCTAGGACCTTCTCCTGAGCACACCAGCTCACTAGCAATCCTCTATCCTTAGTCTCCTCCAGAAATTCTTCGGACAACATTGCCGGTCCATCTTTCACGACATCAGGTCTAATAATCCATAAAAATGGCTGCTTACTATCCGCAATCCCCCAAGCCAGTTCTTGAAAGTGCTGGCTTGACATTACTGCCACACATCCATAGTTCACGTACAAAACAGACTCAGGTTCTCTGCTATCTAGCCACTCGAAAACTTTTGCTTCCTGCTTCCATAAACTTGGATTGAGTGACTCAGATAGGCTTTTTGGGACATGCTTTTGTTCTAGCAAGGAAAGAGGCCCAATTGAATAAATGTTTGGAAAATTGAATTTAGATATGACAGCTTGTAAGGCTTCTTGCTCAAATTCCTCAAAGTTGTTGAAAATTAAGGCACGAGCTTTTAGACAATCCTCTACTTCTTCTCTCATAAAATGGAACATGATGTCATTGGGATCGGTTGTTCTGAAAAAGCTTGGAAGGTCCTTCAGGCGTATGTTATTGCCCATACCAGTGATCCAATCAACAGGGGTATCAAGAGTTCCATCAGTGAGATAGTCGTCATCTGCAAAACGAATTTGTTCTTCGATATTCACTCCAAAAAAAGATTACCAGATAAAATGAAAATGAAAATACAACAAATATTATATGTTTTAAATGGATTAGTGTAATAGTTACTTACTTTTAAATGGAAAAATCCTTCTTTTGATGAGTTCGGGGTAATGCAAATATCCAATGAAGGAGAAAGCAGAAGAAGTAAATAATGCAACCCCAGGAAGGCCCAAAGCCTCAGCAGCTCTAATAGCAAAGTTCATAACTCCATCAGCAATTATGCATGAAATAGGAGGCACATCGGGCGGAGAAGCATTCTTATTAAGCCTGTCCAAGAGCTCTTTGAAAGGACCAAAACAAGTTTTTCTTAATGAATCACATACCAGAGGAACATTTTGTGTTGCATCTGGATTTGATGGTGGCGGCGTTCCATCAGGTATAGTCTCAAACCTGAAATCAGGCAAGCCCTTTACAGAATCAGGGCCATTTAATCGGATTAAGCGGTTGTAATTGAACTCTGTGTGGACAAAAGTGATATGGAAGCCTCTAGAATGCAAGAGCTTGGCAAATCTCATGACAGGGTTAACATGGCCTTGTGCTGGCCACGGGACCAGAACAGCATGAGGTTTTGTAGTACTCGTTTCCATTTTGGGGATCCAAGTTCTTGTTTAATCCCTGCCCAATGTGTGGCATCTTTATGTATGATGTATCCCATTTCATTTCAAGTGAATTTCAACAATTATTTCTCATTTCATCTGCATTTGAATTTCATTTCTAATTTTCTATTTTCTGCCATCCAATGATCCAAACAGGTCATGACAGGTCATTTTGAAGATGGGCACATCAAAGTTTTTTTTTTTTTTCATCTAACTACAACTTAAGAAACAACTGGGAGTTTGGTACCATCAAAATTCAAATAAATATCAGTCTCACTTCCCAATTAATATTTTTAAAAAAACAAAAGCTAATACAGAATAGACCTTCCCCTATTAGAGCCTGTCCGGCTCTACCATATATAAATAAATGCACTGCACTGATGAGTGATCACACACCAGAACCTCGTGTGGCTTTCCCCCACCAAAACCAATGGAGAGTACTCTGGTAGTTATAGCCTTAGCATGGCTAGCAGCAATGGCCTTTATCTTAAAGAAAATTCGTGAACGAAATCCCAAAAAAAGAATTCCACCTGGTCCAAAACCATGGCCTATTGTTGGCAATTTACACCAGCTTGGTACCCTCCCACATATATCTCTTCACTTTTTAGCCAAAAAGTATGGAGAAATTATGCAGGTAAAATATGGTTCCGGCACAGTTGTGGTTGCTTCATCGCCCAAAATGGCAGAACAATTCCTAAAGACACATGATCATGTGTTTGCCTCTAGGCCTCCTCTGGCTTCTGGCAAATACACTGGTTACAATTACCAGGACATGACATGGGCGCCTTATGGACCACACTGGCGAAAAGCACGCAAAGTTTACCTAACAGAGCTATTCACTCCCAAAAGGCTTGATTCCTTCCAATATATTCGTGTTGAGGAAAGGCGTAAATTCCTTTCCGGACTTTACGCTCAGAGAGGAAATCCAGTGGTGCTCAAAAACCATATCAGGATTTATACCCTCTCCAGCATAAGCAGGGTGGTATTAAGCGACAAGTACTTCAGTGACCACAAAACTGACACTTCACTTGTGTCAATAAGTGAGTTTCATGAGATGATAGATGAGTGGATGGTGCTTAATGGTGTACTCAATATTGGCGACTGGATACCGTGGCTGCGTATCTTTGACCTGCAGGGATTTGTTAAGCGAATGAAGGCTTTGAATGACAAGTTCGAAGCTTTTCACAACTACGTGCTTGCTGATCACAAGGCCAAGAAGGAATTAGCAGGCAAGAATTTTGTTCCTAAAGACATGGTAGATGTGTTGCTGCAGTTCTCTGACGAGGATACTGATCCTGAGGCTAAGCTCACCATGGAAGCTGTCAAGGCTTTAGTCCATGTTAGTATTACATTCTTATTCTTAATTTCAAGGTTAAATAATATTTCCTCTACATAATCTTTATTTTCTCTGTTAGTACGTAGTAGTACATTTTTTATATTTATATACATATTATATTCATTAGGCTTGCTTGTGTTTAATGGTACCAATTACATTCTAATTAATTATTTCTTGCTGTCCTAAATTATATTATATTAGGACCTAATGCCTGGTGGCACAGACACGTCTGGAGTCACAATGGAATGGGCAATTCATGAACTTCTTAGACACCCCCGAGTCCTTACGAAGTTAAGGGAAGAGCTTGACAGAGTAATTGGTCGAGAAAGATGGGTGCAAGAAAATGATTTCCCCCAAATGCCTTACTTAGAGGCTATTATTAAGGAGACATTGAGGTTACATCCACTCTCACCGTTGCTAGCACCACATTTCGCACTTGAGGATTGCAATGTAGCAGGTTATGACATAGCTAAAGGAACAACTGTCCTGATAAATACATGGAGCATAGGGAGGCACCCTGACCACTGGGATGATCCTTATGAATTCAAGCCGGAAAGGTTTTTGCAGGGCAGGGAAATAAGTATGATGGGACAGGATTTCACCCTGTTGCCATTTGGCTCGGGCCGAAGAAGGTGCCCTGGCTACAACCTCGGACTTAGACTTGTTCGAACAACAGTTGCCAATGTGTTCCATGGTTTCAATTGGAAATTTCCCGAGGGTATGAAACCTGAAGATATATGCATGGTGGAACGCTATGGTCTGACTACGTGTCCTGAAGTCCCGGTTACCGTTATCCCGGAACCTCGACTTCCAATCCACCTCTATAAGTGATTGTATTTCATTTGTTTCTGTCCTGTGTTTCTGTCTGTGGTTTAGACCTTATTATTGTCATGGACTTTACTAATCATGAATAAAATAATTCGTCTTGGAATAAAAAGATTGTACCGTAGACGACCATTGTGGCATTAGATTTTGACTCTCTTCCAGTGGGACATTCTTGTCCTCAGTTGAATTATTACACAGAGGACAGAGCACAAGTCTGAAATGTGCATACCTTTTCTGATTAATAAGTCCTTAGTATGTAATCTTTACTTGCAGACCAACCAGAGTACAACAACATGTTTGGTAATGGTTTTTGGAAATCAAACAACCTTATACCAGTTCACTTTAGATCCTTTAATTTGGTTCTCATCAGTTCTCTCCAGCACTTCTGAGTAAACTTGCCATTTAAACCTTCCACTCAGTCTTATCAGGCTGCTGCTGATTCAACTGAAAATTTCCCAAGCAAATTAACCTCAATCTCCATATATAAGGGTCCCAAGGGATGCCAATTATCAAACTAGATATATGTAGAGATGCCAATCCCAATATTTTGACTAGTGAAGCTCTAAACTTCACCCTTTAGTTCCCAGAGCTTCTTGATTGTCCATTTGCCCAAAGGCGTGTCGAAAAAGATCTATCTCTTAATATAAAGTATAGTATGAATCCATTTGCCCAAAGGTTGTTAACTTGAGAGACACAGCCCATATGTGCTTTTGTCATTGAGGACTTGTTCCATTCTTTCACTCTTTTAAGTCCTAATTCACCCTTCTGCTTTGGTAGGCATACATCTGTCCATTTAACTTTAGCTTTAGTGCTGCTAACTTGGTTGAGTTGGCCATTCTCTTAGTAAGAGAGGTATCAAGTCTTGGGTTCAAGTCGTGGTGTTACTAGGGCATGTTTGGTATTCTATTAAAAAACTATTTTTATTTTTCAAAAGCAAAAAAACAAGTTTTAGTCAAGAAAACATGTTTGGTAGACTATTTTCAAAAAGAGTTTTTAGAAGAAAATTAAAAAACGTGCCTATTTTTAAAAATGATAAAACATCGTTTTTCTCTTTTTTTTTTTTACACTTCCTTCTTTCTTAACTGTCATCATTTTTTAAATTAAAAAACTATTTTCAAATTTCATACCAAACAAGTTTTCAAATTTTAAAAATTGATTTTGAAAACTCATATTTAAAAAAAAAATCTTCATTTTTGAAAAAAAAATTTGAGTAGGATACCAAACAGGCCCTAACTTTCCACACGCCTATAACTTGTAACTTGTACTACTAACAATATACTTTGTATCTCCTTTGAACCAAAAAAAACCTTTAACTTTAATGTGGCTTTGACCATCCCAGAGAAAATTTCTCATCATTTCTCAACATTTTGCATTGCATCTCTTTGTATAATATACAGAACACTTTGAATCAGTTGTAATCTGCCGCTATAATTTAATGAAGAGTTTGTCCAATCTTGGATTCTCTTGGTCATCCTAGAGATACATATGTTCAGACTTCATTAGGATTTATTTGATAGCTGTAACTTGTAAGAGCTCCCACATTAGAATAAAATTATTTATTTATTGTTTTAGTAAATATGGAAACAACCATTCATAAAATGAGGTCAGCCTGAACATAGGATCACTATGCTAATTTAATTTTGCATGGAACAACAACAAAGTTTACTATGTTAGTTTGACTTTGCAGCACATTGTTAATTTTCCACTCATTTCTTGATTCGATCTTCTTGTAGTTGTAAATATGCAGTCTTTTTTGGCTGGTTTGATTACATCCAGAGCTGCAGCTTTTGCATTAAGATTAAGAGTTAATTACACTTACACCCCTTGAGATTTATCGTCTTTTCACATACACCCCCTGAGATTTCAACAATTACACATACACCCCCTGAGATTTCAAAACTGTTGCATATAATCTCCTATAGTGAGACGAAAAATGATGAAAAATTATGCAAAAAAGCATGCTAAGGGTTGAAATGGCCTAATAAGATTACTCAAGGTGTAAGGTCCAACCCCAATACAAATATTTTCTTTTTTGTTTATTTATTTTTTTCGCATATAGGGGTTATATGCAATAGTTTTGAAACCTCAGGAGATGTATGTGTAATTTTTGAAACACCAAGGAATGTTTGTGAAAACACGATAAACCTCAGGGGGTGTATGTATAATTAACTCTTAAGATTAATAACAAAAGCAGCCTTTGAGAATTCTACAGATGGTCTTGTAAAGGGAGCTAGTATGTGAATATATGCTAATCATTTTATTGCTTTCTAGGATTTTATAGAATTTGTAATCATTTTTTGCATAATGACTTTGGATGTGACTTGATTGTGTTTTTGGAGTTTAGGTTGTATCCTTGTGAGGCATAGGAATGAATCTTAATCATAGAAGCTATAACCAATCTAATAATGATCACGTTGGATCAGATATAGTTGATAAGAGAGTACATTGATCGAGCTCAATGAATAGAGACCAAAATCCATAACAACGATCAAAGAGAAATCCCTGTGGTAGCATGCATGTTACTTTTGTAGTGCCTGAACACTATCATTAATTTATTACAGGACTGATTCAAGATGGCCGGAGCTTGTCTTTGCATGGCATCGTAATCAGTATTCACGATTCGCCACACACAATATCCAAAGCAAGTTGGAGGAACCGAAGCAAGTTGTCAGTCTCACACAAGTTGGGTTCTGCCCATCCAGGAACCGAAGCAAAAACCAATTATTGGAGGTCATTCCCCTCTTTTGGTGCACTGTTTGTTGTCCGTTTTTGCCCCTTTGCTGGATTGTCTAACACTCTAACCCACAAGATCTCTTTTTTAAGATAGAGTACAAATCTTCTTTGATTCTGTTCCAATCACTTGCTGCTGTGATATTTGTCTTCTTTTCTGTGCATGTTGCCATGATTGATCTCAATTGAGCAGTCACCCATGTCTTGTGAAATGGAAAAGAAGGGCTATCAAGCATCAAACCCAAATCTTGGTTGGGAATGTTTTGATGCCTCTCCGCCCAACGTAAAGTAACTCCAAAAAGTGACTCAGCTATTCTCATTATTCTTATCTCATTCTACAGCTGTCCACCACTAAAGCTAGCTCACATACAACTATCTACCTACTCCCAAAAGGCAAATTATTCTCAGCCACACAACAAAGGAAAAGGCTGAATATAAAAAATGAAGGGACAAGGCATTTGAGAGGACGACAATCAAACCCCAACACAAACCCCCAAAAGGTACTCTATGTTTGGGCCAATTATCTGGAGTTGTAGATGTCTGATTTGAATGATCTTTATATGGTTATAAAGATGAGATGTATAGCTTTAAACCAAGTATAAGTTTGTTAAATTTGGTGGAGTTTTGATGGGTCCAAAGTCGGGCCAGAGTTGAGATAAAACAGGGTCCTTAATTGACACAAAATAAAAGTATGTGTCCTTCATTAACACGAATCAAAATTAATGTCCTGAAATGAAATAACCATCAAAGTATGTATCCTGTTTGTAAATTTTTCCCTTTTTACTTTGATATGTCGACCAAATTAGCATTACACTTGGGATCAGTTGTAATCTTCCGACATAACTTAATGAAGAGTTTGTCCAATCTTGGATTCTCTTGGTCATCTTAGAGATACATACGTTCAGACTTCATTAGGATTTCTTTGATAGCTGTAACTTATAAGAGCTCCCACATTAGAATAAAATTATTTATTTATTGTTTTAGTAAATATAGAAACAACCATTCATAAAATGAGGTCAGCCTGAACATAGGATCACTATGCTAATTTAATTTTGCATGGAACAACAATAAAGTTTACTATGTTAATTTGACTTTGCAGTACATTGTTTTCCACTCATTTCTTGATTCTTCTTGTGGTTGTAAATATGCAGTCTTTCCTGGCTGGTTTGGTTACATCCGGAGCTGCAACTTCTGTATTAAGATTAATAACAAAAGCAACCTTTGAGAATTCTACAGATGGTCTTCGAAATGGAGCTAGTATGTGAATATATGCTAATCATTTTATTACTTTCTAGGATTTTATAAAGTTGTAATCATTTTTTCTTGTGATGCATAATGATTTTGGATGTAACCTGATTATGTTTTTGAGTTTAGATTGTATCCTTGTGAGGCATAGGAATGAATCTTAATCATAAAAGTTATAACCAATCTAATAATGATGAGGTTGGATCAGATATAGTTGATAAGAAAGTACATTGATCAAGCTCAATGAATAGAGACCAAAATCCATAACAATGATGAAAGAGAAATCCCTGTGGTAGCATGCATGTTACTTTTGCAGTTTTCCACGTAGTGTTTGGGCCCATCTTTTTTGTAGTGCCTGAACACTGTTATTAATTTATTACAGGACCACAAATGATTCAAGATGGCCGGAGCTTGTCTTTGCATGGCATCCTAATCAGTAATCACGATTCGCCAATATCCAAAGCAAGTTGGAGGAACCGAAGCAAGTTGTCAGTCTCACACAATTGGGTTCTGCCCTTCCAGGAACCGAAGCAAAAACCAATTATTGGAGGTCATCCCCTCTTTGGTGCACTGTTTGTTGTCCGTTTTCGCCCCTTTGCTGGATTGTCTAACATTCTAACCCACAAGATCTCTTTTTTAAGATAGAGCACAAATCTTCTTTGATTCTGTTCCAATCACTTGCTGCTGTGATATGTGTCTTCTTTTCTGTGCATGTTGCCATGATTGATCTCAATTGAGCAGTCACCCATGTGACTGCTGGGGATGGGTGACTGCGGGATCAAAAATCTGCATCAATAATACAAGCCAATCAAGACATGACAAGTAAGATGCAGAATTATCTCCATAATATTAATTGTCTTCTTTTCTTAGCATGTTGCCATGATTGATGATCTCAATTGAGCAGTCACCCATGTGCCTGGGTAAAGCTGGTCATATGATTCATTTAACTATTTCATGAACCACATCTATTGATCAGTACTCATCAAAAAATCAAGTCCAAGCCAGCCAAACAAGACATGATATTAATGCTCTCATTGAAAGCAACTACGTACATAGGAAATTACACACTCCTCAACTTAAACTTGATTATCTAAACAAGGCCGGCCATGAACAAGGCAATGCCTGGGGATCAATAATCTTCATCTATAATAGTTTTTTAAATATCTTTGTGCAATCCTCATTTTTTAAAACAAATAAATAACAATACATACATTTGGAATAGGAAGAGAACAAACTATCTATTTATATTAAAATACAGATCTGGTCTCTCTCACTCCCCCTTCTCTCTCTCCTCTGCACCATGTCTTCCTATTCATAAATCACAATCTTAGAAAACCCCAACCCGAATCACAAGCAATCAAAGACCCGCCCCCTCAGGTCCTCCACGACTGCAATTTTTTTTTCCTTTTTGAATTGAATCTCCTTAGTTGTGGTTGTCTTGGATTTTTTTAAAATATGCTTTGTACAGATATGCAATCTTCATCCATAATTTTTAAATAAACAAATCCATTAACAAGAAAAATGTTAGTTCTGGGTGTGCTAGTAATAGTACTAGTGCTGCTTGATTACAAATTCTTCATTATTGTGCTGCAACATGATTTCAAATATCTTTCACTTTTTTATTCTTACTTTGATATGCTGACCAAATTAGCATTCTTTACTCCTGATTTTTTGTCTTTGTATAGATGCGTATGCAGAACAGATTAGTAATCTTTGCTATCTTCTTTGGACAACCCCATAAGCTGTAAACTTGAACAAGTGTGATGGCTTACTGTTGATGCTAAAAAATGGTAGAGCAGTCAACGTCGAGTCGAACCACGTAGGCCCGTTGACCCACCACTGAGCGGATGACACGTCGAAGTGGGGCAGGAACGGGTAGCTGGGTCCGACTGGTGTGTAATGAGAGAGAATGATATCCAGAGCACCCTGCGCAAGTACACAAAAGTGAGCGGGAAGGGCACCGGTGTGGTGCCGGCCAAAGCTCCTCCGACGCTCAAGTCAGTGTTCAGAGAGATCTGAGAGCAGAGTGAGTGAATAGTATAATAATGATTTCAGTTGTCCTTTTGTGACAAGAAGGTACCTCTTTTATAGTACCTTTGGAAGAGTGTCAACCAATCCGGCGAAGACACGTGTCCTTTGTGGTGACTTGCACTGTACGAGCGCCACGTGTCACCGGTCTCGAGGATCCGAGTGAGTTGACACGGGTCGGGGGCCCAGGAGGCTTGAGCTTGGGAGGCCGGAGCCTAAGAGGCCGGGGCCCAGGGGGCCGGAGCCTATGAGGCCGGAGCCTAGTAGATCATGGGCTAGGAGCCCAAGAAGGGCTTAGTCTTTTGGGTCTAGGCCCAAACAGCATGGTGTTAGGCCTTGTGTGACTTGTCGTTATGCCGAGATGATTAGTCATACGAACAGAAGTCCCCCAAGTTTCCGAGCAAAAGATACTTCTTGGTTGGGAACTTTGCACACAAAGAAGTCCGAGCAGAACGACAAGTGTCCACATAGTTGTTCTTGCTTAAGATACTGTCTAGAAGTCCCCCAAGTTCCTTAGCAAGAAAAGCTGTACTGCAGGAAAGCTTGGGGGTTACATATGAAAGATGGTTTTTTTTTTTTTTTTTTGAAATTTCTGATCACCCTGTATTCCGAGCAGTAGACCCTGTATCAATTTTTTTTTTTTTTTTTTTTTTGGAATTTTTGATCACCCTGTATTCCGAGCAGTAGACCCTGGATGTAATCCCAGTAAACCTCGTCCGACTTTAATGGTGGAATGTTGCCTTCTGTAAAGAAGATTGTAGAATTACAGTGTATAGCTCAGATATAAAATACCCACCCTCAGTCTCACACTGGAGTACTGTAGACATATTTTGGAGAGAGAGAGAGTTGATATTAAAAACAACTCAAAGAGGCGGCTGGGTTTTTGAAATAGAACAAGAAAGCTGCTCGGGTGGGAGTTGGGAGGGGAGGGCTCGGGCCGGAAAAGTTGGAGTGGCTGGGGCTTGCTCGGGTCGTGAAGGAGGAGCTCGGGTCGAGGGGATTTCGGCGCGGGTCGGAAGAGAAAGGGCGAGCTCGGGTTAGGTAGAGTAGGGCTCGGATCGGACTGAGGGGAGCGAGGGAGTGCTCGGGTCGGAGGTGGCTGAGTGTTCGGGTCGGCGGGTCGGACTGCAGTTGAGGTTGGCGGCGGCTCGGAAGGCAACCGAAAGAGAGATCGAGCTCGGGTCAGGTGGGCTCGGGCCGGAGGAGCGCTGCACAGGCCGGATCGGGCTCGGGCTTGGCTATGCAGTGCTCGGGTCGGGGAAGGGAAGCTCGGGTCGGTTGCTTGCAGCAGTGGGCTGCTCGGGGCGGGTGTGTGCAGCCGCGGTGTGCAGGGGGCTCGAGTGGAGTTTGTGCGGATCCGGGCAGTCCGAGCAGTAGTGCTCGGGTCGGATCTTGTGAGTGCTTGTACGGCTCGGGTGTGTCTGGAGGGGTGGCGGCTCGGCCTTGGCGCGATGGTGATGGGCTCGGGCCGGACCTGAACGCGGGCTCGGGTGGAGGTGCTCGGCTTGGTTTGCTGCTCGGGGTAGTGGCTGGTCAGCGCGGGCAGCAGCACCGGGGGGGCTGTTTTGTGCCCGGATTGGTGGTGTGCGCGGGGGCGCGTGGGGCTGCCCGGGTGCAGCCGCGTTGGAGGTGGTGCTGCATCGGGCTTGATTTTCACGTTTTGAGGTAGGTAATTCAAATAGAAATTTTTCTACCCACTTGATATATTGATTGTGCCTTTGAAAAAATTGAGAACTTTGAGAAGTTGTGGTCGTCCAGCCGGAGGCGGACCTTGGAATTCTATTTGGGAATTTTGTGGATAATGTGAGTAGGGGCAGGTGGAGGTGCAAGTGGGTATGAGCCGTGCCGAGCACTGGGTGGGCAACATGCCTTCATTCTTTTTTTGACTATGTAATTTATTGAGTGTTGTGTTTTTGGCTAGGTATTGAGGAGACAAGATAAGTGGGTCGGAACCCGTCTGAGCCGGTGGAGCCGCTGAATACAGGTAAAGGCTTGTGTTTTTATTGCTTGTATGCTTGAATTGATATTGTGAATATTTGCTTTGATAAATGATTGGTGGCTGAGCATGTGAAAAAGGTGATAGGGTGAACGTTCCCAAATTGGGGGTAGAAGAGCACATATAGGGGGGGTGGGAAACCAGTATTGATCTGATATGTCCATGGTGTTGTCTTGGATGGGCAGGTGTGCTGAGGTCGGACATTTCATGGCTTCCTCAGATGAGAACAGTTCTACAGATGAGGGAGAGTCTGATCGGGCGTCCACAAGTGATGGGACGCCGATGAGGCCCAAGATGCCCCGACCCCGGATGGGGTGTGGAAATATGGGGGTGGGCAAAGTGCTCAAGACCATCCAGGAGAGCTTGTCCATGGTGATGGGAAGTGAGGGAAAAGGCTCTGGTAGTGAGGACAGCGATGATGAAGAGACGCCCACCAGTTGTGGTGATGTGGGTAGGCGCATTGTACCTAAGACATACTGGTCCGTGGATGGGTTGTGTGAGAACAGGATGACGGAGGAGGACCTTGAAAAATTGAGGGTGGAGTTCCACATTCCCGATTATATCCATCTGAGCCTCCCGGGAGAGGGTGATGTCTTGAGTGACCCGCCAGAGGGGCATATTTTGTGTTTTGCCAAGAGTTTCCACCATGGGTTTAGGCTTCCTCTCCACCCCTATTTCCAGTATATGTTGAGGAAGTTAGGGATTGCACCAGCTCAGCTGACGCCCAATAGTTGGAGAACATTAATTGGGCTGTATGTATTGTTCCGAGATGAGGGGTATGATGCCCCGAATATGGCTCAATTCTCAAACTTGTTTGAGATTAAGTCGAGCCCCCAATTGCGAGGGTGGATGTACTGCTCGCAGTTGGCAAACGGGCAGTTCACGGATGGTACGACTCGCCAAATACAGGTGGGCCACCCGGACGCTCATAAGGAATGGAAGAAAAAATGGTTTTTCGCGAGTGGAGCCTGGGAATTCGGCCGGAGTGATAGGATGACCACGTATAGAGTGCCAACGAATTTCCACATAATAGGTTGCCTGGCTGAGCCGATGCATTGGTCTATGTACACTTGGATTATTAGCTGATGTTATGCTCATACTAATAGTAGTCTTTTGTTGTTTGATTGGGCAGGGGGTGAGTGGGAGAGACTTCCATTGTCGGAGGGTAGCGCGGAAGAGGTGCGAAGAGTGCTTAGCCGACCTGCTCGAAAGTTGAGCGCTGCCTACCTCTTGTCTCCTGAAAAGTTAGCCAAGTACGGCTTCGGAGTCCCAGGTGAGCTTCTGTACTTCCCCTCTTGGAGTATTAGTTGATGAGATAATAATTTGTGCTCATTGAATTTTATTTTGGTCTTTCAGTGAAGATGGCCAACACGAAGAAAACAAGTAGACCGGTTGGTCATGCCCCGCCTGCCCAGAGGAGAATGATGATGGGGGCACTGTTGGCTGGGGGTGGCTCGTCCCAGGGGAATGCAAGTAGAGGTGCAACGGTGCCCGGGGGTATGAGGCATAGTGGGTCTACCAACACCCAGGTTCCGAAGGCGGCTTCTCCCGGGAGGAAAAGGAAGACGGGGTTAGATACGGCCGAGCCCGGGAGAGAGGGCAAGAGGGCAGCCACAGCCACTGCGTCTGATCCAGTCCCAGAGGAGGATCGTCTGGCACAGCAAGCAGTGACAGACTTTGGAGGATCCCTGAAGAAGGGGAGGGATGACCGGGTGATTGGCGATGAGGTTGAGCCACTATCCGTCTTGCAGCGGGCCTTCTCCGAGCAGTCCCAGGTAAGGGAAAGCGGTATATGTTGATGAGATGTCCAAAGTTTAAACTTTATAGCTTGTGATAACACTTTCGTGGCATTCGACCTGGCAGGCACTGTTCTTCACTTATCAGGCACATGTTAGTGTCCTGGCCACGGTGGAGAAGATGAAGGACGAGATGTCGAGCTTCGTGGTGTGGAAGGACAGAGCGCTCTCAGCCGAGGAGAAGGTCGGTACCCTGGTTGCCCAGAACCAGGCGTTGCAGGCCAGGAAGGAGGCAGACCAGGCTAGGCAGGAGTTGGAGCAGAGCGGGCAGGAGCTGAGCCAAGCCAAGCAAGAGGCGGACCAGGCTAGGCAGGAGTTGGACAATGAGTACAACAGCGGCTATGCCATGGGCTTTGGCGATTGCAAATTGGAGCTCGAGGAGATGTGCCCTGACTTTGACTGGGACCGCGTGCGTGGTCTGCTAGGGGCTGGCAACGAAGTGCCTGGCAACATCCCGGAGGAAGGTGCCCAGGAGGTAGAGCATGGGGACAGAGCATCCCCAGTTGGAGAGCGTGATATGGGAGAGGATCCCAAATAGGCATCTGTTGCACTTATGGCCCGGGGGCAGGGGTGGGCGGACCATTACCCTATTTTGGTTTGAGTTGTATGGTCGGGTCGGATGTGGCCCGTGCCAACTTGCAAACTCTTTTGATTATTAAGTTTTGTACTTATTGTTATTTGGATGATTTGGAGGGTGTCCGACCCGTTATGGGGTAGGATGCCCTTCTTTTGAATACATGGTATTACAGGATTTTATCGAATGCATGGTACTTAGTTTCCCTTGGATGCATGAAATTGATTTTCCCGTGAATGCATGGTACTTAATTTCCCTTGAATGCATTTGCCATAGCCGCGCCCTGAATGTATGGTACTTGGCTTCCCTTGAATGCATGGGGCGGATATGGGCAGGGTCGGATGTCTGATGGCCCGGGGGTCCATACAGCCAATTAACACTTTGAATAAAAATGAAGAAAAAAACGAGTCCGTGGTAGGACTTGTATTTATTGAAAGTGATAACATAGATAAAATTGAAAAAAGTCCCCGGGGGGTACAGCATTTGTCTACTTGTAAAAGTAGCGGAGGTGCTCGGCGTGCCAAGGGTGGCCGAGTTCCTTGCCAGTTGTGGCGCGGAGCCTGTATGTGCCTGGGCGGATGACTTCAATGATTTCATACGGTCCTTCCCAATTAGGTTTTAGAGCACCCGTTTTGGCCAAGGTAGTGCTGCGCAGGACCCAGTCCCCCACTCGGAAGTGGCGAGGCTTAACTTTAGAATTGTAGTATCGGGTAGCCCGTTGCTGGTAGGCGTACTTGTGTAGCTCAGCCTGGGCCCGATGCTCTTCAGCGAGGTCAAGACTGAGGGCTAGCTGGTCAGCATTGTGCTCAGGCTGAAATGTATCGAGGCGGTAAGAGGCAAGCCCGACCTCAACTGGGATGACGGCTTCAGAAGCAAAGGCCAAAGAAAAGGGGGTTTCCCCGGTCGAGGATCGACAGGTCGTCCGGTAGGACCATAAGACTTCGGGTAGGAGGTCATGCCACTTTCCCTTCTTTGCATCAAGCTTGGTCTTCAAGGTATGTTTAATGGTCTTGTTGACTGCCTCGACCTGCCCGTTGGCCTGAGGATGACCAGGAGAGGCAAAGAAGACCTTGATGTTGAATGCGGAGCAAAATGACTTGAACTCTTTGTTGTCAAACTGCTTGCCATTGTCAGTGATAATGGCGTAAGGGAGACCAAAGCGGCAAATTATGTTCTTCCATACAAAGCTCTTGATGGTCTGGGTGGTTGCCTTTGCCAAGGGCTCGGCCTCTGCCCACTTAGTGAAGTAGTCCACTGCGACGACTGCCATTTTGACCTTGCCCTTCCCCTCAGTCATTGGTCCGATTAAGTCAATGCCCCATTGGGCAAAGGGCCAAGGACTGTTCATGGTAGTTAGGGGCTCGGGTGGTTGGTGCGGAAAAGTTGCAAATTTTTGGCACTTTATGCATTTCTGGGTGAGCTTCCTTGCATCAGCGCGGAGGGTCGGCCAATAATAGCCTTGGCGAATGGCCTTGTGGGCTAAAGAGTGGGCCCCTGCATGATTGCCACAGACCCCTTCATGGATCTCTCGGAGGATATAGTCGCCTTGTTCGGGGGTAAGGCAGCGCAAGTATGGCAGGGAGAAACCCCGCTTGTACAACTTGTCGTTAATAATGGTGTACCGGGAAGCTCTATGGCGAAGGCGCCGAGCCTCAGCCTTGTCCGCGGATGGGTTCCCGTGCTTAAGAAATACAAGGAGAGGGTCCATCCAACTAGCTTGTTGCGCAGATTGGCAGACTTCCATAACATCAATGCTGCGCTGAGGTAAGAACTCAACTGGGACAGACCTTCCGGCTTCATGGTCAACTGCCGAGGCAAGGCGAGCTAGGGCATCCGCCCTCTCATTGTCCGCCCTAGGGATTTGTATGAGCTGGTATGCTGAGAATTGATTGAGTAGGCTTTGAACTTTGGTGAAGTAAGCGGCCATGCGCTCACCCTTGGTCTGGTATTCATGCGTGACCTGGTTCACCACAAGTTGAGAATCGCTGTAGATTCGGAGTTGCTCGACGTCCATATGTAGTGCCAAAGATAAACCGGCGATGAGGGCCTCATATTCAGCCTCATTGTTGGATGCCTGGAAGCCGAATCGAAGAGCATACTCAATGGTGGTCTGGTCAGGGGCGATCAAAACGAGTCCGGCTCCACTGCCCTGTTGATTAGAAGACCCATCAACATATAAAGACCAGATTGGGCGATCCGGTCTGATTGCCGGAGTAGAAGAAGTTGGTGGGTCGGTGGTCGACACAATGGCGGAGGAGGGCTCAACCTCAGGTAGGAAGGTAGACTCTGAATGAAGTCTGCAATGGCTTGTCCCTTGATCGCGGGCCGGGGGCGGTAGGAAATGTCAAATTCGCTCAGCTCAATGGACCATTTGATAAGCCGGCCAGAGACCTCAGGCCGCTGCAATACTTGCCTAAGTGGTTGATTGGTGAGAACCACGATAGGATGAGCCTGGAAATATGGGCGGAGGCGCCGGGCTGATGTGACCAAGGCAAGGGCTAATTTTTCTATCTCTGGATACCTGGTCTCAGCATCTTGCAGGGCCTTGCTGGTATAGTACACCGGGTGCTCAACCCTATCCTCAAGTCGAATTAGGACTGAGCTGGTGGCTGTCAGGGAAACGGACAAGTAGAGGAGTAGCTCTTCCCTTGGCTCGGGTTTAGAAAGTAGAGGTGATTTGCCCATGTACTCCTTTAGATCTTGGAAGGCCTTCTCACACTCCGGAGTCCAGTCAATGTATTTTGTCCGAGCCTTAAGGGTTTTGAAGAATGGGGCGCAACAGTCGGTGGCCTTGGATATGAATCGTGTCAAGGCGGCGACCCTGCCCGTTATGCTCTGCACTTCCTTCTGAGTCCTGGGAGATTGCATATCGATCAAGGCTTTGATTTTTTCGGGGTTGGCCTCGATCCCCCTTTGGCTTACCATGAAGCCAAGGAATTTTCCCGAAAATACGCCGAACGTGCACTTGGCAGGGTTCAGGCGCATTTGGTACTTCTTGAGCACGGAAAACATCTCAGAAAGTTTGTTAACGTGGTCCTCCGCCCGGACACTCTTGACAAGCATGTCGTCCACATAGACCTCCATGGACTTACCAATATATTCTGAAAAAATGGAGTTGACCAAACGCTGGTAGGTGGCCCCGGCATTTTTGAGTCCGAAAGGCATGACTTTGTAACAATATAGGCCCCTGTCAGTAATGAAGGCAATATGGTCCTGGTCGGAGCTGTGCATAAGGATTTGGTTATAGCCGGAGTAGGCGTCCATGAAACTAAGGAATGCATGGCCTGCTGTGGCATCAACCAGTTGGTCAATGCGAGGAAGAGGAAAACTATCCTTGGGGCAGGCCTTGTTGAGGTCGGTGAAGTCGACGCACATCCGCCACTTGCCATTTGATTTTTTGACCATCACAACATTGGCCAGCCAATCCGGGTAGGAAACCTCGCGGATGAAACCAATTTTCTGTAACTTGTCGACTTCGTCCTTCATAGCAGCATAGATTTCGGGCTTGTACTGCCTGCGCTTTTGGCGGACGGGGCGGTGCCGCGGGTTAAGACTTAGGCGATGGGAGATCACCTCCGGAGAGATCCCAGGCATGTCATCATAGGACCAGGCAAAGACTTCAGCATTGGCACGAAGGAAGTTGATGAGTTCGTCTCGGAGAGCAATACTAAGCTGGGTTCCGACCCGTACCTTGCGGTCCGGGTAGGCAGGTGAGATGAGAACTTCTTCCACATGATTGTCATCTGGTTGGGCAATAGCTCTGAAAGATGAATCACGAGGATCTTCGGGAGGATCCGGGGTGGGGCAGGTGGGGGAGACAGAAACAGCCATAGAGGGCATGGCCTCTTTCTTCTTCTTGACGGAAGTCGTATAGCAGGACCTGGCTGACACCTGGTTGCCTTTGACTACCCCCGTGCCACATGGGGTCGGGAACTTGATCAAAAGCAAGTGAGTGGAAATCATAACCTTCAGTTGGTTAAAGGCTGGTCGTCCCAGGATGACGTTGTACGCTGTGGGGCAGTCGACCACCAAAAACTGAGTGGTTGTGGTAGCGGACGAAGGATACCTCCCAAGGGTGAGTGGAAGGTAGATCCCGCCAAGAGGGGTGACCATATCGCCCGAAAAGCTAAGTAAAGGAGCGACCGACCGGTCAAGCCTCTCTTGGTCAATCCCAAGAGCTGTGAAGGCGGAGGCGAAGAGGATGTTGACGGAGCTACCACAATCGACAAGGATCCGAGCCACATCAAAATTAGCTATGGTGGCTTCAATGACCAAGGGGTCATCGTGTGGGAAGATCAAATCACGTTCCTCTTCCTCAGCAAAGGAAATGGGCGACCACCCGAGCTTAGGAATCTTTTTTCCACGGTGGAAGTCTACAGCCATAACGCCGGAGCATTGCTGAGCACTTCGGGCGTATTCCTTCCTAGCCCTGTTGGAGTTGCCAGCAAGGGTCGGGCCCCCGCAGATGGTATTGACCCGCCCCCGTCGTTGTCCTTCGGTCTTGGCCTTCTCGGTGGCCTCCTTGTCTATAAAGCCATCCAATTTTCCTTCCTGTACCAAAGTTTCTATTGCCTCCTTAAAGGCTCTGCATGCCTCGGTGTCATGGCCATGGTCATTATGATAAAGGCAAAAGAAGTTCTTGTTGGCCCGGTACCGTGTTTGTGGTGGGCGGGGTGGGAGCTTGGGAAGGATGTCCTTGATCTGAGGATACAATTCTGTATAAGTAACAGTGAGAATTGTATAGACTTTGAACTTGGAGGCGTAGGATGTCTGATAAGTTTCCTCCCTTCGTTGTCCTCCACCTCTACCATCACCAAATTGCTTCTTGGTGAATTTACTGAACTTTTTCCCGGACCCCCCATGCTGGTTACCTGAGTAGGGCTTGGGCTGGGGTGGCACTATGATGGCCTGGTCGGTACTTGGGCGATCCACGGTGGGCGGCTTCGTCCCATATGTTTTGAATTCCGCAGTAGCATAGGCAATGGCCTCTTGCATAAGTTCTTTGTAGGTGCGCGGATTGCGGCGGTTGAGTTCAAACAAGAAGTCCCCCTCTAGGAGACCACCCTTGAAAGCAGCGAAGGCTACCTTCTCATCACAGTCGCGACACCGGGATCGTTCTAGCTGAAATCGAGTGATGTATTCCCGGAGGGATTCCCTGCTGCCCTGTCGGACTCGAGTCAGGTCATCCGTGGTGTAGATTCTATCGGTCTGGATGATATACTGGCCTAGGAAGAGCTCTCGGAGCTCGTTGAAACAATCAACCGAGCCCGGAGGAAGTTGGTAGAACCAGTCCCTTGCACTGCCAGAGAGGGTGGAAGGGAAGATTCGACACTTCGTAATGTCATCAGCACCTTTAGATTCCAGAGCGGATCTGAAACTCATGAGGTGGTCATATGGGTCTTCCTTCCCTGTGTATGGAGTGATCTTGGGAGGTCGGACGTCGCCAACCGGAGGAGTGGATAGGATGCGAGCTGTGAAAGGTCCAGGCAGCTCCCTTGTTTCTAAAGATGGGTGCCCACCACGACTTCCCCCCTCCACTCTTCTCAGGCGCTCACTGATGTCCATGAGAAGTTGTTGGAGTTGGTCTGGTGGAAGAGAACCGCTGTTACCGGAGTCAGCGACTTGTTCACTTGTGAAAGTGTCATCTTCTGCGCGGCGCCCAGCCGAGAAAACCTGCTCTTCTCCCCGTCGTCGCTTGGGACGAGGAGCCTGCTCTTCCCCCAAGTCTTGGGGACGCGGGTGGGATTCGTCCCGGTTCGTCCGCTGCTCTTCTCGCCGAGAGTGGTTGTCATCGAGCAGATGACGACAGTCCCGATAAATGTGGAACTCCTCAGAGCGGGTAGGATGCTCGCCAGATCGAGCCCGGCCGACCGGGTGGATAAGTCTCTTTTGGAAACCTGGGGGTGGATGGCTACCTTGCCCTACATCCAATTGGCGGGGAACATTTTGGTCCCTTCGGGGGGGGTCCCTCATCTCACCAATCCGGAGAGTGGTGCGTTCGTCCCTGTCATGGGGGTTCCTCCTCTCACCACTCCGGGGAGTGGTATGTTCTTCCCTGTCGCGGAGGAGTCGCTCATACAGCTGTGTTGCACCTTTTTGGAGGTCAAGCTGTTCCTGGGTTCGTTGGAGCTGAGCCTCCAATCGCTGGATGTACTCCTCCTGATCAGATTCGGCAGTCTTCTTGCCTCGCTTGTCAACCAGCGGGGTGTTGTCGACTTGTTCGAGGATAGGGCCTCCGTCAGACATTGTGAGGGTCGGAAGCTCGGAAGCTAGGAAGCTCGGAAGCTAGGAAGCTCGGAAGCTCGGAAGGTTTTTGCACTTCAACTGAGGGTAGAGAATTCAATGGGGAAAAGTTGTAACTTTCCCACAGACGGCGCCAAACTGTTGATGCTAAAAAATGGTAGAGCAGTCAACGTCGAGTCGAACCACGTAGGCCCGTTGACCCACCACTGAGCGGATGACACGTCGAAGTGGGGCAGGAACGGGTAGCTGGGTCCGACTGGTGTGTAATGAGAGAGAATAATATCCAGAGCACCCTGCGCAAGTACACAAAAGTGAGCGGGAAGGGCACCGGTGTGGTGCCGGCCAAAGCTCCTCCGACGCTCAAGTCAGTGTTCAGAGAGATCTGAGAGCAGAGTGAGTGAATAGTATAATAATGATTTCAGTTGTCCTTTTGTGACAAGAAGGTACCTCTTTTATAGTACCTTTGGAAAAGTGTCAACCAATCCGGCGATGACACGTGTCCTTTGTGGTGACTTGCACTGTACGAGCGCCACGTGTCACCGGTCTCGAGGATCCGAGTGAGTTGACACGGGTCGGGGGCCCAGGAGGCTTGAGCTTGGGAGGCCGGAGCCTAAGAGGCCGGGGCCCAGGGGGCCGGAGCCTATGAGGCCGGAGCCTAGTAGATCATGGGCTAGGAGCCCAAGAAGGGCTTAGTCTTTTGGGTCTAGGCCCAAACAGCATGGTGTTAGGCCTTGTGTGACTTATCGTTATGCCGAGATGATTAGTCATACGAACACTTACAAAGCTAGCAAGCAACTCATTTTCAATGAGTGCTTCAACTGTTTACCCTCCATAGGAGCAGATTAATCAATTCAATCACATAAGCTTAGAAGTAAAATAGAAGTCCTTTTCAAAAGCACTTATTAGCATATTAAGCATAAATGAATAGTAATTGTGTCGTACATATGTTTACATTGAAGTTCTCCCTGAGATAATATACACCGTAAAATACTCTAGGTAAATGGTAAAACTGTAAACTTAATATAGAAAATCTATTATAAAAATAAGCCATAAACCCCAAGATCTTGAACCTCATGATTTTCATAAAAAACTTAATGCGTAAATTTAATTAAGCGATACATACCTGGTTCCATAAGAGCAACTTTAAGAAAAGCAAGATAAATTCCTTGAACAATATTAACCTGAATTTGGCTTTGATCATCCACTCTCTACAACTCTTTAGCTATGTCTTTCAATGGGGCTAGACTAACCTTAATTATGAGTGTGTTGGGTGTTGAGAGAGCAGGGCCAACAACCTATTCATAGATAACCTTATGATAAAATCCTACCCATTAAGAGCTATATTAGAATTATCACTCCTTATCCTAATCCTGATAGGCTTAGGCTTTATCCTTTTCAAAAGCTCTTATTAGGTTATTAAGCATAAATGAGTAGTAATTGTGTCGTACATATGTTTGCATTGAAGTTCTCCTTGAGATAATATATATGCATCGTAAAATATTATACTCTAGGTAAATGGTAAATTAACATCATCTAAATGTGGTTAAGACTGGGGGCAAGGTACAAAAACTGGACAAAAATTATGTTCATACAATGCGAAGAGATTACATCCAGTAAAGAACAAATGTTGAATTCAGATCATACAAGCCAATCAAGACATGACAAGTAAGATGCAGAATTATCTCCATAATATTTCACATACCTTTTGTAGCAGAAAACAAAAATTCAAGAAAAAAAGCAGAAAATCGGAGGAAAAAGTTTTCTTAAAATGAACAAAACAAAAAGAAGAGGAAAAAAGAGCGCACATAAACAAACCTGCAATAGGCCACAGGGAAGGCTTGGAATCGCAATTGCGCTCTCGAAGCATTTTTGTTGTTGGATTTGCAAGAAAATAGCGTATAATAACAAAAAGAAATCATGAATCAAAAAAGAGGGAGAGAGAGAGGGGTACCGACAATGGCGTCAAAATCAGAGATAGCAACATACGCTCCTAATTTAAAATCGCATACGCTCCTTTTGTTCTAGTGTACCTAGCACTAATCAGCCTTTTTCGGCACCGACGACACCATTTGAGACCTTAGTCGTCGTTGATTATCTCTCCAGGCTCTAGAAAGAGAAAAATCAAGAATTTAACAATAAAAAAATTAAGGGCCCGTTTGGCATTGCTTCTTAGAAGCACTTTTATTTAGTAACGCTGTTATTAGAAACGCTTATATTAAGAAGCACATATAAATTTTTACAAAACTTTTAAGTTGTTCATGCAAAAGCACTTGAAAGTGCTAGGAAGCACCTGACAGGTGTTTCTCAAAAAACCCCTTAAAAGCGCTTTTATAACTCAGAAGCACTTCTATTTATTTTTGTCAAACGCTACCAAAAGTTCTTTTACTAATTTGAAAGTGTTTTTGACAATTCTAAAAGAAGTGCCATGGATGACACAAAACGACGTCGTTTTGAGTGACTGAAGGGGCTGGACTCAAAACGATGTCATTTTGACTGAAGGTTTGAATTTCAAATTTGCAATTCAATCTTCACGAGTACACGATTAGTTTGAAAGTAAGATTAGAATGATGGATGTAATTATAAAAGGAGTTCGATTAAGGGGCTCTACTTGTGGGCCCCCTACTTTTCTTGGGTGTTTGATAGTCACTACTATGAAACAGGTCTTTCTTGGCGAACAGTACTGGCGAATTATCTCTGTCCGCCAGCAATGCTCAAATAGTCTTGGCAGATCCATTAGTCTGACATAAATTCTCTGACGTGGCGGATTAAACCGCTAGGAACAAATTTCCTGGCAGGTTAAACCGACATGAATGCTTAAGCGGGAAAACTCTCACACAGGAAAAGTCCCGCTAGTGGCCAAACTCAATCCTGTTGGATTGGGCCGCCAGCACATGTATATTTTTATTTAATCCTGGCGGTCCAAACCGCTAGAATAGGTCATAATCTAAATGAAATTTCATTTCTTCTTCTTCGCCCCTCTGTGCCGCTCCTCATCTTTTTTCTTCTTCAATCTTTCCTCGCCGCAAACAAGTGCAAACGCTTTTGTTTTTCTTCTTATTTTCTTCATCTTATTTTCCCTTCGTTTTTACTTCAAAATAAGAGGGGTTCTTGTGTGAGTCTCTTGATTCTTTGTTCATTTATGGGTCTTCTAATTAAATTTAATATTTAGTTTTTGTGTTTTATTTTGCAGGCCAACCCAAGGATTCACTTTGATGCAATAGATCAGATCGAATACTTTTTGATTTGGCAACAAGGTTTTTCTATAACAAGATTTTGATTTGGCTGAGGGTTTTTTTCAAATCTATTTTTCTTTGGTGTTTGTCCATTTAGGAGTGGTGAAGTTTCTATCCAAGTCGCTCTCCAACCCGAATTCGAAAACTTCGACAGTGGAGAAGGTTCTGAAGCTACTCGAAACGGTGTCGTCGGTGAAGGAGTTTTCTCCCCTCTTATCCTTTAATTTGTAACCAAATGAATAAAAAAGTGAAAAAAATCAATATAGTTCAAGTAAGAGGAAAAATTATCTCTATAACATTTCATATACCTTTCTCACATCAAATGATTTTCTAACCATAGTAAACGCCTCCTTCATTAGCAGTGAACAACCTGCAGATAATGAAAGATAATTGTGGAGGGAAAAATTCTCATAGCCAATGCCGAACTAGACAACAGCGCCTCACGGTCAGTTCGGCCACCCTCCGGTCTACTTCTTGGCAGTTTTGACTCCTGCACTTCAAGAAAAGTGAGCTCGTCTGGCGACCATGGACTATCTGATACTTAAGTTAGCCTTTAGAGAGAGAGAGAGAGAGAGAGAGAGAGAGAGAGAGAGAGAGAGAGAGAGAGAGAGAGAGAGAGAGAGAATATGTATCTCTACCCAAATGTATATGCTCAAGTTAAAATGTTCGAACCCTTTACTTGAGGATCGTTCCTCCTTTTATAGGTGAAGTACTCCTGCCACCCGCGGGACTATTCTATCCCATTTGCAGGGTAGGTTGGCCACCTAGGAGAATGGCTCTGACACCTCTAGTGGTGTCCTTTCTTTTGACCTCTGGGTCTTGTCTGATGTGATTGCGCTTGCTCTTTTGCAAGCGGCTAACATCAAGGTGGCTTGACTAAGACTTGCCTCAGATCTTGTCTCCTGTACTATCCACCAGTGTAATGACACGTGGCCAAGCATTTAATGTGTAAGACCCTAAAATTTTTGCGTATTTTATTTTTCGGTTTGCTAAGTTTTATTCTTAGAATTGACAAATTTTTATGAAGTCCAAGTGACTAAGGTTAGACCTTAGTAGTGTAGATCTTGTTTTTCTGAGTTTAACGATGTGTGTTTCGTTGAAATTGGAGTTCGAATGAGGGAGTTACGAATTATTGAAGTTGGGTAATTATTTTAGGCTATTATTTGATTTTTTGGAATATTATTTGAAAAAGTTGGATTTTTCATAAAAGTTTTGGAGATCAAAATAATATTTTGAGACCATAGATAATTAGTACTCAGTCTTACGAGTCCGTAGGAAATTTCAGAAGATTTTTCGAAGCTCAGGTGTATTTTTGATGAATTTTTTAAGTTGGGAGAATTTAGAAAAATTTGAATTGTTGAAAAGGTGCTTACGGGGACTGACATGCTGACGTGGCGAGACATTTCCAATTACATTCTATCCATATGTTGTACAATTACATTCATTCATAACGCAGTAAAGCTTCAGTTGTTTTTTTGATGATTCACCTTTTTTCTTTTGGATGTGAAATGTAAAGGTTGTAGCTAGAGGATTATAGCTTAGTATCTTTTTCTCTTTCTTTTTTTATGTTCTCTAAAATTTTTTGAAAATACCATGAATTCAATTTTGTACAAGTTATTGAAAAACGAAACAAGGATAATAATGACGAAAATGAATGTTATTATATTTTCTCTCCTTGTGACGTCCTACAACACCATCAAGGAGGTAATATTATGATTGCTTTCGGGATATTACCATAAATGAGATTCAAAAAGGGTGTGTCATCGTCACAAGCTAGTCACAACTTCCAAATTCTAATAAAAATTGGACAAGAAATGTAATCACCAAGGCGAGCACTTTTACCTCTGGCTGCATAAGTTTGTGCTCTGGCAGTAAGTCAGTCACAGTGGCCATAAAATGAAGTTCATTTTCCTTATAAAAGATAAAACAAGAATTAATAAAGTTCGTAGTACCCAACTAAACCAGTCAGTCCTTGCCATTTTAAAATCGATCTAGTACTATATAAGGCTAGCTATGTTGCTAGGAACGAGTATGAAACATTGCAACACTGGTTCACAATAATTTGAATTGTGAACCTTGTTGCACAAAGCTTTGTTTGATAACATATATAATGGCATTCGCTAACACCACATCCACATCCACTGTATCCACATCCACTGCATTCACTAACATCTCATCCACCTTTTCCTCGGCCATCTTGATAGCATTGGCAGTTTTAACACTTGCGCTACGTAAGTTAAATCTGCTGCTAGGTTACCAAAAAAAACAACCGAAACGAGGAGGCCGAGGTCCAGTACTTCCTCCAGGGCCTAAACCCTTGCCTATCATTGGGTGCCTACATTGGATGGTCGGTAACAAACCGGCATTCCGATGGATACATAGAATGATGGATAAAATGAACACTGAAATTGCATGCATCCGTCTTGGGAGAGTTCATGTCATTACTGTTACTTCTCCTGAAGTGGGACAAGAGTTCTTGCTTAGGCAAGACAGCACTTTTTCCTCAAGACCTGTTCACATGTCCACAGAATTACCAACCTATGGCTACTTGACAGTAGCTCTAACACCTTACGGCAATCAATGGAAGAAGATGAGGAGAGTCGTCACCAGGGAGGTGCTTTCTGCTCAAAGGCACCGTTGGCTTCAAGATAAAAGAATGGAAGAAGCTGATCACCTTACTCGTTGCGTGTATACTTTGTGCAACGTTGACAAGGGTGGCATAGTGAACGTACGCACTGTGGCACAACATTATTGTGGAAATGTGATTAGGAAATTGATGCTTAACAAAAGATCCTTCGGAAAAGGAATGGTAGATGGTGGGCCAGGTCCGGAGGAAATAGAGCATGTTGATTCGCTTTTCAAAATTCTCGGATATATAAATGCATTTAGCATATCAGATTACCTACCATGGTTGCGACGATTTGATTTAGACGGTCACGAAGATATCCTCCGCAATGCTCTGGAACGTATAAAAAAATACAATGATCCCGTCATTGATGAAAGGATTCACTTGTGGAGAAATGGGATAAAGAAAAAGAGTGAGGAGGCTCAAGACATTCTGGATGTTCTAATTCAGCTTACTGACCCCTCAACCGGGGCTCCATTATTAACATCTTCAGAAATCAAGGCGCAAATTCTTGTAAGAACACTTTCCTTTTCTTTCCAAACCCCTGCTCAAGCTCTCAAACTTTTGCTCTCTATTAAGTAATTAATTTTTTTTATTGCATTTTTACTTAATTAATAGTATTAAAAAATATTATATACTACGTACATTAATTTGAAATATATATTTTACCACTTCGAATTAAGAAAGCTATTTAAAAGGATTACGTGAGTAACGTGACATGACATCTTTAATATATTTAATTTGTTAAATTTTACATGCAGGACCTAATGTTGGCCGCAGTAGACAATCCATCACATGCTACTGAATGGGCACTTGCAGAGATGATAAATGAACCTAAGATACTCCAAAGGGCAGTAGAAGAATTAGACCAAGTGGTTGGAAGGGACAGACTTGTCCAAGAATCAGATTTGCCCAAGTTGAACTACGTCAAGGCATGCGCAAGAGAGGCTTTTAGGCTCCATCCAGTTTCAGCTTTCAATGTTCCACATGTATCTACTGCAGATGCCAATGTTGCTGGCTACTTTATTCCAAAAGGTAGTCATGTGTTAATAAGTCGTCTTAGCCTTGGTCGAAACCCCAAAATTTGGAAAGAGCCCCTACAGTTCAAGCCCGAGCGCCACCTTAATCCTGATGGCTCTGAAGTGGTTCTTGTTGATCCAAAATTAGGTTTGTTGTCATTTAGTACTGGAAGACGTGGATGTCCAGGTGTCCTACTCGGTTCTACCATGACCACTATGTTGTTGGCCAGACTTCTTCATGGATTCACTTGGACTACCCCACCTAAGGTGTCAAGCAGCAGCTTAGTTGAATCGGAGCACGATCTTACTCTTTCTAAGCCACTACTCGGGCTTGCAAAACCAAGGTTGCCCAAGAATGTGTATCCTACTCCTTAAGAAACTATTTCATTTTGTTTTTTTTCATTGTTTTGTTTGCCAATAACACCCCGAGGGGGTAAGGGGTTCACTACTAGAATAACACCCAGTACTATCTGATATCAAGTGACAGTTATGGGGCAATCACCTTCGCTCTTTCATTGGTGACTCTTGTTGCACTGGTTTGCTTTTATTTGCTATAGTAATCGATAGTCAGATCCAATTGGATTATATAATTGTATTGTGCCAATAATTTCAATAAAGTGCCTGATTATCAAAGCCATTGTAATTATATAAGTTTATTTATATTTTGTACTTATCAAGAAATGGCTGGATTCGATGGGTCCATTACTCATTTACTGACAAATCTAGGCGTTGTTCCTTGTCCAAAATGCCCCTCTTGACAGGACCGCCCTTGCGTGCCACCTTGGAACCCAAGGTGATCCTGTGGGGTCCAACACCAACAAGGTATTGGGTCCACTTGTCTTAAAATTCTTGTGATCAATATAGAGAAGTTAATATAAGTAGAGAATTCTACCGAAAATTTTGGCAGCATCTCCCCTATAAATTGGACAATCCCACCTGTAAAACAATTGAAATTCACACTTCTATACCAACAACCAACCCCAACCGCAATCCAACAGGGTCTCCTTCACCAAGTATTCAGAGCATAACTAATAAGGATTTACAATCACTAGTCATTTTTATAAATACAAGAAGCACTTTGATGCCACAATTCCAATAGAGTGGAGATGAGAAACTCAAATGCCTCGACGTGGTGTGACCTTAGCAATCTCTAATACCTAGGGGAAAACGTTAAAACCAAAACGTGACAAAATAATCTCAATGAGTGGACAAAAATAAAGTTTAAAACATTTTTCTTAAAATTATCTTGTAAAATTGCTCATTTTTCCTTGAGCTCATTTTCTTTTGAAAACATCCAGTTTTAAAACCATTTCACAAACTTGTTTCGAAACCTCCTGAAAACTGCTGCTGTGCTCAAGGTATGAGAAATACATGTGAACATGAAACACTTATGAATTTTCAATAGCATGCCATGCATTTTGTTCAATGATCAATCATGTACTTCATGGTAACTAAATTTATAACTGAAAGTAAAAAAAATGCTAATACGTTTTGCTTAAAAAAAAAAAAAAAAAGCCTAGCCCAAAATGACGTTGTTTTAGAGCCAAGAATTAAAAAAAAAAATTGTTAGAGTAAAACTAACAAACAGCAGCCCGATTAAATTATCCCATAATCATTCACCATTAATCCCCAATTCCCATTTTCTCAAACCCTAACCCGGCCCTTATCCAGCCCCATCTGATGCCGCCCCACCCGCCTGCAAGTCGCCGCCGGCTAGCCTCCGAGATATAACTTTTACACTATGACCTCTGGGATAAAATTTTTGGATCCGCCACTGACTATGACAACAATTTTTTTTATCTATAAGGGAATTGCTAGTCTAAAGGATTGAAACCAGGACTTGACTCTTAAGTCTCAAGCCTTTAAACTTGGAAGGTGAACCACTTGCATTAGAGGTCAGATTGGCATTCACAAAGCAATTTAGCATTTGGTAACACCTGTTTCTTTACACAAAGCAATCCCAAAGCCCCTGCTTTTAGAAATTAAGTGCCTTCTCATCGACTTTGCCTCAATGCAATGCTGCATAAAACGCACCCTATTTTTGGTTTTAAAAAAAAAAAGGCAGTACGTAACTAGCCCATACTAAGGGCTTGTTTGATAGTGCCTTTACAATAAGGTTTAAAAGCGCTTTCAAATAGTCAAAAACACTTTTGCTTATATTTAGCAAAAAAAATAAGAGCTTTTGGATTCTAAAAGCATTTGGAAGCACTTCTGGGTGAAGCACCTACCAAATGTTTCCTTAGGAAGCGCTTCCAAGTATATTAACAAGAAGCACTTAAATTTTTTTCAAAAAAATCTATGAATTTCTAATAAAAACGCTTCTAGTGAAACCGCTACTGATCAAAAGCGCTTCCTATAGAAGCACTCCCAAACAAGCCCTAAAAGTGCTTCTCCTGGTTCAATTGTGTCAATATGCTAAGAAGTTCCCTAGCTTATAATTTTCTTTGAGATGGAGTAAAGCCAGAAGTCCAGGCCAATAAAATAAAGAATTAATTACCCTAAACTACCTTTTACTTATTGTTTTTACTCTCTAGTGCACCAATTAATTTTATTTAATAACAAGGTAAGATGCATCTAGCTGTTTTTTGTCTTTCTCTTTCTTCACTCTTCACCTTCATCTTCTCTCTTTCTCCCCCCACTTGTCTCTGTTCTCTTTCCTCTTCATCATCTTCTTGTTCTTCTTGTTCTTCTTCTTCGCAGAGCAAACACCTTCGGGACGAACACCACCACCACGAGCAGCACTGCTGTCAATGGCCTTGAAAATCTCAGCGCCGACCAAGAAGCAATGGATCTGCTCCGAGCTTGATCGAAGCCTTTTAGATCTACTCCGACCACTCTAGCTTCTCCTTGATTGGGCATGGTCACAGCTCGTGGTAGACTCCTACTTTGATTTCTTATTAGTAGTAGGTTCTTGATTTTTTTTGTTTAGTTCAGTTTCTGGAACTGCAAGTGAACTGAAACTGTAGAAACTGTAATTTCTGGAACTGCAAATGAACTGAAACTGCAGCTTCTTTATAGTAGTAGGTTCTTGATTTTTTTTGTTTAGTTCAGTTTTTGAAACTGCAGAAATTGTTTCTGGAACTGCAAGTGAACTGAAACTGCAAAAACTATAATTTCTATAACTGCAAATGAACTGAAACTGCAGTTTATTAAAGTTGCGGACTTGCAGTTTCAGTTTCCGTTTTTTGGTGATGCGTTGATGCTGGTATTTTGGAAGATGTCTGCATGTTATGTTTTTGTTATGTCTATTTTAGGATGGTATTTTGGGATCTAGTGGTGGTGGTGTGGTGTCTGCATGGTATTTTGGGATCTAGTAGTAGTGTGGTGTCCGCAAATGAAGAATGAGTTTGTGGTAGTTGGACCGCAAAGGAAGAATGAGGCTTTAGGTGGTTTTGGTTAATAAAATTAGATGACAGTACTTATATATTAATGGACTATAAAATAAAATTAATTTGGATTCCATTTTATTGTCGTCATACTAAAAGGCTAAACAGTTCGTTGACATAGTGCTTCGACTTTCAATTGCACTTTCAGTTCAATTCTAATTTCGGAAACAAGTCCAATAAGTGGTAATTAAGAAGAATAGATCGACTAATTAAGCACTTATCATATCCTCAGATTCTTGAAGACCTTGTCCATCACTTGTCGCGGTTTGCACATGACCACCAAGGGGTTGGCTCTGGGCATTGCGAGTCCTGTGCCTTCAACCAAATCAGCTTTCTCTGCATTAACTCTATCCCATTCAAAGCTCTGAATCAAAGAACCCAAAGCCGATCCCACCACAAGTTGTCCCAGCCCAGCCCCAGGGCAAACCCTCCTTCCCATCCCGAATGGCAATAATTTATGCGCTTCAATTTCTCTACCTTCAAATCTCTCAGGCCTGAAGCAGTTGGGTTCATCCCACACCTCAGGGTCTCTATGAACGGCCCAGGCGTTGGCCAATATAATCGTGCCGCGTGGCACGTCGTATCCCCCTAGTTTACAATCTTGGGATGATTCATGCGGGAGTACCAATGGAAGTGGAGGGAACAATCTGAAAGTCTCGGAAACTATGCAGTTAAGGTAATGTAACTTTGATAAATCTTCTTCTTTGACCAATCGCTCAAATCCAACGTGAGTGTCAATCTCATCTCTAGCCTTCTTCAACACCTCGGGATAGTTGACCAAAAGAGACATTGCCCATTCTATTGTTGTTTCTGATGTGTTGGTGCCTCCAATTAGCGTCACCTGTATGGAATGGATCACAAATTCAAAAAACACAAAATTACGTATTTAGCAATTAAGTTCCAATATATGAAAATTAATTATCTTTTCACAAATTCCCTTACTTTAACCCATATCCCAATTAAAAAATAAAAAAGTGCTCCTATTTCCACACACGTGTCCTATTTTTCCATCCACCCTATAATTTTACCCATTTTTAAATTTTAAGAAATAATAATTCTCTTTTTTCACCCACCCAATTTCTTCCTCTATATTTCTTTCTTCCATAAACCCTAAACTCTATTCACCCACCAAATTTTGAACCCATATACAACCTCATACATACTCCTAGGTCAGATAGGAAGAGAGTGAGAGAGGAGGGGGCAGAGTTAAATCAGCCTATAAGAGAAGAAATCAAACAAAAAAATTAAAAAACTAAAGGGGATTTGGGAATATGAATGATGGAGACAAAATTAGATATTGGAAACAATATTTTAGAGTTAGATTGTGTAATCTCTATAAAAGAAAAAAAAAATTATTGTTCATGAATCCAAAGTGGTTTTCCTTATATATTAAAGTGTGGAAGATGAAGAGAAAATTAAATGAGTTTAGGTGGGTGTAGAGAAGTGGGTGGGTAAAGTATCTTTTTGTTTATATAAGTCTTTAGAGGTTATTTCGCAAAAATTAAATAAGTGATTAATATTTTTATGAAGTGGTGGGTGAAAAAATAGGACATAGGGGTGAAACTAGAAGCAATCAAAAAAAAAATTTTCTAACCCACATAATTTTAGGGGTAAAAGGGAAAAGTAATACCAACTACCCACTTTCTGATCTACTCTTTCACCCTCCAGTTATCGACTCTTTTGCTAAAAGAGCAAAATTTCGTACCAATCCAAAAACGTACTGTCGATGCATAAATCAAAATATATATGAATTAATTAATTCTTAAAAGAAACATATATACAAAACACTTACTAGTACGAGCCCTTTGATGATCTCATCCGTGTAATAATCTGGTTTTGATTGTTGCAAGGAAAGCAAGTGATCGATCATGGTATCATTACTATTGCATTGGCGACGCTCATTTACTAGACCTTGCAAGAAGTTATCCATCTTCTTACTAATAATGGACATGTTCTTCTCGATTCCCTTGTAATCTATCCAGCGTAAAAGTGGCAAGTAATCTCCAGCATTGGATGCACCTGAAAGCTTGAAAGCGGCACTTATAAGCTCCTGAAATTGCTTTGCCTCGTCCTTGTTCTGGATGCCTACTTCGCCATAGTACCTCTTTCCAGCCACCATTCTGGTTATGTTATTAAAAGTCAGCTCACAGAGCTTCCATCTTAATTGAACTCTGGTAAAGCCGCCGCCACTGGATGTAGACATCTTATAGAGACTAGACAGTAAATGCTTAATTTCCTCTTGTCGAATGGAAAGATACATGTTGAGGCGACCAGGGGAGAAAATTTCAACCGAACACAGGCGACGGAGATTGCGCCAGTGATCACCATAGGAGGCTGAAACAAGGGCAGTATAATTGTAGCCCAAGTGCCTGTGCAGGGTCAGATGAGGACGATTCGCGAAAACGGAATCGTTCTTGGTGAAGCATTCCTCGACAGCGGTTGGTGATGATGCTACAACAGCAAGGCGTGAGCCGAGGCGGAGGGAGAAGATTGGACCATGTTTGAGCGAGAGCTTGTGAAGGGTTCTATGTAAGGGATTTTCCAGGAGATGGAGGTGCCCAAAGAATGGACGAGCTCCAGGTGGACAAGGTGGGAGTTTTGGTGATCTTGCTCTTGTGTGAAACAACAACTTGTACACCACCATAGCTGCTATCAAAGTTGAAAAGAGAGATACGTATAACCATTTGGGTTCCATGCTTGCTTGAATTAATGTCTTCGGAAACATTTTTCGGATTAATTGTTCAAGTGGCTCGAGGTTGAACAACAACGCACTGGTATAAAAACATCAGGCAGGTTGTCTATTAATATTTTCAGAGAATGTGGTTAAAACGATTTATCAGGATCAGTTTGAATCCTACCGCCCCCAGTTTCAGTTAATTAATTAAAAATTTAATTAAACACAAGGTAATGGTGAGCCTATACAAGTTTTAAGCCCAGTGGGCTTTCACTTGAGGAGACGTGTCAGAAAATGTGGTTAAAAACCTTAGACTGATTCTTGACAAATATAGCTATGATTTAAAAATCGTGAAAGAAGATCATAAGGTCCATTGATTTTAACTACTAAATTTCAATAACTTTTTAGTTTAGATACCAAAATTAAATAGTATTTTAAATTAGGAACTAGTTGAAAAGTCAAACAAAATAATAAAGTAAAAGGTATTAGAATTTATAAATATTACATTACATGCTACTACAATAAAAAAATAAAAATAATATTATTTCACAAATATTATATTAATTTATACTATATTGTATTAAAAAATATATATCAATCCAGTTACAACTTAACTGTGACTGTCTTGGTAAATTAAAAGAGACAACTCACGCCACTATACTATGTATTATTTTGAGTAAAAGTATTGTTTTGATCTCTATTTATACTATATTGTAGTATAATTTCTCTAAAACAAATTTAATTAAGTCACAACTTAATTGTGACTGTTTCACAACTTAGATGTCTTAGATGTGACTGTCATTCAATCACAACTAAATTTGAGGTTGCGAGTGTCGTACAGTCACAACTAAATGTGAAGTTGAGACTGCATTAGCAAATTTTCAAGATAATATAAAAGCCTCAAAGGCAATTTTGTCAAAACTTTATAAATTTTAACTAACACCCATTATATGTGGGCCAAAAGACAAAAATGTCAAATGGAAAAAGCTCAAATCAAAGGGGCCAACATGTTTGTGACCAAATCTAAAAAACTACATTTAAATTTAATAGTTCAATTGAAATATTATATGGTCTTCATGCTATACCAAAAAATTATTAAGATTTGGTATTTAATCATAATTTTCTAAAGATTATATGTCTATACAAAGATATTTAAAAAAATTATGGATAAATATTATTGGTCCCTTGTAAGGATACCGTATGATCATGTGGGGATGACCTCCAATAATTTGCAATCTCAATAAATTATAAAAATCCTTGAATTCTGGGTTTTTTTTTTTTTTTTAATGATCAGGTGGGAATGAGCAGGATCTTGTGGCATGGCTTGGTGAATGATGCTTTGCATGTGATTTGTGGATAGACTTGCTCTGTTTGTGTTTGTTGTGTTTATGGTTTATGCTTCTTAGCGTTAGCTCCTTTGTTGGGCTTGTTAATTTACTCCTAACCTAAGAAGTACATAAACTTCAATTAGGTCATCGTGTCCGTATTGAACACATATCGAACATTTGGATACCCTAACACGCTTTGGACACTGTGTTGGAGTGACGTAGAATGTCTAGTTATGGAGTACAGGGACTGAGCTAAGCATCAAAAGTCCAATTATGCGGGCCGTAAGGGATAGCTGTTGTAGGACTCTTTGTAGTCTGGCAAACTTCTTTTGGAATTGTTTGCGGCTCAAGATTCCTATTTCGGCAATTCCCGAGATTTTTGTTATTTAGGATTTTCTTTAATAATCAGCTTGTTATTTAGTTGGATTTTGTTACCTTATTAGTAATTTTTGAGGTTTATAGTATTTACCCTAATTGGAGGCAAATGCTCTAGCTAAACTCTATATAAGCTATGTTTTGGCACTTAAGCCACCATCCTTGCGATTTAGTCGATATGTTAGCCTTAAATCTCTATAACTTGAATCATTAAATATTTTGTCTTTGTCCTTGTCCTTGTCCTGGCAATATATATATATACAGGCTTCTTCAATTGAGGTATACCTCAACTTATTAATGTTGAGGTATGCCCTATTGGGGCCCACACGAGTCGTTTTGTGTCGATCCGAACCGTTCATTTTTTACATCTCCATTGATAGATCATCTTTGCAAAAAATTAGCTAAATCGAGGTTCAAATAAATGGACGAACCAAATATTTTCGATGAAACCGTCCATTTATTTGATCAAAGTTAGATAGGCAAATGATTTTCGATTTGACTAATTTTTTGCAAGGATGATCTATCAATGGAGATGTAGAAATGAACGGTTCGGATCGACACAAAACGACTCGTGTGGGTCCTAATAGGGTATACCTCAACATAAATAAGTTGAGGTATACCTCAATAGAAGGAGCCTGTATATATATGTCGATATGTTAGCCTTGATTGGCAAATTAATTTATTTTCATATGGAGCTATAATTGTAAGAGTTGGTGGACTTAATGAATATGTCCCATGAGAAATTGACAGCACAAAATACATTATATGGATGGAACATAAGACAACCTATGATTGAAGTTCTAATGATTTGGCCTAGGAGAAGGGCTTCTAAGTATTTGTCATGGTATTTATTGTGTATTGTTTTATTTCATGGAATATCACTAATTTTATGCTCCATATATTTATTGTGTATAGTTTATGTTGGTATAATATAATATACTATTATTTATTTATATTTAAGATTCAAAACTTTATTTGATTTTAAATATTTTGTCAGTTTAATTCAACAGTTACAACCTTTCACTAAGGGATAACTTCGGATGGGTCTAATCCAACAGTCATGACTCTTTAAAGAGGCATGTAGATTTCTATTAATAAAAATCTCATCAGACAGAAGAAAATAACGTTCTGCACTTGTCTTTTATTTTGTCTTTCATCATCCTCTTCCATATCCTACTCTCTCAACTCTCATACTCTATTCTTTGGACAATCAATATTGACTTGGCAACCGGTTTGCCGTTTGATGTGCATAGCGGATCAGACATCTGTGAGTTCATTGGGTTGTATCTTGGAGTTGTAGGCGACCGCCATAACCTGCACGTAGGGAGGCGTCTACGGCTTTAGATTGTTATTTTTATAGTAATTAATAATTATATATCAAAATATATAAATATATCTAAGTAAATCAATTAATAGAAGTATTGAAATCAAGAAGTATAAATCAGTTAATAGACAAGATGAAAGATTCTGGCACGCAGTAAGGATCATTGGAATGCTTTAGAAAGAGTATTTCAGTATCTAAGAGGAACATTACATTTTTCTTTATGTTTATAGAGGTTTTCCTAATGTAGTAGAAGGGTACACTGACGAAAATTGGATTACTGATAGCTCTGATGTAAAATCAACTTTTGGATATGTAATTATTTTGGGTGGAGCAGCTATTTTTTGGGGATCTAAGAAGCAAACTATAATTTCTAGAAGTACCATGGAATCTGAACTTATAGCTTTTGATACTGCATGCATTGAGGCTGAATGGATTAAGAATTTTTTGCTAGACATACCATTGGTTAGAAAACCCATACCTACTTTTTCAATACATTGGGACAATAAAACAGTGATAGAGTTGGTAAAGCAGACACATACAAATAAGAAAATGAATAGACATATTTAAGTTAGATATAAATCTGTGAGGAGCTTGTTGAATAAAGAAGTTGTATCTTTAGATTATGTTAAGTCTGAAAAAAATATTGTTGATCAGTTGACTTAAGGTTTATCTAGGAATACAGTCCTAGATTTGTCGAGGGGGATGGGTTTAAACCTATAAGAAAGTCACCTGGGGAGGAAACTCAACCTTTGTGATTAGAGATCCCATGAAGAAGGTTCAATGGGTAGAAACAATCCATACTACATAACTTACTTTCCAGCACTCTAAAAATTGGAGATTTAATTTTCAAAAAAAAAAAAAAATCTTCTACTCATCCCTATGACACTTGCTGATGATATGTGATGTTAAGGAAGGATTTTTATCCTAAATGAGTTTCGAGGTGGGCAAACTCCTGCAAGGTATTAGTCACATGTACTCTTGGAGAACTCACCTAGCTAAGTGAGAGTCGTCGTGAGGCTGCGACCGTGAGAATTGGGTTGTTCTATAAACTCTCATGAGAATCAAGATTAAGCATGGCCATTAATAGCGCTTACCCGCACAAAGATTATGTATCGGTATCATGTATGTGACTAGTTGTAATCTGAATTATTGGGTTCAAGGCTTAGTTCACTATTATTCCTTCAAATGAATGCTATTAACACTAAGTGTAGGTTCAAGTCCGGAAGATACCTACACCCATTACATGGTATAACAGTTTCCCAAATCTTCCTATTCTTACATGTCTGTATATTTTGTTTTGTTTAATTCTTAAGGTTTGAATATTGTGGGGGATTGTTGGTATAATATAATATAATATTATTTATTTATATTTAAGATTCAAAACTTTATTTGATTTTAAATATTTTGTCAATTCAACAGTTACAACCTTTCACTTACGGGTAACTTCTGATGGGCCTAACCCAACAATCATGACTCTTTAAAGAGTTTAAAGAGGCATGTAGATTTCTATTAATAGAAATCTCCTCAGACAGAAGAAAATAACGTTCTGCACTTGTCTTTTATTCTGACTTTCATCATCCTCTTCCATATCCTACTCTCTCAACTTCCATACTGTATTCTTTGGGCAATCGATATTGACTTGGCAACCAGTCTGCCGTTTGACGTGCACAGCGGATCAGACATTTATGAGTTCATTGGGTTGTATCTTGGAGTTGTAGGCGATTGCCATAACCTACACGTAGGGAGGCGTCTACGGCTTTAGGACAGAGACTGTCGTGTCTCTCTTGGATTCACAGGCCAGAATCTTTCATCTTGTCTATTAACTTATTTATACTTCTTGATTATTATAAAATTGATTTAGTTAGATATATTTATATACATTGATATATAATTATTAATTACTATAAAAATAACAGTTTCTATGTTTTGGTAAAGAATTGATATTAATACTTATGGGCTAGTAGTTCAGTGGTACTAAAGGTCGTTCTTAAGGGTTGTGAGTTCAAGGGTTCGAATCTCACCCCATTGTAGTCAAATGAAAAAAAAAAAAAAAAAAAAAAAAATTGATATTAATTATCTTACATACTTTGCAGGTTGCTTCAATGCTACCGAAAAAGGGTTCGTGGTTAGAAATTCATTTGATGCAAGAAAGCTATGTGAAATATTATGGAGATAATTCTGCATCTTGCTTGTCATGTCTTGATTGGCTTGTATTATTGATGAAGATTTTTGATCCCGCAGTCAACCCATCCGCAGTCACATGGGTGACTGCTCAATTGAGATCATCAATCATGCAACACGCACAGAAAAGAAGACAAATGTCACATGGTTTGCTGAGTGTGATTGGAACAGAATCACAGATCGAAGATTTGTGCTCTATCTTAAAAAAAGAGATCTTGTGGGTTAGAGTGTTAGACAAACAGTGCACCAAACGATGGGATGACCTCCAATAATTGGTTTATGCTTCGGTTAACATGCAGAAGTAACATGCAGTGCACCAAACAGAATCACAGATCGCAGAAAACTGCAGAAGTAACATGCAGTGCACCAAAAGAGACTGACAAGTGGTTCTTGCTTCGGTTCCTGGAAGGGCAGAACCCAACTTAGGATATTGTGAGTGACATGTGTGAGACTGACAAGTGGGGCCCACAGTCTTAGGATATTGTGTGTGGCGAATCGTGATTACTGATTAGGATGCCATGCAAAGACACGCTCCGGCCATCTTGAATCATTTGTTGTTCAGGCACTATAAAAAAGATGGGCCCAAACACTACGCAGAAAACTGCAGAAGTAACATGCATGCTACCACAGGGATTTCTCTTTGATCGATCATTGTTATGGATTTTGGTCACTATTCATCGATCAATGTACTTTCTATCAACTATATCTGATCCAACGTCATCATTATTAGATTGGTTATAGCTTCTCCTATGTAAAAGTAAGTAAGTAACATGGTACCAAAACTTTCTCCTCTGTAAAAAGAAACACGTGCTATGCTTGCAAAGAGCCAAAGACAATGGTCCATTTATCTCCAACACACCACGCGTAAAAGTAACATGTGTGCTTACTAGCTAGGCTAATTACGCTAACTGGGACATTTGCTATTAATGGTCCATTTAATTAATAACAAATTAAGATTAAATAGCAAATCTTAATAATTTTTTAGAATAACATGAAAACTATATAATATTTTAATTAGATTACCAAATTTAAATGTAGTTTTTTAGATTAAGTCACAAACATGTTGGCCCCTTTGTGCTGAGCCTTTCTATTTGACATTTTTATCTTTGAGGCTTTATATTGTCTTGAAAGTTAGCTAATGTAGTCTAATTGTATGAAATTACAATGTTGTCCTTAATTTAGTTTAGGGTATAGAAATGTGATGTAGGGTATAAAAATGGGCTGCACGGTATATAAATGAAGTTTATGGTTTAGAATTAGAGTTTCGGAGCTTATGGCTTAGGGTTTAGGTCTCAAGAACCTAAAACCTGGGAGCTAAACCCTAAGTCATTTTGTTGCGTAGTAGTCAAATACAAACCTAATATTTTTTTATTGATTTATTTGTAATTGACCATATTTTTTTTTTATTATAGTGACATGTGATGTAATATGTGTAAATTATAATATCCTTTACGACATTATTATGTTTGACTTTTCAACTAGTACTTAATCTAAAATGCTATTATGTAAAAAGAATCCTGCTTCCAATGCTCCAATAATCTAAGTAACCAAGAATAAAAAAAAAAAGAAACAAATCTTCTATCCATCCGATAACCCAAGCAAGAGTACCAAACAGGCTCCACCCATGGACAAAGCAAAGGCATATTGTTGAGACTGGTCTAGCTCTCCTAGCTCACTCCTATGTGCCATTCCCTTATTGGGATGATGCCTTTCGAACAGTTGTGTATCTCATTAATCGTATGACTTCTTGTAATCTTGGGATTAATTCTTTGTGAGAATTACTATTTAGTCGTCAACCAAATTATACATCCCTTTATGTCTTTGGTTGTGCTTGCTTTTCTTGGCTCCGTCCTTATAACAATCACATGTAGGAATTTCGGTCTCATTTATGTGTCATTATTGGATATAGTCTCAACCACAAAGGGTACCATTGTCTTGATCCCACTACTGGTAAAAAATTTTTTTCCCGTCATGTGGTCTTTGATATATGAGTCATCTATTCCCTTTCAAAAACCTACAACTGGGATAGACTCTTCACTACTGAGGACTATGTTGTAAATTTTATTTGTTTATTTTTTTACTCGCAAGTATACGAGCCTTGTAGTAAGGGTCATATAATTAATGAGGTCAAACCCCTAGGAGTGTTGCAAAATAGACACACTAATTTAGAATTTTTAGTTAATTTATCTCTAACCTACCTTAGAGTTGATTGGTGATTATATGATGAAGACTAAAATAAAAATAAAAATAGATGCAAGAAACTAAAGTGAAAAAATAAATACAAGAGAGAAAAGTGTAGGAATTTAGACAATGGTAGAAACCAAGGTCTTGGATTCCACACCACTATATGACAACCTAGAGCATTTATCTAACAATTTTCCAAAGGAGAGCACCAAAGAATCAACTTGATGCTCTCTCCAAATATTTTTATATTTTAAGCATAAAAATTACATCTTTAGATATATCATTGTCTAGCTTATGGATGTACAACTTCTAAGCATTCCATGTGAAACCAAATCTAAGGCAACTACAAGGAATCAAAGGGGGTTGCTTATGAAAACTACAAAACCCATATTGTACGTCGGAGTAGGCTCTAACTACCCAATATACATGGCATAATGGGTAAAAGAAACCATTTTTCCACAATAATGACAAATTATATTTATTAAATCTAAGTTAAACATGCTGATAGAGGGAAAATGTTAAATAAATAACTAATGGGTCATACCATGGTAGTATTTCGTCCTCAACCTTGATGAGGAGGTTAGAAACCCACCATGGTGTGTTTCATCCCCATGAAATAAAATGCAAAAAATAAAATAAGGAACTACTTAAATTAAAAAGAGCAAGAGAAGGAAATAACTAAAGGACATATAAATTAAATAAACACATAAATTAAAGTGCTACAAAAAGAAAATAAAAGACATAAAGAAACTAAAAACTCTCACACTCTTATTTACTGTAGCTACACTGGCCTAAAGGCCTTTATGGAGGCGTGAAGAGCGGAGGAAATTGTAACGCTCCGGACCTCGGGCCCATAAAAATATTGAAACATCAACCTTTTAAATCTGTTTTATCTTTCCTTTGAGTCATGCACATAAATATAAATAAATAAATTTCTTTCAAATAAAACATTTATGTAAAACCTCTGTATAAAAACATTTTAACAAACAAAGTGGGTCTCACTGCCTCGACTTCTCCTCACTGCCTCCTCTGCCTGCTTAACCTGCAAAACACAAACCCTACACCACATCCATGGTGTACCGGGTTATGCAACAAACCCGGTAAGCTCGAAAGCTCGTATGAGTGAACTGACTTAATTAACTAACCTCAATAATTTCCTCAATTTTCATACTCAATAAATAATCCATAATAACATCAAAGCATAAATAATAAATATCCAATCACATAATATTTAATTCACCAATGATCCAACATCAAGATAATCAAAATTCCTCGTATCCACATCAAATCTCACTGATAATAATAATAATCATTCTGGCCAATCAATTGCATGCCTAATCGCCAACTATTAACCTCAACCTCAATCATTCACATCCTAATTAATAACCTCAATGCATAATCACCTTCATTGTTCATCCTTAAGATTCAAGCCTAGACTTTACCAAGTCCTAGCAAACAATGCAATACAAGCACACAAAACAAACAAACATCTATCTAATTTCACTCACTGTGCAACCACATGAAAAGACTGAAATGCCCTTGGACGGCAACACGCTCGGATAACAAATCTAGCAACATGACGGCATCGGGAATGAGATTTCCCGAGCCCGTGTACCTGTTAAGACCAGACAATCAAATCACACTACAAGAAAAAAGGGTTTGGGAGAGGAACGGAATTCGTCGCCCAAAGTAGAGTTTCGTCGCCCAAACTTTTGGGCGACGAAACTGGTTCGTCGAGCAATTCTTCGCCCAAAATGTGTCGCCCAAGAGTTTGGGCGACGAATCCATAAATTTCGTCGCCCAAAGACACCAAGGGGTGACGAATTTTTTTTGTCTCCCAAAACATAAAATTCGTCGCCCAAAGAATGTTTAGGCGACGGACAAATTTCGTCGCCCAAACACGGTTTGGGCGACGAACCCACTTATTCGTCGCCCAAAGCATGTTTGGGCGACGAAATTATCCGTCGCCTAAACAAGATTTGGGAGAGGAAAAGCTAATTTCCTCGCTGGAACGTGCTTTGGGCGACGAACAAATTTCGTCACCCAAATAGGGTTTGGGCGACGAACACATTATTCGTCGCCCAAATGTATTTTATTTAAAAAAAAAATTTTTATTTAAATTATATATATGAATTTAATATTAAAAAAAAAATCTTTATTCAAAAATTATATAAAACAAAATTAATAAATTTATATATATCCAAAATATCCATACAAAGTAGAAACAATTTAATTAATACATACAACAATTTAATTAATACATACATACAAATAACTAATGGCCCCCTAGGTCAGTAGCATCATCGACACCGGTGGAGGAGTCTGGCATGCACTGGTCGATGTTGGGCGGCAGCACAAACCCAGGTACAATCCTGGCCAACTGGCCAAACATCTGCTGCATCTGCTGCACCTTACTCGTCTGCTCCGCATATGCCGCTCTCGATTCTTCTAGCTGACCCTTCAACAACTGCACTTCAGTGGTCAGGTTGACTATATCTGCAGATGGCTGAGATGAAGACCCGGCGCTGAGATCACGAACCCGACCCGCTCCCATTCCGCGTATCTCCCTACCACGCCTAACACCCAGTGTCTCCGTCATAATACGAAGACCGGCATCGGGATCGGGGACTGAGATCGTCTCCAACGGAGTGTCCGGAGGGTACTGGCTGGCCACCTCCTCCAAATAACTCGCCTTCTTGGCGAGCATCTCAGCCTTCAAAATATTATACACAAGTTAGGAATTAAGAAATCAAATACAAAAATTTAAATTTGTGAAATAAAACTAAAATATAAAAAACTAACGTGCTTCGCCTTGCCCTTGTCGTTGCCGGGTCGGGCATAAACATCCCCGTAGTTGTCGACCTCCGGAAATTGCGAACCAGCCTGAAAAAGAATGTAATGTTGACAAAAACTCAAACAATACTAAGGAATATATATATATTAAATTAAATAATAGCGCACCTGACGATATGACTCCACCCGGTATGAGAAGGGCATGGAACCACCATGATGATCAATCCTTGCGGGCGCTTTCCGGTTCTGAAGATTGGCATTCGACTTCCTCTGTTAAATATGAAGCAAATTGGAAATGCACATATTAGTGTATACACAATAAAGGAATAACATAAGAAAAAATAATTGTGAAGTCTTAAAATGATATAACATACCAAAAATTCCGGACTCTGAAAATGAGTGCACAACCACTGCCACTGATCAAGCCGAGCTGCCATCTCCGGAGGAGGGCTGGCCAATGCCTCATCTGCTGATCCAAACATGTTATATTCTTTGTGCAGCTCGTGCTTCCATTGGGCGTACACTTTTCTCAATAACTTCTCCATATACCTAGCTACATCCGGATCCTCCATCCGAATGTCATAGTTTACCTGAAAAAAATGCAATTATCAAATTGTTAGGAATGATCAAATTAATCGTCCAAGTATATTAATCGAAATATACTCACAGAAATGGAGCCCATAATGCTCCTCTTGATGGCGTCATCAACCTTTTCCCAACTGGGGAAAAGCATGGGGCATTCACCACGGATAATCGATCCGACAAAGGAAGCGAAAGTACTATGCACCTCCTTGCTCGGTCGTAGGTGACCTTGCTCAATAACGATTCGAATCCTCTCGTTCGTCGTGCGAGTGATTCGCGACGCCTTCAACCCTCTACTTATCCCCCTCGTGGTTTTGGTACCTAGAAAAGCAAATATAACATATTAATTTCACAGTAATCTTATAACATCTAAATAAAATTAAACATAAACACAAGTGATGTGAAAACATTTTTCTTACTCTCTGATGATGAGGCAGTACGAGTGGATGATGCAACATTATCATATGCACCATAACGGTGACCCCGTCGGGCCCTCCGTGCCGACTGAATCCCAGACCCAGTACTAGATGAGAGATCTGGGGATATCGCCGGGGTCGAGTCGCCCTGGGCTATGAGGTCGGGCTGGGCTGCAGGGGCGGGCTGGGCTGCAGGGGTGGACGTAGATGCTAAAGTGGACCTCCGAGATCCACCCCTGTTCGAGATCAAACTCATCTGCACAATTCAATAAATATTTATGTTAGTAAAAAAGAAAACTAAAGTAATAACTTACTAATCTGAATCATCATTATCACTTACTAATATGAATCACCATTATCAATTACTAATCTGAATCACCACTAGAAATACTCATTTCATCATCATCATCATCGATACCATCAACATCATCATCTTCATATTCATCTTCATCTTCATCTTCATCTTCATCATCTTCATCTTCATCATCTTCATCATCATCATCATCATCATCATCGATGAAATCATTAACATCAATTCGGGGAAGTGGCCCAAGATCAATTGATAAGGCATCGATCTCAATTGGAGGAACGTCATGTATCTCGACTTGTTGTATGATAACATGTTCCTTAAACCATTTAGGAAACAATTCCCGATGCTTTTTCTGTACACGTTCCATGTCCCATCTTGGATAGTCGCGCTTCATTAGTTCCTCATGCTCAATGCGTAAAGAGTCAACTTCTTCGCAATTGTTGAGTATGAACCAATGAGCCACCTCCATATCGTGTTTCGAGAATTCAACAGCTGATTTAGGGGCTTCGCCAAATGGTCGTGTAATTTGAGAAAAGACAGAAAGTGTCTCATTTTTTTCACCGCCGTCGTCGTTGCGTTGGGGGCGATTGAATGACGTCTCAACACTGCTGAGGTACATTGCACAGTACGTGATGGACTCATTTGCAATGTATGCCTCTGCTATGGAGCCTTCGGGGCGTGCCCGATTTCGGACGTACCTTTTGTAATTACCCAACATTCTGCAAATGTAATTACATAGTGAGAAAAATTTTATGAGTAACATAGAGCTGAACTTGGAGAATAGTAATGAAATAGTTTAGAAATTGTTACCTTTCTATTGGGTACATCCACCGGTAACTGACCGGCCCAGCAAGAATTGCCTCTTGCGGTAAATGTATCATTAAATGAATCATTATATCAAAAAAGGCCGGTGGAAATATTTGTTCAAATTTGCATAGGATGTACACAATCTCATCTTTCAATTTTGCCATGTCCGACACGCGCAACGTCTTAGCACAGATATGCTGAAAGAACCTCGACAACCCAACAATCGGTTCAACCACATCTTCGGGCAAAAACTTTCGAATACCCACCGGAAGCAGACGTTGCAATAAAACATGACAATCATGACTTTTCAAGCCCAAAATTTTTCCAGAGTCGATTTTCACATTTCGAGAGATATTGGCCGCGTATCCATCTGGAAATTTGACCGATGCAAGAAACTTTAAGAATTCTTTCTTGTCCACAGGCTTCATGGTATAAAATGGATGTTTCTTTATCAATTTATCACCCTTCTTCGTTAACCACAAATGTTTCCTGATGCCCATTTCTTGCAAATCTTGTCGAGCCTTAATTGTGTCCTTTGATTTACCCTCAATGCCCAAGATTGTCCCCACCAAACTTTCGCACACGTTCTTCTCAATATGCATTACATCGAGATTGTGCCTGATTTTCAACTTGGACCAATACTCCAACTCGAAGAATATCGACTTGTTTGTCCAATTTAGATGTGCAGGTGACCTTGGCATATTTCGTTCTTTGTTAGAGGGATGTTTACCAATCCGGCCAAATTCTAAGTTATTCAACTGCCTCAAGATGTCATCACCAGATAATTCTTTAGGTTTCACGCCCATCTCCTTTTTTCCGTCAAAGGCCTCCTTACTGTGACGCCATTTATGATCCCCCGGCAACCATCTTCGGTGGCCCATATAACATACTTTACCACCATGCCAAGCGGAAGTTATATCTTTATTACAAGTAGGACATGCCATATAACCCTTGGTGCTCCAGCCTGATAAATTCCCATAAGCTGGGAAATCATTTATTGTCCACATGACTGCCGCACGCAAGGAAAACATTGTTTCGGTGGACTTATCATATGTCGGCACACCATTTTGCCACAATTCTTTCAGCTCATCAATCAACGGCCGCAAATATACATCGATCTCCTTGCCAGGGGATTGCGGTCCTGGAATTAATAGCGTCATAATTGTGAATTCTTTTTTCATGCATTTCCAGGGAGGCAAATTATAAGGAACCACGACCACTGGCCAAGTGCTGTGAGATGTGCTCATATTTCCGAATGGATTAAATCCATCAGTAGCAAGTCCTAATCTGACATTTCGTGCATCTGCTGCAAAATCCGGATATATCTTGTCAAATTCTTTCCATGCGCTTCCGTCTGCAGGATGTCTCATCACATCATCCTCAACCCGCTTATCTTTGTGCCACCTCATGTCACTTGCAGTATGTGTCGACATGTACAATCGTTGCAACCTTGGCTTAAGTGGGAAATAACGCAACACCTTTTGCGGAATCTGTTTCTTTCTCTCTACAGACTTGTTCTTATATCTCGGTTCATTGCACACAGGGCATTTATCCTTCCCTTGGTGTTCTTTGTAAAACAATACACAATCATTCTTGCATGCATGAATCTTTTCATATCCCAAACCGAGATCTTTCAACACCTTATTCGCAAGATAATGGGTTTCAGGTATATGATTGTTCTTTGGAAGCATTCGTTTCAAAATCCCCATCAACTGATCATAACTTCGATTCGAATGTTGATTAAGTACTTTCCAATGCATTAACTCCACAACAGCAGTTAGCACTGAGAACTCTTCACAACCAGAGTACAATTCCCACTGAGCTTGTTTCAACAATCTCTCGTACTTATCAAACTCTTCTCTTTGGACTTCGGGCAACCCATCATCTTGATCCATATTATCGCTCTCTGTATCATGCTGACTGACTTCGTGATCTAGCGATGCATATGGATAAGCATCGTTTATTATGCCCATCACTTGGTCATTATCATCAGCAACAGATTCAGTAGGCTGCAGAATTGTTCGGGTCTCCGAGGACGTCGAAGCATAAACTCTCGGTTCACCATGATAATACCATGTCGTATAGTTGTGTGACATCCCAAATCTCACCAAATGAATTCTGACTTCACGCACTGTCTTCCATAAAGAGTTGTTACAATTCCGGCACGGACACCTTATATTATTCTGAGCATTGACATGTTCCTGTGCAACTTGGATAAATGACTCGATCCCATACAAATATTCATCACTAACACGATTCGTATTACGTATCCACTGTCGGTCCATGATGCCTGTTTCCATATTACACGACAATTAGAAAACGATGCGTCACCATTCTTCGTCTCCTTATGCCTCCGGTAAGGGCCCTATCCCATTCGAGAATGCACATATGTGTCGTGGTTGTTGGCTCAAACGACGTGGTTTTGATCTGGGAAAATTTCGGCAGCATCTCCCTATGGTTCTCCAAGTGCACGACGTAGATATTTAAAACAAATATCTAGTATGCACTCGAAGAACACATAAGGAGATGTTGCCGAAATTTTCTCAGATCAAAAACCACGTCACATGAACCGCTAACCACAACACATAATTGTGCACTCCCAAACTGTCCATGGGTAATTTGACAATTCAAGAATCATATTGGAGCGCAGTCACGCCAACCGGCCATGCGCGCGTCCAATAGACTCTCGAACGGGTCTAAGGTATCGATTGAAATTTAGTGTACAAAGTTATCCACTGATAACTTCGCACGACTAGTTAAATGTACAAAGTTATCGATTGATAACTTCGCACAAGCGCTTCGTGCCACATGACCTCACCCAGTACTCGAGGAGTGCTGGACTACGTCATCGAAAATTTTGCAATTAAAACTAAACTAAATGTAACATACAACTAAATTATAATTTATCTAACAATATACATATAAGCATACAAACAAACTATTAAATTTTAGCATATAAAAACATACAAATTAATTAATGAATTTTATAATTAATTTTAACATACAAACTAATTCACTCAAAAATTTAATACAATTATATATGAAACATTAAATACTAAATCATACAAAAACTTAACTAAAAGATAGATTAAACACATACCTCACCAAAAATGCAATTATCCTTCACAACAAATGCAACACTATCCTTCCTTCACCAAAAAAATAAAGCATTGTCAATATGGGCCCAACATCAATCTAAATTCAGATTTCACAACCAAACCACTAAATTAAAAAAACCCACAACATTAACTAATTACCACTAAAATCAGAAATTTCACAATCAATTTATGCAAAATCCACAACAAGTACAAAAATCCACAATATTAGAAAACATAAAAAACAGAAAATACCATAAAAAACAGAAAATACCAATAAAAAAACAGAAAATACCATAAAAAACAGAAAATACCCAAAAAAAACAGAAAATACCAGAAAATACCATAAATTCAAAAAAAAAAAAAAAATACCTGTGAGCTGCGAGCTGCTTTCGGCTTCGAGTGGGGGGGGGGGGGTGAGCTGCTGGCTTCGAGGGGGGGGGGGGGTTTTGGGTGAGTGGTTTCGGCTGGGGGGGGGGGGGGGGATGGGTTTAGGGTGAGTGGTTTCGGCTGGGGGGGGGTTTCGGCTGGGGGGATGGTTTCGGCTGGGGGGGTTTTGGATGAGTGGTATTCGCGGGGGTGGGTATTCGCGGGGGTGGGTATTCGCGGGGGTGGGATGCCGATGGGGGTGGGTATTTTCGGGGTGGGTGGATTTTCAGGGGAGGGGCGGTTGGGTCTCCGATGGGGGGGTGGGTTTCGGTAGAGGGGGTGGGTTTTCGCGGGGGTTGGGATGCCGAAGGGGGGGGGGCGGTTTTGGGCTTCGGGGAGGAGGGAGGAGGAGGAGGAGGCGGAGGGAGGAGGAGGAGGGGAGGAGGAGGAGGAGGAGGAGGGAGTGAGAGCTGAGGGAAGGAGCTGCGAGGGTGAGGGACGGCGCTGCGAGGGTGAGGAACGGCGCTGCGAGCTAGGGTGAGGGATGAGTGAGTGTCGAGCTGACTGAAGTGAACCCAGAAATGGGTATAAATTTAAAGACTTTGGGCGACGAACATAAATTCGTCGCCCAAAGAGACTTTAGGCGACGAATTAACACGTTCGTCGCCCAAAGTCACTTTGGGCGACGAATTCATGGTTGTCGCCCAAAGTATATTAAAGCGACGAACATGAATTCGTCGCCTAAAGTGACTTTGGGCGACGAACGTGTTAATTCGTCGCCTAAAGTCTCTTTGGGCGACGAATTTATGTTCGTCGCCCAAAGTTGTTGACTTTAGGGCACCGTTTTATCCCGCCATAATTTCAGACTTTGGGCGACGCACTGTTCGTCGCCTAAAGCTACATTTCGTCGCCCAAAGTTGAATTTTTTTATGAACCATGATCGTTCATACGTTCGAGCTCCAATACCAAACTTCTAGATCTCCAATTGACCTAATATTTTAGAGGAATGATCTTTGAGTGACAAACTAATAAATGAACGGTTCAGATCGTTAAAAACACAATCGACATATAAGGTTCTACATATAAATCAGTGGTTTTTGCATTTGAAGAATAAAATTATATCAACTCTTTCGTTAAAACCTTGTAGCTTCAATAATTGTGAAGACCACAACGTGATTATCACAATCAGAGCCATTCTTCATATATGTTCATACTCAAAGATCAACCCTGGAAAAAATCGGCTCAATCGGAGTTCATCTACCCGTTCGATTATTATTATAAGAATCAAGATCGTTCATACATCCTAAATGCTAAACCTTACTTCTACATCTCCAATTGAGTTAATTTTTTGCATGGATGATCTTTGAGTGAGCCACTAAGGAATGATCGGTTCAGATCGTTAAAAACACAATACAAAAGTGATCTTCTACATACAAATACACTTGAAGAGTATAATTATATTAACTTTTGGGTAGAAATTTTGGCGATTCAACAATTTGTGAAGACTATAATGTGATTTCAACGATCGGAACCGTTCATTCTATTCGTTTATACTAGAAGATCATCCCTGCAAAAAATCGGCTAAATCGGAATTCATCTCATACTTCGATTCGTATTAGAAAATTTACAATCGTTCATAAGTTCAACCACCGTTACCTAACTTCTACATCTCCGATTGAGTTAATTTTTTGCATGGATGATCTTTGAGTGAGCCACTAAGGAATGATCGGTTCGGATCGTTAAAAACACAATACAAAAGTGATCTTCTACATACAAATACACTTGAAGAGTATAATTATATTAACTTTTGGGTAGAAATTTTGGCGATTCAACAATTTGTGAAGACTACAATGTGATTTCAACGATCGGAACCGTTCATTCTATTCGTTTATACTAGAAGATCATCCCTGCAAAAAATCGGCTAAATCGGAATTCATCTCATACTTCGATTCGTATTAGAAAATTTACAATCGTTCATAAGTTCAACCACCGTTACCTAACTTCTACATCACCGATTGAGCTAATTTTTTGCATGGATGATCCTTGAGTGAGCCACTAAGGAATGATCGGTTCGGATCGTTAAAAACACAATACAAAAGTGATCTTCTACATACAAATACACTTGAAGAGTATAATTATATTAACTTTTGGGTAGAAATTTTGGCGATTCAACAATTTGTGAAGACTACAATGTGATTTCAACGATCGGAACCGTTCATTCTATTCGTTTATACTAGAAGATCATCCCTGCAAAAAATCGGCTAAATCGGAATTCATCTCATACTTCGATTCGTATTATAAAATTTACAATCGTTCATAAGTTCAACCACCGTTACCTAACTTCTACATCACCGATTGAGCTAATTTTTTGCATGGATGATCCTTGAGTGGGGAATTAAAAAATGAATGGTTATGATCTTTGGAAATACAATCGTATCGTATGCTATTACATATATAAAATTGTAAACAAAAAAGTATTCTTACTTTGGGCGAGGAACTACAAATTTCGTCGCCCAAAGTGATCTTGGGCGAGGAACCTAAAATTTCGTCGCCCAAACTAACTTTGGGCGACGAATTGTGAGATTCCTCGCCCAAACCATTATTACAAAACAGGATGATCCTTTGGGTGACGAACATGTTCCTCGCCCAAACTATGTTTGGGCGACGAACACAATTTCGTCACCCAAAGTGTCTTTGGGCGACGAAATGTATATTCCTCGCCCAAACTATGTTTGGGCGAGGAAATATTTTGTCACCCAAAGTAAGTTTGGGCGACAAATTTTCGTGTTCCTCGCCCAAAGGCACTTTGGGCGACGAACATGTATATTCCTCGCCCAATGTATTTCTCAATTAATTGTTTGTTGTTAATGTTTAGGCGACGAAATATGTTCGTCGCCCAAAGTAACTTTGGGCGAGGAACGTGTTATTCGTCGCCCAAAGTAACTTTGGGCGACGAACATGTTCGTCGCCCAAACCTATATGACTTTGAGCGACAAATTTTCTTGTTCGTCGCCCTAAATTTCTTTGGGCGACGAATATATGTTCGTCGCCCAAAGTTTGGTCGCCCAAATATGTTTTTCTTGTAGTGTCACATACAATCGATGTAACAACCCGACTCAAATTTATTTGGAAATTTAAAGATTTTGGGCTAATTTTTATTTTTTGTTTTAAATTGGGTTTGACCCAAAAGTTGACTTTTAAAACTAATGAGCTTTTGATTTTGACTTTGGGCTCGTTACAAAGGTCTCGAGCCTACGATTTTAGAGACATGTAGCACGCGTTGATCCGAGTTACGGTTTAGGAGTTACGGATCGTATAAGTATAGGGCAATTGTGTAAAATTGCACTTAAGGATTTTAAAAACCCATTTTTTTCTGAAATCTCTCATTCTCTCTCCTCTCTCCAGAATTTTCTACAAAAATCTCTCTCTCTCTCTCTATTTCTCTCTCCCTCTCTCCATTTCCTCATTCTCATTCCTGTAGCCCCCCCCCCCCCCCGAAACCACTAGGTGCCACAGCCACCACCACCACCGACGAGCCCTCCCCCGACGCCGACCACCCTTTTCCCCCCAAGCTCACCCACTCTCTCCCCGTGTTGTCTCTCTCTTCCCCTTTCTCTGTGCGCAGCCACCGGCCATCAACGCCAGCCATTCCTCGCCGTCGCTAACCTCCGACGACTTCCACACAAGCCGGCCAGCCCCTCCAGCTAGCCAGCCACCCCCTGCGCGTGGTTGCTGCTCAGGAAGGTCTCCTTTGCCGCCGGTTTCTCCTCCAATATTTCCGACCAGATTTCGGTGCTAATCACCTCCATCCTAGGTGGGTTTTTCTTCTCTCCCTATGGGCTCCTTTTCCCTTTACATTTGAAAGTTAAATTTTGAGTTTGGGAGAAATTGGATTTTGGGGTTTGGAACCCATTTCGGGTTGCCCTTAGATTTTGAATTTTGGGAGTTGTTCTTGGATATTTGTGGACAATTCCTACCCCTAGAAAACCCCAATTGTTGTGTAGATTTGAAATATTTGAGAAATTTTAAGAGATTGTGAAAGTTGGATTTTAGTAATGCCACTTTGAGCGGCGACAGCGGTGGTTCTGACCCCTACAGTCAATTTGGTTGTTGAATGTGAAATTTGGATTGTATTGAGTTAGTTAATGGTTTTGGATAAGTTGAAGTAGCTCGGAGTTGACGAAAACCCCAATTTGGGCAGTAATTAAACACTGTTCCGATATCAGAATAACTCTCGGATGAGCTCCCGATCAAAGTAGATCCTACATAGGTTTCGTTTTGGGTTTATGATTGGTTTGGAGAGTGCGTGTGACGTGGGAATTGGACTTGGGAGGACTCGGAGTGAATTAGAGAGCGTTTATGGTTAGGTGAGGAATTTGTTAACCGTTGTGAAGATGGAAGTTGGGGGAGATGTTTAAGTTGCCACATACACTTTTAAATGTAGTTGAGCCAAGATTAATCTTATATTTTAATATTCTATTTATTTTAGGAGACATGACCGTGGCTCGTGACGATCCTACGGAGGATTGAAGCTAGGGCAATCTTTCTGAGTGGACTTTTTTTAATGAACATTTTATGAAACGTACTCATGTTTTGATTTATATTGGTTATTTGAGTTTGTTTGAGAAATAGAAATTGAATTGGACTATTATCTTGAAAGTGTTTTTATTAAATTATGATTTTATTATTTATTTTGATTATCATGAGTTTTAGCTTAAAAATATTGATCGAGAGTTAGACATTTTCTTTATGAACATATGTGGTGAATTTTAATGGTTTAAGTATCTTTTGACATGGGTTTGATTTGAGTTATGAGGTTTATGAATTTAAATGGGCGATGATGTTTATATATATATTTTTACTTGTGTCAAATAAGTTGCAAATGGAAGATCACGGAAAGGCCCAGTTCAATATGATTTTACGGTTTGGTTCTAATTAACAGAAATTATATAGATTTATAAGAGATGGTTGAAACGAGGTAATCTTTGAACGGTCAGAAATCTTGTTTAGGCACAAATGATTTTAATATTAAAATGAGCAGTTTTAAACTGTCCTATTAGTACCCCCCTCAGCAGGTATAATTTTGCTCAGCACTCGTCTAGAGATGACTCGGCGGTGTATGACCAGCATTTGCTCTACACTTGCCTAGTCGGCTGTGTATGACCAGCATTTGCTCTGCACTCGCCTAGAGATGACTCGGCGGTGTATGACCAGCATTTGCTCTGCACTTGCCTAGTCGGCGGTGTATGACCAGCATAGTATATTGCTCTGCACTTGCCTAGTCGGCAGTGTATGACCAACATAGTATATTGCGCTGCACTTGCCTAGAGATGACTCGGCGGTGTATGACCAGCATTTGCTCTGCACTGGCCTAGTCGGCGATGTATGACCAGCATCATAAGCTCTGCGTGCATGTATGACCAGCATCATAAGCTCTGCGTGCACGTATGACCAGCAGTTCCCGGGATACTAATATGACTTGAAGTTGTGCAGCTTCTCGAGATCTTGCTTTGTTAGTTTTGAATTGTGACATCTAATTATTGGACTTACTAGTGTTTTTATGACGATTTAATTGATATTACTATGCAACATATCTAGTGGGAAAATTTCTGAAATCTTTTACATACTCGAGTTAGTTAAATCTTTACATTTAAGGGCTTTATGATGTTTTCAGAAAGATTTGTAAAATTGTTTTTAAAATTGGAGGATTTTAAAAGAAAAATCAAGTTTAGAGTTCACCAAAAACCAAGTTTAGAGTTCACGAAAAACTTCACGCTATTAAAACTTTTTATGTCCACTCACTGAGATTTTTCTTTCACGTCCTATTTATTTATTTTAAAATTTCCCCAAGTACGAGTGGTCGAGCCAAGAGGAACATCGAGGCATTTTGAAAACATTTGAAGACCCTGTAGGCATTTAGAGTTCCCTTTTTTTTTTTGTGTAAAAATAAAATTTAGAATGGCTTTGATAACCTATGAAACATTAGTTGTATTTATCTTTGGACGGGTCAGAGACCCTTATATGCTTATGGTAGAGGTGGCTGAAAGACTTAGAAGTGTTTTTCGACAGGTTTTAAAAAGTTGGGTTAGTCCAATTTCAGGGGAGGTTTTGCCGAATTTTTGGTAGGATTTTTCTTGACATTGGATCCCACAGGACCACTTCAGATTTCAGGGTGGAAATCCGGAGGCGGTCCTGTCAATTGAAAGCTCAAAAGGCTGCTAAACCACCAAAACGGGCAGCCGCCACCACACACGGTGGCTGCCCCGCCCCAAATGTAACGCCCCAATCCTAGGGCCCAAAAATACACTGAAACTTTGTCCTTTAAACCTCTTTTCAAAGAATGAGCCATGCACTTAATATAATAAATAAATACATTTGATAAATCAGAGTGTGAACCCAAAAACATGTATGTAAAAATCACTGTATAAAATCAGTTAAATCAAAACAAAGTGGGTCCCACTGCCTCAACTTCTCCTCACTGCCTCCTCATCCTGCTTAACCTGCAAAACATTAGCCACACTGCACCATATCCAGGGTGCACCGGGTCATTCAAACAATTAACCCGGTAAGCTCACTAGAGCTCGTATGAATGAAATGATGTAAATATTTATCCTTGATAAGAATTCACAAGGCCTCAAAATACTTTTGTCAGTTATCTCAATTTACAATCTACAAGATATTCGCAATAAATCCAAGGCGTAACTAATTAATCCTCATAAATTCGAAATTCTTCAATCACCTAATGTTCCATCAGTAATAATAATTATACTATGACAAATCAATTGCCTAACCATCGACCATTAACCTCAACCTTAATCATTCACATCCTAATTAATATCCTCAATGCATGGACACCATCATTTCCGTCCTCACGATTCAAGCCTAAACTTTACTAAGTCCTAGCAAACAAATGCAATACAAGCAACCAAACAACCATCTATCTAATTTCACACACTTCGTTTCTTGGAATTTCTCCAGCTTTATAACTACTTTCAAAAAAATCTCGTCTTTCAAAACCATTTTTAAATCCCCTCAACTGTAAATCAAACTCTGACTGAATTTATTCTTGGAAACTGATATCTCGAAACACTTATTCTTAAAACTCACATCATTCTCGTACCTGTACTGTAGACAATGTCCTGGCCACAATCCCGCCCTCGGGCAGGCCCATATCCTAGTCATAATCTCGCACATAGAGGTCATTCTGTAAGAGCAGAACCGTATCCTGGCCACAATCTCGTATGGAGGGGTCTCTCCGCACAAGCAGGCTCGTATCCTGGCCACAATCTCGTACGGAGGGGTCTCTCCGCACAAGCAGGCTCGTATTCTGGCCACAATCTCGTACGGAGGGGTCTCTCCGCACGAGCAGGCTCGTATCCTGGCCACAATCCCGTGCATTTTACACAGGCAGGCTCGACCGGTCAACACGTGCATTTACACAGCAGTCTTTAAATATTCTTTTCTAAATTCTCCTTATCAAACCCACTCATCAAAAGGAGGTGTCTCTCCTCAAATCACAACGTCTTAATCATCATTGTATAAATAATCAATCATAAACAAAATCCACTCACTGTTTACTCCGAACTACACCGAAACCTTTCCGAGATTGATTCCTACTCACGACCCTTCACTTGTTTGTCACTCGAATCATACCAATACTTTCTCAATACTAAATTCGATCAAATCGGTATAATAATCGCCTAATCATCATTTATTTACTTCGACAATAAACATTTCTTTCCTAATTCAACAATTATCCTCAGAACAAACTCTAAAATTCCAAATTATTTCCTTAACCTCAGATCCTCATCAATTCATTCTCATGATCCAAATCCTACCCTTAGTCTTCCTAACATAAAGCAACAACCACACAAAACAGACCATTCAATAACAGTACTCTACATTACAATCCAATAAGCATCATTCACAGTTCCACTGCTCGGATACCAAATCCGACAGCATAACGGCATCGGGAATGAGATTTCCCGAGCCTGTGTACCTGTTAGGACCAGACAACCAACTTCAATATATACAGAAATTTCACAGAATTCTCCAAACAACCTCCGAGGGTCTCCTAGAAGTTCAATTTGGGCAAAAAGAGACAAATAATCGCTGACCCGCCGCCACAAGTGGCGGAGGCAGTGGTGGCAGCGACGACCGATCCTAAAACAAATTGGTTTTTTTCAACTAAAATCAACCCCAATCAACCTAGGCACTTCAATTGGACCAAAAACAACTCAGATTTCATTCAAATATGCTCAATTCAAGGTAAACCCGAAATGGGTATAATCCCTAAAATTTCGATTTCCAAATTCTCAAAATTGACACGCAAGAACAAGGGGGAAAGAAAGCCCATACCTATAGGATCGTTTTCCAAAACTGGACCGACGGCCAAAAGTTGCCGAAAATGGCCGAAATCGGCAGTGGAAGCCGGCGGACTCCTCAGCCACGATCCGCCGTCCCGAGAGGTTGTCGGAGCAAGGAGGTGGCACGGCATGACTCGCCGTGGACTGGGGAAGAAGACCCAAGTGATCGCCGCCCTCGAACTCGCCGAAAAAATCGCGTCGTCGTCGGAGAGCTTCGTTCGAAAATCGCACCGTTGCGCCGCCGTCGCGGCTGGGTTGGCTGATCGGACCTCACTGTGAGGTCGGCGACGTGGAGACGAGTCCAACGCCGGTCGGATCGCTGATGTCCGACACCGGACGACTGAGGAACGATGAGAGAGAGAGAGGTCGCGGGGAGAGAGAGAGATGCGTGAGAGAGGAGAGAGCGAGTCCTCCTAAAAATCTAATTTTTGGGTTTTAAAACCTACTTTCGTAAAAATTACAAGTTTGCCACTCACTTCATATGTCCATATCTTTCAAACCGTAACTCGAATCGACACGTGCTACGTGTCTATGAACACGTGGACTCGAGACCTTCCCATCAAGCCCAAAGTCAAATTTAGAAACCCATTAATTTTAAAAGTCAACTTTGGGTCAAGCCCAATTTTAAAACAAAATTTTAAAATTTAAATTCAAAACCTTTTATTTCTCAAATAAATTCCCAAAATATTTTTAAAAAATTCCTTGGAACAAAATATGAAGTCTCACACTTTAATCTCCCACTACGCCTTTAAATGACCATTACGAATAAAAATAAAAATTTTAATTTCTAATGAAATTTTGGTTGGGTCGTTACAACCTTCCCCCCTTACAAAAATTTCGTCCTCGAAATTTAGCATATATCGTAATAGACAAGTGATGCCCAAACTCGTACCTCCTATCGGCCTCGCTGATCCCTCTATTGACCATGTACCGATGTGACTATTCCAAGTCCTACCACGCTTCCGTTGCGCCACTCTGATTATTCTTCTGCGCCCAAATTGTAACTAGCAATATTCAAAATAAAATTTGATCACAATTTTCAGAATCATTTGTGAATACATCCATCAAACCATTCCTTATTCCAATTATCCAAACTTCCTGCACGTGATACGAAAATCTCCGAATTGATCTAACTCCACATTACCATCCGTCGAGTCATCATCAATCCTTCCAAAAATCATAGGCCCCAAGTTAAGAAAGGTTAGTGAAATCACTACAAATTTCCAGGTTCATTCTTAAATTCATTCACCACTCCACACGCTACCAACGTACCAAGTACTCCTTCCTTCTTTTTCTTTTATCAACACTACTTGTATCCACTACTTTAGGATTGTCACTTTCCAAATGCTTTCTACCTCTTTAATTTAATTTTTGTTGTAATTAATAAATTTCTAAAGTAATACCTCTTGAACCTTTGTTCTCTAACTAATAAACTTACTTCAACTTCAAACTCTTCTAAATTCAAACCTCTTACTAAGTTTCCAACTTCCAACTTTCCTGAACTTGCTGAGGAGCAGAGAGGCGATGGCAGTGCAGGGAACATTTCGCAAAACTTTCTCCAACATTTTTCATGGCTCAAATAAAATACTTTTCTGAAATCACTTGAAAATCATTTTCTTTCTCAAACTAGCTTTCACAAACATTTTCTGAACTGATTTTCTCAAACTGATTTCTCAAACACTTTCTCAACTGATTTCTCAAACTTTCTGTAACATCACCATTCCTCACCCGGGCAGTGTGGGATCACTCACTTCTCCTCACCTGGTAGATCGCCACTGCCTCGCGCAGCCGCCCACTCAGGGTCTTGGTTCCTGGGTCTTGCAATCCACACACTTCCGGCCAGGTCTAGCTCTGATACCATCTGTAACGCCCCGATCCTAGGGCCCAAAAATACACTGAAACTTTGTCCTTTAAACCTCTTTTCAAAGAATGAGCCATGCACTTAATATAATAAATAAATACATTTGATAAATCAGAGTGTGAACCCAAAAACATGTATGTAAAAATCACTGTATAAAATCAGTTAAATCAGAACAAAGTGGGTCCCACTGCCTCAACTTCTCCTCACTGCCTCCTCAGCCTGCTTAACCTGCAAAACATTAGCCACACTGCACCATATCCAGGGTGCACCGGGTCATTCAAACAATTAACCCGGTAAGCTCACTAGAGCTCGTATGAATGAAATGATGTAAATATTTATCCTTGACAAGAATTCACAAGGCCTCAAAATACTTTTGTCAGTTATCTCAATTTACAATCTACAAGATATTCGCAATAAATCCAAGGCGTAACTAATTAATCCTCATAAATCCGAAATTCTTCAATCACCTAATGTTCCATCAGTAATAATAATTATACTATGACAAATCAATTGCCTAACCATCGACCATTAACCTCAACCTTAATCATTCACATCCTAATTAATATCCTCAATGCATGGACACCATCATTTTCGTCCTCACGATTCAAGCCTAAACTTTACTAAGTCCTAGCAAACAAATGCAATACAAGCAACCAAACAACCATCTATCTAATTTCACACACTTCGTTTCTTGGAATTTCTCCAGCTTTATAACTACTTTCAAAAAAATCTCGTCTTTCAAAACCATTTTTAAATCCCCTCAACTGTAAATCAAACTCTGACTGAATTTATTCTTGGAAACTGATATCTCGAAACACTTATTCTTAAAACTCACATCATTCTCGTACCTGTACTGTAGACAATGTCCTGGCCACAATCCCGCCCTCGGGAAAGCCCATATCCTAGTCATAATCTCGCACATAGAGGTCATTCTGTAAGAGCAGAACCGTATCCTGGCCACAATCTCGTACGGAGGGGTCTCTCCGCACAAGCAGGCTCGTATCCTGGCCACAATCTCGTACGGAGGGGTCACTCCGCACAAGCAGGCTCGTATCCTGGCCACAATCTCGTACGGAGGGGTCTCTCCGCACAAGCAGGCTCGTATCCTGGCCACAATCTCGTACGGAGGGGTCGCTCCGCACAAGCAGGCTCGTATCCTAGCCACAATCTCGTACGGAGGGGTCTCTCCACACAAGAAGGCTCGTATCCTGGCCACAATCCCGTGCATTTTACACAGGCAGGCTCGACCGGTCAACACGTGCATTTACACAGCAGTCTTTAAATATTCTTTTCTAAATTCTCCTTATCAAACCCACTCATCAAAAGGAGGTGTCTCTCCTCAAATCACAACGTCTTAATCATCATTGTATAAATAATCAATCATAAACAAAATCCACTCACTGTTTACTCCGAACTACACCGAAACCTTTCCGAGATTGATTCGTATTCACGACCCTTTACTTGTTTGTCACTCGAATCATACCAATACTTTCTCAATACTAAATTCGATCAAATCGGTATAATAATCGCCTAATCATCATTTATTTACTTCGACAATAAACATTTCTTTCCTAATTCAACAATTATCCTCAGGACAAACTCTAAAATTCCAAATTATTTCCTTAACCTCAGATCCTCATCAATTCATTCTCATGATCCAAATCCTACCCTTAGTCTTCCTAACATAAAGCAACAACCACACAAAACAGACCATTCAATAACAGTACTCTACATTACAATCCAATAAGCATCATTCACAGTTCCACTGCTCGGATACCATATCCGACAGCATAACGGCATCGGGAATGAGATTTCCCGAGCCTGTGTACCTGTTAGGACCAGACAACCAACTTCAATATATACAGAAATTTCAGAGAATTCTCCAAACAACCTCCGAGGGTCTCCTAGAAGTTCAATTTGGGCAAAAAGAGACAAATAATTGCTGACCCGCCGCCACAAGTGGCGGAGGCAGTGGTGGCAGCGACGACCGATCCTAAAACAAATTGGTTTTTTTCAACTAAAATCAACCCCAAACAACCTAGGCACTTCAATTGGACCAAAAACAACTCAGATTTCATTCAAATATGCTCAATTCAAGGTAAACCCGAAATGGGTATAATCCCTAAAATTTCGATCTCCAAATTCTCAAAATTGACACGCAAGAACAAGGGGGAAAGAAAGCCCATACCTAGAGGATCGTTTTCCAAAACTGGACCGACGGCCAAAAGTTGCCGAAAATGGCCGAAATCGGCAGTGGAAGCCGGCGGACTCCTCAGCCACGATCCGCCGTCGCGAGAGGTTGTCGGAGCAAGGAGGTGGCACGGCATGACTCGCCGTGGACTGGGGAAGAAGACCCAAGTAATCGCCGCCCTCGAACTCGCCGGAAAAATCGCGTCGTCGTCGGAGAGCTTCGTTCGAAAATCGCACCGTTGCGCCGCCGTCGCGGCTGGGTTGGCTGATCGGACCTCACTGTGAGGTCGGCGGCGTGGAGACGAGTCCAACGCTGGTCGGATCGCTGATGTCCGACACTGGACGACCGAGGAACGATGAGAGAGAGAGGTCGCGGGGAGAGAGAAAACCGGGGAGAGAGAGAGATGCGTGAGATAGGAGAGAGAGAGTCCCCCTAAAAATCTGATTTTTGGGTTTTAAAACCTACTTTCGTAAAAATTACAAGTTTGCCACTCACTTCATATGTCCATATCTTTCGAACCGTAACTCGAATCGACACGTGCTACGTGTCTATGAACTCGTGGACTCGAGACCTTCCTATCAAGCCCAAAGTCAAATTTAGAAACCCATTAATTTTAAAAGTCAACTTTGGGTCAAGCCCAATTTTAAAACAAAAATTTTAAATTTAAATTCAAAACCTTTTATTTCTCAAATAAATTCCCAAAATATTTAAAAAAAATTCCTTGGAACAAAATATGAAGTCTCACACTTTAATCTCCCACTACGCCTTTAAATGACCATTACGACTAAAAATAAAAATTTTAATTTCTAATGAAATTTTGGTTGGGTCGTTACACCAAACAACACATAAAAATCACCAAAACTCACCGAAAATATCAATTGGATCTAAAAGTGGTCTTAAGGGTTCTGGGGAGGCAGAACGGTGAAGACGACCACTAAACCGAACCACCACGCTCGGCAGAGCCGTGGTGGCCGTGAGTGCCCAACCTGGGATTTTCAAATAAACAAGTCTCAGCTTAAATCAAGCATACAGAATCAAGAGGAGGTCGAGGGAAGTCAAAACCATACCTCACTCGACGGAAAACACCGCCTGAAAAGCCAGAAACTGGCCCGAGAAGACGACCGACCTTGTGGCTTCGATTTGTGAGCTACAGTGGTCCAATGAACGATCGGGAACCACCCATGGACTCACCGCGACAAGGGGGAGAAGACCCATGTGGTCCGGTGTCGTATCTTGGTCGGAGACAGCGGATCGTCGTCGCTTGGGCTAGATCGGGTTTGGCCTGGGTTTGAAATTTGGCTGGGTTTTTGGGTGATCCAAGACCAGGGGAAGAGAGAGGGAGGGACGGCGAGGAGATCTGGGCCAGTCCCGTCGCCAGCCATGGCTGGACGCGCCGCCACGCGCTGGTGGCAGGCGCGGCGAACGTGAGAAGGCGAGAGAGAACAGAGACGCGAGGGAGAGAGAGAAAGAGAGAACCGGGAAGAGAGGAGAGAGAAATGAGATTAAAATCTGATTTTTGGGTTTTAAAACCCTTCCACACAAAAATTACAAAAATGCCCCTCACTTTGAACTTCCGTAAAACCCAAACTGTAACTCCGATTTACGCGTGCTTCGTGTCTACGAACTCGCGGACTCGAGACCTATCCAACAAGTTCAAAGTCAAAAACGAAAGACCACTAATTTTAAAAGTCAACTTTGGGTCAAGCCCAATTTAAAACGAAAATTAAAAATTAAATTAAAACCTTTTAAAATTCCAAATAAATTCCCAAAATCCTTAAAATAAATTCTCAAAATATTTAAAATAAATCTTTTAAAAATACGGGGTCTCTCATAAATGAAGGCTCAGCCTTCCTTAAATAGGGAAACTGTAGCAGGAATTAAGGCTGGTAGGGGACACTTATCGCAGCACAAAAGGCTGGGAGGAGAAAGAGAGTAGCGCACAGAGGGAAGCTGAAAAAAGCTGGAAGCAGCTGTGCAAGGCCACGTGTCGTGCGTGCATTGGCTGATGAAATGATTAATCAAACAAGTGGTTGGTGGCTTGGCTTGTGGTGGCTAAGCGGAAGATAGAGAGAGAGATAAGGGGGTGGCTCAACTTGGCTCGGCAGCTTGGCACACATGGGGGAAACGCATGGAAGAGGGAAAGGCCCACTGACCGTTTGCCTCCCTTGGGCTGGGCTGGTTAGGCTGTGCCCTTTTGACTTGTGGGCCTGCTTCTTCTTAAGTCTTCTTTTCTTCTCTTCTTCATTTTGGGCTGGGCTGAAACTCGATCATGTTTTGTTTTCTTTTGGGCCATTTTATTTTCTTCTCTTTTCCTTAGGTTTTCTTCACATAACCTACAAAAATAAATCTAATCTATAATACAAAAATAAATCTAATCTATAATAATAAATAAAGCCTAATAAAATCTAGGATTTAAGATAAAAACTAATAAAACCCACTAATTAACTAAATAATACAAATAACAAGTAAAACATTAAAAATGCTAAAAGACATATATGGACAAAAATGTATGATTTTAAGGATATAAATATATATAAATTGAGCCCAACAAACTACTACCCCATTTGGTGTCATTGTCGTCTAGTTATCCAATCAAACTAAGGTACAATCTCCATGCTCTTTAACATTATTTCGAACTCACACTTTGTCTGGTTCACAGTCTTTTTGTATAGGCACTACCTCTACTACTACTCCTCAGCAATTTCCCCCTTTGTTACTGTTGATGCTAAAAAATGGTAAAGCAGTCAACGTCGAGTCGAACCACGTAGGCCCGTTGACCCGCCACTGAGAGGATGACACGTCGAAGTGGGGCAGGAACGGGTAGCTGGGTCCGACTGATGAGTAATGAGAGAGAATGATATCCAAAGCACCCTGCGCAAGTACACAAAAGTGAGCGGGAAGGGCACCGGTATGGTGCCGGCCAAAGCTCCTTCGACGCTCAAGTCAGTGTTCAGAGAGATCTGAGGGCAGAGTGAGTGAATAGTATAATAATGATTTCAGTCGTCCTTTTGTGACAAGAAGGTACCTCTTTTATAGTACCTTTGGAAGAGTGTCAACCAATCCGGTGACGACACGTGTCCTTTGTGGTGACTTGCACTGTGCGAGCGCCACGTGTCACCGGTCTCGAGGATCCGAGTGAGTTGACACGGGTCGGGGGCCCAGGAGGCTTGAGCTTGGGAGGCCGGAGCCTAAGAGGCCGGGGCCCAGGGGGCCGGAGCCTATGAGGCCGGAGCCTAGGAGGTCGTGGCCTAGGAGGCCGGAGCCTAGTAGGTCGGGGGCTAGGAGCCTAGGAAGGGCTTAGTCTTTTGGGCCTAGGCCCAAACAGCACGATGTTAAGCCTTGTGTGACTTGTCGTTATGCCTAGACGATTAATCATACGAACAGAAGTCCCCCAAGTTTCCGAGCAAAAGATACTTCTTGGTTGGGAACTTTGTACACAAAAGAGTCCGAGCAGAACGACAAGTAACCGCATACTTGTTCCTGCTTAAGCTACTGTCTAGAAGTCCCCCAAGTTCCTTAGCAAGAAAAGCTGTACTGCAGGAAAGCTTGGGGGTTACAGATGAAAGATTCCTTTTTTTTTTTGAATTTTCGATCACCCTGTATTCCGAGCAGTAGACACTTGATGTAATCCCAGTAAACCTCGTCCGATTTTAATGGTAGGATGTTGCCGTCTGTAAAGAAGATGGTAGAATTACAGTGTATAGCTCAGATATAAAAGACCCACCCCCAAATCTCACACTTGGTACTGTAGATTTATTTGGGAGAGAGAGAGAGAGTTGATATTAAAAATGACTCAAAGAGGCGGCTGGGCTTTTTTGAAATAGAACAAGAAGAAAGCTGCTCGGGTGGGAGTTGGGAGGGGCTCGGGCCGGAAGAAGTTGGGTGGCCGGATCTTGCTCGGGGCGGAGGAGTTCGGGTCGGAGGGAAGGGCTCGGGCCGGAGTGCTTGTGCGCGGGTCGGAGCAGAGCAGGAGAAGGCTCGGGTCGGAGCTGTGGTGTGCGCGGGGTGGTCTGCTCGTCGGGCTCGGGTCGGAGAGAGAGGTTCGGGTCGGAGAGAAGTGCTCGGGTCGGCGAAGGAGCAAGGTGGCCTGGGTTCTTGCTCGGGTCGGTGGAGGGCTCGGATCGGGGTGAGTGCTCGGCTTGGAGGGCTCGGATCGGAGGAGTGCTGCGCAGGCCGGATCGGGATCGGGCTTGGGTCTGCAGTGCTCGGGTCGACTGAGGAGCGCGGACTGGGCTCGGTTCTGCAGTGGAGGAGCGGTGCAAGGGCTCGAGTGGAAGTGAGCTGAGCTTGGGTCGAGCGGCGGTGGGCGCGGGCGAGCGGAAGAAGAGCAGGGGTGTGTCTAGAGGGGCGGCTGCTTTGCCTTGGCGCGAGGGTGGTGGGCTGCTCGGCTCGGAGCAGTGGGCTGCTCGGCTGGAGGTGGTGCTGCACGGAGGGTGGCTGAGTGGGCTCGGGCCGCTTGATTTTCCTACTTTGAGGTAGGTAATTCAAATAAAAATTTGTCTACCCACTTGATATATTGATTGTGCCTTTGAAAAAAAAAATTGAGAACTTTGAGAAGTTGTGGTCGTCCAGCCTGAGGCGGACCTTGGAATTCTATTTGTGAATTTTGTGGATAATGTGAGTAGGGGCAGGTGGAGGTGCAACTGGGTATGAGCCGTGCCGAGCATTGGGTAGGCAGCATACCTTCATTTTTGGACTTTGTAACTTATTGGGTGTTGTGTTCTTGGTCAGGTACTGAGGAGACAAGATAAGTGGGTCGGAACCCGTCTGAGCCGGTGGAGCCGCAGAACACAGGTAAAGGCTTGAGTTTTTATTGCTTGTATGCTTTGAATTGATACATTGAATATTGGCTTTGATAAACGATTGGTGGCTGAGCATGTGAAAAGGTGATAGGGTGAATGTTTCCAAATTGGGGGTAGAAGAGCACATATGGGGGGGGGGGGGGTGGGAAACCAGTATTGATGTGATATGTCCATGGTGTTGTCTTGGATGGGCAGGTGCGCTGAGGTCGGACATTCCATGGCTTCCTCAGATGAGAACAGTTCTATGGATGAGGGGGAGTCTGATCGGGCGTCCGCAAGTGATGGGACGCCGATGTGGCCCAATATGCCCCGACCCCAGATGGGGTGTGGAAACATGGGGGTGGGCAAAGTGCTCAAGACCGTCCAGGAGAGCTTGTCCATGGTGATGGGAAGTGAGGGAAAAGGCACTGGTAGTGAGGACAGCGATGATGGGGAGACGCCCACCAGTTGTGGTGATGTGGGTAGGCACATTGTGCCTGAGACATACTGGTCCGTGGATGGGTTGTGTGAGAACAGGATGACGGAGGAGGACCTTGAAAAATTGAGGGTGGAGTTCCACATTCCCGATTATATCCATCTGAGCCTCCCGGGAGAGGGTGATGTCTTGAGTGACCCGCCGGAGGGGCATATTTTGTGTTTTGCCAAGAGTTTCCACCATGGGTTTAGGCTGCCTCTCCACCCCTATTTCCAGTATATGTTGAGGAAGTTAGGGATTGCACCAGCTCAGCTGACGCCCAATAGTTGGAGAACATTAATTGGGCTGTATGTATTGTTCCGAGATGAGGGGTATGATGCCCCGAACATGGCTCAATTCTCAAACTTGTTTGAGATTAAGTCGAGCCCCAAATTGCGAGGGTGGATGTACTGCTCACAGTTGGCAAATGGGCAGTTCACTGATGGTGCGACTCGCCAAATACAGGTGGGCCACCCGGACGCTCATAAGGAATGGAAGAGAAAATGGTTTTTCGCGAGTGGAGTCTGGGAATTCGGCCGGAGTGATAGGATGACCACGTATAGAGTGCCGACGAATTTTCACATAATAGGTTGCCTGGCTGAGCCGATGTATTGGTTCATGTACACTTGGATTATTAGCTGATGTTATGCTTATACTAATAGTCGTCTTTTGTTGTTTGATTTTGCAGGGAGTGAGTGGGAGAGGCTTCCATTGTCGGAGGATAGCGCGGAAGAGGTGCGAAGGGTGCTTAGCCGACCCGCCCGAAAGTTGAGCGCTGCCTACCTCTTGTCTCCTGAAAAGTTGGCCAAGTACGGCTTCGGAGTTCCAGGTGAGCTTTTGTACTTCCCCTCTTGGAAGATTGGTTGAGGAGATGATAATTTGTGCTCATTGAAATTTTTTTTTGTTGTCTTTCAGTGAAAATGGCCAATACGAAGAAAACAAGTAGACCGGTTGGTCATGCCCCGCCCGCTCAGAGGAGGATGATGATGGGGGCGCTGTTGGCCGGGGGTGGCTCGTCCCAGGGGAATGCAAGTAGAGGTGCAACGGTGCCCGGGGGTATGAGGCATAGTGGGTCTACCAACACCCAGGTTCCGAAGGCGGCTTCTCCCGGGAGGAAAAGAAAGACGGTATTAGATGCGGCCGAGCCCGGGAGAGAGGGCAAGAGGGCAGCCACTGCGTCTGATCCGGTCCTAGAGGAGGATCGTCTGGCACAGCAGGCCGTGACAGACTTTGGAGGATCCCTGAAGAAAGGAAGGGATGACCGGGTGATTGGCGATGGTGTTGAGCCGCTATCTGTTTTGCAGCGGGCCTTTTCTGAGCAGTCCCAGGTAAGGGAAAGTGGTATATTATGATGAGATGTCCAAAGTTTAAACTTTATAGCTTGTGATAACATTTTCGTGGCACTCGACCTGGCAGGCACTGTTCTTTACTTATCAGGCACATGTTAGTGTCCTGGCCACGGTGGAGAAGATGAAGGACGAGATGTCGAGCTTCGTGGTGTGGAAGGACAGAGCGCTCTCAGCCGAGGAGAAGGTCGGTACCCTGGTTGCCCAGAACCAGGCGTTGCAGGCCGAGCTGCTGCAGGCCAGGAAGGAGGCAGACCAGGCTAGGCAGGAGTTGGAGCAGAGCGGGCAGGAGCTGAGCCAGGCCAAGCAAGAGGCGGACCAGGCTAGGCAGGAGTTGGACAATGAGTATAACAGCGGCTATGCCATGGGCTTTGGCGATTGCAAATTGGAGCTCGAGGAGATGTGCCCGGACTTTGACTGGGACCGCGTGCGTGGTCTGCTAGGGGCTGGCAACGAAGTGCCTGGCAACGTCCCGGAGGAAGGTGCCCAGGAGGTAGAGCATGAGGACAGAGCATCCCCAGTTGGGGAGCGTGATATGGGAGAGGATCCCAAATAGGCATCTGTTGCACTTATGGCCCGGGGGCAGGGGTGGGCGGACCATTGCCCTATTTTGGTTTGAGTTGTATGGTCGGGCCGGATGTGGCCCGTGCCAACTTGCAAACTCTTTTGATTACTAAGTTTTGTACTTATTGTTATTTGGATGATTTGGAGGGTGTCCGACCCGTGATGGAGTAGGATGCCCTTCTTTTTAATACATGGTATCGCAGAATTTTCTCGAATGCACGGTACTTAGCTTCCCTTGGATGCATGAAATCTATTTTTCTCTGAATGCATGGTACTTAGTTTCCCTTGAATGCATGATATTGATTTTCCCTTGAATGCATGGTACTTAAGTTCCCTTAAATGCATTTGCCATAGCCGCGCCCTGAATGCATGGTACTTAGCTTCCCTTGAATGCATGGGCGCATATGGGCAGGGTCGGATGTCTGATGGCCCGGGGGTCCATACAGCCAATTAACACTTTGAATAAAAATGAAGAAAAATGTGTCCGTGGTAGGACTTGTATTTATTGAAAGTGATAACATAGATAAAATTGAAAAAAGTCCCCGGGGGGTACAACATTTGTCTACTTGTAAAAGTAGCGGAGGTGCTCGGCGTGCCAAGGGTGGCCGAGTTCCTTACCGGTTGTGGCGCGGAGCCTATATGTGCCTGGGCGGATGACTTCAATAATTTCATACGGTCCTTCCCAATTAGGTTTCAGAGCACCTGTTTTGGCCAAGGTAGTGCTGCGCAGGACCCAGTCCCCCACTCGGAAGTGGCGAGGCTTAACTTTAGAATTGTAGTATCGAGTAGCCCGTTGCTGGTAGGCGTACTTGTGTAGCTCAGCCTGGGCCCGATGCTCTTCAGCGAGGTCGAGACTGAGGGCTAGCTGGTCAGCGTTGTGCTCAGGCTGAAATGTATCGAGGCGGTAAGAGGCAAGCCCGACCTTAACTGGGATGACGGCTTCAGAAGCAAAGGCCAAAGAGAAGGGGGGCCCAGTCGAGGATCGACAGGTCGTCCGGTAGGACCATAAGACTTCGGGTAGGAGGTCAGGCCACTTTCCCTTCTTTGCATCAAGCTTGGTCTTCAAGGTATGTTTAATGGTCTTGTTGACTGCCTCGACCTGCCCGTTGGCCTGAGGATGACCAGGAGAGGCAAAGAAAACCTTGATGTTGAAGGCGGAGCAAAATGACTTGAACTCTTTGTTGTCGAACTGTTTGCCATTGTCAGTGATAATGGCGTAAGGGAGACCAAAGCGGCAAATTATGTTCTTCCATACAAAGCTCTTGATGGTCTGGGTGGTTGCCTTTGCCAAGGGCTCGGCCTCTGCCCACTTAGTGAAGTAGTCCACTGCGACGACTGCCATTTTGACCTTGCCCTTCCCCTCGGTCATTGGTCCGATTAAGTCAATGCCCCATTGGGCAAAGGGCCAAGGACTGTTCATGGTAGTTAGGGGCTCGGGTGGTTGGTGCGGAAAAGTGGCAAATTTTTGGCACTTGATGCATTTCTGGGTGAGCTTCCTTGCATCAGCGCGGAGGGTCGACCAATAATAGCCTTGGCGAATGGCCTTGTGGGCTAAAGAGTGGGCCCCTGCATGATTGCCACAGACCCCTTCATGGATCTCCCGGAGGATATAGTCGCCTTGTTCGGGGGTAAGGCAGCGCAAGTATGGCAGGGAGAAACCCCGCTTGTATAACTTGTCGTTAATAATGGTGTACCGGGAAGCTCTATGGCGAAGGCGCCGAGCCTCAGCCTTGTCCGCGAGTGGGTTCCCATGCTTAAGAAACGCAAGGAGAGGGTCCATCCAATTAGCTTGTTGCGCAGACTGGCAGACTGACAGACTTCCATAACATCAGTGCTGCGCTGAGGTAAGAACTCAACTGGGACAGACCTCCCGGCTTCATGGTCAACTGCCGAGGCAAGGCGAGCTAGGGCATCCGCCCTCTCATTGTCTGCCCTAGGGATTTGTATGAGCTGGTATGCTGAGAATTGATTGAGTAGGCTTTGAACTTTGGTAAAGTAGGCGGCCATGCGCTCACCCTTTGTCTGGTATTCCTGTGTGACCTGGTTCACCACAAGTTGAGAGTCGCTGTAGATTTTGAGTTGCTCAACGTCCATATGTAGTGCCAAAGATAAGCCGGCAATGAAGGCCTCATATTCAGCCTCATTGTTGGATGCCTGGAAGCCGAATCGAAGAGCATACTCAATGGTGGTCTGGTCAGGGGCGATCAAAACAAGTCCGGCTCCACTGCCCTGTTGATTAGAAGATCCATCAACATATAAAGACCAGATTGGGCGATCCGGCCTGATTGCCGGAGTAGAAGAAGTTGGTGGATCGGTGGTCGTCACAATGGCGGAGGAGGGCCCAGCCTCGGGTAGGAATGTAGATTCTGAAATGAAGTCTGCAATGGCTTGTCCCTTGATTGCGGGCCGTGGGCGGTAGGAAATGTCAAATTCGCTCAGCTCAATGGACCATTTGATAAGTCGGCCAGAGACCTCAGGCCGCTGCAATACTTGCCTAAGTGGTTGATTGGTGAGAACCACGATAGGATGAGTCTGGAAGTATGGGCGGAGGCACCGGGCTGATGTGACCAAGGCAAGGGCTAATTTTTCTATCTCTGGATATCTGGTCTCAGCATCTTGCAGGGCCTTGTTGGTATAGTACACCGGGTGCTCAACCCTATCCTCAAGTCGAATGAGGACTGAGCTGGTGGCTGTCAGGGAAACGGACAAGTAGAGGAGTAGCTCTTCTCCTGGCTCGGGTTTAGAAAGTAGAGGTGATTTGCCCATGTACTCTTTTAGATCTTGGAAGGCCTTCTCACACTCCGGAGTCCAGTCAATGTATTTTGTCCGAGCCTTAAGGGTTTTGAAGAATGGGGCGCAACGGTCGGTGGCCTTGGATATGAATCGTGTCAAGGCGGCGACCCTGCCCGTTAGGCTCTGCACTTCCTTCTGAGTCCTGGGAGATTGCATATCGATCAAGGCTTTGATTTTTTCAGGGTTGGCCTCGATCCCCCTTTGGCTCACCATGAAGCCAAGGAATTTTCCCGAAAATACGCCGAACGTGCACTTGGCAGGGTTCAGGCGCATTTGGTACTTCTTGAGCACGGAAAACATCTCAGAAAGTTTGTGGACGTGGTCCTCCGCCCGGACACTCTTGACAAGCATGTCGTCCACATAGACCTCCATGGACTTACCAATGTATTCTGAAAAAATGGAGTTGACCAAACGCTGGTAGGTGGCCCCGGCATTTTTGAGTCCGAAAGGCATGACTTTGTAACAATATAGGCCCCTGTCAGTGATGAAGGTCGTATTGTCCTGGTCGGAGCTGTGCATAAAGATTTGGTTATAGTCGGAGTAGGCGTCCATGAAACTAAGGAGTGCATGGCCTGCTGTGGCATCAACCAGTTGGTCAATTCGAGGAAGAGGAAAACTATCCTTGGGGCAGGCCTTGTTGAGGTCAGTGAAGTCGACGCACATCCGCCACTTGCCATTTGATTTTTTGACCATCACAACATTGGCCAGCCAATCCGGGTAGGAAACCTCGCGGATGAAACCAATTTTCTGTAACTTGTCGACTTCTTCCTTCATAGCAGCATAGATTTCGGGCTTGTACTGCCTGCGCTTTTGGCGGACGGGGCGGTGCCGCGGATTAAGACTTAGGCGATAGGAGATCACCTCCGGAGAGATCCCAGGCATGTCATCATAGGACCAGGCAAAGACTTCAGCATTGGCACGAAGGAAGTTGATGAGTTCGTCTCGGAAAGCAATACTAAGTTGGGTTCCGACCCGTACCTTGCGGTCCGGGTAGGCAGGTGAGATGAGAACTTCTTCCACATGATTGTCATCTGGTTGGGCAATAGCTCTGAAAGATGAATCACGAGGATCTTAGGGAGGATCCGGGGTAGGGCAGGTGGGGGAGACAGAAACAGCCATAGAGGGCATGGCCTCTTTCTTCTTCTTGACGGAAGTCGCATAGCAGGACCTGGCTGACACCTGGTTGCCTTTGACTACCCCCGTGCCACATGGGGTCGGGAACTTGATCAAAAGCAAGTGAGTGGAAATCATAACCTTCAGTTGGTTAAGGGCTAGTCGTCCCAGGATGATGTTGTACGCTGTGGGGCAGTCGACCACCAAAAACTGAGTGGTTGTGGTAGCGGACGAAGATACCTCCCAAGGGTTAGTGGAAGGTAGATCCCACCAAGAGGGGTGACCATATCGCCCGAAAAGCTAAGTAAAGGAGCGACCGACCGGTCAAGCCTCTCCTGGTCAATCCCAAGAGCTGTGAAGGCGGAGGCGAAGAGGATGTTGATGGAGCTACCACAATCGACAAGGATCCGTGCCACGTCGAAATTAGCCATGATTTAATCTTTCCACGACCAAAGGGTCATCGTGTGGAAAGATTAAATCGCGTTCCTCTTCCTCAGCAAAGGAAATGGGCGACCACCCGAGCTTAGGAGTCTTTTTGCCACGGTGGAGGTCTACGGCCATAACGCCGGAGCATTGCTGAGCACTTCGGGCGTATTCTTTCCTAGCCCTGTTGGAGTTGCCAGCGAGGGTCGGGCCCCCACAGATGGTATTGACCCGCCCCCGTCGTTGTCCTTCGGTCTTGGCCTTCTCGGTGGCCTCCTTGTCTATAAAACCATCCAACTTTCCTTCCTGTACCAAAGTTTCTACTGCCTCCTTAAAGGCTCTGCATGCCTCGGTGTCATGGCCATGGTCATTATGATAAAGGCAAAAGAAGTTCTTGTTGGTCCGGTACCGTGTTTGTGGTGGGCGGGGTGGGAGCTTGGGAAGTATGTCCTTGATCTGAGGATACAATTCTATATAAGTAACAGTGAGAATTGTATAGACTTTGAACCTAGAGGCGTAGGATGTCTGATAAGTTTCTTCCCTTCGTTGTCCTCCACCTCTACCATCACCAAATTGTTTCTTGGTGAACTTATTGAACTTTTTCCCGGACCCCCCATACTGGTTACCCGAGTAGGGCTTGAGCTGGGGTGGCACTATGATGGCCTGGTCGGTACTTGGGCGATCCATGGTGGGCGGCTTCTTCCCATATGTTTTAAATTCAGCAGTAGCATAGGCAATGGCCTCTTGCATGAGTTCTTTGTAGGTGCGCGGATTGCGGCGGTTGAGTTCAAACAAGAAGTCCCCCTCTAGGAGACCACCCTTGAAGGCGGCGAAGGCTACCTTCTCATCACAGTCGCGACACCGAGATCGCTCTAGCTGAAATCGAGTAATGTATTCCCGGAGGGATTCCCTGCTGCCCTGTCGGACTCGAGTCAGGTCATCCGTGGTGTAGATTCTATCGGTCTGGATGATATACTGGCCTAGGAAGAGCTCTCGGAGCTCGTTGAAGCAATCAACCGAGCCCGGAGGAAGTTGGTAGAACCAGTCCCTTGCACTGCCAGAGAGGGTGGAAGGGAAGATTCGACACTTCGTAATGTCATCAGCACCTTTAGATTCCAGAGCGGATCGGAAACTCATGAGGTGGTCATATGGGTCTTCCTTCCCTGTGTATGGAGTGATTTTGGGAGGTCGGACGTCGCCAACCGGAGGAGTGGATAGGATGCGAGCTGTGAAAGGTCCAGGCAGCTCCCTTGTTTCTAAAGATGGGTGCCCACCACGACTTCCTCCCTCCACTCTTCTCAAGCGCTCACTGATGTCCATGAGAAGTTGTTGGAGCTGGTCTGGTGGAAGAGAGCCGCTGTTACCGGAGTCAGCGACTTGTTCACTTGTGAAAGTGTCACTTTCTACGCGGCGCCCAGCCGAGAGAACCTGCTCTTCTCCCCGTCGTCGCTTGGGACGGGGAGCCTGCTCCTCCTCCAAGTCTCGGGGACGCGGGTTGGATCGCCCCTGCTCCTCCTCCAAGTCTCTGGGACGCGGGTTGGATCGCCCCTGCTCCTCCTCCAAGTCTCTGGGACGCGGGTTGGATTCGCCCCGGTTCGTCCGCCGCTCTTCTCGCCGAGAGCGGTTGTCGTCGAGCAGATGACAACAGTCCCGATAAATGTGGAACTCTTCAGAGCGGGTAGGATGCTCGCCAGATCGGGCCCGGCCGACCGGGTGAATAAGTCTCTTTTGGAAACCTGGGGGTGGATGGCTACCTTGCCCTACATCCAATTGGCAGGGAACATTTTGGTCCCTTCGGGGGGGATCTCTCATCTCACCACTCCGGAGAGTGGTATGTTCGTCCCTGTCATGGGGGTTCCTTCTCTCACCACTCCGGGGAGTGGTATGTTCTTCCCTATCGCGGAGGAGTCGCTCATAAAGCTGTGTTGCACCCTTTTGGAGGTCGAGCTGTTCCTGGGTTCGTTGGAGCTGAGCCTCCAATCGCTGGATGTACTCCTCCTGATCAGATTCGGCAGTCTTCTTGCCTCGCTTGTCAACCAGCGGGGTGTTGTCGACTTGGTCGAGGATAGGACCTCCGTCAGACATTGTGAGGGTCGGAAGCTCGGAAGCTCGGGAGCTCGGAAGCTCGGAAGGTTTTTGCACCTCAACTGAGGGTAGAGAATTCAATGGGGAAAAGTTGTAACTTTCCCACAGACGGCGCCAAACTGTTGATGCTAAAAAATGGTAAAGCAGTCAACATCGAGTCGAACCATGTAGGCCCGTTGACCCGCCTCTGAGACGATGACACGTCGAAGTGGGGCAGGAACGGGTAGCTGGGTCCGACTGATGAGTAATGAGAGAGAATGATATCCAAAGCACCCTGCGCAAGTACACAAAAGTGAGCGGGAAGGGCACCGGTGTGGTGCCGGCCAAAGCTCCTCCGACGCTCAAGTCAGTGTTCAGAGAGATCTGAGGGCAGAGTGAGTGAATAGTATAATAATGATTTCAGTCGTTCTTTTGTGACAAGAAGGTACCTCTTTTATAGTACCTTTGGAAGAGTGTCAACCAATCTGGTGACGACACGTGTCCTTTGTGGTGACTTGCACTGTGCGAGCGCCACGTGTCACCGGTCTCGAGGATCCGAGTGAGTTGACACGGGTCGGGGGCCCAGGAGGCTTGAGCTTGGGAGGCCAGAGCCTAAGAGGCCGGGGCCCAGGGGGCCGGAGCCTATGAGGCCGGAGCCTATGAGGCCGGAGCCTAGGAGGTCGTGGCCTAGGAGGCCGGAGCCTAGTAGGTCGGGGGCTAGGAGCCCAGGAAGGGCTTAGTCTTTTGGGCCTAGGCCCAAACAGCACGATGTTAAGCCTTGTGTGACTTGTCGTCATGCCTAGACGATTAATCATACGAACAGTTACCATTACCTACATCTCAATCCTCTCAGCAACAACAAATCACTCAGAGCTTATCATCTAAACCTTTAACTACTTAGCAATAGCCATCAATACCACATCCTCAGTCAAAACCACCTGTACAAGATTTTGCACCACCATTACCTTCTCCACATTGTTAGTTGCCATCAAATACACAGGTTTCTCAACAGCTAGTCCTAGTGGAACCACCTCAACAACATATTCCACCAGAATCTCATAACTCTCAACCGAAATCTTCTTGATCAGCATACTACAAGAAAAAACACTTTGGGCGACAAAATGATTTCCTCGCACAAAGTATCATTTCGTCACCCAAAAGTTTGGGCGACAAAATTAGTTTGTCGAGAGTTTAGTCACCCAAACTATGTCGCCTAAGACTTTGGGCGACGAATGTATCATTTCCTCGCCCCAAAGCTATCTGGGTGTGGTTCGTTGCCCAAAGTATATTTAGGCGACGAATAACATACTTTAGGCGAGGAACCACAAATTCGTCGCCCTATGTGACTTGAAGCGACGAACCATATATATTCGTTGCCCAAAGTTTTTTTTTATTATTTTTAATATTTTTTATTTTTAAATCTTTTTATTTTTAAGCTTTCTATCCAAAAACTATATAATATAACACAAAATTTATTTAATAAATTTTTATCAACACAAATTAGCAAATTTATAATTCCATACAAAGTAGTAATAACTCTAATGGTCAATTTATTCTAAACCGATAGCATCATCGTCATTCATGTCTGGCAGCGGCTGATGACAGGACGGTGGCAGGACAAACTTAGGTATCGCCTTGGTCAACGCAGCATACAACGCCTCATTCTCCACTCTCTCGGCTCGTAAGTCCTCCTGCACCTTCTTCACTTGAGCGGACAACTTTACGACAACTGCAGATGGCTGAGAAGAAGACAAAGACGAAGATGTCATAATACGAAGTCCGACATTGGGATGGGGTACTTGGATCGACTCCAACGGAGTACCCGGAGGGTGCTGCTCAGCCAAGCTCTTCAAATATCTTCTCGAGTTGGCCACCATCTCATCCTTCAAAATGTTATATATACAAGTAACCAATTAGAAAATTAAATATAAATATAAAAGACTATCAAAAAAATTAAAATATAAAAAACTAACATGTTTTACCTTGGCCGCATCACAACCGGGATGGACATAGATATCCTCGAAAGTGTTTATCTCCGGGAATTGCAACCCGCCCTAAAAAAGAAAATAATGTTGTCAAATATCCAAACAATACTAAGGAATATATATGTATTAAATTAAATAATGACGTACTCGACGTCGTGACTCCACCAAATATGAGATGGCGTCTGACCACTAGATGGTTAAACGACTTCACTTTCCTGTTCCTGGCGTTGGCGACCGACTTCTTCTGTTAAATATTAGGCAAATTGTAAATGTGTTAGTATATATACAATAATAGAAAAACAAAAGAATAATATGTTTTTTAAAGTCTTAAAATGGTAAAACGTACCAAAAACGCTGGGCTCATGAAATGTTCGCACAAAAAAGGCCATTGGTCAGTCTGCTCTACCAACTCCATAGGGGGTTTGCTATGCCTCAACTGTCGGCAAAAATCATTTGAAGTGCCTGTGTAGTTTGTGTTTCCACTGCTTGTAGGACTTGATGAGTAAATTCGTTATGTACGTGACGGTGAGGGAATCATTCATCTGAATGTCAAAGTTAACCTGAAAAAAATATTAAATTGTTAGGAATGATCAAATTCATCATTTTATATTAATTACCGAGCTATACTAACTGAGAAGGAGCGAATCACTTTTTTTTTAATATATCGCTACCAGTAATTTTTTCCAATTGGTTGCAACCATGGCGCACTCGGCACAGATAATCTCCCCCACGTTGTGCGAGAACAAACTGTTGACGTTAGGGTCTAACGGTCGTCAGCCGTTTTCCACACACATGACACGAATTCGCACCCCAGTGTTGCACATAATCCGAGAGGACTTCAACCCACTACATGGTCTCCTCATTGCAGTGGATGAAGCAGGAGTGGTGACCTGACCGGACACCACTACAAAATAGCATTCAGACGACAGATTTTGACCATCGTGTAAGTTGTCCATTTACCATCATCTAATCGACCGATGCCTATTCATATCCCAATAGACAACGGCAAAAAACCGTTGTCATGGTGCACCTACACAACGGTTATATATGGACAACCGTTGTATGTACACCCTTAAAAATCAATGATTTGGAGGATACCGTTGTTGAGTGCCTATCTACACATCGGTTTATATGTAAAAATCGATGTGTGGATATATGTTAAACAATGGTTACCTTATGTAAAACATGGATTTTACAACTATTTTAAGTGGAAACACGAGGTGAAATATCCATGAAGACAATGGTTTATTGATAATAATCGTTGTGTAGGTTATTGAAAATAGGTGTACTGCCATGTCTATAGGTCTTTCATACTACGGGGCAGTATGTCTATAGGTCTTTCATACTACGGTTATGAGAAGAAACCGTTGTCTTAAATCATTAAGAACATCGAATTTTAGACATATAACCGTTGTACGTGTGAGATACTTAGTTCAAGTTTATTTTGATGTATATTTGTGTTTGATACATCAGTTTTGGGTTGAAAACTGTTGCAAGAAGGCACATCATACAACGGTTTTGTAAGGTTTGTATGGTATGCTTATAGATTAGACAATGGTTTCTGACATTAAACCATTGTAAGTTAAAGGTTAAGACCACGTTTTGGAATAATAAATTGTTGTATTATGTGCATGTTTACATCTGTTTTTAGAAGCTCTCAATTGTCTTTGATATATTACCACAATGCAATTATGAACATGCACAACCTGAGATGAGTTTTTTTGGTAACATCTAGATAAAAATTAATCAATAATATTATCAACCTTTTCAATTTACAAAGTCAGAATGTATCAAAGAAATACATGTATATTATTCCTCCCTCACAAAATAAAATACCTTGCTGCCCCTAATGACAAGTCAATATATGTACATCATGGATAAAGTAAAAACATGAAAAACCATTACTGCCCCTAAAAACCTTCCATGAAGATAATAAGAGAAAAATAACCCGAGAGAGCAAGAGACTACTCATTGTGCCTTTGGTGCAGATGGACCGACAACCAAAGCATTTTGAGCTCCTTCCGTCTTTGAATCCCTACAGAAAAATAGGCAAATGGACTCATTAATTAAAGAAAAATCAAAGTCTGTGAAAATAAGACACATAATTGAAAATTCCATTATAAAATAAATCATATGTCACTTGGGAGATGTTGAAACTCATGGCTGCATGAAAATGATAGTCATTTAAATTTAAATTGACAAGGATAAAGGACTTAGCAGCTTATCTTGATATAAGCCTTGTAGTAATCTTTAATGGTTGGGTGAACACAAATACATTTGCCTTGATAAACACATACACAAAAAAATAATGAGTACAATAGGGACCATCACTGAACACAAATGCTCCAAAGAGTGCCCACTGATTATGTAATGATTCGCATGCTTGGAATTCACAACCTGTTGACAAATGATGGAAATATTGCATAAAATATTGGTTGGTTGGGTGAGGTGCAAAGAAAGTGTTTTATATATCAGAAACCAAACCTAGATTAACAAGGGAAGTATATCCATCCCAAAACTTTTTCAGAAGATCAGGTTGATCAACTAAAAAAGATTCCTTATCTGACAACTGTGGAGCATCTTGTTCTTTGGCTGAAGCAAGGAGAAGTTCATTTAGCAACTCCAGAACTTCATATTCCTGAGGATTTAACACTTATAGGTTATATATAGCTCACTTGCTAGTAACAGGACAACAATACTAGTGAAATTGTGCAAAAAAATTTGGTGTTTCACTAAAACATTTGAACTAATTAATATTAGTACATCAATTTTAGTTTAGGTTAAAATCACGAGAAACATAAGAAAACATAGACATGCAAAGGAAGATAGTTGCTAGCAGATTATCAGTATTTCAAGGTCAACTTAGAAAATGCATAACTAATGCATCTGGGGTCCGATTGAGGTGATCTTGGTCTTGAAATAACCATTAGGATGTCTAGTTTATGCTCACCAAAAATCAGCTTGAGACCACTTACCAATCAGTACAGAATTCACAAAGAGTGTCATGGGGTCAGTGACTACCAAAACCAGAAAAGTGAGATTTTGTGTAAAGCTCAAGACTCAAGACTCTTTTGCCAAATGAAGCATCATCAGTACACACAAAGCAACATTACTAGGGTCTACACAGAGTTCACAACCAAGTTTAGACTTTCCTTACCAAGAATGCAACTCGGTTTGGAGAAAAGCTCAAGGACTGCCCTGTATGAAAGCCACTTACTAAATATTATTTAAGGCAGCTTTTTGTAAAGAGAATCAACCTAAGCACTCACATAGTATACAAAAATGGCACACTTACATAAGAATATAAGATATGAGATATGAAATTAAAATGAATAAAGGACTACAATCAAACCCTAAAACTAAAATTTAGTTCATCAAAAAGAAGCAACAACACACTAAATTAGATCACTCTCTCATAGTTAGATTATGCCACAAATATGAAAAAGCAAAAATAGAATTTGAAAAAAAGAAAAGAAAAAGGAACATACTTACTTGCTGAAGAAGATCTTCTTCACTTGAATAAGGAGACCACGTACTGCACTATGGTAGCTAAGTTTCTCTTCTAATCATCTGGAGAAGCTTGTCTCATCTTGTCCCAACCTTGACCTTTTCTCTCATAGTCAATCTTGGAGTTAAAAAAGAAAAGTCACAATTGAGAAAAGTATTGTTACCATTATTTACCAAAAAAAAAAAAAAAAATTGTTCTTACCATGGGAACCACAAATACAACAAACATCAATGATGATGCTTTATTAGTAGTCTATAACACAACCCACTAATTTTCACTTTCACCAAGATGATTTCTGACAAGTAGACAATATACAACTTTGAAACACAACTTAAGCGTGCACAGGTGGAATAAATAACTATGGTAATGTTATCATATAAGGTTGGTTTCAAAAAATATCAAAACTGCCAGATAAGGCTTAACAAAACGGCATGGCTAAAATATTACATAAAAAAGTGCATTTCCAATATGCTCTCAAAACTTTAAGCATCTAGAGTTACACTTCATTTGATAAAGAATGCAACATATGTCCATTTGAGCTTTAGATAAATATCAATTGAAAATTAGAATGATTGGAATACAAAGCCCCTTACCAGTTCTTGTTGAAGCCTGCTATTTTGCTGAATAGCATCCTCAGTCAATCTCACAATAAGAGTCCTTGCTTGAACTTACCATTATTTACATAAGTAAGAAATAATAAGGGAGAAAGAAACTGAGATAGAAACCAACCCAAAATACCCATGCTCTGAATTTCCATGTGAGAAGAGCCACATTACATTACAAAACAGATATTAATCAACTTTGGAGTAAGATGGCACTCAGGGCTCGTTTGGTACGCCTCACTGTTAAAGATCGACTTCACTATTTCCTGGGACTGTCTCGGATTCTCTCGAACTGGCTTAAGCTGTCCTAAGCTGGACTAAGTACTGTCCTACGTTTGGTGCTGCAGCAGACTAAGAAGATGGACTGTTAAAATAATGATGACCTATGTTTGGTGTTGTATCGGACTAAAATATAATTTGTTTTAAATAATAAAATAGAACCATAATGAATTTGTCCTAATGCTTCAAATAAGTCTATGAACAAATCATGTTTGCTCCATTTTCCTAGTGCCCAAATTATTATTTGAATAATCATGCAAACTTTAAAATTTCATTATGATCCAGCATTCAATCCCACAAGAAATTAGAATACAAAGCTAGGTTTGAGGTCCGGACCTCCAATAAGATTGGATTTAGAAATTTAGGTTTGAGGTCTGGATCTCACCCTTGAGGACTGGACCTCCAGTAAGATTGGTGTTTAACACCAAGGCTTGAGGTCCGGACCTCTCCTTTGAGGATCGGACCTTCAGTGGTGAACTCAGTTTTCTGTCAACATAAAGCTGAGCAACCAAGACTAAACAAAAGGAAACAACATTTTGAACAACCAAAATACTGATTCAACTAAAACCAAATCAATAAACAAAACCCATATCGGTAAACAAAATCAATAAACAAAACCCATATCAATAAACAAAATCAATAAACTCATATCAGTAAACAAAATCAATAAAGATCAAGCAAAATAAATAAGCACATATCAGTAAACTCATATCAATAAACCCATATAATTTACCAAATCAATAAACAAACCCCATATCAGTAAAACCCAATCAAAAATGTTTTGAAGGTACGTTGCCAATAAAATACAATCAGATCAAAAAGATATGATACAATAAATCAATTCAGATTTACAGAAAACTAGTTCCAAACATCATAAAGTAATAGGATTATTTAGGCACCTTACCATCCACTCCAATTCTCAGTCCACATTTTGGGACTCTTTTGGGGTGAATTGATCACAGTAAAATCCACTAATGCAAGTGCTGATCTGTAAGTAGATACAACTCAAGAAATAAATAACAAATATTAACAATAGAAACTATGGTGAGCTGGCATGAGAATAGAAGCTTCCGTTTTTTGAGTGTAGAAGGCATAAAACTCATACCTCAAATAACAATTACAACAGTTAATTCTTGCACCAATGGAGAAACAATTCCAGTTTAAAAAACCTTATATGGCTCTCTGAAGATATTTATCACAGTCATCAAAGAAGAAACCAATACCTCTAGAATCAAAAGTAAAGTTCAAGAAATAAAGATATATCTTAGAAAAATGAAATAAAGAAAAAATCAACCACAGACCCATTCATCAGATCAACAAACCAAACCCTAGACCCGCCCATTCATCAAATCAACAAACCAAACCTAAACCCATTCATAAATCAACCATAGACAACCAAAGAAATGCCCAAATATCAACAAGATCCAAGACTAAATTAGCTAAAACAACAAAATTAAAGAACCCATAGAACTTAGCCAGAATGATGCGCGACAGGATCGATCTAAGGGGAGAAAAAATAGGAAAATTTTGGATCAATCTAAGGTGATGAGTGAGTGGAGTACGCAGCAGAGGAAGATGGCAAGAGAGAAGCTCATGAGGTTGTGAAAACGCAGCTAGGGCTTCATGAAGGGGTAGAGATACACCTCAGAGGAAATAAAGGGAGAGACTGAGAAGTGAGAACGAGAGACTGAGAGACAGAGGAATTAGTGAGACTCTAAGAGGGATTTGGCTGGGAGCTTGGGATCGAGGGACTTTTGTCTAAGTTAGAGGGCTGAGAAGATGAAGATTGAATAATTTGGGTTAAAGAGCAATGAAGAAGGAGATAGAGAAGTCAAAGGGGCTTTGACCAAAATGGGAGTTAAGGCGCGATAACTTTTTTCATTAATGCTAGCGTGTTTTACCAAAATACAAAGACCCGCAAAATTGCCAAATTTTTTTTAACTCAACCAACACAACGGTTTTGCCTAAAACTATTGTGTTTAATAAATCAGGAAAACCATAAGAACAAAAACCATGGCATATTATCATTTCATATAACGGTTTACAAAAAAGCGTTGTGTGGTAAATTAAGATAACGGACAAAACAAGAACCGTTGTCTATTGACCGATGTCTATTTACTATTTTGTAATAGTGGGAGCAGTGAGATCGACGGGCCCTTCGTGGCACAGAGGGGCTCCCAGTACTTGAGGAGGGCTAGACTACGTCATCGGGACCTGACTCCATTGTCTTCCACCTTATAAAATAAATTTTAAAATACAACTAATTGTTACAACAAAACTAATTTTAACATACAAACTAAATTATATTTCTCTAGCTAGATATATTTATCTAGATATATGTATATATATATATTTCTATCTCATCTAAATACATTTAATAAGTAAAATACATTTATAATTAATCTAAATTTAATAATTAAACTAAGAAGAACAAGTAAACAAAATTTTATAATTAATCTACATTTTGTAATTAAAATAAATTTTATATTTAAAAACTAACAAACTAACTAATTTACGTACAAACTAACTAATAAATTTTATAATTAAAAAACATATAAAATAACCAATTAATTTTAACATACAACAAACTAACATAATAAATATTACCTCGAAACTCCGCAATTTGTCAAATAAAATTTTCCTCACAATCCTACAAATGCACAACAAATGCAATCCACGATCCTACAAATACAAAATCCCCAATATTTAAAACCCAAAAATCAGAAAATTACACAAATTAAAAAGAAATAGAAAAAACCACAAATTAAAAAAAAAAAAAAAACACACACACACAAAACCACAAAAACAGAAAATTCAGAAAACTCACCAATTGCAATGGGGTGGTTTTCTTGCAGGTGGGTTTCGGCTTTTCTGCGGTGGGGTGGGATTTCTAGTTTTGGGTGGAGGTTTCGGTGAGAGAGAGATTTGGGGTGGGATTTCTGGGTGGTTTCAGGGATTTTTGGGTTGTGGAGTTGTAGGGGTCGAAGGTGGGTTGGGGTTTTCTAGGATGCGGGGAGAGAGAGTGAGGTAGAGAGACAAAGTGAGGGGGTGGGTTTCGGTGGGCCGGCGACGGGCCAAGGAGGAGAAAGGAGGGGGAGTTGGCGACGGGGAGGAAAGGGGAGGTGATGGGGAGGGAGAGCGATGGGGAGGAAAAGGAGGAAGAAATCACAGAGGGAAGGAAGAAAGGGAATCTATTGGTTTTAATTAAAAATCCCTAGGCAACGAATCCATTTTCTCGCCCAAAGGGAACTTAAGCCAAGAAATATACATTTTGTCACTTCAGGTCCCTTTTGGCGACGAAAATGGATTCGTCTCCTAAGCGAGTGAAATTTTTTGCGCAAAATTTACCAGCCTATTTTTCACGCCTTTGGGTGACGATATTATTTCATCGCCTACGATGCTTTTGGGCGACAAAATAGCCATTTCGTCTCCTAAGAACATTTTAATTACATTCGTCCATTCGTCCGCGCTCCAATACCTAACTTTTACATCTCTGATTGACCTAATTTTTTTGAGAGATGATCTTTGAGTGAGAAATGAACGGTTCAGATCTTTGAAAACATGATCGAGATGTGACTTTCTACATATAAATGAATAGTTTCAACACTTGAAGAGTATAATTCTATGAACTCTTTCATTAAAACCTTGTCGTTTTAATAATTGTGAAGACCACAACGTGATTTCAATGATCGGAGCCATTTATTTCTATGTTCATACTCAAAGATCATCCCTGAAAAAAATGGGCTAGATCGAAATTTATCTACTCGTTCGATTAGCATTAGAAAATCCACGATCATTCATCAATTCACCACTGTTATCTAACTTTTACATCTCTAATTGATATAAATTTTTGCAGGGATGATCTTCAAGTGAGGAACTAAAAAATGAATGGTTCGGATCATGAGAAACATAATTGAGATGTATGGTTGTACATATATAAAAATGCACACAAAAATGCACTTAAGACCTTTAGGCGACGAATCTCTTTCGTAGCCCAAAGTTCCCAGGGGCGACGAAATGTTTGGTTTGTCACCTAATGTCATTTTAGGTGACGAATTTACTTCGTCGCTCAAAGAGACCATGGGCGACGAAGGGCTGTCTCTTTGAGCGACGAAGGGCTTGTTTCCTCGCCTAAAGTGACTTTGGGCGACAAATCTATAGATTTCTCACCCAAAGTCTAGTTCCTTAACCATTTTAGTGCGTAACCTTAGGTGACAAACCATTTTCTTGTAGTGGACGAAAATGAGAATTCGTCGCCTAAAGTTATTTTAGGCGAGGAATTTGGGTTCGTCACCCAAAATGTTTTTTCTTGTAGTGGTAGTAGTCTTAGTCACAATCTCAATCGTCTACCTTGCCAGCAATTGGGCCTCACATTATTAACAGTCATCTTATGATCACTCGCTCTAACTACGAAATCAGTAAAAATAAGGCTCTAGTTAGTACTAGATATCCATTGTCCACTATTCTCATGGCTACTGTTGAGCTGGTTGAACCTACCTCATTCTCAGCAGCAAAAAAATTACCAAAATGGCAAGCTGCTATATTAGATGAATTCAATTTTCTTCAACGTAATGGCACATCTTATTCTCCAGATATGAACTTGGTGGGGTGCAAATGGGTTTATTGCCTTAAGTGCAAGGCGAATGGCACTTTAGACAAGTATAAAGCAAGACTTGTTGCTGAAGGCTATCCTTAGCAGCCGGGAATTGACTACTTTGAAACTTTCAATCCCATTGTAAAACCTTGGACAATTCAGGTTGTTCTTGCTTTGGTTGTTTAGTTCAATTGGATTCTTTGCTAACTTGACGTGAACATTGCATTCCTTAATTATTTCCTTCATAAAAAGGTTTAATTATATGCGCGCAACAACCACCTGAGTTTATTGATCCTCAATTTCCCAATCATGTATGCAAACTTCGCAAAACTCTCTATAGTCTCAAGCAAGCACCACGCTCCTGGTATAATCGTTTATCAGAATTTATTCTCACTCTTGGTTTTTCCAGAACTCATGTTGATTCTTCTCTTTTTATTCGATGACACAACACGTACCACCATTACCATCATATTGATTAATTTATGTTGATGACATTGTGCTCACCGGCATTGATGCTTCTTATATCTCACATCTAATTGGTCAGCTTGACTCTCAATTCTCCATCAAGGATCTCAGTAACCTTCATTATTTTTTGGGTATTGAGATTACTCGCACTGCTGATGGGTTATTTTTATCTCAGTAGAAGTATGCTATTGATCTTCACCGCTGGGCCTCTATGGATGGTTCTAAAACTTGTAGCTCCCCATTAGCAGCTTCTCAAAAACTTAGTTCTCTTTCTGGTGAACCATTAAAGGATCCTTCTCACTATCGTAGCATTGTGGGTGCCTTACAATACCTTACTCTCACTCGACCAGATCTTGCCTTTGTTGTTAATCAAGTTTGTCAGTTTATGCATGACCCAAAATCCACTCATCTTGTTGCAGTCAAGCGTATTTCGCTTTCTCAAAGGAACGGTAACTCATGGTCTCCATTATTCTCGTGGTGCCTTAGCCCTTCAAGCCTTTTGTGATGCAGATTGGGCAGGGGATACTGATACACTGTGTTCCACTAGTTGTGTCTTTCTCGGTCGTAATCCTATCTCCTGGAGTGCTAAGAAACAGCCCACAGTGGCTCGCTCATTAACATAAGCTGAATGTTTATACCCCACAGAAAATGGATAGCCCACATTTGCTTTTGTTTTAGTTCAAAGAAATCTTGTTCTGGGGTCTTAAAATATTATTAAAGTCAGCACTTGCATAAGGCTAGCAAGTTGAAATGGAAAAGAAGGGCTATCAAGCATCAAACCAAATCTCAGTTGAGAATGTTTTGATGCCTCTCGGCTCAACATAAAGTAACTCCAAAAAGTGACTCAGCTATTCTCTGTTGGTGTGAGTCAACACATGTGATTATTGTGTAAATATTAGAATTAATTAGGTGATTTATTAATTCCTGTATTTTAGTAATAGGCCCATGTATATAAACCACACTTTGTGGTCTTATTCAATTAAGCAAGAATATATTCTAAAAACCCTAAACCATTCTCTGTTCATGGTATCAGAGCCAACCTTAATCACCTCTCTTCTCACATAGGTATTAAGGTTCGGTCATGGTGGTTCTGAATGGCTTAAGGGTCTATCTTGCTCATTGACTTATTTAAATATATTACTCATCACTTTTCTTTATAGAGCCAACGTCAAAGACATAAACTTTTTTTTGTTTCTTTCCGCTGCGACTAGTTCCCCTTCCTCGATCGATTGGTTGATCTCACTAGCCAGAAGATTGCGTGAGTTCTCTGTTTCTGTTCTGTTCAGGTTGGATTTTGTGTTGCTGGTTTTCTGTTTGGATTGGGCGTGGCTGCGACACGGCTGGGCGACTTGCAGTGAGACACGACTGGCAGCGACGCGACTGCAGCGATGCTGCGATCTCTGCGGCTGTGCAACGCGACTGGGCTTCCTGCTGTGCGACGACCCGATCGCTGCGGCTGTGCAACGCGGTTGGGCTTCCTGCTGTGCAACAACCGGCACAGCCCTTGTTGTGCGATCGGTGGTGCGGTTGAACAGGTGGGTGTGACGCGCGGTGGTGTGCGTGCGATCAGTGGTGCGGTTGGTCAGTGACCGGAGGTGAGGGCTGTGCGGTGGGACTCTATCTGTGCAAGAAGAAAAAAAAAAAAAAAAAAAAGAGGAAAAAAAAAAATGCTGCTTTCCAGGGTTAACTCTGTTAGTTCCTCCAGCTTTGTTGTCAAGTCAGGTATCTCTAACTCTGCTTTGAGTACTTCTGCTTGTACTGGTAATGGTGCATGGATAATTGATACAGGTGCTACGGATCATATGACTTCTGATCGTTATGTTTTTAGTCATCTTTCATCTGTCTGTCCTAAACCATTTATTGTTAATGCCAATGGTGTGTCATCTCCTGTTCTAGGGGGCGGCACGGTATCCTTCTCATCTGATTTGTCTTTACATAATGTGCTGTTTGTTCCTTCTTTAAATTGTAACCTTATTTCTGTTAGTCAACTAACCAAAACTCATAATTGTGTGGCCACATTCTTTCCTACCCATTGTGTTTTCCAGGATATTCATACCAAGGAGAAGATTGGCAGTGGTAGAAAGAGTGGTGGATTGTACTATCTGGATAGTGGGGTTTCTGCTTCAGATAGTCGTGGCATTGTGAGTCTAGTTAGTGATAGTTCCTCCGAAAATCAGAAGAAGATTTGGTTGTGGCATCGCCGACTTGGTCATCCGTCCTTTAGTTATCTTCGGCGTTTATTTCCCTCTTTATTTCGTGGATTGAATATTTCCAATTTTAATTGTGAAGTTTGTGTGTTGGCCAAAAGCCATCGTTCAGTATTTCCTTCCAGTGCTACACGTATGGATGTTCCTTTTGCTTTGGTCCACTCGGATGTTTGGGGTCCGGCCCCGTGTGGTACACATAAAGGGATGAAATGGTTTGTGACATTTATTGATGATTGTACTAGAATGACTTGGGTTTATCTTCTGAAACATAAAAGTGATGTGTGTGCTGTTTTTCGCCTTTTTCATCATATGGTCCTCACCCAGTTTGCCTGTCCTGTTAAAGTTTTGCGCTCTGATAATGGCGGTGAGTTCGATAATACAGAGTTGACTCAGTATTTTGCTTCTGCGGGGATCCTTCATCAGACTTCTTGCGCTCATTCTCCACAACAAAATGGGGTTGCTGAACGCAAAAATCGACATTTATTGGAAGTCACTCGGTCCCTTCTTCTGGGGGGTCACGTGCCATCTCTGTTCTGGGGTGATGCCTTGAGTTCTGCCGTTTATCTGATTAATCGGACCCCATCTAGTGTCCTTGATTTTCGGCGACCTTTGGATGTTCTCTCGGATTTTGTCTCTCTACCAGGTATCCTTCATTTGGAACCCCGGGTTTTTGGGTGTGTTGTTTTTGTGCATTTACATTCTCATCAGCGATCCAAGCTCGCATCTCGGGCCTTAGAGTGTGTATTTGTTGGTTATGGTCCATCCCAGAAGGGGTATTGGTGCTATCATCCCTCTACTCAGCGCTTCTATGTTTCTATGGATGTCACTTTTCATGAACATCAACTTTTTCATTCTCCACGTCCACTGGATTCCACCCTTCAGGGGGAGGTTTCTAGTGAAGTGCAGAATCGAGATGATATGTTGTTCTTTGATCAATTTGCTTATGGGAGTAGTAGTGAGGAAGGGTCAGAACAGACTACTGATCACCCAATGTCTGAGTCTGCGGACTGCGGAAATTACTGCGGATGATACTGAGGATGCGGAAATTACTACGGATGATACTAAGGATGTGGTAGGACAAGAATCCACGAATTCTGAGCTTGAGGAATCACCACTCCATGATAGTACCGCCATCTCTCCTACTCCATTGAATCAATCTTCTTCGTCTATTGGGGTAACCGACAATACTCTTGATTCACATTCTGGTTCAGATCTTATTTCTAATGCTTCTAAATTTACACTTCCTCCTCGGTCTAACCGAGGAAAACCACCAGCTAAATATGAGCCAGATCCAAATGCCAAAGTTAGGTACTCAATTAATAATCATGTGTCATCTGTTAGGCTTTCAAAGTCATATGAATCGTATGTTCTGCAATTATCTTCTGTTTCTATTCCTAGTAGATTGCAGGATGCTCTTACAGATTCTAGATGGACCAAAGCTATGGCTAAAGAAATGGCGGCATTACAGAAGAATTCAACCTGGGAGTTGGTTTCTCTACCTAAGGGGAAGAAGACAGTTGGGTGCAGATGGGTGTTTGCAGTCAAACACAAAGCTGATGGGTCAGTTGAAAGGTATAAGGCAAGGTTGGTAGCAAAGGGTTATACACAGTCCTATGGCATAGACTACTTGGAGACGTTTGCTCCAGTGGCCAAGTTAAACACAGTACGGGTTCTGTTGTCTTTGGCTGCTAACAAAGATTGGCCACTCCTTCAGTTTGATGTAAAGAATACCTTTCTCCATGGTGATTTGACTGAAGAAGTATACATGGATCCTCCTCCAGGTATACCAGAGTTTGATAATACAAGATTGGTATGTAAACTGAAAAAGTCTTTATATGGTCTTAAACAATCTCCGAGAGCCTGGTTTGGGAGATTTACCCGTGCAATGAAGAACTATGGTTATCGGCAGAGTAATTTTGATCATACTTTGTTCCTAAAGAAAAGGGGGAAGAAAATTACTGCTCTTATCATTTACGTTGATGATATGGTTCTGACTGGAGATGATTATGAGGAAATCTCTAATTTGCAGAGGTACTTGTCTCAAGAGTTTGAAATGAAACAGCTGGGGGACTTGAAGTTCTTTCTTGGGATAGAAGTGGCTCGGTCTAAACATGGTATATTCCTATCTCAAAGGAAATATGTTTTAGACTTGTTGTCTGAAACTGGTATGCTTGGGTGTAAGCCAGCTGTCACTCCTATGGAACAAAATCATAGACTTTTTGAGTGTTTGGGGGCTTTGCCTGCAGATAAGGGGCGATATCAGAGACTTGTTGGAAGATTGATATATTTGTCTCACACTAGACCTGACATTGCTTATGCGGTTAGTGTAGTAAGCCAGTTTATGCATGCCCCGTGCAAACCCCATATGGATGCTGTGGAGCGAATTTTACAGTATTTAAAATCTGCACCTGGTAAAGGTTTGTTGTTTGCTAATCATGGTCATGTAAATGTTGAAGGTTTTTCTGATGCAGACTGGGGTGGTTCAGCAGATGATAGAAGGTCTACCTCAGGCTACTTTACCTTTGTAGGAGGAAATTTGGTGACCTGGAGAAGTAAGAAGCAATCAGTTGTATCTAGGTCGAGTGCAGAGGCTGAATACAGAGGTATGGCACTTGGAGTAGTCGAACTTTTGTGGTTGAGACATTTATTGACTAATTTAGGGTGTCCACCTACCAAACCTATGGACTTGTTTTGTGATAACAAATCTGCTATTGATATAGCACATAATCCTGTTCAGCATGATAGAACAAAACACATTGAGATTGATCGACACTTCATCAAAGAGAAACTTGAAGCGAAGATTATTAACTTTCCATTTGTAAAGTCCGAAGATCAGCTTGCAGATGTGTTGACCAAGGCTGTAGCAAATAGAGTGTTTTTGGACTCACTAGACAAGTTGGGCATGTGCGATATATATGCACCAACTTGAGGGGAAGTGTTGGTGTGAGTCAACACATGTGATTATTGTGTAATTATTAGAATTAATTAGGTGATTTATTAATTCCTGTATTTTAGTTATAGGCCCATGTATATAAACCACACTTTGTGGTCTTATTCAATTAAGCAAGAATATATTCTAAAAACCCTAAACCATTCTCTGTTCATTCTCATCATTCTTATCTCATTCTACAGCTGTCACCACTAAAGCTAGCTCACATACAACTATCTACCTATTCCCAAAAGGCAAATTATTCTCAGTCACACAACAAAGGAAAAGGCTGAATATAAAAATTAAAGGACAAGGCCTTTGAGAGAACGACAATCAAACCCCAACACAAACACCCAAAAACTCACACAATCTGAAATTAATTCTCAGCAACCTCTTTGCTCACCAAATCAGCCTAGTGGCTTTTGTTTCCCAAATCTGTCTTTATTTTCATTTGTCTAGCTTTTCAAGTTTCTTTTAGTTGTATTTTTTTTTTATGTTTAATCTAATTTCCTTGTATTTGGATATTTCAAGAACACCTCTTGTTCTTTGCATTTATTTTAATGTCATTTTCCAGTGAGCTTTTTTTCAAATTCATGTAGCCCTTTTATTTATTTTTCGTTGTTTATTCTCAAAGTCCTAGGCTATCTAGGCAAGAAAAGAATCTTGATAGATTTTTCTCGTTCCTTTCTATCTTTCGATCGTTTGTTAGAAGTTAGATTCAATTTGGTGCATTTAATTTAATTTCTAATTTTCGCATTTTATTTTATATTTTTCTAATCGGCTACTCCAAGCCGATTAGTGGCACGCCTGCACCCGCTCCAAAGGTCAAAAACGCAGCAGTCGCATAACGACGAGGCGTGTGGTGGTCCATCTTGGCCCTCCACGTGGCCGGGGTAGTTTTTAGGCCTCAACACTGAATATCGAGTTTTATGTCATGCTACCGCTAAGTTATTTTGGCTGCGTCAATTGCTCACATACTTATCTGTATTGATTTCATCTCCTCCTGTGCTATGGTGCGAAAATATTGTGACATATCTCTAGCCTCTAATCCAGTTTTTCATGCTCGCACTAAGCATAATTAATTTGATTAGTACTTTGTTGAGGAAAAGGTTCTTAGCAGAGATGTTGATGTACGATATATTTGTTCTCAAGATCAGCTTGTAGACATATTCACTAAGGGACTTTCCTCTCCACGTTTCAATCTTCTGAAAGACCAAGTTGATTATCTTGATCGGCCCATCAATTTGCGTTGAAGGGGGGGGGGGGGGGGGGGTTGTTGGACAACTCTCAGTAGCATGCTCAGAATCTCTCAAAATCAATTTAGCGTAGATAGTGTGATTTGAATTTTGAATATTATGTCAATTACTTAAATCTCTCCTATTGTTGTATGCAAATCCCTATAATCACTCTTTGATTGTTGTATCAACCCTATAATAAAAAGGACATGTTTACCAATGAATGAAAACACAAAGAAAACACTTTTCCTCAATTTTTAACTGGTTCATATATTTATACTTGACACTTGAAGAAAAGCTAGCTATATATTTTGGAGAGTTCGGTTCGCAATCTTTTTAGCCCAAATGATTGGCTTTTTAACCAGGATAATTGCTATTTCGTACGACAATCAGATAACTCAAATAATTAGAAACTCTGGGATGAGATGTGGAATCTCGATACGAAGCGTTCAAATCTTTGATGTGGTCCATCTCCAAATTGACTTGTTACCCACTTGTGACCATTTGAGAAGGATGTTTGCATCTCGGAAATAGTCGACGCAATATTGGTTTGATGTCAATGATGATATGATGGTATTGGTCCTAGTAATTGGTAGTTGAAATTAGAAGCAAATGTAGATGGAAATTAGAAATGAAATGGAAATGAATTCAAATGCGGATGAAAATGAAAAAAAAAATAAAAATAAAAAATTGTTGAAATTCACTTGAAATGAAATGGGAATGAAATTGGAATGTGGAGATATTTGACAAATAACTTATTATATATTATTATATATGGATGTAAAACTGTTTTTGGGGTCTTGGGAAACTATATATATATATATATAAAGAGTTGGTTGATTAATTTGTGCAACTCATTAGCTATATGCATTAGCCCTGCAGCTGCTAAACATCAATCAATATGGCACAAACAGAGATCGGAGTTGGAGATGGAATGAGGTGGTCTCTCAAGGGTATGACTGCGCTCGTCACTGGTGGTACTCGAGGCATTGGGTAATGCATGTTCATCCTCGATCGATGGTTTATTCTTGTGATTATATGTATATGCTCCATTAACTGTTTGTAAATTTTCCCATCCTCCATTACGATTAGGCATGCTATTGTTGAAGAACTCGCACGCTTTGGAGCAGTGGTCTATACATGTTCACGCAAACAAGACGAGCTTGATGAATGTTTGGAGCAATGGAAGAGCATGGGATTTCAAGTAGCAGGGTCTGTGTGCGATGTATCTTCAAGACCCCAGCGTGAGAAGTTGATGGAGACTGTTGCAGGTTATTTCAATGGAAAGATCAATATCTTGGTTAGTAAAAAAGTGGCAATGTTTGATTTGATCCATCTCCAATTTGTTTTTGTTTTTGTTTTGTTGCTTAAATTACGGCCTGAAAATAATGTTTTCTGTGAATTAAGGTGAACAATGCAGGTATATGTATACTGAAAGAAGCTATAGAATTCACAGCGGAAGATTACTCGATGCTAATGAGTACCAATTTTGAGGCTTGTTTCCACTTGTCTCAAATTGCATACCCTTTCTTGAAGGCATCAGGAAATGGAAACGTTGTCTTTATATCTTCTGTATGCGGGCTTATAGCAACCTCTTTACATTCCCTGTATTCGGCAACAAAAGGTAATTAATCCATATATGCAGAGATTCAAGGAAATGAATTTGCAAATCGTAGCAATAATAAGTACATATATTATCCTGCTGGCATGGAAATGTGGACTAATTCTAAGTTTCTTCTTCTTTTTGAATTAGGTGCAATTAATCAAATAACAAAGAACTTGGCATGTGAGTGGGCTAAAGACAATATCCGTGTTAATGCAGTCACACCATGGGTCATCAATACCCCAATGGTCCAAGCCAACGCTGTAAAACTCTTCGCTCTGTTTCTCTTCTTTGTTGATAATTTGTCATCTTTAATTAGTCTGTGTATCATAAATTATATATTATCTTTTTCTTGCAGAGATCTGAAGGAAAAGAACTGGTAGAAGGCTTTATTGCTCGAGCTCCAATGCGCCGTGCAGGAGAGCCTAGTGAAGTTTCAGCACTAGTGGCATTCCTTTGTTTCCCTGCTGCTTCATATATAACTGGACAAACTATCTCTGTAGATGGTGGATATACAGTTAATGGGTTTCCATGATTTTTTTACTGTATTTTGTCTCTTGTCCCTGTCCCATTAGTACTACTATTTTGTTGGGAATTTGACTAATTCAAGCCTTTACTAGCTGTTTACTCGTGTTTTTTTTTTTTTTTTTTGTTCTAGTTTGTTCCAATTGTCTAGAGATTTTGCAGTTGAACAAATCAAGAATTCAAGTTGTTTTGCTGGTCAAAGTTGTTAAGATTTGTTAGCATATCATATCTCCTATTTGTATGGTCCAGACCAAAAGTCAATTTAAAGGGCCAAGTGCTAGTCTTTTGTTTCTTTGGTTGATAAGTGCTAGTCTTTTGTAGTCAATTGAATTCAGAGTATTTTCCTACTCAAATCAATAAAAATTCAGAGCATATTCAATCCATTGAGAGTTATTTTCAACAGAGTTCGAGTTATCTTTTTAACATATTTCACATTTGTTGTGTCTATGAACTGTCTTTTATAATAAAACTTACTAGCTAGCAGCGTGCGTTGGTTTTATAATTTGATGATTTTAGCAAATTTAAGGGTCTCTCTTGTAACGCTTTTGTTTTTGTTTCTATTTTGATAATTGATAGAGGGTCTGACTGCCCAGGCCCATAAGTCATGTGAAGCCCGACCTTAATCGCTTGTCATAGCCAGTAAGAGGCCGTGGTGGCCCACCTTAGCCCATCGCTATTCCAAGTTTCTTAAGATGATTTAAGCTTGTTTTTTGAAAAAATACAGGTTGGATCAAAAAATAAAATGTACAACGAAAAACATACTTCAAAATATATTTAAAATAAGCCAACCCAGTAGGATACGAAGTTTTACAAAAATAACCCTACACAACATGACACCAGTAACGGTCATGTTTGAGAAACAAAACCCAAAATAGGATACCAACCAACTACTTGAAAGATGTTTCGAATATTTACAAACTGGAATAAAAAGGATAGATAAATAAACGGGTAGAAGACCCAGCAAAATAACAAGCTGATCATAGTGAAGAACAACATGTAGAAGACCTGAGGATCCCTAGCAAGATATACGAGTGCCTCGCCCAACAGGTTAATCAAGATCGTCAACCGGAACTTGATCTGCAGTCACAAAGAAGTGCAAAACAAACAACGTAAGGGGTAAGCATCACATACGATCATAGCTTCCCCTCAGGGGACCCTGGCTGAGTTTGAAATAGTAAGTAAAATACTTAATAGATATAGCCAGTGATAAAATAGTTCGAAAAGATTCACCAACAAACCAAAATCAGAGTTTAATCGTTGAATTCCACGAAATCTTTGTTGATGAGCATGCAACTTCTTAAAACGTTTATGGGTACCCAAAATATCATACCTGATGATCGATCACTAATGGCCAATTACACTTACCGTATCCACCTTGGTAATGTTGCGAGAGTATCCTTAACAATGGTAGTACCCCTTAAGCCTAGCCTCCCTTTAAGGACAAATCGACTAGCTCGTTCGTACTTACCTCTTCCGGAAGTTTAGGGGATTGAAACCCAAGGTCATCGTTTTTCATGACCCTTACTCTAAGATCATCATTAACAATATCAAAACCATGCAACAAATGCATACAAAAACGATGTAGAGTTCATAGGAAACAATATTTATTATCATGCATACATGCACAAAATAGTCCTAATAGTCAGGGTGTGAGAATCTCCCTACCTGGTGTCCAAGCTTAAACTTGCGCACTTCCACAGCACCAACATCCTTAAATCCTTCTTTGGGAAACGGGAAATCCAAATCCGACAAAATACTGACTTTAGTAAAAAGGCAACTTCAGCAGAGTTTCGGCATAACCTTTCCTTTCGGTCATATCTTCCCAAAAAATTCTAGGAACTAGTCTACTAAGACTAAGTCTCTGTATTTTTGGGACTTAGGGTTTTTACTTAAGTTCAATTTTATTTATAAGCTAGTCTGGAGGTTAACCAATTAACACTACTACAAAATAGCAATCAGACAACGGATATTCACCGTTGTCTGAGTTTATAATTTACCGTCGTCTAATCGAGTGTTGTCTATTCATACCCCCAATAGACAACGGATAAAATCCGTTGTCCTGGTGCACCTACACAACGGTTATAGATGTACCACCGTTGTATATACAACCATTAAAATCAATGATTTGGAGGATACCGTTGTTGAGTACCAATTTAAACATCGGTTTATATTTAATAACCGATGTGTATATATATGTTAAACAACGGTTATGTTAAGTAAAGAATTGGTTTTACAACTATTTTAGGTAGAAACACGAGGTGAAATAGTCATTAAAACAACGGTTTATTGTTAAAAACCGTGGTTTAATCTATTGAATAATATGTGTATTGCCATGTCTATAGGTTTTTCAAACTACGGTGTTTTATATGAAACCGTTGTATTCATGCATTAAGAAAATTGAATATTAACCATATAACCGTTGTATATACTTATTTGGTACATCGATTTTGGGTTAGAAACTATTGTATGAAGGCACTTAGCACAATGGCTTTTTGAGATTTGTGTGGTATGCTTAAGAATTAGACAATGGTTTATGATATTGAACCATTGTATGTTAAAGGTTAAGACCACGTTTTGGAACAATAAATTGTTGTATTATGTGCATGTTTACATCTGTTTTTAGAAGCTCTCAATTGTCTTTGATATATTACCACAATGCAATTATGAACATGCACAACCTGAGATGAGTTTTTTTGGTAACATCTAGATAAAAAGTAATCAATAATATTATCAACCTTGTCAATTTACAAAGTTAGAATGTATCAAAGAAATACATGTATATTATTCCTCCCTCACAAAATAAAATGTCTTGATGCCCTAATGACTAAGTCAATATATATACAACATAGATAAAGTAAAAATACGAGAAACCATTGCTGCCCCCAAAAACCTTCCATGAAGATAATAAGAGAAAAATAGACCGAGAGAGCAAGAGACTACTCATTGTGCCTTTGGTGCAGATGGACCGACAACCAAAGCATTTTGAGCTCCTTCCGTCTTTGAATCCCTACAAAAAAATAGGCAAATGGACTCATTAATTAAACAAAAATCAAAGTCTGTGAAAATAAGACACATCATTGAAAATTTCATTATAAAATAAATCATATGTCACTTGGGAAATGTTAAAACTCATGGCTGCATGAATATAATAGTCATTTAAATTTAAATTGACAAGGATAAAGAACTTAGCAGCTTGCCTTGATATAAGCCTTGTAGTAATCTTTAAGTTAGGTAATCATAGAAATCTAATAAATTAACCTTTATTATGAATCCTCACCTCCAAAACCTGGAAGCCTTTAGTTCCAACACAAGGACCTTCTCTAATCTATTTTCTACTATATATTCATAAAAAATTAAATATGGCAAACTGAAGTAAAGGCATTGTTTAGTCCAACCAGATTGTCCAATTTACTAAAAGGAACAAACCCCTGTTTCTTATCAAGTCTGCACTACTAACACCATTTCCATCAATTGAAAATATGGCATGTGTTCCTACAAGGACAAGAAACACAGAGTACGTTGAATAATATGAGTTGACAGCTACATGTGTTACCTCAAAGTCTCAGAGAGGAATGATTCATTATGCAAGTTCTTCCTAGAAATTTAACCAGGTCCAGGACTATTTCATTTAATAGCATAATACTACTGACCAATTATTTATTAGGAGAGGTAAAACCAAGAAAACAGAAGGAAACAAGGCCAAGTATTTTCTGCCAAGAATTATGTTATGGAAGAAGAACAACATACTCGCAATTTGCCATTGTCAATGTTTTGAATGCAGGTCCAGGCAAATAAAAATGAATACTAGCCTACCATGGTTCTTTAACTTGAGAGACAAAATATTATAAACTTGCAAGTGCCAAAGCAACATAAGCATATGCGCCTTACCTGGTTGAAACAGAGCCCCAAGCCCCTGCTATAAAAGTTAGCATATATATTTAACCATAAACATGCCATAGTCAAACCTGTTATCAACAATTAATTGAAGACATTTTAATTGAGGTACATATTTCACATATACATATGAGTAAGTTTCTCATCATTGATTTTAATTAAATCATATCCCACTTTTAATTTGCCTTCAAAAATATGCAAATTAGCTTCATTATTTTACATCTTTTCCCTGCGATACTAGTATGACTATAAAACTTCAGACAAATACATTTAGCATGTATAAGCAAATGCCGTTTTTGTTCTCTACATGAATGTTGTGTGAACAAACAGAGTTTAATGAAAGAAAAAATGTATCTAGGCGAACAATCAACTAGTGACCATCCAACAAATTAAATAAAATCTAGGTTCAGTATACTAAAGCATGCCAACATGCCGTAAATCAAGATGCTTGGAAGAGATGAAAAGCTTACTAGTACGTATTTCCATACTTCTTATGCATATCCTGTCAAACATAGAAAAATAAAATAAAAATAAAAAACATGAAACAACCAGCAGATTTCAACATGTTGAAAGTAGGTAAATAAATCAATGAAACAAACGAAAAATATAAGTTAGCAGGTTGCTGCAATGCACTGCTTCCATTTTCTCCTTGATTCATACAACTAACACCAAAAGCTTTTTCCAGATAGATTAAAACATCCTGAAAAAGAAGAATTGCAATGAGAATCAGTCGGGAATCATAAACGGAATACAGACATTGAACTAAAATAAAGGAGACATGTACAACTTCAAAGTCAAGCATCAAGAAATTTGAAAATGAAAACAAAACATATTTGAAGGATTGCATGCCACCTTGGTTAAAAACTAAATTTTCCATGGAAAAAAACAATCAAAGCCAGTGGGCCAGAACAAGTTCCAGTCCAAATAAGAACAAGTTAACAGTTCCCCAGTATGTATATATAAGCATGGATTTGGGTCCCCCAGCATCAATGACATACAGGTTAAAATGAGTACACATTTAAAATCAATCCATTAGAGTTAAAAAGCCAGGAAAAACTCAAATTAACACATACACACAAGTTCAATGTGCACAGTATGCTTATTTAACCACACAAAAATGACTACTTTCCGCATGCTACAGCATGAGATGCAACACCCACCACATTTAACAGGCTGCATATACTTTAGGTATTTATTAGAGCAAACTAGCGCATATGGCAAATTTAAGTTAGTTAAATTCTTCCCATAAAACAACCTGGAGAAGCATAAGTAGATCAGTATACTACAAGGCTAATGGAATGGTATCACAAACTAGGGACATGTTCATCAAATTGGCACGATACCCCAATGTGACAATTTGTGATGTGAGCTTCCACACTTAATAGGACATTTTACATGATGTCACAATTTGTGATGGGTTCAAACTTTAACCTCATCCAATCAACAAACTGCATTGCAAACCAACAACATTTATAATCTTTGACAAAAGGGGTTGATTTATATTTGGTGAAGTGCTTGTTCACCTATATTGTACTTCGAACCTTCCATTTGTTTTAGCATAATATTTTTCAGTTTCTTCAAAAAATAATAATTTACATTAACTAAAACATAAATTTTGAGAAATAAAGCAAAATTAAAATATACAACACAAATTTTCTATCATAGATAAAGAGCAAACAACAAAAAAGTGAAGCTACAAGTTAGATTAAACTTGGACCAGAAAAATTATCATCCTGAATTCTACAAGGAACATCTCCCAATGTTCACCTCAAAACAGGCAAGTTCAACTCTAACTCAAATATCTAACATCAATACATCATCACCAAAGAGTGCTGGTCCTTGATTCAATAAAATGAACAAAAGCAACAACTAATATACTTAAGAAGCTTTATCGCGAACAATATTTTTCAATATACACTAGTCAGAGAAAAAAAAAGAAAAAGGATCACCAGCATGACACTAAGGTTCAGGCTTTGGCTCATATTAAATTCTAAAGTACCATCCCTAGACAACAATGGTAGAATTAAATGGACATCATGCAAAATTATAAACAGAAGCAACAAATTACACTATTAGCATTAGAACTTACAGCAGATTTCGTTGCATAATGGCAAGCTAGCCCAACATCCAGCAACAAAAGACAAATATTAAGAGCAGTTTTCTGCATATGAATAAAGAAGCACATAAGCCAGCATTAAAACTGCAAAAATAATATTATTTTAGGTAATAATTAGTTTACCTCATCTATGGGTCCTCTATTTTGGAACAGAGGTTCAACAACAGACAATGCCTTTGCATAGTCGTGAAGATGGAACTAGATAACCGCCTATATAAACCCAATTTTGAGACAAAAGTTTCAGTCAAATTAGAAAGTAAAAAAATTTTCTTTTTTTCTTAGCTAATATATTCAACAATTAATATGGACAGTAAAAACATGATGAGTTAACTGATGAAATTATAAAGTCCCATACAATGTTTAAGGTAGCAACGTAAGTGTCAAACTCATCCATGTAAACAGTGGAAAATGGATGTGTCATTGTACTACTTTCTTTGGACCCCAAAGTAACTTTATCTCCAATATTCCCAGAAGACTCCACCTGTTCCGCAGATGCTCGAGCGAGCTCTTCACTTCGCTTCTAAACAATAAGAAGAAATTAATAATAGATATAAGTTGAGATGAATTTATCATATCGACAAAAAAACAAAACACAAACCAGTATATATGCTCCTGTTGTTATAATATAACTGCAATAACTAATAAGTATATATGGATCTTCAAAAAAAAGTTATTTTTAAATGGATGGCACTCAATCTAGGAAAATATCATAACAAGAGAAATAAGAAGCAGCAAAAATGCTTACGCTGCCCATTGCACCCCATAGCTAGCAAATACTGAGGAAATGGCCGGGAGTCTCCGGATCTATGGCAGAAAAACATATTTACATCAAAATAAAAATTAAAAAGAGAACACCAAGTTTTTTTTTATCTAACCATCACACTCAAAACACGAACAGGGAACCCTTGTTAGGCAAATCAGTTTTGTTTTTTCCAGACCATCATAGACCACAAAAGCCCCAAAAACCCCAACTCGATCTCTTAACCCTAAAATTGCAAAATCGATTTAAGTTTTGAAAACCCTAACCTGTCACAAGAAAGAACGCACCAAATAGAAGCTTCCTTCAAGCTCAGATCCACAATGCTCCATCTTTGGAGTTCCATTTTTACGCTTCAGAGAGAGGGAGGGAGAGGGAGATAGAGAGAGAAAAAGAGAGAGAGGAGACCGAGAGCGAGCGAGAGAGAGAACAGAGGGTTGAGGGTTTTGTTTGGCGAGAAAGAGAGGGTGAGAACTAAGGGTGAGGGTCGAGCTTCAATAATAAGGAAATAAGAAGAAAGAGCAGATCGATGGACGGCGAAGATGGAGATCGAATGGGGGATGAGTTTCTGAATGTAGGTGAAGTCTCAAAGCGCGAGGACTTAAAGCGCGAGTATCTGAATGTATCTGAATGGGCTTTGACCAAATTAGACTTAAAGCGCGAGGACTGTTCATTAGCGCGCCTCCGCTTTTGCCCAAATACAAAGACCCGCAAATTCTTTATTTTCTTATAACTTACCAAATACAACAGTTTTGTCTAAAACTATTGTGTAATAATTTAAGAAAAATCCCAAGACCAAATACCATTGGATATTATATGTTCATATAACGGTTATTACAAAACCGTTGTGTAATAAATTAAGATAACGGATAAAACACGAACCGTTGTCTATTGACCGATGTCTATTTATATTATTGTAGTAGTGTAAAGTCCAACAACATGACCAAGACATAACCAGGTCAGTACAGGGGAGATTGGGGGATCAGTCCCAGTATCCTTAAGCCGGCAGAGCAACAGCAGCCGATTCTGACCTCGACATCACACGCGTGTTCGGTTACTTTAATAAGGTGGCCTCAATCTATTATTAGATTGATTAATTAACGAGTAACTAATTTATGCAACCAAAGTAATTTAATCCAACTTAAACTTTATTTGCATGCTTCTTAGTAAATCTATTTTCTTTTAGTTAAAGCAATTTTATAATCCAATTTGATTTACATAATTAATTGATTATAATTAATCCAACTTTAATCAACTAATTATGTAATTAAATCCACTTAAGACATGATTAATTAATTTAATAAATCCAACTTAACTAATTAATCATGTACAATTAAATCCAACTTAACTAATTAATCATGCATAAAAACCTTAAAGAGAAAGTAAAGACTAAATACCTGGTTTGAGACCTCCTTAACTTAATCTCTACAAATAGAATTGCTAAAATAAAAATTAAAGCCTAATAAGTAATTAACATCAAAATAAAATAACTTGATCGAGCCCAAGAGTCTTACCCAAAGACCTTTCCAAGGCGAGCAGAAAATTTGGCAGAATTTCCCCATAAATTGCCAAAATTATTTGTTTGAGATGTTCCTAGGTGAAAAATCCTTTTGGGCACCCAAGAAAACAACCCAAACAAATATTTTAAACTTAAGAGACTCTCAACAAGTGGTTTGTCTCAGAAAACTTTGGAAAAATCACAAAGTTTTCAGCTGAAGGTGTGGAGTGAAATGGAGGGGTGGTTCTCTATTTATAGGCTTGAAAGAGTGGAAAAAAACTAGTGAATTTTCGATGTGGGATAAGGGAAAAACCATACCAAGTCTGTGGGGAGCAAACAGGTCGAAAAACAGGTAAAAAATAGGCTGGGAGCGAACTGGGTCGAGCGCAACCCATGGAGTGACGCGCGAATCCTGCTAAGTCTACAAACGGGTAAACAGAGTGGGTCGAGTGGATCCGTGCACACAGCTGAGACCGGCTCCAGAAGAAACAATGTGTCGCATGGCAACGTCCGGTCCAGATGCTGCGTCGTCTGGAAGTCAGCAGACGTGATTCCGCTTACATCGAAACTCATGTGTGAGTGATCGTACACCAAGGCACATTCTGGAGCGTTGGATCGTCAGCAAGGAACGTCCAGGATTGCGCCACATCAGCGATCTGTGTGAAATTCTAATTTTCGGATTTTCTTTTATTTTTTCCAACTTCAAAAATCCACCAAAAATACATTCGAGTTCCGAAAATTCCTACAGACTCGTGAGGCTGAGTACTAATTATATATGGCCTCAAAACAATATATTGATTTCCAGAATTTTTGAGAAAAATTCAACTTGTCCAAATAAAATTTTAAAAAATCAAATAATAACCAAAAACAATTATTAAACTTTGAAAATTCGTAACTCCTTCATCTGAACTCCAATTTCGACGAACCAAACGTCGTTATTCTTAGAAAAATGAGCTCTACGCTACCAAGGCCCACTCTTAGTCACTTGGTCTTCAGAAAAATTCATCAACTTAGAGAAATAAACGTAACAAACTAAAAATAACAAAATACAGAAATTTTAGGGTCTCACACTATGACTATTGGAAGGTCATGATGAGGACTCTCTTGATTTCTCATGGTCTCCGGAAGTTTGTTCATGTTTGGTTTGAAGAACCTGATGAAGCCAAGGTCTTGACTGTAGGGGAGAGAACGCTACTGGAAGACTCCATCAGAAAAGATGCCAGAGCTCTCCACCTTATTTAGTTGGGTTTGACAATTGACATATTTCCAATAATTAGCAATAAGATCAAAGCCAAAGATGCATGAGCTGTCTTGGAGAAAGAATACAGGGGAGCTACAAAGGTACGAGCTGTTAAACTCTAGTCTCTTAGAAGAGATTTTGAGTATACTAGGATGAAATCACTACAAAAAAAATAAATAAATAAAAAGAGCTTAAGCGATGAAGTGGTTTCGTGCCCAAAATACGATTTCGTCACCTAAGGTTTTGGGCGACGAAATCACTTCGTCGATAGATTCGTCACTCAAACCTCGTCGTACTAGACATTAGGCGACGAAATCATGCTGTCCTCTCCTAAGACTACTTTCGGAGACGAACCAAATTCGTCTCCCCTAGTTGATTTGGGCGACGAAGCTATGAATCGTCGCCTAAAGATACCTTAGGTGACGCATATATTCATCGCTCAAAGGCACTTTAGGCCACGAACCATAATTTCGTCGCCCAAAGATACCTTGGGAGACAAAGACGAATTTGATTCGTCTCCCAAGATCTCTTTGGGTGACGATTTCATTTTTCGTTGCCTAAAGTACCTTTGGTTTTTTATTCACCTAAATTTTTTTTTACTTTTAAATTTTTTCTAATTTTTTATTTATCCAAAAATATATAACACAAATTTATTAACAAATTTTATATTAACACAAATTAGCAAAAAATTCATAATTATATCCAAATATCCGTACAAACGATAACTAATGACCCTAATGGTCAATCTATCATAAGTTGGTCGCATCATCGGAATCCTCGGCTGGCGGCGGCGATGGCAGTTGCATTTGAAACCCCGGTAGGTACTGGGTGAACATCTGATGCATTTGTGTTTGCATCTGTGCCTCCATCTGTGCCTGTGCCTATGCATGTATTTGTGCCTACATCTGACTCATATGTGTCTGTATCAAGGCCTCACGAGTCGTCTCTCGAAATCTAACTGATGTTGCACCTGCTCCACTCAAGCGGTCAGTTCGGCGACGACTACTTATGGTTGAGAATAAGACAAAGAAGATGATGAGGTGCTGACGTCACGAACCTGACCATATCCCATGCCGCGTATCTCCCTACCAGGCCTAACACTCAGTGTGTCCATCATAATACGAAGGCCAACATCAGGATCAGGTATTTGGATCGACTCCAACGGAGTGTCAGGAGGGTGCTGGCTGATCAACTCCTCCAAATACCTCGTCCTCTTGGCCATCATTTCATCCTTCAAAATGTTATACACAAGTTAGAAATTAGGAATTTAAATATAAATATAAAAATTTGTAAAAAAAGTTAAAAGATAAAAAACTAACTTGTTTCGCTATGGGTGCATCACAGCCAGGTCGGACATAGACATCCGTGTAGGTGTCAATCTCCGAGAATTGCAAACCCGCCTGAAAAAGAAAATAATGTTGTCAAAGTCTCAAACAATACTAACGAATATATATGTATTAAATTAAATAAAGACGTACCTGAGATTGAGACTTCAACCGATATGAGGTGGGTTTCGAACCACCATGATGTTCAATCTTTGTTGGCGCTTTCTGGTTCTTAACATTGGCGGTCGACTTCTTCTGTTAAATATTAGGCAAATTGTAAATGTGTTAGTGCATATACAATAAAGGTAAAACAAAAGAAAATAGTATTTTGAAGTCTTAAAATCACTATAGGAAATTGAGGATTAGGCAACGCCTTAAAATTCGTTGCCTATTACGAGAATAGGCAACGAAGTTTTTTACATACGCAACAATCGTGTACTTAATATAGGATAATTAATTGGCAACGATCTCTATAGCATAGGCAATGATGTTTTGGTTGTGGATTATGAGAATAGGCAAGGAAATAAAAATGGGGTTGCCTATAATTTGGAGGGAAGGAGGCAGGAAGTTTCACAACGATGAGGTCGTTGCTTATTTTTTTCAAGTTGGTTGCCTATTCATTTGGCGGGAAATTTTGGCGCCATAATGAATATAAAATAGGCAACAACTGTTTTTGTTGTTGCCTATGCATATAGGCAATGAATGTTCAAGAGTTTAGGCAACAAATTGGATTTGTTGTTTATAAAGTTTAGCAACGACTACTCTATAATACGCAACGAACATGAACCTAATGTTGAAAAATGGCTTCGGTAAGATCTGAGCTCCTGCTCGCTTGTTTATCTTTCAGTAGCTTGTAGATCTGCATATTTCCTTACTCATATCAATTCAGAGACGATAAAGATACATCATTAGGTGAGTCACCATCAGAGTAGAAGTTAAATTTTTATGTTTTTGGAAATGTATGTTAAATAACGGATGGTCCTAGATCACATATTCTAGCATCATTGACTTTTTTACATTTGTTGTTCATTGTAGGACCCAGAGGTGATATTCGTTCCTACTTGGAAGGATTAGCTTTGGCTGACAATGTTCAAAATTATGTGGAGCAAAATCCATTAGGTCAACGAGCCATAGAGTTATAGGCTACGTTTGTTTTGTTGGACTAGGCCGGATTGTGTTAAATAACCCAATGAACTCATGTTTGGTAATGCCCTGTATTATTTTAAGTGGGACTATCTACCACCGCTTCTTCTAAAACAGAGGACTAAGCGTTGGTAAATAGCGAGGCTTGAAGACACCTCGCTATCTAAGAACTGGATTACGCCTCGCAAAATAACACAAACCTGGAGGTAGCTCGCGCGTCCATCCTTCATCTTCAGTTTGTGGGTAAGCTCTCTCTCTCTGCTTTCTTTCTCTGGTAGTCAATTCTTTTCTCTCCCTCCTCTCTCTCTCTCTTGTTCTCTCTTGTTCTCTCTTGTTCTCTATGGACAAGCTTGATTTAGAATTGATCTTTTGGGTTTCTGGGTTTTTTTTTGTTTGCATTGATCTATTATTATTTTTATGGGTTTTTTCTTCATTGGATTTTTTCTTGGATATCAGTCGAGATTCCTAACATTCTGATTGAAGCAGGTAAATGGGAGAGATGAATATAGGAGCCAAAACTCAAATGAAAAACAAAACGAAAAAGGAAACAAACGTGTTCATTGGGTTTGGTGCTGGGATCTATCTGTTTGCCTTGTGTGATTGCTGCAACTTTTCTTATGTTTGTCTTGTGTGATTGCTAGGATCTATCTACCTTATAAAATGTTTGGATCTTATAGGTCTCACCACTAATTAATGCTTTTGCTGGTCAATGGTTTTGGAAAAAGAAAAACAGTATTTGATTTAGCAAAAAAAAAAAAAAATGTTAGATGAGTAATGTCATTAGATAGCATTTTTTTAAATAAAAAACAAATTAATCAATTATTTTGGACATTAAAATTATGAAAAATTTGAGAATTAAATATTAACCCTTCAAACTATATTAAAAAATGGATTGTAATTAGATAAGATATATTTATTTAACAAACAAATACATAAAGTTAATTATTTTAAGTCTTGAAAATATATTTAAAAAAAAAAAGATAATAAAATTGTTTTTATTAATTTAAAAATTAAAATAATTATAGTTTAATCCGGTCATCCGGCCATGCACCAAACATAAGACAGTGTTATTTAGCTTATCCAGTTTCATAATCCGACACAGCATCAAACATAGGATAACATTTAATCCAGCTTACTCCAGTCCAACACAGTCCAGCATAATCCCTAAGAATAATCCAATCCAACACAGTCTAGTGTAACAAACGGAGCCATAGAGTTATAGTGGAGGAAGTATGACCATCTCGAGATTGATGCCATTTGGTTTGTATTGTCTCAGTTTTTTTTTAGACAACATATATACCAATCAAATTTTTCAAAGCTCTTCAATAGATTTTGCTCACCAAATTCTTTACTGTTATATTTACATTTTATTAAGTGAAATGTTTCATCTAACACACCAGAGTGAGAAACCATTATTGTTTATGCATGGTGTGTTGATGTTCTTCAAAAGTTCACTAATATTCTGAAATGTTGGCCAATTGTATTTGAAATTTTTTGAAATCTGCTTAGATATGCTAAATCAAATTTATTAGATCTTAATTTAGATGAATTAGGCTTAGGAATTGTATTGAGATTAAATAGTTTCAGTTCATAAAACAATTTCAGTTCGTGAAACAATTTCAGTAACACTATGAGTTTTTTTATTCATTGTTCCTTTTCTTTTTTGTTGATCTCTGATTATATGCTTTAATTTAGATGGATTAGGCTTATAAATTGTATTGAAATTAAATAGTTTCAATTGTGAAACAGTTTCAGCTCGTGAAACATGAGCTTTAGATGAATTTTGAATGAAATTGTGGTTCTGAAATATGATAAATCAAATTTGTAGGGGGAAACAGATCTAGGCAGCCACTAGAGGCAGAGGCGGCTGTCGTGAACTTGGCGAGCGTGAGGTGATTGGAGATTCGAGATCTAGACGGTGACGACGTAGTCTAGTGTTTGAGTTTGAGATTAGAGATCTTGACGACGACAACGACATAGCCTAGGGTTTGAGTTTCAGTGAATTCAGTATCACTAAATTTAGTGAACTGAATTTGAATTCATTAAAATTGAATTTAATGAATGCATTGAAACTAAATTTAGTTTCACTGCATTCAGTGAACTGAATTTGAATTCACTGAAATTTAATTTAATTTCAATGATTTCACTGAACAGAATTCAGTTTTATGGTTTCAGGATATATACTGAATTCAATATCAGTGATTTAGTTTTTAGTGAAACTGAATTTAGTTTTTAGTGAAACTGAATTGATGTAATTATTTTTCTTTTGTCAAGTAAATGTGTAATTATTATTTTTTTTCCATGAAAAATAATGATGTAATTATTTTTTTATTCTAGTTAATAATAATGTAAATTTAAATTTTGTTAGTGTAACAGAATTTTTGAAATTCAGTTTCACTAGCTGATCCACGTCAGAGCGCGTTAGGATGCGCGTCAAACGTGTCAACACGAGCGTCAATATGCGTTAGAAGGGTAAAAAAGGCATTACAAGTTTTAGGAGGTTTTGAGAGAGTTTCTAGATAGATGGAGGTTTAGGAAAACTTCTAAGATGGTTAGGGGTTTAAAATTACGGACTATTGTGAAAATCATGAGGTTCAAGATCTTGGGTTTATGTATTGTTTTTATAATAGATTTTCTAAATTAAGTTTACAGTTTTACCATTTACCTAGAGTATTTTACGATGCAAATTATCTCAGGGAGAACTTCAATATAAACATATGTATGACACATTTATTACTCATTTATGCTTAATAAGCTAATAAGTGCTTTTGAAAAGGACTTCTATTTTACTTCTAAGCTTATGTGATTGAATTGATTAATCTGTTCCTATGGAGGGTAAACAGTTGAAGCACTCATTGAAAATGAATGCTTGCTAGCTTTTGTAAGCCATCACACTTGTTCCAGTTTACAGCTTGTGGGGTTGTCCAAAGAAGATAGCAAAGATTACTAATCTGTTTTGCGTACGTATCTATACAAAGACAAAAAATCAGGAGTAAATAATGCTAATTTGGTCAGCATATCAAAGTAAGAATAAAAAAGTGAAAGATATTTGAAAATCATGTTGCAGCACAATAATGAAGATTTTGTAATCAAGCAGCACTAGTACTATTACTAGCACACCCATAACTAACATTTTTCTTATTAATGGATTCGTTTATTTAAAAATCATGGTTGAAGATTGCATATCTGTACAAAGCACATTTAAAAAAATCCAAGACAACCACAACTAAGGAGATTCAATTTAAAAAGGAAAAAATATTGAGGTCGTGGAGGACCTGAGGGGGCGAGCCAGTCTTTGATTGCTTGTGATTCGGGTTGGGGTTTCCTAAGATTGTGATTTATGAATGGGAAGGCGTGGTGCAGAGGAGAGAGAGAAGGGGGAGTGAGAGAGACCAGATCTGTATTTTAATATTAATAGATAGTTTGTTCTCTTCCTATTCCAAATGTATGTGTTGTTTTTTATTTGTTTTAAAACATGAGGATTGCACAAAGATATTTAAAAAATTATTATGGATGAAGATTATTGATCCCCCTTGTTCATGGCCTTGTTTAGATAATCAAGTTTAAGTTGAGGAGTGTGTAATTTCCTATGTACGTAGTTGCTTTCAATGAGAGCATTAATATCATGTCAAGTTTGGCTGGCTTGGACTTGATTTTTTAATGAGTACTCATCAATAGATGTGGTTCATGAAATGGTTAAATGAATCATATGACCAGCTTTACCCAGGCACATGGGTGACTGCTCAATTGAGATCATCAATCATGCAACATGCACAGAAAAGAAGACAAATGTCACATGGTTTGCTGAGTGTGATTGGAACAGAATCACAGAGCGAAGATTTGTGCTCTATCTTAAAAAAAGAGATCTTGTGGGTTAGAGTGTTAGACAAACAGTGCACCAAACGATGGGATGACCTCCAATAATTGGTTTATGCTTCGATTAACATGCAGAAGTAACATGCAGTGCACCAAACAGAATCACAGATCGCAGAAAACTGCAGAAGTAACATGCAGTGCACCAAAAGAGACTGACAAGTGGTTCTTGCTTCGGTTCCTGGAAGGGCAGAACCCAACTTAGGATATTGTGAGTGACATGTGTGAGACTGACAAGTGGGGCCCACAGTCTTAGGATATTGTGTGTGGCGAATCGTGATTACTGATTAGGATGCCATGCAAAGACACGCTCCGGCCATCTTGAATCATTTGTTGTTCAGGCACTATAAAAAAGATGGGCCCAAACACTACGCAGAAAACTGCAGAAGTAACATGCATGCTACCACAGGGATTTCTCTTTGATCGATCATTGTTATGGATTTTGGTCACTATTCATCGATCAATGTACTTTCTTATCAACTATATCTGATCCAACGTCATCATTATTAGATTGGTTATAGCTTCTATGATTAAGATTCATTCCTATGCCTTACAAGGATACAACCTAAACTCAAAAACACAATCAGGTTACATCCAAAGTCATTATGGATCACAAGAAAAAATGATTACAAATTCTATAAAATCCTAGAAAGCAATAAAATGATTAGCATATATTCACATACTAGCTCCCTTTCGAAGACCATCTGTAGAATTCTCAAAGGCTGCTTTTGTTATTAATCTTAATGCAGAAGCTCCAGCTCCGGATATAACCAAACCAGTCAGGAAAGACTGCATATTTACAACCGCAAGAATAATCAAGAAATGAGTGGAAAACAATGTACTGCAAAGTCAAATTAACATAGTAAAATTTATTGTTGTTCCATGTAAAATTAACTTAGCATAGTGAATTAGTGATCCTATGTTCAGGCTGACCTCATTTTATGAATGGTTGTTTCCATATTTACTAAAACAATAAATAAATAATTTTATTCTAATGTGGGAGTTCTTACAAGTTACAGCTATCAAAGAAATTCTAATGAAGTCTAAACATATGTATCTCTAGGATGACCAAGAGAATCCAAGATTGGACAAACTCTTCATTAAGTTATGGCGGCAGATTACAACTGATTCAAAGTGTTCTGTATGTTATACAAAGTGATACAATGCAAAAAGTTGAAAAAATTATGAGAAATTTTCTCTGGGATGGTCAAAGACTGGGGCGCATTAAAGCTAAATTTTTTTTTGGTTCAAAGGAGATACAAAGTATCTTGTTAGTAGTACAAGTTACAAGTTAAAGGCGTGTGGAAAGTTAGTAACACCAGGACTTGAACCCAAGACTTGATACCTCTCTTACTAAGAGAGTGGCCAACTCAACCAAGTTGAGTTGGTTAGCAGAACTAAGGCTAAAGTTAAATGGACAGATGTATGCTTACCAAAGCAGGAGGGTGGATTAGGACTTAAAAGAGTGAAAGAATGGAACAAGGCCTCAATGACAAAAGCACATATGGGCTATGTCTCTCAAGTAAATTAACAACCTTTGGTTCAAATGGATTCATACTATACTTTATATTAAGAGGTAGATCTTTTTCGGCACGCCTTTACCATCAGATTTCTCATGGACACTCAAGAAGCTCTGGGAATTAAAGGGTGAAGTTCAGAGCTTCACTAGTCAAAAAATTGGGATTGGCATCTCTACATATATATATATATATCTAGTTTGATAATTGGCATCCCTATATAAAAATCTCAGAAGTGTTTGTTCAAAGGGAGTGGAAATGGCCCAAGAGGAGGAATAAAGTATCAATCGAGATTGAGGTTTGCTTGGGAAATTTTCAGTTGAATCAGCAGCAGCCTGATAAGACTGAGTGGAAGGTTTTAAATGGCAAGTTTACTCAGAAGTGCTGGAGAGAACTGATGAGAACCAAATTAAAGGAGCTAAAGTGAACTGGTATAAGGTTGTTTGATTTCCAAAAATCATTACCAAACATGCTGTTGTACTCTGGTTGGTCTGCAAGCAAAGATTACATACTAAGGACTTGTAATCAGAAAAAGTATGCACATTAATTTCAGACTTTTGCTCTATCCTCTGTGTAATAATTCAACTGAGGACAATAAAATCCCACTAGCAGAGAGTCAAAATCTAATGCCACAATGGTCGTCCACGGTACAATCTTTTTATTCCAAGACGAATTATTTTATTCATGATTAGTACAGTCTATGACAATAATAAGGTCTAAACCACAGACATGCAGAAACACAGGACAGAAACAAATGAAATACAATCACTTATAGAGGTGGATTGGAAGTCGAGGTTCCGGGATAACGGTAACTGGGACTTCAGGACACGTAGTCAGACCATAGCGTTCCACCATGCATATATCTTCAGGTTTCATACCCTCGGGAAATTTCCAATTGAAACCATGGAACACATTGGCAACTGTTGTTCGAACAAGTCTAAGTCCGAGGTTGTAGCCAGGGCACCTTCTTCGGCCCGAGCCAAATGGCAACAGGGTGAAATCCTGTCCCATCATACTTATTTCCCTGCCCTGCAAAAACCTTTCCGGCTTGAATTCATAAGGATCATCCCAGTGGTCAGGGTGCCTCCCTATGCTCCATGTATTTATCAGGACAGTTGTTCCTTTAGCTATGTCATAACCTGCTACATTGCAATCCTCAAGTGCGAAATGTGGTGCCAGCAACGGTGAGAGTGGATGTAACCTCAATGTCTCCTTAATAATAGCCTCTAAGTAAGGCATTTGGGGGAAATCATTTTCTTGCACCCATCTTTCTCGACCAATTACTCTGTCAAGCTCTTCCCTTAACTTCGTAAGGACTCGGGGGTGTCTAAGAAGTTCATGAATTGCCCATTCCATTGTGACTCCAGACGTGTCTGTGCCACCAGGCATTAGATCCTAATATAATATAATTTAGGACAGCAAGAAATAATTAATTAGAATTTAATTGATACCATTAAACACAAGAAAGCCTAATGAATATAAATATACAAAATGCAGTTTTAAAAATGAATAAATCTGATTTAGACAGACAACTAAACTTAAAGGTTGGTTTTGACATGAAAAAACAAAAGAAAAATTGCTTCTTAAAATCCTTACAAAAAATACTACTACGTAGTACGTACTAACAGAGAAATTAATTAAAGATGATATACAGGAAATATTATTTAACCTTGAAATTAAGAAGAAGAATATAATACTAACATGGACTAACGCCTTGACAGCTTCCATGGTGAGCTTAGCCTCAGGATCAGTATCCTCGTCAGAGAACTGCAGCAACACATCTACCATGTCTTTAGGAAGAAAATTCTTGCCTGCTAATTCCTTCTTGGCCTTGTGATCAGCAAGCACGTAGTTGTGAAAAGCTTCGAACTTGTCATTCAAAGCCTTCATTCGCTTAACAAATCCCTGCAGGTCAAAGATACGCAGCCACGGTATCCAGTCGCCAATATTGAGTACACCATTAAGCACCATCCACTCATCTATCATCTCATGAAACTCACTTATTGACACAAGTGAAGTGTCAGTTTTATGGTCACTGAAATACTTGTCGCTTAATACCACCCTGCTTATGCTGGAGAGAGTATAAATCCTGATATGGTTTTTGAGCACCACTGGATTTCCTCTCTGAGCGTAAAGTCCGGAAAGGAATCTACGCCTTTCCTCAACACGAATATATTGGAAGGAATCAAGCCTTTTGGGAGTGAATAGCTCTGTTAGGTAAACTTTGCGTGCTTTTCGCCAGTGTGGTCCATAAGGCGCCCATGTCATGTCTTGGTAATTGTAACCAGTGTATTTGCCAGAGGCCAGAGGAGGCCTAGAGGCAAACACATGATCATGTGTCTTTAGGAATTGTTCTGCCATTTTGGGCGATGAAGCAACCACAACTGTGCCGGAACCATATTTTACCTGCATAATTTCTCCATACTTTTTGGCTAAAAAGTGAAGAGATATATGTGGGAGGGTACCAAGCTGGTGTAAATTGCCAACAATAGGCCATGGTTTTGGACCAGGTGGAATTCTTTTTTTGGGATTTCGTTCACGAAATTTCTTTAAGATAAAGGCCATTGCTGCTAGCCATGCTAAGGCTATAACTACCAGAGTACTCTCCATTGGTTTTGGTGGGGGAAAGCCACACGAGGTTCTGGTGTGTGATCACTCATCAGTGCAGTGCATTTATTTATATATGGTAGAGCCGTACAGGCTCTAACAGGGGAAGGTCTATTCTGTATTATTTTTTTTAGTAAATATATCAATTGGGAAGTGAGACTGATATTAATTTTGAATTTTGATGGTACCAAACTCCCAATTGTTTCTCTTTTTTTTGTGTTTTTTTGTGGTTAATGATAGTCCCTGTTGGTAGTTAGATAAAATTAGAAGGAAATCTTTGATGTAGTATCTCCATGAGCAGCATTCAAATCTATTAAGGGATGGGCAGTTGACCCAGTGGCTGGGTAGATACCCACAACCCCAAACTCATCCCATTTAAATTTTGATAGGACTGGGCACGGGATCATCCCATCCCAAAGTTTTTTATCGGTATCGGTATTGGTATCGGTATCGGGATGAGATGATCATTTCAGAAATGGTCCCATGTCATCTCATTCTATATCCATACGAAACCATCCCATCCCAAAGTTTTTTATCGGTATCGGTATTGGTATCGGTATCGGGATGAGATGATCATTTCAGAAATGATCCCATGTCATCTCATTCTATATCCATACGAAACGGAACGAGATGGTATGGGATGGTGCCAACCTTTTAAACTTTTTTTTTTTTTTTTGTTAAAATAACATATAACCGCCTTTTTTTTTTTTTTTTTTTTCAGTCAACACTTAAGTTTAACAACCTAGAATTTCCAGAATATATGCAGATCAAATGTAATTCAAAATTCAAACCTAACAAATAGAAATATAGAATGCCCAAATTCATAATATATGTAATTGGGGTTTCAAACTTTCAATTAAAGTTACTATAGCATATGTTATAAGTTATATACTTATATAGATTTCAATTGATGTAGTATCTCCATGAGCAGCATTTAAATCTATTAAGGGATGGGCATTTGACCCAGTGGGCAGATACCCGCAACTTCAAACTCATCCCATTTAAATTTTGATATACCCATACCCATACCCATGTCATACTCATTAGTATTTTCATAGGTATTATCCATACCCGCCCCACCAAATTAATGGGTTATCCAAACCCAACCCATAACCCACAAATTTTTTTAAATAAAATATAATTCTAATATAATAATTTAATTTTTAGAGGGAAACACTTTATTATTTCATTAATAATCTAATCTTAGCCTTGTTCTTAGGGTCCTTCACCACAATGTCATCCTTGCCATACTTGTCTACCAAGTTGCTCTCTTCATTAATCCTATATCTCTAATCTTAATCACAAAGTGTGATGTTCTCGACATTCTCATCATCAATGCAAGACTGCAAAGGGCCCTGCAACAATTCAAACAATACAACTTAAAATTTGAACCTAATCATATAAAATTACAGCAAATGAATTATAACAAAGTATACCAATCATTAGCACCAAAGAAAAAAAAGAGTATACCAATCATTTTACTCACTCAATTCAACATCTTAATTCATCACATGTGAAATCTCCAAGAGTTGTTGTAGAACTTGAACCTAATTAATCATATAATAACAAGAATAATTAGTAAACATAGAGGAACAAATTCACTTGCTATACTACATACATAATTCATTTCCAATACCTCTTATTTCATTCCAAAGCCAATCCCGAGTACACATTAAAGCCTCTTTGGTATATGGTATATGGCCTAATCTACTGGTATTAAGGGATCAAATTTTACCAATTACTCTTTTATTTTTTAAGTTGTAGTTAGATGAAAAAAAAAAAAAAAAAAAAAAAAAACTTTGATGTGGCCATCTTCAAATTGACCTGTCATGACCTGTTTGGATGGCAGAAAATAGAAAATTACAAATGAAATGGAAATGAAATTCAAATGCAGATGAAATGAGAAATAATTGTTGAAATTCACTTGAAATGAAATGGGATACATCATACATATATATGCCACACATTGGGCAGGGATTAAACAAGAGCTTGGATCCTCAAAATGGAAACGAGTACTACAAAGCCTCATGCTGTTCTGGTCCCGTGGCCAGCACAAGGCCATGTTAACCCTGTCATGAGATTTGCCAAGCTCTTGCATTCTAGAGGCTTCCATATCACTTTTGTCCACACAGAGTTCAATTACAACCGTTTAATCCGATCAAATGGCCCTGATTCTGTAAAGGGCTTGCCTGATTTCAGGTTTGAGACTATACCTGATGGAACGCCGCCACCATCAAATCCAGATGCAACACAAAATGTTCCTCTGGTATGTGATTCATTAAGAAAAACTTGTTTTGGTCCTTTCAAAGAGCTCTTGGACAGGCTTAATAAGAATGCTTCTCCGCCCGATGTGCCTCCTATTTCATGCATAATTGCTGATGGAGTTATGAACTTTGCTATTAGAGCTGCTGAGGCTTTGGGCCTTCCTGGGGTTGCATTATTTACTTCTTCTGCTTTCTCCTTCATTGGATATTTGCATTACCCCGAACTCATCACAAGAGGGATTTTTCCATTTAAAAGTAAGTAACTATTACACTAATCCATTTAAAACATATAATATTTGTTGTATCTTCATTTTCATTTTATCTGGTAATCTTTTTTTGGAGTGAATATCGAAGAACAAATTCGTTTTGCAGATGATGACTATCTCACTGATGGAACTCTTGATACCCCTGTTGATTGGGTCACTGGTATGGGCAATAACATACGCCTGAAGGACCTTCCAAGCTTTTTCAGAACAACCGATCCCAATGACATCATGTTCCATTTTATGAGAGAAGAAGTAGAGGATTGTCTAAAAGCTCGTGCCTTAATTTTCAACAACTTTGAGGAATTTGAGCAAGAAGCCTTACAAGCTGTCATATCTAAATTCAATTTTCCAAACATTTATTCAATTGGGCCTCTTTCCTTGCTAGAACAAAAGCATGTCCCGAAAAGCCTATCTGAGTCACTCAATCCAAGTTTATGGAAGCAGGAAGCAAAAGTTTTCGAGTGGCTAGATAGCAGAGAACCTGAGTCTGTTTTGTACGTGAACTATGGATGTGTGGCAGTAATGTCAAGCCAGCACTTTCAAGAACTGGCATGGGGGATTGCGGATAGTAAGCAGCCATTTTTATGGATTATTAGACCTGATGTCGTGAAAGATGGACCGGCAATGTTGTCCGAAGAATTTCTGGAGGAGACTAAGGATAGAGGATTGCTAGTGAGCTGGTGTGCTCAGGAGAAGGTCCTAGGCCATCCTGCTGTTGGTGCATTTTTGACACATTGTGGTTGGAACTCTATGACAGAAGCTATATGTGGTGGTGTGCCTGTGATCTGTTGGCCTTTCAATGCTGACCAACAAACGAATTGCCACTGCGCGTGCACTACATGGGGGATTGGGATGGAAATCAATCTTGATGTGAAGCACGACGAAGTTTCATCACTGCTTAAGGAAATGATGAAAGGGGAGAAAGGTAAGCAAATGAAGATGAAGGCTCAAGAATGGAAACAAAAGGCAGAAAGAGCTACTGATGTTGGGGGATCATCTTATATAAACTTTGATAGGCTCATCAAGGAGGTTCTTCATAGTGAAAATTAAGCTATTAAAAAGGCCAATCTCTTGATTCGATCTATTCTACATTTTATATGCTAGAAGTTGTACGATTTGAGCTGATGAACACCATCATTTCATCTGAAGTCTTTGAACTTGTTTCTTCTTTTCCTGATTTGTTAAGTTTTCTGGTTGTTTTCCATTATCTATGTATTTTTGCCGAGGAAATTACATAATCAATATTGCTTATTTGTTCTTTAATTTTGCAATCTTTGGACATGCATCTCAGAGATGGTATAGAAGATGAGCAATACTTATTTGATGGCGTGAGTAATGGTCTTTTGTGAGTATTTTACGGATGTTGAACTTTTATGAGATGTGCAGTATCACCTGGCATATGTGGAAAATGAAAATGCGTTATATTTGTCAGATCATATTCTCTCTGCTCTAAGGATTGTGGATCGCACCATGCCTGGGGTTTGAACCTGAGACCTCTTGTGCACAACCTTGGTGCCTTGACCACTGTGCTACTGATGGTTTCTTGTTAGAATACAAACCATTTAATATATATACTCTAAATGCCAGTGTTGGTCAATTTTGGGGTAATTAGGAACTTGAAATTTGAGGGTTTAAGGACTATTTCGGGTTACCTTTGAAATTTTGGTTCCTGGACAATTGCTGGACAATATCCACCCCTTTGAACCCCAATTGAAGTTTGCAATTGAAAAGGTTGAGAAATTTTGAGAAATTGAGAAATTTGAATTTTGTACCGTCATTTTGAACAGCGACGGAGGTGGTTCTGACCACCCAACTGTCATTTCATTTATCTAGCATTATTTTGAGTATCATACTGAGTTGGTTAATGATTTTGAATAGGTGGATGCTACTTGGGTTGACGAAAATTTCAATTTCACTACAACAAAAATGTCGATAGATATCAGTCGTGGACTGATATCTATTTGGGTAGCCATCTGATATAGCGCGTCGTGATATCTAATGTTCACATTTTAGATATCAGTTTTAAACTGATATGTAAACATTGTTTATATATCATTTTTGATATTATTTCTGATATCTATAAAATCTGAATATCAATAATTCTGATCAATACATATCGTATTTGAGGTAGAATATGATATAAAACCATGATATCAATATCAGGTTTCAGGTAGAATATGATTTAAAATCTTGGTATCAATATCATATATATGATAAAATCTGATATGTAATCTCAATATCAATATCAGGTATGGAACATACTATGATATCTAAATATTGTTTATATATCAGGTCTGAGAGAGAATCTGATATCAAAATGACATAACGTTTCAGTTTTTAGACCAAAACTGATATTGTTTATTATTTCAAGTTTTAAAAAAAGATTTGGAATGTATGATATATATTAGTTTTTTTTTCACCTAAAAAGGATATCAATGAATTAAATATACAATTGTGCCTGTAATTTGAAATGGCCTGAAATTTGTGCAAGTATAAAATCTTTCATTCCCATATATTTCATATTTTAAGCACCAATAACATTCAAAGTACCCAAAAAGGGATTACAATATAATATCCAACAAGTAGTTATATAGTTAAGGAAATACATAAAGAATTACTAAGGTATGACTGATGGTACTAATTTGAAGATACAAAAGCAGACAACTTCATCTAGCTAGTGGAGTAGAATCATTCACATCTTAAAGTTGTGTTGATTGAGACTAAATATACATAAGCTCTTCTCATGAACACTAGACCTGCAAAAGCATAATGCAATGGTCTTTAATATTATTGGCTAATATACTGAACAAATGGTCCAAGATTTAAAACAAAATCACAACAATACACACAAGGAAAGAATCTATATCCAATGTTGTACATAAAAAATAAAAAAGTTGATAGTGATGAATATATATATATATATTAAGGTTTTGACAAGGTTAAAAATATCAAGAGTTGTTTACAACACAACCAAGAAAATATATGAACTATGATACTCATCTACAACTTTGACATACCTAATTCATGAAGCTTTAGCAAAGTTACTAAGCCATTTATAAGCATTATAAAATCATGGACAAGCAAGACCAAATGGAAGGGCAGGTACATTTAGAAATGGCTTCATATTCAGTAATAACTAGATAAGAAATAAATAAACAAAAATTATGTTATTTTTTTTATACAATTTACCATGAAACTCAAAGTAAAAAAAAAAAAAAAAAAAAAAGAAGCAGAATGAGGTGAGGAAACAAGTATTAAAGTACTATAGTAGGACACCTAAGTAACTCATTTCTTTCTTCATGTTTTCAGTTTAATAGGAAGGTAGTTTATACTGTTATCTTTACTAGTCATACAAAACTCTCACGTAATCTTCTCAAAGATTAATACTTAAACATTTTCTATTACCATCAGAACTTGTGTAAAGGCATATCACTCATAAAAAAATGACTTAAAACCAATTAAGTCCCAAATTTCTTGATAAGCTACTTAGATACAGCCCAAAGGCCAAGATTTAACTCAAAACAACTACAAGCAACTGGAAATTAAAGGTATTTATGGTAGTGAGAAGCTACAATGCCAAATTATTAGCCAAGTAACTCAAAACTCTCACAATACGAAGGAAAGGTAAACAACTTCCACATATAGTTACTTAAAACCCTTGTGTGCCTTTGATTAAAATGACCAAAAAACCCTTTTGATGCTTATATAACCTAGAACAGTCTCAAATAGAAATAGAAAATTAAAAAAACAAGTAGAGGGAAGTAAATTCTTCCATCACATAACTTCAGTATCTTAGTATGTCTCAGTAGAGGCAAGCATATAAGTAGAAACGCAAATATGGAATAAGTAATCTTGAAACTAGCACACACTATTGGTAAAATATAATTAGGTTACATAATGAACTATAAAAGCATATTTAATATGGTGTAACATAAAGTCTAAGGGACTGCATAATAGAAAAATAAGAAGCAATAGATTTGGGTCAAGAATGTTACTTGCTATTTTTAATTCATGGACAACATTAGGTGTGTCTTCGCACAAAGGCGGTTGGACTCTTAATTCAGTCAGCCTGACCTGCAAAACAACAATCAAGACAACCCAACCCATACACCAACAGAAGCTACAAACCAACTTCACAATTCTTGCATAAGAATAAAAACCAAACGAAACAAAGCCAAATGGCAGAATTCAATAGAACTAATTCTTTCACCTCAAATAAAAATCCAATTCAAATCAGGAAAGAGATCAACAACCAATTCCCATTATCACAACCACAACCCAGAAAAGAAATTAATTTTACATCCCATGTGTACACATATAAGTAAGAAAATACTATGACTTACTAGACCACGAACAAGCCATCTTCATAATCGTTGCAGATTATAATCTGCAAATCAACTCAAAACACATATAGAACACCTAATCAACCAATTATTGAAAGAATATAATCTGCAAATCGACCAATTACCGATGGCTTTATTAATTTCCACCTTCTCCTTGCCAATTAAACTTGCCGTTTGATGCACCCCTCGAGACACACACATAAATTGATAAATAATAATGGATATTTGGAGTGATATATAATAAATGCGAGGAAAAATAATGAATATGCAGATGGACCAAGTAACCATGCAACAGAAGTGTCTAAATTATAATGAAAGACAGAGAAAAAAGAATTGACGGAGAATATCCTTGACTTTACATTCCTATTTTATATAAATATGCACTAGGCAGTCAAAATTGATTGGATACCACAATGATTTTCCACTATGATTAAAAATGAAATGCAAATCATGCAAAACAAGGTTTGCATGTCTAACAAATGTGAGTATGCTTGACTATACATGTAAACGTCCATACATACATAGATAAATAAATACATACATATACATATATATACAGCTGAAAAGATGAAATCTCACCACTGTGCATCTCAACTGTTTATATCTGATTAAACAGCTAAACAGTTGTTTAATCAGAATGTTTAATTTCAAATGAATGATTAACAATCAAATCTGAAATTGATCCATGTCAGGCCAAAATCAAGCAGTCCGATCAAAACAAGAACACTCCAAGACTAAAGCTCAATTTCAGTTTTGGATTCAAATGACTCAGAATTGAGAAATTACCTTATCGATTGGAGCACGAAGAGATGGATCAGTTAGCGGTTGCTTCAGCGATTCAAGGTTGTTAAGCATCTCCTTCAGTTCCACCTCCATTGCCTTTCTCTCTCTCGCTCTCTGAAGCTTGATCTATTTTTCGAAAACAGTTTGTATTTTATTAGTCCTAAAACTCAGCAAGTGTACTAAACAGAAAATCAGTGGAATCCAAATCCACCACAAAATCAAACACAAAACTGCTCTAAGCCACAGACCCATCCCAAAACCCAGCCATAACCACATTCAGACCCAAAATTGATGTGGGAAATTCTTAAAAATTAAAAAAATTAAAAGCTTAAAATCAAAGTACACCAAATAAATTTGAAACCCTAAATGAACAGAATTGGAAGACAGAAGAATTGAAGACAGAGAAGGATGGAAGACAGAGAATGCAGGGAAACCCACATACCTTTCGAACTGGAAGTCGACGCCGCAACCCTAAGCCTGAAATTTGGAGAAGCTTCTCTGGCGACCAATGACAGCCGCTGGTAGATCGAGCAGGTGTGGGGAGGCGTACTAGGTGCGAGTGTGTGACTCTGAAAATCAGTGGAATCCAAATCCACCACAAAATCAAACACAAAACTGCTCTAAGCCACAGACCCATCCCAAAACCCAGCCATAACCACATTCAGACCCAAAATTGATGTGGGAAATTCTTAGAAATTAAAAAAATTAAAAGCTTAAAATCAAAGTACATCAAATAAATTTGAAACCCTAAATGAACAGAATTGGAAGACAGAAGAATTGAAGACAGAGAAGGATGGAAGACAGAGAATGCAGGGAAGCCCACATACCTTTCGAACTGGAAGTCGACGCCGCAACCCTAAGCCTGAAATTTGGAGAAGCTTTTCTGGCGACCAACGACAGTCGCTGGTAGATCGAGCAGGAGTAGGGAGGCGTACTGGGTGCGAATGTGCGACTCTGAGTGTGGTGCGTTTGAGTGAGGTGTTGTGCCTGCGTGTGTGCTCCTAATTTTCCTTTTAGGTCAACTTTTTTTTTTTGGGTCAAAGGTCAACTTATGTAGTTAAGATATCAGTTGACTTTTAATTAAACTGATATGTTAATAATATAAAAAAAAACAAAAACATTTTATATCAGGTTTGTTTAGGTGTGTTTGGGTGGCACGAGGATACGTAAACTTATAAAATCAGTTGACAGTTTAAACTGATGTCTTTATAAATTCTAGAAAAAAGAAAAATATTATATATCAGTTGAAAAAGATCATGTGATTTCTAATAAAGTTTAGAAATCAGCTAAAAAATTATCTGATATTATAATTTTTATAATATCAGTCGCTTTCAAATCTGATATAAAATGGGTGATATCTATTGACAGTTTTCTTGTAGTGTTTGGATCGTGATCGGACACCTTTTGGGTATCAATTTAACTCTCAGACAATTCCCAATTAAGGTAGGCCACATGCAGGGTTTCTTTTGGATTTATGGTTGAATTTGAGAACGTGGGTGTCGTGGGTTGGAGCTGGGAAGGTTTTGGAATAGGGTTGAAAGTGTTATAGTTTTAGAGAAAACGATTTATAACCGTTATGAAGAACGTGAGTTGGGAGGAACATTTAGGTTATCACACACACACTTTTAATTGTCGTTCAGTTGAGGCTAATTTTATATTCCAATTTGTGGTTTATATGTGATACTATCGAGGCGCGTGACGATCCGGTGGAGGATCGGAGCTAGATTTCTCACTATGAGTGGACTTCTATTTTGAAAATGTTTATGAAAGTTTATGATTTAATTTATAAGTTGATGGAGAAATAAGAATTTTTGAGTTAGATGTTTGATAAGTTTATGCAAACCTTATTATTTCAATTTTTTCATGATGTGAGTTTTATTTGGGGATTTGATGTATAGATTTGAAACGTTGGGCTATCAAAAATGTTCACGAGTGATTTTTTTTTATTTTTTATGGTTTTTATATGTTGACTTTATTGAGCTAGGGGTTCTTGATGTTGATTATAGCTTCTCTTTCTTATGTTTATAATTTATTTTATTTTGGGCCTTTTGCGAGAAAGGTGGGATGGTTTTATACCGACTCGTTTTTTTTAGAAAAGTTTTGTAAAAGGTTTGGGAGTTGAAATTTTAAGATAAAGCTATGTGATTTGTTGAGTTATTATCGACTTTCAAAATCACCATTTGTAGTACCTTCCAGATTCTTTGATTAGATATGTCTTTGGGACCTATCACGGCTCACATATAGGCTTTGGGCCGTGTGTCGGGATGCGCGCTTAGCCTTTTGGGAGCCGTTCTGCGTGCATATAGGACCAGGATTGCCTGCATGTGTATGGATTTTACTCCGCGCGTGTGTATGGCTAGGATATTTTCTGTCTGTGCGATGCAGGAATTCCACACAGGTATATGATCAGGTTTCCGGGTACAAACATGGTGGGATTTTAATTGTTATTCCAAGAGTGACTACAATATGGCCAGGTTTAAGTGAGAAATTCTTTTCGAGTTTTATTAAGACTTTCGATTATGATGTTTTTCTGACTCTTTTAAATTATAAAGTTGTTTATTGAAAAGTTGTATGTTGATTTATTCAAATTCTTGAGTTTAAATAGTTTTACAACTTTCTAAAAAATTGTGAGATGGTTTTAAAACTGGAGGATTTCAGAGAGTGATGTGAGGTCTTAGAGTTAAACTTGATTTTAAGGATTTTGGAAGGATAAATAACTTTAATACTTTATTTCTATATTTGGTTCACTCATTGAGTTTATCTCACATATTCTCTACGTCTTGTTTTAAATATTTCCCCCAAGGTAGTAGCGGTGGTGGAGGTTGAGTCATACACATCGAGGCACATTTTCCATTTCCTTTCCTCCAATCTTGTAGGCGTTGTGTCCACTTTGACTATTTCTTTTAGCTTTACTAAAAAACTTGTTGTAATAGTGGCTCTAATAATCGTATTTGGACCCTTTGGCTAGATTATGTTATTGATGGGTTTGAGACCTCTTTTTGTTGTGGTAGAGATGGTTGTTGATTTATTAGAAGTGTTTTTCTTCAGGTTTTAAAAATTGGGTTAGTCCAATTTCAGAGAAGGTTCTGCCGAATTTTCGGTAGGATTTTTCTTGAATTTGGATCCTACAGGATCACCCGAGTTTCAAGGTAATATCCGGGGACAGTCTTATCACTCAATGTCATCCAACTCTATGCAACAAAATCCTCATAAACCATAATCCACAAAACTATTCAAACCTAAATTTAATTCATATTTTTCTTACTCTTAACATAAAAACTATGGTAAATTATAATTATATACCTCAACTATATACCACTTTTCAACTTGGTACCTCAAGTTCAAAAAGTTGCATTAGGTACACTAATTACAAAATTATGTCAATTATTCTCCAATGACATCGCTTCATTCTCAGGTCTACAAAATAATAATTCATTCTCATGCAATCATGCTTATTACTCTCCATAATTCATTATCAAATTTCTTTAATCAATACACTAGTTCCTCAATCAAAACCAAATGAATCTTTAATAATTGTTCAATAACAAAATCATGAAATTACCTCAATCATCACTTAATTAATCATCACACCAATTTACACCATACCCAACATTGTGACACCCAAGAAATTCTTATATTAAGTTCTCTTTGTATTCAACTCTTAATTCCAATCGCTTTCCAATAAATCAACCAATTCACCAATTTCTATCATACTCATGGAATCTTTCCTAAGAAAAAGGTGAGTGGGATCCTTATCACAATTTGTTTAACATTTTATCTAATGTGATCCATATTCATTAATCAAAATATTCGCCTATTGGTATCAGAATTTCAGTGGCAAGTCGTTTCCCCTAACCCAAAAGCAAAATCGTAATTATATGAATACATATATCGTTTTCTCACTAACAATCACACTTCTGGCACAACTAACTACCTACCAACACTCTAGAAGCATGCCACACTCATCTCTAAAGATTACTTTTCCTCAATCAACTATGAAGTCACAACCTTAATAAATACTAAATTCCTCCATAGTATAGATCCAATCACCAAAAACACAAATCCTAAACTTTAAGGGCACTAGAACTCAATGATTCAAACTTATTCCATGTAATTAACTCATCTCCACCGGCTCTACCTGAGGCTATCCTTACACTTAGCATGTCTCCACAGGTTCTACCCAAAGTTGTCTAATCCTTGGGCTCTGATACCATTCTGTCACGTCCTAGACTCGGGGTCAATGTTTTAGCATTTCCCCGAATTCAGGATGTGATATTGGCCATGTGTTGCCATTGTGACCAATAAAATAGATACAGAATGTAAGTTTTCTTGTACTAAACCACTCAGAGTAACTACAAGATTTAATTTTGAAAGTGTAACTAATTAATACAATATATATAATTACAAAAACTCTTGCATTAAGAATAGTTGACACAATTTCCAAGTATAAAATCTAACTCTAATTTCCTTCCACATGTCCAACCTTTTAGTTTTCAGGATCATAACTTGCAAAATCTATTTAAGAGTGAGCTCAACCATGGCTTAGTAGGGACAAAGACCTTTATAGATAAATAACCAAACTAAACTAAGTGACACACAACATGTTATCAAATAATAAATTAAATGATAATGCATGAATGCAATGCTGACTCCACCTCTATTCCTATTAATTCTTATAATAGAACAAACAGGCCTGCACGTCCCATACCATGCATTTTACTATTGTGGCCCCGAGTGCTCTTTTATATGAACTAACACCCATATTCATCTCATTTCCCTCTTTTGTTAGTCATCTTGTTCTAACAGTTGGTCACCAGTAGCCCTTACAATGGTTAGACTCAACTACACAAAAGACTATTTCCATAAATCCACACATTTGTATCATCTTTCCAAACACATAGTCCTTGACCAATTTCATAACATAGTCCCTGCATAAATTAAATTTAATAAAGTCAATCACAATAAAGGTTCCCCAAGACCCCCTACCTCGAACTTGTGCTTAATTCTCTGCTAGAAGTTGTCTCGTACCTCTCAGTTGTCCTCTGAGCCTAATCACGTACAAGAAAATACCAAAAACCCACAATTAAATAATGAACAAAAGGTTGCTCACTCACTAAACTTAGTGTGTGTAGTGCAATTGCTAAGTTAGGGACCTCAGATCACAAAACGGAGGCCACCATCGAACTCAAATCAAAAAGCGCAGAGTCACCAGAGTAAAAAACCAGAGTCTCTAGAAGCCGCCGCAAGCACCACCACGCACCGGTGGTGCGAGTGGGGGTGGCTAGAGGTTATTGTTCATCGCCTTCAACCTCCCGCCCCTGTTTTCCAGATTTTGCTTATTTGTTTCTCAATTTTGCCCTAACTTTTGACCCTCAAACCTCTAACATATTCATCAAACTTACTCGTTTTAAATCTATGAATCTCAACTTTACAGCAATATAAAGATCACTCAAAATGGACATGTAAAACTCCATATAATGGGCCTCAAAGTAGACTACCCGAAAACTACCAATTTCCTAGAAAATTTGCAGACTTTCCAACTTTCAACCCACTTCAATTTCCTTCAATTCCCTTCAATTCCAAAACCCCAAATTGGTTTCTTAGGCTACTAGAAATGTGTTTTAAACCCCTCAATCCATTACCCAACCTCAAACCAATCTAGAATTCAAAATTAAAATAAAGAGCACAGTCCCCAAAATTACTAAGGACACCCCATCCGAAAATCACTTCAATTCTCCTTCAAGTTCTAAGGTGTTTGTGATCCTATCAAACTCTAATCATTTACTTAACCTCACACAAATTATAAATCAAACTAACTTCAAATTCTAACAAAACCAGAGCATATGGAGGTGGAGCTTACCTTCCTTCTCTCTTTCTTTATGTCTATGTTCTTTCTCCTCTCTCTTTGTCTTTATTCTTCTTCCTTTCTTTCTCTCTTTCTTCTCCTCTCTTTCTCCCTCTCGGTTTCTCTTTCTTCTTCTTCTTCTTCTTCTTCTTCTTCTTCTTCTTCTCTCTCTCTCTCTCTCTCTCTCTCTCTCTCTCTCGGGTTGGCTGGGTTCTTACTAGGTTTGTTTTTCTGTTCTAATTTGTGTTTAAAACAACCCCAGCCTTATAACCACCAAACACACACCACTGACTCACTAAAAAACACACACCGCCACACACAAACACACACCACACTTAACTCCCAGCCACTCACAAGAAATACACACACTTAAACACTAGAAGTTACTAGACTAATGGGGAATTTAAAACTGATTTTGGGTTTTTAAAACCCTTGAATGCAAAATTACTAAAAAGTCCCTCTACCTTCATTCGTAACTCTCAAACCGTAACTCCAAATGGCGTTATGTTTGTGTCTACGTGCTCGTTGACACGAGACCTTTTGAACAAGACTAAAATCAAGGTCGGGCCTTTCCTAAATTTTATTGATCCTTAATAGCCCGCCAAAATAACTTAAAATCCAAATTAATTACCAAAATTAATTATGAGGTCCAAAAAACTTTCTTTAAGATCCTATGAACTCATCTCGATTAATCTTACTTTTCTAAAACTTCAAATTCATTTATTTACTCTCGAAATTTCTTAGATAAATTATATTGCCTCCAAATTAACAAGACAATTATCAATAAACCACAATTACTCCAAAATAAATTATAAATCAATTTTCAGGATCTCACACTATGATCCCTATATAATTTCAATTGACAAATTATAGTCAATTCATTGTAAATCAGAATACACAGACCAATGTACTTCCAAAATTCAAAATCTAGACTAACTATACCAGCTTTCAGTTAGGAGGATGATTAAAACGACATGTTGCCCCAAATCTACAAAGGCATGTTCCGATGTAATAAGAACAATTTGGCTCTCCAGTCCACTCGGGGTATGCCAACTTCCGGTTAGGAGGATTATTAAAACGAAACGCTGCCCCAAATCTACAAAGGCCTGTTCTAATGTAATAAGAACAATTTGGCTCTCCAGTCCACTCTGGGTAGGGCTCAAGTTCCATTGTTTCACTTGATCTCAAATTGATTTGGCACATTGCATCTGAAATAACATTATATGAGTAAGTTTGTGAAAATAATACTCACCCATGCACCCAGTAGACCGGTGGTGCTTTTTAAACAAATCAAAAACCATAAATGACAAAATGATTTGTGATTGTGATCAAATAGCAGATTGATGCAATTCCTCAAGGGATAGCACCTCCATAATGTTACTCTTTTTTCATAATTGATGGCTTATCAATTCAGCCAATTTGCAATAGAAAAGTTGCTCTTTTTTCATAATGTTGTTACAGAGGCCATTTGCTTAGGTAATAAGAATAGATGTCTCTCTCTGCTGCAGCATTCCATTACTGATTATACATATTTTTCATTACTGATTACTCTAAGCCTATTATGAAATCCGTGAAATTAAAGGAAAAGAAAAAAAGATACTCAACATAAGAGCACACCGTCTCATAAGAAAATATTCAAATCACTTATTCGACAAAGAATCCGTCAAAATCATTAAATATTAATGTCCAAAACAGCCAAATAATACCCAATAAAAATAACAGGTTGGAGATAGGAACATATACATGTACCTTATTTGAAGGACTGAATATAGGACAACTTTAAAGAGGAAATGCAGGTGACTAAATAAGCAAGAACTATGGTTTCGAAAGAAAAGGACTGAATACCTCCTCCTCTTTAGCATTCTAATATATATGCCATTTTCTAGCTTTAACACAACAAACTGACATCCCCTTCAGAAGAGGAAGGGTTCAATTGATAACCATACTTCAAATGTTCTATAATACATAATTCAACAAACTTTAACAGGTATGAGTATCTAGATACCCTTAAGAATTTCATATCCAACTTTTGTAGATACAATAAACACAGGGCAAAGATGAAGTATCTTCTGTTATATGCATATTTTGCATGCCACTTATTAAGTATTCAATAGTACAAACTACATACAACATCAAAATTTTACCTATAAAACTCATATTTAGCATATATCTCATTCACGTATTTTCCTGAAGTCCTTTAAGTCAACCAACCTACATAAAAACCATACATAAAAAAAAACTAATCCTCAACAACAATAATTTCTGAAATAAAAGACTTTTGGAGCAAAGGGGCAAATAATCCATACAGAATAATTTTTTTAACCACAGAGGAATAATTGGCACCACTTGCTTTTAGTATTTCCCCATATTTTTTAGAACCTGCAATAATTCCATAAACCCCAATATGTCAAAAACAATATGCCAAGTAAGCTATCAACTTTACCCTCTTTTAGCAAAGATGATGACACAAAGAAATTAAAACAGCAATAGGTTTAAGTTAATTAAACATCAATTATGATAAGAAAGGTAACTTCTCCTTCACGAACATTTGTGAGAAGCATTAGTATAAGATGCTTTCAACATAAAGACATATAGATGATTAACAACTACCACAATATGTATAAGCAAATCAAGGACATATCACCAACCAAAAACACCATAAAAATCGATGAGTTCGAATTGAGACATGCGGTATCAATAGTAAAGGTTGGAGACGATCTTCCCCACGTCGACACGTCGTGGCGATAGAAGGCGTCGACACATCGTGGCGATAGAAGGCATCGACACGTTGTGGCGACGATGACTTGGTGGTGCAATGTAACAACCCGACCCGAATTTCATTGAAAATTTAAATTTTTAATGTTTTGGACTTAAGGAATCTAAAACGAAGTTGAGTTGTGGGACCCATAAAAGTTTTTCTAAATTAAATTGGAGACAATTTAATGTTTGGAGATTCTTGGATATTCATTTAAGGCTATAAGGTTGATTGACGAATTATTTTAAGCCATTAAGGATTTATTGGAATTATTGGGAATTATTTGGAAACGATGAAACGAAGTTGAATAATTTTGGAGTGTGATTAGAAATAATTAAGGTTGTAAGGATTGTGGTGAATCAATTTAAGAAATAGATGTTTATGCTCTTAATGGAAAATTTGGGCTTTCAAGAAAATAAATTGAAATGTATACCTGAAAACAATGATTTCGACATGGTTAAATGGAGTTTGAGCTCACGACGAGTAGGCGAAGTCGGATCTTTTATTCGAGTTTCGTGAAAGAAATTATTGATGTTTATTCTAGAAAGGGCATTTTTGTAATTTTAAAACCCCAAACATTTAGTTTAAAATCAGCCACACACACACACACACACTCTCTCCTCTCTTCCTCTCTTCTCTCCTGCACCCCCTGCACGCACCAGCCACTGCCCAGCCCAGCCTTTCCGGCCACCTTCCTGACGACCCAAACCACCGACTGTTGAGAGTAATGTAGAGCAATGTCCCAAATCGGAAAACTATAGCTTAATATATGTGCTTATAAGTCTTGGGCCTCTCCACCTATTGCCAATTGATTTTGGGTTGGATGCTCTAATTCTATCATGGTATCAGAGCTTGGTTATCCGCGTGTAAGGCCCAACGGCCACACATGCTCCCACGTCACCCAGTACAATTTGTTCACGTGTAAGGCTCACAATATCCCCACACGTGCGGGGGCGTGTTGAGAGTAATGTGGAGCAATGTCCCAGATCGGAAAACTAGAGCTTAATATATGTGCTTATAAGTCTTGGGCCTCTCCACCCATTGCCAATTGATTTTCGGTTGGATGCTCTAATTCTATCACCGACGAGCTCCTCTTGCCGGCGCCGACCCTGCAGGCTGCTCCCCTGCGCCGGCCAGCCTTCACGCACGCGGAAACACGCCGGAAACCACCAAGCTCGCCGCCCCTTTCTTCATCGAATCCGGCCACCTCCGACCTCCAATCATTCTGATTTTCGATGGGTTTTCTTCCCTTACTTATGAGTTTTATTTCCCCTATGTTCTTGTTGATATATTTTGAGTAATTTGAAATTTGGATTATAGGATTTAGGAAACCATTTCGGGTTCCCTTTGGATTTCGGATTTGGAGGTTGTTATTGATGTTTGTTTTGGACAAATTTCATCCCAAGGAACCCCAATTGTTGTTTAGAATTAAAAGTTTGAGTAGATTTGAGGAATTTTGGATTGGAGCAGCCACTTTGGGCAGCACCCGCAGTGGTTTCGAACCCCCACTGTCATTTCTTGAATGTAGGATTATTTTTAGAGCCTTTGCTGAGCGAGTTGTTGATCTTGGCTAGGTTGGAAGTGATTGGAGAAACCGAAATTTAAGATATTTTGGACTGAAATTAGAGACCTTTCTGATACAGAAATCACTCTAGGACGATTTTCTGATTAAGGTGAGCCATGTGCAGGTTTCTTTTAAGTTTAGGATTGGTTTTGGAAGTGTAAGTGACGTTGATTTGAGCCGAGAAAGTGTTGGAGCGAGTTTAAGTGTTAATGGGTTTAAGTGAAGAAGATTTCTAACCGTTGGGATGAACAAGAGTTTGGTGAGACGTTTATGTTTCATACACACACTTTAAACGTCGTTGAGCCAAGATTAACCTTATGTTTTATTGTTTGAGTTAAATGCACCAATGGTCCATTTACTTTCATGTTTTTCCCAAGTTAGTTCATGATTTTTTTTTTTTATACCAAGTCAGTCCACTTTCTTTTCGACGTTTACCTACTTGTTCCATTCCGTCAATTATAAGGGTGGGCACGGTACCGGGGGGGGGGGGGGGGCGAGACCTTCCTCATCCCGATCCCAATACAGGAATTAGTTTCGGGATTGGTATCGCAACGGGATGACCATGGTACCGTTTCAAAACCAAATTATATGGTATGGGATGGGTTCGGGACCAGTTGCAGGGAAGGGCATGGTTGAACTTGCCGGCTTCCATCTCTTCGATCCTCCTTCATGGGTGAGAATCCGGGCAAGGGAAGGGCATGGTTGAACTCTCCGCAACCTGGAGAACAAAACCCAGGTGGTCCGGCGTCTCAACTCGGCTGGGAACGCTGATCGCCGCCGCGATTGTACAATTGGGTTCGGGGATGGGTGTCAGTTTTGGCTGAGTTTCTGGAAAATCAAAGGCTATGAGGAGATAGAGGAGGAAGAGAGGGAGATAATGGTGGTGTTCTCATCGTCATCAGTCGCCAGACAAGGAGGTTCTCACCAGAGATGGTGGCTGTCCAGAGAGAAAAGGAAGACTGGAAGGAAGGTCTGTCGTCTGTGTGTGTCGTTGGAAAAAGAAAGAAAAAAGGAAGAGAGAAAAGGAAGAGAGAGAAAGAACAATGAGGGAAAAAAGGAAAAAGAACGAAGAAAAAGGGGGGCGGGGCGCTGGAAGAGTGGAAGTGGATTATTATGGGAATGGGTGTTATTGGGTGTAGTCAAGTCTAAGCTTTCTAGTATAGACTTGCCCAAACAACCAACTAAAATGTGACATGTAATAAAAAAAAAATATAAAAAATTAATTATATATATTTGGTACGGGACGGGACGGGATAGGATTGAAATGTTGATACCATTCCCATCCCATTGTATTCGGGACCGGTACAGGATCATCCCGAAATTCACGGGACCTAAACGGGATGAAACCTTAACAAGATGGTACGGGATGGAATCGGTATGGGTTCGGTATTTCGATTTTAATGCCCAGCCCTAGTCAATTATGTTATAAATTCTGTTAAAATGAAGGACAAAATTGTTTTTTCATATTCAATAAATTTTTAATTCTATTTATAATTTAAAAAACATTAGAACTAAAAAAAATAAAATAAAAACCCAATAATTAAATTTAAAAACCAAAAAAACAAAGAAAAAAAACAACACACCCTTAGATGGATCAACAAAGAAAAATAACAGCCCCCACAACTTCTTCTTCTGCTTCTTCTTGTGTATTAATTCACAACTTGGCTTGCATTAATTCACATACACAGCCCGCACAGGCCACAACTTCGTGTGTATGCAGTAAACCCATACACACAACAAAGAAAAATAACAGCCACATACATTTGGCTTGCATTAATTCACACACAAAATCCAAAATTATGTAGTAAACCCAAAATCCATTTAATTGCAGTAAACCCAAAATCTAGTTAATTGCAGTAAACCCAAATTCTTCATGTTGTTTGATCACACCCATAGCCATTTCTTTTCCCTTTTTCTTCTTCTTCTTCCCTGATCATACCCATAGCTGTTACTTTTTTTTTTCTTCTTTCTTATTCTGCAACTTCCCATGATCTTCACTCATGCCTAGCTACAAAAATAAAACTAAAATAATTAAAAAAAAAAAAAAAACAAAAGAAGAACAAGAAGCCCAGGTTCCACCCACAACCCGTAGCCCCTCCTCCCTCCCCACCATCTCCATCCTCACCTGCAGAAAACAAAAAAAAAAAAATTGGAAAAAAATAATGGGAAATAAAAAACAAAAAAAATCAAACCCACCATCCCTTCCCCTCTCCAACCCATACCCAGCCTATACCCACCAACCATAACCCGCTATCCACCATCGACAACTCACCCACCCACCACCCTGCACCCTCTCCTCCCTCTCACTGACCTTCTTTACCAGCCCCACCACCAAACCCGGCCAGTGACCCCCTCTTCCCCCTCTCCTATTACTCTCTATTTCTCTCTCCCTCTATTTTCCCCTCTCACTATTCTTCTCTCTCTGTGGATGTGCGAATCCAGCTTCGTCTTCTTCATTTGCAACCAAATCCATTTTCGATCTGCCCCTTTTGCCAAGCATTGACTTCACCCCATCTCGATCTGCCTCTGCTTCCGCCATTGGAGCCTCGGTCGACGAAGTTGGGTGCCTCGGGTGACGACACTAGGAGCTTCTGCTTCCGCCATTGGAGATGAGAAAATGAGGTGGAGGGAGGGAAGAGGGTGGCTGGGGATTTACGATGGGCTTGGTTTCTTTGTTTTACGATGGGATTTACGATGAGACCTATCACAGCACACATATAGGCTTTGGGCCATGTGTCGGGATGTCTTGCCTTTTGGGGGCCACTCTGCGTGCACGTATGACTAGGTTACATTGCCCTGTTTGTACAGGTGTATGGCTAGCTTATTTCTGCCCTGCTTGTACAAGTGTATGGCCAGCTTATCTCCGCCCTGCCTATGCAATGCAGGATTCTGCGCACACGGGTGTATGGCTAGGTTTTCGAGTATAGTGGGATTTTATTGTTCTTCCAAGATTTATTACAATATGGGTTTAAGTGATAAATTATTTTCGTGTTTTATCATGATTTTCGAGTATGACGTTTTTATGATTCTTTTAATTAGAAATTTGTTTTATTCAGTAATTGCACATTGTTTTATTCAAATTTCTTGCGTTTAAATGGTTTTATGACGTTCTTAGAAAAAGATTGTGAAATGGTTTTAAAATTGGAGGATTTCAAAGAGTGATGTGAGGTCTTAAAGTCAACTTGATTTAAAGAATTTTTGAAAGGATAAATAATTTTAATGCTTTGTTTCTATATTTTGTACACTCACTCAGTTATCTCATATTTAAATTTCTTGTGTTGTTTTAACTTTTTCCCCCCAGGTACTAGAGAATGTCGAGGTCCAGCGATACCACGTCAAGGCATCGTTATTCCATCCTCAGTCTAATCACCTCGTGGGCGCAATGTTTCCATAAGTTTATTTTATATCCGTTCAGTTTGTTAATTTATTTTAGTTTGCTTTGATGACTCTGGGTTTGGATGAATAAGATTTATCGATTATGAAATTGTTTTTGGGTCGGAGACCCTTTTGGTTGTGATAGAGGTGGTTGTCGATTTTTAAACGTGTTTTCTTCAGGTTTACAAGTTGAGTTAGTCCAATCGAATTTTCGGTATAATTTTCCTTAGTATTGGATCCCACAGGATCACTCTGGGTTTCAGGGTGGAATTCAGAGACGGTTCTGTCATGCAGTGCGGCGGGAGTTAGGTGAAACTAGAGGAGGAGAGTGAGGAGAATAAATTCAGATATCCGAAATTTGAAGTCGACTGAAGTGTTTTACAAAAAACTGAACAAAGAAAAGAGCATAAAGAGAAAGAGAAGGAGAAAGTGTACCTAGCTACAATCCTCCCCACGTGGCCTACCATTCTCTCTTTTTATCCCGAGCTCCTCCCCACGTCGCCTTTGAAAAATCGATGGACTAGAACGTGGGGAGGGAGAGGATGCCTGTTTTTTATTTTAACTTTGTTTTTAATCTGTTAACTGTTAATTTACCTTTTTACTCTTATTATATCTAATTGCTCTTTAGAAACTTTAGTGTTTTAAGCTGGGGCAGTTTTGAGGTTATCGAATGTTTGACCTTTCTCCCCCTTTTGGCTTTATATATATAGACAGACTAGTCTCTTGGCACGCGCTCTCCACGTGTCAATTGACGTTTACATTGTGTGTTTTTTTTTTTAATAAATTCTCACCACTCTCTCCACGTTTTAAGGTAGTGGGGTGTTTTTTGTTTTTTACATTTTATTTTAATAGTTACATTTTACAACTACACCTTTATTTATTAGGTTGTTTTAGGCTCCGTTTGGGATTGCGGTGGAGGACCCAAAAGCTGCTGTGGATAACAATTCTCAATCATCTACAACAATTTTGGTGTTTGGTAAAAAAATAAAAAACTGCTTTTCCCCACAATTCTCAACTCCCCACAACAAAAACAGAAAGCAGGTTTCTAAGTGTTTTTGAAAGCTGTAGTAAATCACAGCAATAATGAATATTTTATTTTACCCATAATACCCTCATTGATTTATATAATTTTTATTTTTTTATTTTAAATTAAAAAATATGTTCATTGTTAGTTATATTTTATATTGTGATAATTAATTATGATATTTTATTTGTACGATTAAAATTATAATATACCTAAAAAATAATAGGCATACTTATTTAATAATGTTGTCCTTAGAAAAATTAATGCTAACAAAAATTTGAAGCAAAAAATTTTAAAAACAAGTAACAAAACATTTTATTTTTACCAAATAAATAAGTAAAAGACACTTTCAGCATCATGTCCATTTTAGTAATTATACACAATCACAGCACTTTTACATTAACATTTACCAAACACTTTGATACTATTTTTTGTACTCACAGTATTTTGAAAACATAGTTTACAAACACTTAACTGCTTTACTTTACAGTTGACTTTACTTCATAACTATTTTACTTCACAACTGTTTTTCCTCACAGCAATACCAAACTGGCCCTTAATATGACTGTTTTGTTGAATGAATGGTATTTTAGGGAATCTCATTTTTTGTGTTGCTTGTAACACTAAATTCTTTTCCTTGCTTTATAATAGTAAAGATAAATAAAGTCAATTTTCTTTAAAAAAAATAAATAAATAAATAAAGAAATGCAAGATATTTTACTCTCTTCTTCTTTTATTAATTTTTTTGTCTTTTTCTTATTAAAGATATTTGATTTCTGAAAACATGGTTTCAGAAAAACTTAAAATATAATATTGATAATGATGCATATAAATAGCTCATCCATGCATGTACATACTTGCAGTGCTTAATGCATATTTTTGGTTGTACTTCCTCTTTATTAGTGCGCATTACTGATTAGTTTTACTTTCTTCATCGTCTTAGTTAATCTTGTTTTGTCTTAATCTTGAGTTTAATTAACTATTATGATGGAGGGAATAATTAGGTGCCTCAAACTAATACTAATTAATTGTGGTGCTTTTGGTACTCTTGAATATCAACCCTTCCTTATCCAATGGATTCAACTCAGGGATGATGCAAAACATGAAACATGATGATGGTGAGTTGCAGAGAGAGGGATAGGCAAGCACACTCCTTGCAATCAAACAAGGCATTATGGATTACCACAACGGATCTGTTACGATTGCATTTAATGTTTTATGTTAATTTTTATTTTGTTGTTATGTTGAATAATAAAGTCTTGGGTCTGTTAGGATAAGAAGTTTGCTAGGATAAGGAATAGTGAAGTAGTGTTAACGTTCAGTGGATTTATGGGTCAGCAGAGTCTTGCCGTTGTTTGACTCACAAGTCCTATTTTTATGTATGTTTTGCTCACACCTATGGTGAAGAACCCTTGGATAAAAAGATTAGAGAATTAAAACCCAAAGTAACGTTTAATATTATATGAGGCCACGGTTCCCCCATTAACCTTTATCTTTCCAGGTTTCCTAAATTATTCAATATAGGTTTCCCAACAAGAAGAAGGCCAATCCTCAGTACGCACCAGGATCACTCTCTTCATGGGCCGGAACACAAGCCCAAGCCCAAACCAATGATTGTTACAAATGGAAAATGGGAAGGAACCTACTGTGACTCAGCCAAACTGGTCATGTTAACAAACTTGATCTTGGACACCAATCCTTGGGAGGTAATATTAGTCCTACAAATCTGCAATATCTTGATCTCAGTGGCAATGAGTTTACTAATTTAGAAAGCCTAAGCATATGATCAATATATGCACACTGCTAGTTCCAGATAATGGTGGTCTCCAAGATGACCACATTTTTTACCAAGCATCCCTTAATCGCCGCCTGATCAAATTTATGTTTTAGTTTGTAGCATATATATATGAAACTCTGAGATAGGCTTTCTGTAGTAAATTATGAAAATCTGGGTTGAACTAATTAAAAAATTGAAGACGAAAACACAATGAGATGGGCTTTCTGTAGTAAATTAACTGCAGAAATTAATGTCTAAAAAATGTAAAAACTAGCCAGAATTAGTATTCAAGGCAAACAGTACGTACGTTGATTAAATAAGTCTCAATCAGGTATATTGCTGACAATTAACAATAAGACTCAAATTCTTACACATAACATGTATGGAGTTAATAATCACTGCAATAATGCTTCAAAGCTCCTACACATAACATAATTGTCCGTGGCAACTTTGCACTCTTCAACTGAAGGGAAGCATTCATGCTGTGCTTGTCTCAGAAATGCAGGAGCCACCTAATTAAAGATAAAAGTAAACAATTAATTGTAAAAACCAAATTAACATCCTAATGAATGAGAGAGAGAGAGAGAGAGATTACCACTTATCTATTAAGCATCCCATAATCGCCGCTTGATCAAAACTACCCTCACATAAAGCCAATCATTCAGAACATTCAAGAAGTTGCAGTATTTGTACCTCCATGACCTGATGAATATCAAACTCCCACAAACTCCCCAAAATCCCACAACAAACCCAACCGCCATACTGATGTAAAAACCCTTCGTTATAACCTCATCCTCCTTATCTTCTTGATTTCCAAAGACAGTACTTTGATCTGGACCTGTTTGGTGATCTGGATCAGCACACATCTTTTGAAGTGGAGGTCCACACAGTTGAGCATTTCCAGCATAGACAGAGGGATCAAAGCCCTGCAGCTGAGTTCCTTTTGGAATTTCGCCGGACAAGTTGTTATATGACAAGTCCAACACAGGCAGACGATCAATTCGAGAAAGGCTTGTTGGGATTCTGCCATCTATCTGGTTTCTTGACAAATCAAGAGCCTCTAGTGACTGCAACTTTCCAATCTCTGGTGGTATTAGACCTGTTAAATGATTTTTCGACAGGTTTAAAGAAACCAACCCAACAAGATGAGTGATTTCACTTGGAATCTCCCCGGTTAATCTATTGCTTGAGAGATCAATTCTCTTTACAAGCCCCAAAGTATTTTTGTATGAGTACATTATTCCTTTCCACATGAAGGTTGCATCATCCTCATAGCTATCAAATGGGGTAAGTGGGTTAGTATCATCTGGCTTTGTATAAGAATGTGTGATGGTTGGAGTTGAATTCCCATTAATTTGAGCCAAAGTAGTCAAATTATTGATGCATTTGGGTATACTTCCAGAGATGTTGTTCACAGAGAAATCCAAAATCTGTATGTGCGCTAGATAACATAATTGTGAAGACAAGCTTCCGCTGAAGTGATTAGATTGAAGCATAAGGATAACCAAATTTGGAAGGCGAACCCCTATCCATTCAGGTATTGATCTCGACAGTTCATTCTCTCCAACATCAATAACTTCCAAGTTTGAGCAATTCTTCAAAGATGAAGGCAAGTCTCCCACAAATCGGTTTCTTCTCAACTTCAATGTTTGCATTTGATATAGGGAGCCTATTGTGGTAGGAATTTTCCCAGAAACATTATTGTTGCTCAAATCAAGAAAGACTAGATTTTCCAAATGCGTCCAGCAATCAGGAAGTTCTCCAGAAAGATGGTTGCTTGAGAGATTAAGAAAGAATAAATTCCTAATTGCAGGTGCACACATGAAAGAAGTTGGCCCTGAAAACATGTTATTGGAGAGATCCAGATATGAGGCTTGTGATAGAGATGAGGGAATTGGACCTTCCAATTGGTTGGAACTGAAATCAAGTTTTGGGGAAAAATATGGAAACTCAAATGTCAAATTTGCAAGTGTTCCTCTAATTTGGTTGTGAGAGATATTCATAAATAGTAAATCAAGAGACAGAATATCCAGAAACCAGCTTGGAATGGTATCAGAAATACCAGCATCAGAGATATCAAGTTCTATAGTATTCTGAGTTCCAAGCCATTTTGGGAAATTTGGACCAATCTTGCAAGACCTCAGTAAAATGGAATCCAATTGAAAAGGAGGAATCCAATCAGAACTGACGTTAAAAACTAGTGAGTTAGAGGATAGATGCAAATCCCACAATTTGGAGAGTTTTGAGAAATGGTTTTCTGTAATCACTCCACTCAAAGAATTCCCACTAAGATCGATATACTCCAGTTTGGACAATTGTCCAAGACTCTCAGGAATTCTTCCGCTTAATCGATTTTCATCCAAATATAAACTTTTCAATGACAACAAGTTGGTGAGATTAGGAAATGACCCAGTAAGATTATTCCTAGAAAGACTCAAAGTTTCCAATGAGTTTGGAGTGCATGTGGACAATATTTGAACAAAATCAGAAAATTGTCCACTGAGACTATTGTTGTTAAGCCACAACCCTTCCAGACTACATAATTTGCCGAAAGAAGGCGGGATCCTACCTTCAAGATTGTTACTAGAGAGGCCGAGACGCGCAAGAGAACTCATGTTTTCGAAAACATCTGGAATTGGACCACTTAAATTTGTGGATGAGAGCTCAAGATGAGCAAGGCTGGTCAATTTGAAGTTGCACAACCATTTGAATATTGATGAAGTGAGGGCATGGTTGTCATAAAGATCAACATTGGCAAGAGATTGTGAATAATTTATGTGAGAATTAAGAGTGGAAGAAAGAATTGGAGGAGGAAGATCACATCCCACTAACTTCAAGCTTCTTAGATTAGGGAGCTGGCTTACTTTTTCCGACCAATCATAAACAAGACTGAGGTTGACATGACTTAGGTACAAGTCTTCTAAACAAGGAAGATGGGGAACCCAATTAAGGCTTTCAACAAGAGTGAAGTTATTACCAGTGAGATCAAGATATTGCAAGCGGGTAAGGTTTCCAAGCTGATATGGAATTTGGCCACCAAAATTAGCCCAAGAGAGATCAAGGTACCTTAAATTTCGGAGCTGAGAACCAAGCAACTCTGGAATTTGTGTCCCATTGTTGAAGGCAATGTCACTGAGGTCCAAATATTCCAAATGCCGCAGTTCCATGAGTTTAGGACTAATCGTACCTTGCAAAGATTGGCCTCCGAGATCAAGTTTAATAACATGACCAGTTTGGTTGTCACACTCGATTCTTTCCCATCTGCAGCAATCATTGTGTTGAGCTTGTGTTCCGGCAGCCCATGAAGAGAGTGATCCGTTGGCGTCATCCACAAGGCCATGTTTGAATGCAAGCAGTGCTTTCCTTTCGCTCTCTATGCACCTCATCTTCATCATCGTCACGTTAGCATCGATCCTGTGGCATAAGGATGGGTTGATATGTAGGAGTAGCAAAAGCACCATAATTAATAATATTGCATTAACATGTTTCAGACACCTAATTCTCTCCATCATAATAATTAACTAAAATCAAGAATAACTAAGATGATGGAAGAAGCAGGATTAATCACAGTATTTATAGACCAGTAGAAGGTATAACGTACGTGTTTGCATCAGTGCTGTATATATAACCTATCCTCTTACACAGTTATACCATATAGATGATGCGACACTTCACTCACTCAACTTTCGAACGGTAATTTATACATGAAATTATTGAATTGGAAAGAAAGAGCACTGCAAGCTTCCAAAAATAAAAAAGTACTGTAACGCGTTCATACATATATACAAGCAGAAAAAGGAGCAACGTACAATGGACGGTCTACAAAGTCGCAAAAGCAAGTGTGGAAACAAACATTTTCCATCACGCACTAAGTTTCCACACTACTTGATGAAATATATCTAGAGTGTTTCGTCATCTTCAGCGAGCACCCTAAAGGAATAATGTACAAATATGTTTTGTCTTTTTTTTTCCACTCCTTGACGCATATGTATGGTGTAGATAAATTTATTGAGGATGCAAGTCTCTACACGTTCTCAACCTAATGTAATCTCATAATTTAAAAGGTTGTTGAATTTAGATATCAAAATTATAATATTTTTTCATTTTAATTACTAAAATATTTATGTCATTTTACTTTATATACTAAATTTCAGTTTATATACTAATTTTAAAAAATATGGTTATATTGCTAACTTTTTTATTGATTTTTTAGTTTTTCCATATTTGCAAGGCTTAAACTTTAATATTTAGTCTTTGGGTTATAGGACTTAATCCCCAAGCCTACATCAAAGCATTAAACTCTTATAAATTTTGAAATTTTATTAATTTGAAATAGTTACAATGGGTGACTGTTCGACAATCACAACTGTATAGCAAACTAATTTGTGACTTAATTCAAAATTTCTTGCTCTAGGTAAGTACCTAAACTAAAAAAAATTAGTATCTTACTGTTTTTTTGAAAAACTATTGATATTTGGTATTTAATTAATCCTAATTTTCTATAATTTAAATTGTTCACTATTTAACCCGCAAGCTTTAAAAATTATCATTATAAAAAATAAGCCAAATTGAAGACTATTTAATTATCTAACTGTCATCAAATAAATAGGCGAAGAACAAAACTGGAATGAATGTAATAATAATTAAATGCCTATACGACTTCAATTTGATTGATTTTTGGTATATATGATATTTGAAGTAGGGTCAAAAAAGTAAATGTTTTGGATTATGAAACTACATGTGTGGTTGGCTTTGTTTTCCTTTATTAACTAGTTAGATTTAGAATATTAATTTATAATTTGTCTAATTTTTGTATAAATGATCATTGAATCGAAACAAAAAATACAGACCATGGAAACAAAAACTTTCTATGACCCAAGTTTTCATGTATTGCCTTGACTTTGAAATTTTCATGTATTGACTTAGACTTTGAAATAGTAGTCATTGAATATTCCAAACCATCAGTAATTGACTTGAGTGATCAAAAATGCAAACTGCCCGCTACTTTCCAGATAAAGTTGTCTCCAAGATGGCCATAAAATTTTCCATGCCATCACGCAATGACTTTCCAAAGACAAGAATAGACGGTTGGAACTTGGACAACTTGTATTACATTTTCCAATTGTAATTCTGTACTGATTTATTTATTTATTTATTTATTTATAGCGAAGAACGGAGGGAATTAGGCAGCAATTTTTCTGAATCTCGTCAGTGTTCTTTGTGCGTGGTTTAGGGTGCGTTTGGTAACGTATTTGAAAACTGTTTTCTGTTTTACAAGTTTAAAAAAACATAAAAACACTGTTTGGTAGCACGTTTTGACAGTTTTTATAAAACAAAATTTAAAAAACAGATTCACTTTTTAGCCTAAATTCTCAAAACACACTAATGACGTTTTACGTGTTTTATAAAAACATAACCCTAAAAAAAGTGAAAACACGGGATACACTTTTTACGCCTTTCTACTTGACGTAGTCTCTCATCTTCGATCACTCTCAACGACGTTCTGTTCTCCATCAAACCAGGTATTACGAAAACCTTTTCTTAGTTCTTGATTCGTTCAAGTCTCTGTAAATCTCACTTGTGTGGTAGATTTTCATGAATCTTAGTGTTGGTTTGTATTTGTCTCAATTAATAGTTTGTAAAATTTATTAAAGCCCTAATTTAAGAATAATAGGAATCGATCATCTATGTTTGTATCTGAGTTTACTTTTCTGCTTATAATTTTTTTTTTATGCTAATCTTTGTTCATCTGACTTCCACTCTTTACTATAAAATATAGACATGCTTTATATTTCATGCGACCTTCTTTTACTACCATTTGACATCAATATATATAGCTATTGCCTACAATAATGACGAAAAGATGAGCACATATTGTATGCCTTTCCTTGTATGTATGGTCTGCTAGAAAGTACATGTCACTCTTTTATAATCTAATTAAGTCTACGACTCTTTCTTTCTATTTCTTCTTCTTGATGTTTCTTCTTTCTTTTTCAATTTTTTTTTTCTAAGTATTGTCTCTGTAGCTTTGTATAGTTTCTTTTTGAGTCATTTTTGTTCTTGTTTCCCTGTTATAAACACAGGCTGAATAAGCTTGTCAAACTTATACTTTCCTCATTGCCTCTTGTTATTATTATTTTTTTATATTAATTTTATATTATTAGTTTGCTATTCATTATTATTAGAGCAACATGGTAGTGTAACAGTTTCTTGTGATTGTGATTTCAACACATATTAGGCTAACATACTGTTTGGAACCAAATGCCAAAAATAAAGGTTCAATTCATTTGTAAATGAGTTCTAATGTCTGAAATAGAATATCAGACTTCCAAACTTGAGACAACAATTATGGGAACAAGTCAATTTGGGTCAATTAATGCATAATTAATTTAGAGGGATTTCTTCATTAGATTTGAGAGCTGATGTGTGTTGATTTTTCTTGCTTATTTGGGTAGATGTTGGTTTGGTTGCTGCATTGTATAGTTGCCTTAAGCACTTTGTAGTGGACTCATTGTTCACTGTTTATGTTGTAGTTGCTGGGTATACTGTATTAAAATCTCTGTTTTCTTTGTACCAAAAAAATAAAATCTCAGTACAAAGTATTAATTATTTGTACCTAGTTTATGTGTGTGGTCTTCATTTAAGCTCAATATACATGGGTGGTGAGTTATTTCACATTGGTGCATGAATATTATTTTTATAATAATGTAAGAGTCATCAAAATTTAGACACTAAATAATATCTCAATAGTATTTTATATGTTAGAAATAAACGAGTTAATTAGCGTGGAGCATTGTATAGCAACAAAGAGCATTGTGATGATTTATCTCATAAAAAGAGACTTGAAACACCAGCCATTTAACAATGCTATATTAGGCACTTTTTAGGCGCAACATGTGTCTTGATTTTTCCCTTATTTGGTTAGATGTTGGTTTGTCATATCAACTCATTTTACTGTGATCTGATAGTAGTTTAACCAAGGTCTTGGTCTTCTATATTTTCTTCTGAAGTAAGCCTTGTCTTACACGCATACATGGTTGGAATACTCTATTTGTGCCTTGTTTATGTTTGAATGTTTTTCTATTAGGACTGTGGGGATAATGAGGTATGTATCTACTTGTTTCATTTGCTTGATATATTTTTATTTTCCTTAAAAGGAGATGGCTTCCAATGATGTGGATTTTGATGATAAAGCTGATTGGTCTGCAAAATCTGAGGGAATATTTATCCGAATATTGTATGAACATGTGAAGAGGGGAGATATGCAGACTTCGACTTTTAAAAAAAAAATTTGGCTAGCTATAAGTGATGAGTTGTTTGCAGAAAGTGGCAAAAGATACAATCTGGCACAACTTAAATCTAAATTCAATAGATTGCGTAAAAAACATCGTGAGTTTTCAGATCTCATTGAGCATACAGGATTTGGGTGGGATCCTATTGCAAACACTGTGACTGCTTCAGAAGAGGTTTGGGCTTCTTACATCAAGGTATTATTTTGATATTCACAAAATAATTTATTTAATTTTTATATAATTCACAATTGTGTTCATGTCATTGATTAATATATATTTTTTAATGGTTTGTAGAAAGTACCAGCAGTGAAGCCATATCGCAAAAAAGGCTTAGAGCACTATTCACTTTTAGGGGAGATTTTCAACACCACTACTGCAACGGGTCAGATGCATTATTCTTCTAGCCAACTACCTCCTAGCTCAGATGATGAGCGTGAATTAGAAGAGAACTTCCTTAATACTGGGGTTCATATGAATGTTGATGAAGATGTTGAACCTAGTGATAGTGGTAAAGGAAAAAGAAAAAGTGTTTCTGCTCCATCATCTGACCGTCGCCCAAAAAAATGGGACAAAATGGAAGCTTACTTGGAGGTTTGCAGTGAGGTCATGAACCAAAAGTTGCAGCGCAACAAAGAGAAAAGTGTAGAGGAAACTAGTAAGGAGATGTATACAATTGAAGAGTGCATTCAAATAGTGGAGGCAATGGGAGACATTGAAAATAGCCAGTTTATCAAGATGATGGATAAGATTGTGAATCTGGAATGGAGGAGACTTTTCCTAACCATGACCGAAGAAAGAAGGAGAGCTTGGTTGGCTAGTCTCTAGGATTACTATCTAGATGTGTGTTTGCACTTCTTTTTTATGTGTGACTTGCATTTTTATATGCTTGGTTATTCGGTACTGATGTTTGTTATGTTTTAGGCTTTTTGGTACTTATATTTGTTATGTCTCTGAATATTCGGTACTTATGTTTGTTCTGCCTTTGAATGTTTGATACTTGTGTTGGTAAATTTTATGGATATTTGTGGGTTATGATTCTTATTTGATGAATACTTGTGTTGTTTATTAAATGAACGATGTGCTTAGAATTTATTTTGGTTTTCGATACGTGAAAGGTACCAAAGATGGTTATTGACAATGAGGATAGTGATTCAGATCTTGAAGAAATGGCGCAACATATGATAATTTGCATGCATATTTATGAATATTGGCAATCATATGTAGATCGAACTCCATGTAATACATCTGCATTATCAGGGCCTGAATATGTGCAAGAGTTGTTGCATGGACATCCTGATAGAATGTATAATTCATTCAGGATGGAGAAGCATGTGTTTCTAAGGTTGTGTCAAACTCTTGAGAGCTTAGATTTGTTGCACAATGATAGACATGTGGGTATTCATGAGGCATTGGCAATTTTCTTATTTATAGTGTCACATAGTGTACGCATGCGAGTTGCTGCTGAACGTTTTCAAAGATCTAAAGAAACTATTCATAGACAGTTTAAGCGTGTATTAACAGCTTTATGTGCATTATCACCGCGCATTATACGCCCACATACTCGAGGAACAACTCCTCCGGAGATTCTGAACAATCCTAAATATTATCCGTATTTTGAGGTAATGATAAGTTATATTTATTTATGGAAATTCCTTAGATTATTGTATATGTCATTAAGTCTAACTATTTATTTATTTTTTCTTAATTATAGAAGTGTATTGGTGCAATTGATGGGACACATGTCGCTGCATGGGCACCCGCACAAAAACAAACATCATATCGTGGTAGGAAGGTTCTTGTCTCTCAGAATGTCATGTGCGCATGTTCGTTTGATATGATGTTCACATTTGTTTACACGGGATGGGAAGGGACTGCAAATGATTCTAGGGTGTTCATAGATGCAGTTACAAGGCCAGAGAATGAGTTTCCTTTTCCAGAGGAAGGTATAAATAAGCACGTCACTCTTAAATTTAAAATATTACCTATATTATTGTGACATTCAATTAATAAACAAAAATTACAGGGTATTATTATGTTGTCGATGCTGGGTATACAAACATGCCAGGATTCTTGTCACCCTATCGAGGTGAACGATATCATTTGCGTGATTACAGGGGACCTCGTCAAGCACCAAGAGGTCCTATGGAGTTGTTCAATTATAGGCATTCATCATTGCGTAATGTAATTGAAAGGTGTTTTGGTGTGCTAAAAGCACGTTTTCCTATTCTGAAATTGATGCCTAATTACCCTCCACGTAGGCAACGACGGATCCCTATTGCATGTTGTGTGTTACATAATTTTATTCGAAAAGAAGCTCATCGAGATAGAATGTTCGAAGAATTTCAAGTAGAAGACATGATATTTGATGAAGGAGAAGTGACAATACCAAACATAGATATGTCTCCGGGAAACCTTGCACAAATGACCACTTTAAGAGATAAGATTGCATCAGACTTGTGGCGTGATTGTGGTCCAACTTCATGACAATGTTATCATAAATTTGGATATGACTATTTTATCAAATTAGGTGCATTATTATGAACTATTTTGTTCAAATATGTATGAGATGATGGTACTTTATTTAATCTATGGTATTTATGATTATGAACTATTTTGTTGGAACATATATGGAATGACTGTACTCTATTTAATCTAAGGTATTTTTTAGTTATTTTGTTGACAAGTAACTTGTGTATGTACGTATATATATATATGTTTTTTGTACTAACATATTTGTAAATAAAAAGCAAAGTAATTAATAGTAATAAAAAAATATATTGTTATGTTTTTTTATTAAAAATAAATAAAAATTTCTTAAAAAACATATTTCAAAAACATTTTTACCAAACACATATTTACTGTTTTTACTATTTTCTGTTCACTGTACCAAACATGTTTTCACTGTTTTTGTTCTCATAAAGCAGTTCTCGGGTTAAGCTACCAGACGCATTCTCAAATCTCAAAAATACATAATTCAATTTCTCGTTTTCGTTTTTATAAAATTGTTTTTCAAAAATCGTTCTGTAAAACGTTACCAGACGCACCCTAAATTCTTTTGAATTCCTTTTTTAGCTTAAATTATTTGTAAATTATTACTTGCTGTGAATGTAAAGTTTTTGCAGCTCAATCATTATTAACTTCTCCAATCTATCTTCTTCACCGATCTTCTCATTTATTATTCTCATTCTGTAATATATTTTTATGATCGGAACTGTTCATTTTTTAAATCTTTTTTTGAGATCATCTCTTAAAAAAATCAATTAAATCAGAAATCGTTTGGTCATATAATTGTTACCAAATAAACAAACGGTAAACTAAACTGTTACCAAAACCGTATATTTATTTGATCATAGTTGCATAAGCAAACAATATCCGATTTTGTTGATTTTTTTGCAGAGATAATTCTTACAGAATGATAAAAAAATTAAACAGTTATGATCATAAATTTATACTGCTGAATAAAAATTATAAAAAAAAAAGTCAATTAAAAAGATAAATAGAGAAAGTAGATAGCATTTGTCATTCTCGCAATTAATATATTACTTGAATGTTTTGTGTTTTTCTTTTTTATTAGCATTTATATATTACAGTGAGATATGGGTATCGGAAGTATGAGATGGTATGTGGAAATTTGGTATCGGAGGATCATCCAAAAGGAAACTGTGAAAATGACACTGGCGCATGCAAGTGGAGTGCACAAGAATATCGTTCTTTTCTTCCATGACTCATTGTTGCATAAGAACCACAGAGTACCTGCCACGACTGGAATGTAACAGAGTACCAATTAATGTTCATGGAAAAAAGAAATTTCTAGGAAATAGCAAGTATAATTGACTTGACTTTAACGTAGTAATTGAATCTTCCACCCTTTTAACAAGGGGACTCGATATAACATATACCAGACACATATTGGCATATCAAATTGTACGTGTAGATAACTGACAATATCACTCCTTAATCTTTGGATAATTTTAATTAAATAGCCCCTTTTAACCAATATTAAGCTTTTTTGACCCCTTAGGCCTAAAACTTAATTTTATAGCTCTTTTGTATTTTATGTGATCAAAATACCTCTATATATATATATATACTTTATAGATCGAGAATTCCACTAGTAGAACGTCCACCTTCTTTTTTCTCTCTCCCTCCCTCCCTGCTTGATCGAAGGCTACTGCTAGAAACTCATGGCTCAAAGCAATTGCAAATCTATTTCGATATAAAACTTAATTTTATAGCTCTTTTGTATTTTATGTGATCAAAATACCCTTCTCTATATATACTTTATAGACCGGGAATTCCACTAGTAGATTAGAACGTCCACCTTCTCTCTCTCTCTCTCTCTCTCTCTCTCTCTCTCTCTCTCTCTCCCTCCTTGATCGAAGGCTGCTGCTAGAAACCTATGGCTTAAAGTAATTGCAGATCTATTTCGATATAAAACTTAATTGTATAGCTCTTTTGTATTTTATGTGATCAAAATACCCCTCTATATATATACTTTATAGAACGGAAATTCTACTAGTACACAAGAGCGTCCACCTTCTTCTTCTCTCTCTCTCTCTCTCTCTCTCTCTCTCTCTCTCTCTCTCCCGAATTCTACTAATACACTAGAACGTCCACCTTCTTCTCTCTCTCTCTCTCTCTCCCTCCCACCCTCCCTCCCTCCCTCCTTGATCGAAGGCTACTGCTAGAAACCAATGGCTTAAAGCAATTGCAAATCTATTTCGATATGGATTGATCATTGATCTTTGACATAGTAGAAAAAGAAGAAAAGATATTCGCTACTTTCGATATGATTGAATAGATCTATTTCAATAAGCAATGTTCTATACCTTTGCCATCAAGATCTATTAATTTTAACCTTTTTATTATGACTTATGAGATAATAATTGGATCTATTAAATTGATGGGATATCATTTAATCAATCTATCCATAATAATCAGGTTGATATGCAATGTTCTATACCTTTGCCATCAAGATCTATTAATTTTAACCTTTTTATTATGACTTATGAGATAATCGCTTGGGCAATTCGATTGGGAAATATTGATCTTTGAAAGATATGCAATAGATAATTGATTTGATTACTGAGTGAGCCATCACAACGAATATACAACCCAATGGATCCAAATAGATCAATCCTCTCCCTTTATCCATGTCGACTAAAAATTTGTGTCGACCAGAAATTACACCGAAAAAGCTTTACGTGACGACCATAAATTCTACCGAAAAAGCGTGTCAACCATCGTGTCGACCATCGCATCTTCTTCTTCTCCATTGAATCCAGATATGGTTTTGTGATCCACTCCCTCAATCTAGATCTGGTTTTAGTCGAGCGGTGGGCGGTGGGCGGTGAGCGGTGGGTTGATTAAAAACCCTTTCATCAATTTCTTTCCCCTTATTTTACGGTGGGTTGATTAAAAAACCCATTCATCAATTTGTGGGTTGATTAAAAGCAATATGGGGATCCATTAACAATAAACTAGCTGGGTTCAATTGCTTACTTGATTAAACTTGTTTTATCATATTTGTTTGTAGTAATTACATTAATAGATCTTCATGTGTAACACCCTGGATTTTTCAATCCTATCGTGTCAACACACGTGTTTTTCAAATTTTTTTTGTACTTGAAAACTTAAGGTTTATTAAAGGAAAAGGAGTTTCCTAAGTCTTTTGGGTAACTAACTTGTACCTTTGTCCTTTGTTGTTTTGAGGCTACAAGAAATTAGGATTAATTACTACGAGTTCGTAGGAATTCTCGGGGAATTATTTGGAGTCCCGAGCTATTTTTGTTGAATTTACGAAGTTTGGAGAAAATAGAAAAATAGGAAAAAGAAAGAAAAAAGTTGTTGACTAGGACCAACACACGCCAATGTGGCGTGACGCAATTGGCCCAAGCGCGTTGACACGACACCACGCAAACGCTGAGTGGGCGAACTCACGAGAGCCATCTTGCGCGCATCACATCAAATCTGATCACATCTTCTAATATGGACCATACGAGCTCATTAAACTCAATTGATCTGAGTCATTCATTTTAGGTGGGAAGCCTGTCACTGTGTGAGCGGGTCGTGCTGACCCGCGTGTCTTCCATTCGGGTTGGCTCACCCGTTTTGTGTCACAGAACTTGCGACTCGTGGGTTTTCTCTTGACCCAGTTCGAATTTTAGCCCATGTTTGTACATTTTTAGTGCAATTTGTCCCACATTGGAGACACACAACTTCTTCCCACCCTCTAGTGATAGGACTGTCCCCAAATTCTACTCTGGAACCCGGAGTGATCCTGTGGGATCCAATACCAACAAAATTCTTCCGAAATTTCGGCAGAACCTCTCTTAAAATTGGACTAACCCATACTTATGAAACCTGTAGAAAAACAATTCATTATCCAACAACCATCTCGACCACAACCAAAAGGGTCTCAGACCCAACAAAATACAATCTAGTCAAAGAGTCCAAGTTCAGTTATCAGAGCTATTACATCAAATGTTACACTAAAGCTAAAGAAATAAACAAGGTGGACATGTCGCCTACAATGTCCGAGGAAAGGAAATGAAAAAATATCCCTCGACATGTATGGCTCGACCTCCACCACCGCTACTACCTAGGGGGAAAGAATTTAAAACAAGACAGAGAGAAACTGTGAGATAAACTCAGTGAGTGGACATAAAATGTTTTAATAGCGTAAAACTTTTCGAAACTTCATTTTCCAAGAAAATCAACCATTCTTTCTCAAACAAACTTAATTTTTGAAATCCCACAATTTTAAAATCATTTCGCAAACCTTTCTAAAAACGTCATAAAATCATTTCGACGAAATTTCACTCCTTGATTGTAATTAGTTTTAAATCCTTGATAAAATCTAAGTTAAATCATACAATATGATGATTAAATTACTAAATTTGTATATAATCCAATATATAAGAATTAAGTGATAAATCTTGATATTTTATTATCCAAATTGTAAATGGAAGAACTTATAATTAAAACTATCCTATAAACTTACATTAATTAAAAACTTTTTTTTGTTAGATTGATATATATATTATTGGCCATATATATCTCTTAATAGATTAAGTTTTTGGGATATGGTAATTATCGAACATGATATTAGAGTCAAATTTATAAGAGATTTTGAAACGAATTCATTTTTGTTTGCCAGTATATACTTGCTTTTCACATAAAAACTTTTGGAGTATAATAGCTATCTAAGTTTTTTAAATTCACGAAAGGAGGAAGAATCACCATGGGTTGGAGCTCACATTGGGTGCATGCTATAGTTCTGTTTGCCTTGAATCTGATGCACAGGGTGGTCATCGTATGGATGAAACTATGGGAATTTGGGCTTTGTTTCTAATTCTAGTTGTTAGTATGTTCCACGGTCTTGTAATAGAGTAGCTCATTTGCTTGCTCTACATGCGTTGTCTTGTGGTTCAATGTTGAGTTATTGGCTTGAGGAAGCTCCTGATTGGCTTCATGACCAGCTTGCAACTGACTTTTAATTCCCTCATAGTTTCAATATTAATGATCTCTCATTCAATAAATTAAAAAAAAAAAAAAAAGACGGTCGCGGTGTAAGAGTGTCGTTATTATTAGAGCTGTAATTTCCACAGTTTAAAGTTTCATTTGAATGTGTTAAGAGGCCCACTTGACTTGAGCTAACTCACCTACTGTATTAATCCAGCTTCTTGCTTATAATGCCATGAATTGGACTGATAGCAAACTCCCAAGTAGCTAGTTACCTACCGTATATATAAAGAAATATATTATATGTCACTTTTCAAAATTTTGGATTAATTAATCCAGCTTCTTGCTTATATAATGCCATGAATTGGGACTGATAGCAAACTCCCAAGTAGCTAGTTACCTACCGTATATATAAAGAAATATATTATATGTCACTTTTCAAAATTTTGGATTAATTAATCCAGCTTCTTGCTTATAATGCCATGAATTGGACTGATAGCGAACTCCCATGCAAGTAGCTAGTTACCTACCGTATATATAAAGAAATATATTATATGTCAGTATGTCACTTTTCAAAATTTTGGATTAATTAATCCAGCTTCTTGCTTATATTGCCATGAATTGGACTGATAGCGAACTCCCAAGTAGCTAGTTACCTACCGTATATATAAAGAAATATATTATAGACATAAATTCAATTTAGATACATAACTATATAAGCTATTTTAACGGGGTCTATGAACTTTAAAATATTTTAAATATACACTTGATCTATTATCTAAATTGAAAAATGAATTTTTGTCCATTAATTCGTTGAGAGATCAGAAATCAGTTAAATGACAGCTTGGCTTTTGCTGACCGGGATTGATTGGCGACGTGGCGCTATCTCAGCAAACATTTCCCGCAAAATGAGCGACACAGGCCCACAATTTAATAATAATAGAGAGAGAGAGAGAGAGACTTTGTGGGCCCGTGTCAAGGGTTATGTGGACCCGTGTCGCTCATTTCCCGCCAAATGAGCGACACAAGTCCACCTAACCCCTGACACGGGTCCACAAACTCATCATCTCTTTCTCGCTTGTTGAACACAAGTGAGAGATTTATATTTAAATTTGAGGGAAAATGTGATGTTTTTTGGAGACTAAATGGTCAGGAGAGCGTTCAACGAGCGGGAAAGAGGTGATGGGTGTGTGGGCCCGTGTCAAGTGGACATGTGTTGCTCATTTTGCGGGAAATGTATGCTGAGTTGGTGTCACGTTGCCAATTAATCCTCGTTAGCAAAAGGCAAGCTAACATTTAACTGATCTCTCAATAAATTGATGGACGGAATTTCATTTTTCAATTTACATAATAAATCAGGTGTATATTTGAAATATTTGAAAGTTCGTGGACCCCGTTGAAATAGCATATATAGTTACGTGTCTAAATTGAATTTATGCCTATATTATATGTCACTTTTCAAAGTTTTGGATTAATTAATCCAGCTTCTTGCTTATATAATGCCATTAATTGGGACTGATAGTAAACTCCCAAGTAGCTAGTTATTAGCAAAAGCTCATCCCTTTGGAGCTCAGAATATTCCTTTCCTCTGCTCCCTTTGAGCTCTGCAGCCTCTGCTTTTCATAACCCATAATGGGGGCAAGAAAATCCATTGCTCTTTTTTCCTTCTTCTTCATGTTCCTTGCTTTGTCTTCAGCCCACCCAAGAAGTAAAAACCAGAATAAACCATGCAAGCACCTAGTGCTGTACTTCCATGACATTATTTACAATGGCAAAAATGCTGCTAATGCTACCTCTGCAATTGTTGCAGCCCCTCAAGGAGCTAATTTGACCATCTATGCACCCCAATCTTATTTTGGGAACATTGTAGTTTTCGATGACCCCATTACCCTTGACAACAATCTGCACTCAAAGCCTGTTGGTAGGGCACAAGGACTCTACTTGTATGATACAAAGAACACAATCACTGCTTGGCTTGGGTTCTCATTTGTTCTGAATACCACAAACTACCAAGGCAGCATAAATTTCATTGGAGACAATCCGGTTATGCTGAAAACCCGGGATATATCCATTGTGGGTGGCACCGGAGATTTTTTCATGCACCGGGGAATTGCAACCGTAATGACTGATGCGTATGAAGGTGAAGTGTACTTCAGGCTCCGAGTGGATATCAAATTCTATGAGTGTTGGTGAATTTAAGCATGTCAACATAAATTCTGAGTTTTCGTATGTGAGAACTGAGAATTGGTCTTCAAGTATATATGTTCTGTTTCATGCATGGTGTGCTTAGTTTGGGAGTTCTTAGTGATTAGCATGATTGCAGCTAAGCACGAGCTTAGTCAACCAATAAATAACAATAATATGGTTACATGCATAGTCACCCTTGTAATTTCAGGTCCTTTTTCCTTATATATAAAGTTACTGCATTTGCTGCTTATTTTGATCCAGTGCGTGGACTTTTTTTTGTTTCTTAAGATAAGAAGAATATAAAAGAATTGAAGTTACTAAAATCTTATAGACTACTCGAAGTCTCGAACATTAATTTATAAAAATACAAAAGAAAGGAGGTGATTTAATTGTGAACCGAGGATGCGTGGAAATATATATTTGAGGAAGCTAGACCAGTGGTCCAGTACCAAAAAGATGGTTAGACAACATCATAGCAACAAAAAAATTAGAATTAATTAGGATCACATCCTCAAAATAGCAGATCATAAAGATTTACAAGACTTAGAGATTTTGGGATAAGAGATGTACTTTAATAATATTGAGGGTGAGATTGATATTTGTTAGGAGACCGCTACATACAAGCATTAAACATCCTAGAACAAAAAACAAATTTCTACAATTGTTCTAGCTATGGTTCAACTCTGCTGCAATGGCTGTGTTGGTCATGGGTTTCACCGTGTAGTGGCATGAAGCTTTCAAAGTGTCAAGCTTGTCCCTGCAGCATAATAAAGGAGGTGAGCATACATCTTGAAGGAGTTGAAGAAGGTGAGCAAAACTGCTCTCCCAAATTTATTCATTTCTTGTTTAGTTCGTGGACTTGGTTGGTTTTTGGCAAGGAATTAAATTTCGGATTTCGAAGAAATTTTGATGGAAATTTCAATTTTTAAATTTCGACAAAAATTAGACGGAAACGATGGAAATTGCTATCAAATTACGGAAATTTTGAATGAAAGTTGATCATATGTTTATTTAACATATTATCTACTTCATTGATAAAAAACATTAAAAAAACCAAATTATATAATATCTTTCATGTGATATAAAATGAATATAATGTGCGCTGAAGACAAATATTATTAAATAAAATTAGTATAATGAATATATGAAATTAGTATATTCTTTATATTTTATAATCTATACATTAAACCCTATATATTCTAATACTCTTTATATTCTCTAATCTATACACAAAATCCTATATACTCTATAATCTATAGTCTATATTATTTAGGATATGGTATAAGATATTAGGGTTTAGGTCCTTTAGGGTGTTTTTAATTATTTTTTATATAAAAATGTATTAGGGTTTACTAGTTTAAGGTTTAAAAACAACTAAACGAAACCCCAAACGAAATCCCAAACTTTTTTTGTTTTTTCCAATTGCCCAAAGACCTAAAATCCCAATTTATCCTAAACCTTTTGGCAAAAAAAAAAAACTGTCTAGGGGGGAGCAAAGTACTAGATCGGGTGACAATGGAGCATGTGTTCGATTGGGTTTTAATCCACACATGCTTGACAAAGTGTCTGGTGCTGGCACGATGCATGAGAGTGAGACCAAGACAAAATGCCATAAAATTAATACGACATTATTGAATTGAACAGTCTCCCTTCCGTGCCCTCTCATATTTTGTTATGAGAGAAACTAATAAACTCAAACACATGCTTGCACCTCTAGTCCATACGTCACAGAGAGCAACGTTACAAAGCAAGCAAACAAATATACATAATTGCAGAGAAACAGGCCGCATATATACCACAAGTGTTCGTTGTGCAGTGGGAGCTACATAACTCACTCTATGCATTAAATTCACACTGCCCCAGTGCGTTTTGGTTATATACTTTTATATATTATTTTTGTTTTAATTTGATTGTCATTTGTTACTATATATTTTTAAAACTTAAAAAGATTGTTTTCTTTTTTTGTAGTTGACACTTCAAAAAATTAAATAAAAAAGTAAAAAACCAATTTTGAAGGGTTTAGTAAGTATTTGGTAGTATAAATAGAATTTTCCTTAAAAAATTGTGATTAGTAAGCAGTTGACAGAAAATATAATTGCTTTTGTACAAGGACAATTTAGTAGGTTTTAATTCTTATTAGTAAACACTTTTATTAGAATTATTTTTATTAATTCATGATAGTTAGTGTTGATGCAAAAATCCGTAAGAGAGATGCAACAACTTAAAATGGATGATCTGGCTGATTAGAAGCCTTGTTGGATGCTGATTTGAGATGATCAAATTTTTATCGAGTTTCCGGTTGAGACTACAGAGGTCTTCCTGCATAAACACAAAATCAAAGAAGAAGGACCAGTGTGGTACCAGCCAAATACACTCCATGATGAAGTCAATAAAGTGTATTTAAAAAGGAATTTGTGCAAGAACAGGGAAGAACAAATGATGAACTTGGGAGAATAGGAAGAATAAGGTAAGATGTTCTGGGTTATTCTTAGCTAGTTTTGTATTCCCTTTTGAAAAAAGTGTAATGTGTCTTTTCTTTGTGAGCATGGCTGAGTATTTATAGGCAAAAAGAGTAATAAATGTTGAGTTTACCTGTATGAAGATGGATGGTTGAGGTAAGACTACCACGCATTCGGTCATGAACAGTAGCATGCACAACTATCTATTTCCTTAACATTTAATGCAGCATTGAATGCGAGTATGGAAGATCAAGTGGTATGCCCTAATAGTCATGACTGTGAGCTGGGGATGTCTCGTCTGTCAGAGGGTTACGTCAGGGATACTCAAGTATGGCGGTTCGTCCCAAACTCCAATCTCCTAGAATGACGGTTTGATCACAAATATTTTGCACACGCAGGTATGAAACATATCCATGTTCGGATCAGACATGGATGAACTGGTTCAGACGGGTCCGATGTATAGTGTAACGACCGTCACTCGATGGCAATCTGTTGGTCACTGGATCTTTCTAAGAAGATGGTCACCAGATGCCGAACCGAACCGAACCGAACTAGGACATCTAGGAAAAGATGAACACTCAATTTTTTAGAAAATCCTAAGATCGGCTCGGATCGGGTTTAGGGGATCCGTTGAGATGAGCCGATCCAAACCGACAATGAATACGTTGCTGAGCTGGTATGGTGACATGGAGGTTTAAGTCTGACCCATTTGACCGTTGAAAAGTTAAAGTTTGAAATTGGATCTGACCAGCCACGTGTCGATCCATGATTGTTTGTTAAGTCCATGTGGATTTATCCACAAACAGTTAATAAACACGCTAATGGAAATGTCTAATTCTAATTTATGATTATTTCGATTCCTATTTAATTTGTTTCCAATTTGTAGTAAACATGCCCTATATTATGAAAACTACAAGTGTGGAAAAATAGGTTAGAATTAGAATAGTACCTTTAATATAAGGAAGGAGAGAAAACAACTTAGTCACGCTCATGTAAAATTAGATAGAGGAGGAGAATATGGATTATAAAGCTCATTCTGAACTTTGTACGTGCATCTCATGGAATTGTTTACCAAACAATATTACTGCATCATCTACATGCATCCAACAAAATGGTGTTGTGTTAAAAGTCTCCCATCGTTTAAGTTTCTTTGGAATATGTAGTATATAAGCATATGGGTATCATTTCCTTACTAGCTGATTTTTAAGGATCATATAATTGTTCTGGCCTATATATTTAGCTAAAAATTATTTTGTATAATTATAACATCGGAACATGGCATAACTAATTCACGTGTTATAATATGAGTAGATGATAAATTTATACTTTTAAGATATAATACGTATTAATGCAGTTGTTGGACATAATCTAGTTGGAAGGGCCGTAGAATTACCCACAATACACTCAAGTTCGATCTCTCCTCTCCTAACTCAAAAAATATATATATAAATATTAATAACATCTACTTATATATATTATGATACGTGAATTAATTAAACCATAATTTCATGTGTTTAAAAAATGAAAAATTAGATTCCTCCAACACATAATCCGGGACCTTGAAGGCCTTGCCTTAGACTGACCTACCACATTTTGCAGGCTTAATTTGGGCTTAATTAAAATGTTGTATATGGTTTAGTGTTTTCATTAGGGTGGGGGAACCTAACACGTACCATCCCGTGAACTTTGTGAGATATATTGTCAAGGCCCACACAAGATTGCTTCAATTCCATGACAAGTGCACAGCTTCCATTTTTTGCTTTTACTTGCTGAGAATACAACATGTAGTGCAATTTTTACTGATGCAACTTCCACATATATATAAATTCAACTCGAGCTGGTGACTGTAGAGGCGTTTCTTTCTCATGAAGTAAGATGTCCTATAAAGTAAGATCCATGATAACGCAATGGTGCGTTGGACACCGTTGTGTTTGTGTGTCTTCACTCGGAAAAAGTTATATTGTATAAATTCATGGTAAAGGCTATCTATGATTAATTTGTGGTCCATGGGGGACCGTGAATCTAAAAATTCTAGAAATGAAAAGAAGCGCCGGCCCTCCTTTTTTTTTTTTTTTTTATGTCTTGAGGTTCATGCCATGTATCTTCTTATTAAATTGAGAATATATATCAAAAGTAACCAGTTGACAAAAAAATTTCTCCAATTTTCCACATCTAATTAATTTGATTGTTACATATTGCTGTGGTTTATTTGTTAGAATAATTTAGATTTGAAGTTAAATCAATTAAGAATAAATATGGACCCTTGCGTAAGGACTTAGTATGAGAGATAAGTGAGGGACAACACATTTACTGAGTGAATTTATTTCAATATATGAATTATTGATTCTAAAATCATGTTAAATCTCTTGGCCGGCCAAAAAAAAAAAAAATTCATGTTAAATCTAGGTATTTAATATATTATTTCTCACTTGTTTTTCTTGCTAATTTCCTCATATCATGAACCAAACTATTGTTAAATAATTTTTTAATGCATGAGTGTAGTATTATTCAAAATTAATTAATTTATTTTTTAATTTTGGAACTTAATTAATCACATCACTAGAATATATAATTTTTTTTTTATTAGGAGGAGGATAATTGAATTTGAGTGCAAAGCGAATAATTCAAGAACCTCTTCAGTTGGACTACCCAACAAGACCACATCACTAGGAATATGAGTTCATGACCAAATTAAATAAGCTACTGAGCTAATTATTCAGGTATATAAGCTATATATACATTTCATCATAAAGCCAAAAGTTGAATGTATACGTAAAATCACCTACAAGTCACATGTAAAAGTGATTAGTACTAATAATTAGCACATCAATTATTTATGTAAAACACATGTACATCAATTATTTATGAAAATTTGTTATTTCCATAATAATTAGCACATCAAAGACAGCAACCACATCCTATGATCAATTAACGTGCATGGTTAGCAGATATGACCTATATAATTATAAATATGAGTAAAATATGTTTGACATGCCCTAAAAACTGTCACATTATGGCTTAAAATATTCCAAAAATATAAAGGTGTAGTATTTTTGTCATAGGAAAAGAAAAACACAACCTTTCCAGTATCATATTATATTTTAGCTTTTGGTTGATAAAATTATATTCAAGAAATAAGAAAAATTGCAAAAAAAAAAAAAAAGTAAAAAACAGTAAATTTTTAAGTGATTTAAGATCCAATGTTAATGTTCCCAGCAAATGTAGAGACTTGCCATCGTCCTCATAATTAAGTTCATAACTTCGTATCTCTCTCTCTCTCTGTGGAAATGGTGACAACTCTTCTCTCCCTCTCCACATGCCTTGTGTCTCTCTCATGTCTCTACACCCTTTCAAGCTCTGCCTCGACAGACTCGTTCGTCTTCGGAGGCTGCACTCAGCAGAAGTACACACCCAACTCGGCCTACGAGTCAAACATCAACTCACTCCTGACCTCCCTGGTCAACTCGGCCACCTTCTCCTCCTACAACAACTACACCATCATGGGCTCCAGCCCACAAGACGTGGTCTACGGGCTCTACCAATGCCGCGGCGACCTGTCCATGCCCGACTGCGCCACGTGCGTCGCACGTGCGGTCAGCCAAGTCGGAACTTTCTGCCCCAACACCTGCGGTGGTGCGCTGCAGCTACAGGGATGTTACATTAAATACGACAACGTTTCGTTTCTGGGCGTGGAGGATAAGACCGTGGTGTTGAAGAAATGTGGGCCGTCGATTGGGTACGATGCGGATGGAATGGGCCGCAGGGATTCGGTGCTGGCTGCTTTGGTGGGCTCTGGTGGGCCGTATAGGGTGGGCGGGTCGGGTGAGGTTCAGGGTTTGGCTCAGTGTGTTGGTGATCTGAGCTTCGAGGAGTGTCAGGATTGTGTGTCGGAGGCAATCGGACGGGTGAAGAGTGAGTGCGGTGGTGCTGTTTATGGTGATATGTTCTTGGCCAAGTGTTACGCCACGTACTCAACTAGTGGGGCCCAATTTTACTCCAAGGTCCATCATGGTACGTAAGCCACTCTTTTTACTTATCTTTCTGTAATGAAAATAGGAACTACCTTTTCTACTTTAAAAAAAAAACAGGCTTTTTTATCCGAATACAACTTGAACTATAAGGTTAGTGCTCTCAAACTATCTAAACTTTTTTTCTTGTTAATTTACTACTTGAAGTATCAATATGTGCTAATTTGGCACATACAGTCAATTTTTCTGTTAAATTAATAACTTTTTTCTCAAACTTTCTAGTTTACCCTTAAGTATAATTAAGAAGAGAGAGAAAATGAGAGAAAGGGAGGCAAGCATCGTCAAGGATGGGTCGGCGTCGGGGTGAGAGTGGGTTAGTTGGGTTTGTTTGTTTTTTTTTTTTTAAGTGTATTTAGATTTTAGTTTTGTTTTTAAGATATTTTATAATCTGAATTGACAATATTATCCTTCAAGTTAACAGAAAAATTAACAAAACTGGATAACATGTGCCACATATTAATACTTCAGGTGGTAAATCGACAAAAAAAAAAATTTGGATGGTATAGGAGCACACCTCTTATAGTTTAGGAGCTCCTTTTATAAGTACAATTAGGGTTGTCCATTGGTCGGTTCGGTTTGGTATTGGGGATTATCAAAATCAAAATAAAAAATTTCGATATTTGTCGGTTAAGATGATACTAGTAGGATTGAACTTTTGGAATGATTTTTATATGAATTTTATGGATTTTTTTAAAAATACATTGTAATAATTTATGTTTTTGTTTACAATGAATGGCAGATAAATCTAGCAATGAGGGAGAGAAGACATTTGCAATTATCATTGGATTATTGGCTGGCGTTGCTCTGCTCATCATTTTCCTTGCCTTCATTAGAAAGGTGTTTGGGGACAATGGTAAATTCTACACTTCCTTGCCTTTCCTTTTTCTTAATTTTCCTTTATTATTTATTATTGCTGTTTTTTTCTTTTTTTCTTTTTTGCTTTTTCATATTTCATCATTTTCATTCCCTTTAGAACCAGAAAGAAGATACCGTATATTCAGTGATATGTTAACAAAATTTGCTGGGTGTTACTTTTTGGGTGCAGGTAAATAAATATTGAATCTGCAAAGTCATTGGCTTCCCAAGTGATTTGCTTTTGCTTCCCTTTTCTCTTCATTATGTCAACTTTCTTCTCTCTCAATCTCTCTCTCTGTGCCCTTTAATTTTTTGGATTTAATTACTTTATGTTTCTCTCCAAAAAGGAGTTCATCGAAAAGATGGAAAGATGTGTGATGGGGCACTTACCCAAAACAAAGTTAAAAAGTGGGAGAGAAAAGAAGGCTATGATTCTACTTTCCACTCCACTTAACAAAAGTACGTGCATGTGTTGTCTAATATGAAAAAAAAACAATGGCATATTCTTTTTGTAAAAGGGCAGATGATGTTTTCTTTTTTGTGGCGCCTTATTTTTATAGTTGTACTTTTGTGCTTTGTAAAATTCTAACTATTATATGATTCATTAATTATCTATGGTTTCTTGGTGATTAAGTTTTTCAAATCTAATTTATACAACTTTAATTGTTATCAAGGCTCTAATTGTAGTGAGGGCATGCATGAAACGACAATCTATGCTTTGAGAGATCACGTTTTCCCTAGCTAGAGATTAATTGAAAATGCATTAACAAGAACATAGAAACTATTCTTCAATTTTTAACAGCCCATATATATAAGATCGAGTATGAACTTGCCTTTCGCTATCTGTTTCAATTGAGCTTCAATCTGCCCATATATAAGATCGGAAGCACAATATTTTTGTATATATATATATATATATATATATATATATATATATGAATGCTGCATCCGATATTGTTAAACTGTAACTACATAGATCAATCAAGATTAGCTTTGAGGCAATTTTCTTGAACCCTAATTTTAATGTTTTAAATAGAATCTCCAACTCGATTATCCAACTCGATCAATTCCACTTTTTTTTTTTTTGACCACGATCAACTCCACTTTATATATGTTAATTGTACCTTGAAAGAAAGATGCTCATTAATAATTAAAGAAAAAGCACCAACTCAAATAAAAAGGTTTCGCTTTTTAATTTAACTTCAAATAAGAAATGCTTTGGTACAAATGTGTAATTAGAAAATTTATGTTTGATTTTGCTGGTGACTTTTTCCTTTTAGTTATAAACTTCATTTTACTATACTACCACAGCATAAGACCAAATTTGATTTTTTTGGGTATTTTTCCCGAAAAAAAAAAAAATCAGACAAATGCAATATTATGGAGGTCATTTTAATGGTTGTCTTGGCCTCCCAAACTCAGGATGGACTTTGAAATTAGGGTTTTTTCATTTTAAGTACTTAAACTTTGATGCTTATCTCAATATGGTACCTGAATTTTTATTTATCCTACTTGAGTACCTAAATTTTTATTTTATGTCTAATAGGTACCAAAGTGAATTTCTGTTAAAACTGTTAACATAAATTAGGGACAATATAATCACTTCAAATAAAAACTAATAAATAATTGAATTGAAAAAAAACAAAAAAAAAGCCTAGCAACCCCTTCGTCCCCAAACCCTCTCCCTCCTCCTCCCCCGCATCGATAACCCAACCCACCCACCTCCCTCCCTATCTCCGGCCTTAATTGATCTTGCTGTCCTCGGCAACGGCGACGGCGATTAAGAACTCGACGGACTCGCCCTCTGTCACGCTACAGAAGCCATCGGATTGACAACCGGTGGACGAATAGGTCCTCTGCCCCAAAATCAGGGTGATGAAGCTGATTTCCTTTCAGTGGTTCATGTGTATATTATCCAACTTGATTACAGGTGTTCATAACCCAGAAATGAAGGGATTTATTCAAAATATTTGCAATAAATATACCAAAGCCTCTTCTTTTCTTTCAAAAGTTGTAACCAAACCTCTGTGAAAAGATCATATAGAGAAACAAAAGATATTACTTTGGTATTATACACTCCGAAAGTGCAATGGCTATACATTTCTTCCAACAATCAATTAGCAGCGAAATAACACATGATGAAGATCACTTCCACTGAGGCCACTTAATTGTTTCTGCACATCCTTTTTTAATATTTGATGGACCGGACGACAAGATCAAGGCCGTGCGGTGGTGGGTGGGTTGAGTTGCCGATGCGAGGGAGGGGGAGGGAGGAGGGTGAAGGCCTGAAGGGGTTGTTGGGCTTCTTGTTTTGTTTTCCTGTTTTTTTTTTTTTTTTTTCAATTCAATTATTTATTTGTTTTCTATTTTATATTATTTTTAAAGGTTTATTAATTTTTTTTTGAAGTTACCATATTTTCCCTAACTTCTGTTAACAATTTTAACATAAATTCACTTGGGTACCTATTCGATACAAAATAAAATTTGGGTACTCAATTGAGACAAATAAAAGTTTAGGTAACACATTGAGACAATGGTCAAAATTTAAGTACTAAGAATGAAAAAAACCCTTGAAATTAATTATAACGCTCAATGCAACTCCTACTAGAATTGAACAATGAGAACAATAATATTGACTGCTCTTAGGGTTTAGCCCAAATGCTGACATAGGGAAGCATAATTGGTTTGAATTAATATAGGTCAAAGATTCAGTCCCTTCTAATGTGACCGTAAACAATAATATTGATTTCCTTGTAATCACCAGAAAAAATTGGCTTTATGGTACACTCACTACAATAAAAAGGAGCTTAGGCGACAAAGTGATTTCGTCGCCCAATAAGTTGTATAAGTTGCCTTGTTTTTCAGTTTTTTTGCAAACTGAGAATTGTTACTGTTAGACAATAACAATTCTCAAAAAGTACTGTAGTGCACTACAGTAACGCCGCTACAATAGTACCTAATTTTTAGAAAGTGCGCCGGCTGGGAATTGGGCTTCCGCATTTAGGTTTTCTAAATACTACTTTTCTCCAAATGGACTTATTAAAAAAAAAAAAAAAAAAACCCTTTGTAGAAAAGCCAAGTCTTCAAGAGAGAAGGGTGCAGCCACTGCCTTCGAGGAAGAACTTGGTAAGAAACGTCAAAAATCGATTCTCTAAGTTTAATTTGGTAGTTTCTGGTATGATAGGAATTGGTGAGTTAGTTATGATAGGCTGCATTTCGAAAATCCAAAAGTTTACATGATTTAAACCCTTGTTTGGCAATTTTCATATTTTCTGACCTTGCTGAATTGTTTTTAAATTCTATACTAATCTAGAAAATATTTGGCTATGATATTCTAGAGTTTAAAACTAGACATCTCAATCTTTATTTGAAGTCCAGAATGACTGAAATCCAACATGTTATGGATTTATAGTGGATTTTACAAATTACACTAAGTTGCTGCCAGTTTTCTGCATATTTCATTGAAAAAGTGATTAGGTTTCCATGCACGAAATTCTCTATGCTTGGAGTCTTAACCTGAAATTGTTACAGTAGTTTGTAAATGTGATTTCAACACTTTTCCAATTGATTTCACTCAATTTGGTCAAGTATACACAAAAATAGCATTTTTGACCATATGAACAGTGTTTGCATAAAAATCAGCTTTCTAGTGTGAGTTTTGGCTCTTCGAAAACACTACTTGCACAACTCCAATTGCTTTGAAAATTTTTATGCATGAGTTTTCATATGTTTACTAACTGTCTGTGAAAAATCTTGTTCAAATAATTTTTGTAACATTTTATAAAATTGACAAAGCAGCCACTGCTCTTTTGGTCTCTTTAAGTGAAAACTGAGGTACAAAACTGACCTCTTTGATTTTAAAGCTTTTTGGCCTATGCTCAAGGGCTGAGCAATTCACATTTCACCCATAAGGATGTTCTAGAAACAGAAGGGAGTCTATTTATCAATAAAACTGAATTTGGATTGTCAAACCTCTTGTTTTTCAACTAAAACTTGAAATTTGGTTTCTGCAGCATACCTTTTTTATTCTTTTGACTTTTCTTTTGGTTTTAACCTTTGAAAAAGGTCTTAGTAAATGATTTGAAAATTGTGTGAAGTCAAGGTATAGTTTTTCATGGATTTGAGGAATTGAATGCAACCTAACTTAGCCTATAAGCCATTAAACCCTCGAAAACCATGAGTTTGCTTTGACAGTGCAAATCTGATTGTTATTATGCTTTAAACTAGGGAATCAGCTGACTCAGAAGTGCAGGAAAGACAAGAACTACATTTGAGGTAGGGGGAGCTAATCCACTCAAACTTATGCTTTGATATATTTATAGCTATATGTATATGTGCATGTGAGTGATGTTTATGTTGTGTACTTGCTTTCAAATTGAGTTTGGTTGGTCTAATTGAACTCATGCCTTCCCTGCAGCCTTGTATTAAGATAACATGCATGAGAAATAACATGGTTTTGTTTATATCAATTGTAATGAATACATGTGTAGGTGGCTACCCTTCTTAGTTAAAGAGAATCAACATGTGCAAGTATGTTGATGATTTCAACTTGCTTCACTATGTCAGGGAAAAATTAGTAAAAGGAAAGTTAAACTAAAACTGCCTATGTCTGCATAGTTTAGGTGAACAGCTTGCTTTTATGATGTAAAGATGCAACATGTGCAAACATGTTGATGGTTTCAACTTATTCCTAAAAAGAGTAAAACTTATAGGTTTTGGAGTTAACTTGGAATGAACTTACACTCGAGTTAAAACCTTAAGGATTACCTAACTGGAATCTAGGCTTCACTGCTTTAATTAAGGAAACACCTATCTCTAGGAGTGTGAACTGAATAAGCTAGAATGAAACTAGAGAATCAAACTGAGTTAATGATCACTAGTTACCCTTATTGACCTCGAAAGAGATGTGAGTTTTTACAAGTTATTATTGCTTATGTTTATGTTTTCATTAATGCACTTATGAAGCATGTTATTAACTTGTGAAATGAACTTGAAATGAATGTATAAAGCTGCCTTTATATTTATACATGTGCATTACATACAAATGGTTCATTTAGGCAGATTTCCCTTCCAAGGTATCTGTCATGGCATTACATTTGCATTCATAGTGATTTGAATCGAGAATATATACTCTAATGTGTTTTGAGTGTTTGGACTTCCTAATTAGAGATGAATGGGTAAATAGTTCTTTATCCTTGGGTTCAATCCCCTAAAAGTATGCATACAAGTTTCTCTAGAGGGTTATGTGTTTAAGAATATGCTAGAGGGGAAGAGATAGTCTTATCTGCTTCCATTAGAGGACATCTCATCATCCAAGGTCTACTTGTGAGTAGGATGATTGGGATAGGGGTAATGAAATTACAAATTAGGGACACGTCCACTGTTTTTACACTTTGACAGGTGAGCTTTGTCAAGGAGAAAAGGTATGCACTGCATGGTTATTTATTTTAACATGCATATGCATTTCATGAAATATACTTATGGTTGATTATGGAATTGATTAAAGTACATTGGGTTGCCATGTTAATCCGAGACATGTAAATTGCCATATTTCATATGTATGAACATGATTGTTGCTGGAATTGAATTTAGATATGCAAAGTGCTTAGACAATTGATAAAGAGTTGATTTTATTAAGACTGTCTTAATGCTATCGATCTATGGATTGTATTTGCACAGATAGCCAGTTTGGCAAATGTTGATGATTTACTTAAACTTACTTTGATATTAGAAAACTATTTTTAAAATGTGTGCAATGTTTGGACTATTTGAGCATGTGATCAGCTGTTTTGGTGATGCTCACCACTATACAGTTTTGATAGTGCAGGAACCCTAGATAAGAATGGTGAGTATGGTTAAACTCTCGGTAACTGAAGAAATTAGGAGAAGCTGGAAGGATAGAACTCCTAGTGTTGACATCCCTACACCCAACCCCCAACATCAAGAGACACCAGTAAGGAAGAGGATCCCTCTATGAACGAGCGTGTAACCATTTTTTTCTGTTTACTTTGTTCACTTTAGTACCTATTGATCTAAGAGTAATGAGGATATAGCATAGCTCAGTTACTGTTTTCTTTTATGATTTCTTTATTTGAATTTGTGTTACTTTAAAGGATTTTGAGTTAATTTTGAAAGTCTTTTAAAGTAAGGGTCTGCTTTCCAATAGATTACTTTTGTTTTCAACTACAAACCTTTTAAGGGCTTACCATTTATGCAAAGCTTCCATTTCTGTTGTTATTCTGATTTGATTATTAAAAAGAAAAATTTTTGCCACTCTTTTATTGAAATGCTTAGAAGTAAACTCATTAGCCTTACATTGATTATTGGCTTTGGGATGAGATTATCTCAAGGTTGATAACCAATGTGGCACTACCACATGCTCAAAGTGACAGACCCCACTTTGGAGTGTGACAGTGGGCCCTCCGTAGCACAGGAGCTGACCCAGTACTAATATATATATATATATATACATATATATCCTTCTTTCCTTATATATATGCATGTGTACCCTTTTTCATCATTATTAATTTCTTCTAGTTCCTTTTCTTAAATGGGATTTATTGTTGTGGTGTTTTGGAATATGATAATTATAGTGGAATGCAAGAATTTATCATAATAATTACATCTTCTTCAAGTCCATTGGATGTGCAGATTGTGTTATTTCCCTTCCAAATCATATTAAGATAGTTTGTTTGGTTGTTTAATTTATTTTCTTTTGGGTATACACTATAGTTATTTTGTTCTTTTCAGGATAAATGAATATTCTCATATTGGGGTTTTTAGTTCCAGCACTAGAGAACTTAAACATTTTCTCACACATAACAGTAAGAGTTTCAAGTTTGGCCCTCTCCCTTCCTTAGAATAGTAAAAACAACAAGGTTGAACTTCTCAAATGTATTGAGAAAATGTTTTTGATTATATTTGGTTTTCATTTTATGACTCCTCGCTCTCGGTCCAACTTCTTAAAAATGAAAAACTAATAAAATTTCCTTGGTAGAGGTACTATGACCCAGCAGGACGTCTATACTAGTTATATTCTATATACTGTTAATATGATTCCTTCTATAACTTGCAGACGTATAGAGAGAAGAACAAAGCTTTTCAGCTGTTTTACTTCATGGGTTTGGCTAGTTCGAGAAGAGACTGAGTTAGCAAACAAACATAACTTCACCAGTCTACCGATGTAGTTCTTCTTATTGTACTGCTTAAACATATTCCTATATTTAAGATCGATTATTCTATGTTCAGTTTAATAAGAAAATATATATAATATATTGCTTCAAGTTTTCCTTCTATGGCACAACATTAATTGTTTGTGTGAAATTTATGTCTTAAAACGGCATTTGGCTTTATACTTACTAAAAACAACCAAGTGTTGGCATATATAGGTGTCAAACGGGCTGGCCTAGCCCATTAACTTGAGCCCATCATGCTTTTGTAATGCTTGTGTCAGCGTTTGTAGCTAAAATCTAGGCTCGACACGGCCTACGACCCACGGTCCATTTGTGATTGTGTCGTGCCTTAAATCAGACGATTGCCATACTTTTTTTTCTTTTTGGTTTTTAGGGTGAACAAACTAATCTTATCATATTATTATTTTTATATAATTTATTAACATTTTTTTGCTTGAAATATTGAATTTACTTGTGTAAAAGTTCTTAAAAATGGACAAAACAATATTAAATGAGTCATGCCTAGTTCGGGCTCATTTTGCGCTCATACTCATTCCTGAGTATGCCGTACATGGCCTGTGTCGTTCTCGTGCCTGATGGGCTAAAAACTTTGGTCCGGCCCGGCCCAATCACTCCTGTCATGCATGTTGTTCCTATTTTAATCGTACCGTGCCCATGTCATACTCGTTCCTCCCCAGCCTGTTTCACACCTATGTTGACATTAGGCTTCACCAAAAAGCCCAAGGCCCGAAGCCCACCAAACCTGCCCTGTCCATTGGGCCCGATCTGGCCTGAAGTTTGGGCCCGACCTGAAATTCCCTTGGGCTGGGCTTGGGCCATCTCTTTGAAGCCCACGGCCCGCCCGAAGCTCATTTACACACATATATATCTTCAATAAAAAAAATATAAGATTTTGGCCATGTTTTGATTAGAACATGAGACCTTATAGAACTAACTTCAACTTTCAACCAACTAAGCTGACTAGTTTATTTGTATAGTTTGTGAATCATAACATATTTAATAGGTTTTTTATTTGTTTACTCCAATAAATTAGGTTTTATATAATTTATATAATGTATTAATAATTTAATATATAAGGAATCTCAAGCTTTGTATTAAATATTTAAATGAATTATTTGGGGTTTGGATTGTTTTAAAAGTATTATTTGGGGTTTGGTGAGTGTTTGGGGTTTAGAGTTTTTATTACATATGTTTTATAAATATACGATTCAATTGTGTTTCCAACAATCCGAACCATTCATTTTTTAGTTCTTCACTCAAAGATTATCCCTGCAAAAAATTAGCTCAATCGGATATGTAGAAGTTAGGTAAAGGTGGTCCAACTTATGAACGATCGTGGTTTTTCTAATAATAATCGAACGGGTAGATGAATTCCAATTTGGCCAATTTTTTGTAAGGATGATCTTTGACTATGAACATAGAAAATGAACGGCTCAGATTATTGAAATCACGTTGTGGTCTTCACAATTATGGAAACAACAAGGTTTCAATGGGAAAGTTATTAGAATTATATTATTCAAGTGTATTTATATGTAGAAGCTCACATCTCAATCGTGTTTTCAACGATCCGAATCGTTCATGTTTTAGTTCCTCATTCAAAGATAATCTATGCAACAAAATTAGCTCAATCGGAGATGTAAAAGTGAGGTAACAATAGTCGAATTAATGAACGATCGTGGTTTAATAACTTTAATTATAGTTGTATTATAAAAGTTGTATATACACATACATTTATGTTTTCTTATAGTTATAATGTTGTATATAATTTTAAAAGTTATTATTTATGGTATTACACTATTACTAACATAATGATATTATATAAAAACTTAATAAACATATTAATAATTTATTGGAGTAAACAAAAGAAAAAACTATTGAATATGTTATGATTCACAAACTAGACAAATAGACTAGTCAGCTCAGTTGGTTGAAAGTTAAAGCTTGTTATGTGAGGTCTCATGTTCGATTCACAATATAGCCAAAATCCTATATTTTTTTTATTGAAGATATATATGTGTGTAAACAAGCTTTGGGCCCATTATGGGTCGCCCGTTCGAGCCTAGCCCGGCCCTCCAAGCCTGACGGGCGGGCCTTGGGCTTGTGTATTAAGGCCCAGACCCAACCCAACCTGGCCCGAAAGCCCTATTGGACTCCTCTAATTCAAGCCCAAACCCTGCCCGGCCCAATGCCGACCCCTAGTTGACATAGATGCAAATTGGCTACATTGATATCCAACTAAGCATTATCATTGGGTGCATGCGCTTCATATTTTGATCATTATTTGAATTCATATTTTAACATATTTGTATTGTTTTCCAACAAAAGAAAAGTTATTGTCGGGACCCTCATGTGTTCCATGCCATGTATGGCACATCGATCATTAATTATTTAAAATTTTTGCCTTAAGAAGGAAAAATTATTGTATACATCTAATACACCATCTGGCATATCCTAGTGGTATATCAGACCGATAATATTAAGTCATTTGGAGGTGCATGTTTCAGATGTATAGAATAATCTCTCCTCAAGAAGGTGTTTTATGCCTTACCAAAAAGAGGTGTTTATGTGTTGTGCTTACCAAAAATGAAAAGTTTTTTATGCCTTTAAAAACTGAAGCAAGATAAATCAAAAATTTTTATAAGTGAAAATGAGGATATTCACATATATGTAAGTTACTCATTTTGTTTTGACTTTGATAAAAATCACAGAGATATACAAATTGGCTACATTAATATCAAACTAAACTTTATCATTGTGTAAATGGGCTTCATATTATAAATTCATATTTCAAACATATTTGTATTGTTTTCCAAAATAATAATAATAATTTATTGCATGGACCCTCATGTGTCCTATTCCATTTATACTTAACTAGCTTTCTTGAACAAAACTTAATATACAAATGGATGATATATATGCAGATACTTAGTTTGGGGTTTACCAGATGGGTATTAAAAAGTTTACCATATTACATATTTTTTATTTATCTTTTGTTCACAAATTGGGGACAAATGGGGGGACAAATAGTCATTTGACATGCAAAAATATTACAATAAGCATATTAATAAACAAAAACAACCGAGGGCATCTTTGCAATGCAAAAAGAAAAGAAGTTACATTATTATGAGTTTTCCTTATATGGCACATTATTAATTATGTTAAATATTTGCCTCACGAAGGTGTTTTATGTCTTACCAAAGAAAGGTATTTATTTGTCTCATTTTGATTTGGATAGGCCTTCTCGGCCCTGGGAGTTTCTATGGAAGCTTGAGGTGCCCTCCTAAATTGAAGACCTTTTTGTGGCTGCTTTTTCTTTTGCATGATCGGCTATTCGGCTCTAGCTGCACTAATGTCCAAAGAGTTCGGGCAGACTATGAATGACCTTTGTCCTTGTATGTTGTGGTATTGTTTCTGAAACTCTACCCCATCTCTTTCGCAGTTGTTGCTTTGCTATACACCTTTTCGCTACACCTTTGTCCTTGTATGTCCAAAGGTATTGTTGCTCTACACCTTTGTCCTTGTTGGGGTCTTTTGAGTAACTTTATGCATACTCTGACATTTGGCTTCTATGATTGGATCCGTGTGAATCTTAATTCTTAAGTGCAAGGACCTCATCCGACACAAGATTGAGACCCTGAAAACTCCCCCACAGTTTCGCTTCTAGAACACTCCCAACATCCAAATTTCACGAAACTGTGGTGTTTATGGTATTTCCTGACCTCTCCTTTTTCTCTCTACTCTTTGCTTTCTAGAAGTGGAGGTGCTCTAAGGTTTTTTTTAGAAAATTTTGTGCTTCATGTTTGCCCACGGACACAAAGCGGGACCCATATTCTTCATAAATTTGACAGACTATGAAAACAATGAGTAAAAACAAAGAGTTAGCAGAATGATATATAGCTGATAAGCTACCATTAAGAAGCAAACAATGGCAGACTATGAAAAAATCCTACGTGCAAGTGATGTAGAGCAAAAACTGTCGATTCCGAAGAAATGGCTTAGCAAACTGCCTCAGATTAAAGCTGGCAGTCATGAGGTTCAATTTCTGGTTGTGGACGGGAAGGGGATGTCATGGTGTTTTTGCCTCGCCACTCGAAGCGAAGGTTACCCAAAGCCAGTTCTTCAAGGAGAGGGTTGGCTCAAATATGTCCGCTACCACCAACTCCAAGTTGGTGACAAGATCATTCTTGATGATGAGGGAGACGCCTTCAGAGAAATTGGCTTGAGAATCAAGCCACAAAAGTTTGTCCAAGGCCACTGGCTTGATGCTTAGCTAAGCTATAAAGCGATCCGATGGTACGTAGCTGAAATAATTGTGATATGTAACTATGTGAGTATCAGCAGACAGAATACAGTGCCTGCATGTGTTGTCTACTTGTGTGTTGTTTTTTTCTTTTGTGGTCTGAAATAAAACTATTGTGTGTGTTGTTTCAATTATTAATTAATTGATTATCTTCAGGATATATAGTTGTTCACTGATCAGTTGTTCATTTGATCATGTGCATGTTGAGCAAATCAGCAAATGCAAGCGTACGTTGTTGTTTTATTTTATTAATTAATAGATAAACTAGTCTTATACTTTCGGAACGTCAACTTAAACTTTCGGACTGGCTGCCATGGTTGATTTTTACTTCAAAATTTTATGAGAAAATTTTTTTCTTAGTTGATTATCATCCAGTATGCTAAGGAACTGATGGATGCCAATAGATCTAGTTACGCTAGTATTGCCAAGCAAGTGATTTTTATCAGTCGGTCTGCTCCTAATTTTGGTTGGGTGAAATTGAACGTTGATGGGTGTTGTTATATATGGTGTTCAGAGACATGTGGGTGCAGGTTGTATCATTTGTGATAGTGCTGGCAACTGGCTCAAGGGTTTTTCCTCCAATTTGGATGTTGGGAGTGTTCTAGAAGCGAAACTGTGGGGGAGTTTTCAGGGTCTCAATCTTGTGTCGGATGAGGGTCATAGACGAGTTCTCGTCTGATGTGTTACCAGTCCTATTGGGGTCTGCCATCTTCTTTTCAGTCTTAATAGTTCTTTCAAGGCTCTTCTTGGTAGGGATTGGAGTTGTTTTATTGTTCCCATTCTCAGGAAGCGAATTCGACTGCTTATCACATAGCTGATTTAAGTGTTGATCTTCCTTTAGGTCTCCATTTGTCCAGTACTCCCACTCCCTCTATTACTACTGTTTTAGTAATGACCTCCTAGGTCTGGGCAAGGCTCGTGCTGTGCCTGTGTAGTTTTTTTTTGGGCTTAGGCCCGTCATATTACCAAAAAAAAAGAAAAAGAAAGGTGTTTATTTGTTGTACTTACCAAAAACGTAAAGGGTTAAATACAAAAATGGTCTACAAACTTTACATTGATTCTTAATTTGGTCTACTAACTATAAAAAGTGTCAATTTGATCCACGAATTTTCCAAGTTGTACCAAAGCAGTACAAACATTAACTTCCATTCGAAAATTAACGGAATTGATCACATGAAAATGTGATGAACGGACTGAAATGTCCCTAAAAATGTGGTCACTTGTTGTACACATGACCAGTTTCCATTAAATTTTTGATGTAATTTAACGTTTGTACTGCTTTAGTATAACTTGAAAAGTTCGTGAACCAAATTGACACTTTCTATAGTTAGTGGACCAAATTGAGATTCACTGTAAAGTTCATGGACTATTTTTGTTTTTAACCCAAACGTAAAAGGTTTTATGCATTTAAAACTTAAAGCTAGATAATTCAGTTTTTTATTTTTTGTAAGTGAAAATCAAGGCAGTTTCTTGCACCCAAACCTAAATGGTCCAGTTAACTTTCCTTGTAATAAAATGCACAAATGGTTAATATACACAAGCTTTTCACTTTGTTTTCATTTAGAGATAATGATAAACATAGAAACTGGTTGCATTGGTATTCAACTAAGCTCTTTTGCACATGCATGGGCTAGAAGTGGCTGACTTGCATATATATCACATGGGCTTTACCTGGAAAATAACAAGGTTAATTACTATAAAATAACATAAAAAAGTACTAGCGTCACACATAATTCCACCACATATGTCTAATCACTAACTTCACTGTAGAAATTGATCCACTAAATTTGTTGGTCCAATTAGAGTATGGCTCACCAAGCATCCCCTCTGTCGACTCGATCTTGTAGTTGTTTCTTCAAATCTTCAAATCGTCATCATTGGCCTGGTAATAGAAACAAAAATCAACAACCAGAAAACAATAAAACTAGAAATAGAAATCCACAAACTAGAATAGAAGGAAACATAACTAGAAACAGATACCAAGCATGCTTGCAACCAAAAAGAATTAATTAAAGTGTTAAAATGTGGTAGATTGTGGTCATACCTTGCAGCCAAGCGATAAAATTGTCAACAACCAAAAAGTAACAGCAAACTCCAATTCCTGCAGCCAATACAAAAAAGAAAATTGAGTAAACTTCATTTTAGTACCTCAATTATGCACTGATTTTCAATTTAGTACCCCAACTTTAAAAATTTGACCAAAAGTACCTCAACTTTCATTTTGTGTCAAAATAGTACCTCCGTTAGTTTTTCTGTCAAATAAATCGTTATCTGCTGACGTGACGGGGGTATTTTCGTCTTTTTCCCCACATTTAAAATATAATAATATTTTTAAAATTTTTTGAATAAAAAAAATTCTTAAAAAATTTAAAACTTAAAAAATTTTAAAAAATTTTTGGGAGAGATATGCAGGGAGGGTCGGGGGGGCTGGGTTGGGGTACGTTGGGGTTGGGTAAGGGGGGTGAAGGGCGATGGGACTGGGGTGGTCGGGCAGGGAGAGGGGGAAGGATGGCTGGGGGCGGGCCGGGATGGCTGGGGGAGGGCTAGGGAAGGGCTAGGTGGGGGCAGGAAGGGAAGGTGATGGGGCTGGGTGGGGGCGGGGAAGGGAGGGGAGGGGTTGGGGCTGGGGGGGAGGGGTGTGCAACGGGGGTTTGGGGCTGGGGGGTGCGACGGGGCTGGGGCTGGGGGGAGGGGATGCGACGGGGGCTGGGGGTTGGGGGTTGGGGGTGCGACAGCGCTGGGGCTGGGGGGAGGGGGTGATATTTTTAAAATTTTTAAAGTTTTAAATTTTTTAAGAATTTTTTTTATTCAAAAAATTTTAAAAATATCATTATATTTTAAATGTAGGGAAAAAGACGAAAATACCCATGTCACGTCAGCAGATAACGGTTTATTTGACAGAAAAACTAACGGAGGTACTATTTTGACACAAAATGAAAGTTAAGGTACTTTTTGTCAAATTTTTAAAGTTGAGGTACTAAATTAAAAATCAGTGCATAATTGAGGTACTAAAATGAAGTTTACTCAAGAAAATTATATGATCAACATCCTTCAATTTACTATAATTTGGACATTAGCAATAGATACTGTTGCATCCTAACCTTTTTACTATATATGATAAATACATTTTACTCCTGTTTGTGGGAAAAATCCACATCGATCCGAACAGCCAATCACAGCTCGACACGTGGCTGGTCAACATCCACCTCGGAGTTGACTCTCAGTGGTCAAACTTTGACCTCCACGTCATCATCACTCAGCATCGCCTCTGCCAGATCGGACCGGATCTTCACACCGGGCCCTCCATGTTCGGTCCGAGCCGAACCGATGATCTTCTAAGGGATCGAGTGTCCATCTTCCCACGATCATCCCGGTTCGGCTCGGCTCGGCACAGGAGATGGTCTCCTTCCGAGTTCTAGCGTCGACCAGTTAGGGCTCGGAAAGACCCCAATCTATGGGACCGGCTCGGCCTGGAATCCCATGTCCGATCCGACCACACATGGACTTCGTGTCTTCGCATGAGAACATGTGTTCGTATCAGCTCGGCTCGGCTCTCCGCCGCCATTCCCAGGAAGATCACGCTGGGACGAACCGCCACACTTGAATGCACCTGACACAATCTTCTGACAGATAGAATATCAGGCTTGCATTCATGACTACTGGAGCAGTTTGCCTGAACCTTCCAACCTTGCATTTAATGAAGCATTCAATGCAACATTAAATGCTGAGGAAGTAAGCAGCTGAACATGCAACTAGGTCTGACCAGGTGCGTGGATCTCTGGCAACCACTCATTCACATGCAGGTAACTTATTCATTAAGTCTTCCTTTGCCTATATAAGGCACCACATATGCACAAAATGATCGATCTAACAATCCATGCATCTACCCACAAACACTTACACAAAATTTCCATTCACCAAAGAGCTTACCCAACTTGCTGAGAATAACCCAGAACATTTGCCTTGTTCTTCCTATTCTCCCAAGTTCATCCTCTGTTCTTCCTCATCCACCATCAAACACCATCACTGATTTCATCATCGGAGTGTGTTTGGCTGGTACCACACCGGTCCATCTCCTTTGATCTTGTTTTCGTCTACAGGAAAATCTCAACCAGTATCCACTTCATCATCCAGCAAAGCACCTGATCAGCCAGATCAGCTTATCTAAGTTGTTGCATCTACCTTACGAGAATTTGCATCAACAGATTGGCGCCGTCTGTGGGAAGCTGACTTCAGCCGTTGTGTTCATCACCGCAAGCGCTAAGCTCTTCCTTCACGCGAGTCATCATGACTACCATCTTTCGGGACACCAGCTCTTCCTCAGAGGCATCTCAGAATGATGAACAACATCAGCCTGAGACGCCTGAGAAAACGAAGGGAGCACAACTCCCCAGGACATCAAAGTCCAAAGGTCCCTCGAAAATCCGAGCTGCTCATAAACTCCTTAAGGAGAGCCGGCGACATCTAGCCGCAGAGAATGCACTCCTGAAGCAGAATAATGAGCTGCTTGCAAAACAGGCCGAGCTGGCCGGGGAACTTGCACGCCACCGTGCTCAGCTTGAGAATAGTGGGGGATCGGGCTTCCGATCGCGCCGGACCCGAACCGAGCAGGAGGTCCTTTCACCATCTCCTTCTCGGCAAAGCACTCCTGCCGAGCCGAACGACCAGACGGATCGGCAGGATTCTGATTACGTCTTCCCGGGCTTCGAGGACATGCCCCCGGTCGAACAGGCCGAATGCCTAAACGCCCACCGTCTTCTTCAGCAAAAACAGGCGGCTTTCGGGAGGCGTGCCCCCAGGAATTCGAGCGGAGACCGTGCCGACCCGAATACAAACCAACGACCCCCGGCCCAATCAAGGTTGGGGGCCAACAGTCCAGCCGGTTCGGCCGAAACCAGGGTCCCGATTGGGGACAGGCTCGGCCCCATCACCAGCCAGGATCCTCCCCCATCAGGAGCTCACTCAGGGAGGCGATCGGTGAGCGACCGACTGGGATCGACTATGATCATGTCGGATCGACGACCGGTGAGCGAGAGGGTCACTCGCCAGCCGATGAGTGAAAGACTCGGTAACCAGGCCGAATGCTCGGGGGAAAATGCGGCCGAGCCGACCCCGCCCGACGTGGATAATCTTGTCCGGACTCTGGTCCAGGACCAAATCCGGAGCGTCCACGATCGGCTCGGCCACGTCGAGGTCTCCAGGGGGTACACCGGCAGGGCCGACCACGGGGAGGAACTTCCCCTCCCGTACACCAGCAGAATCATGGACGCTGAGGTCTCCCGCGACACCAAGCCCCCTAAGATGGATCAGTATGACGGGACCAAGGATCCCTATGACCATCTTGACAGCTTCAGATACGCCATGGAGGCCCGCCAGGCATCTGAAGCCACGAAGTGCAGAATCTTCCCTTCGACCTTGAAGGGCTCGGCTCGGGGTTGGTTCCGAACCCTCCAACCGAATTCCATCGACTCCTTCTCTGACCTCCGAAGGGCCTTCCTGGCGAGATATCGGGTTGTATCCGAACGACTCTACAACTTGAACGATATGTCGCTCGTTAAGCAGCAGGAAGGGGAGAGCCTCAAGGCCTATCTGATCCGCTTCAACATCGAATATACGAAGTGCGACGATTGCGACGATAGGTCAGCTAAGAACGCCCTCATGCAAGGTCTGCACGCCGGGGGACTCCGCTCCCACCTAATGAGGAATCCTCCCTCCACTTATGATGAGCTTTCTGCCGAAGCCACTAAGTGGGCGCGGGCTGAGGAGTGGGATGCTCAGGTGGAGGCCCTGAATCCCAGGCCGACCTCGGCCAAGAGGAAGGAGGGAGAGGTTTCAAGTCCCAAACCCCAGGTCCAATCCAAGAAGACCAGGACCGAGGAGCCACGCCAACTTTTGGGCAAGGGACCCAAATTTGTCCAGTACACGGAGTACACTCCCCTCAACGCCGGTCTGGAGGCAATCTACTCCAAGATCAAGGACCAACTCCCAGCTGCCAGGGAGATCAAGGGACCACCCCCGGACAAAATCAGGGAGGGCGTCTTCTGCAAATACCATTCCAATCACGGCCATGTCACGGGTGATTGCTACGCTCTCCGCGACGGGATTGAGACTCTTGCCCGGGCGGGTAAGATCAATCAATTCCTGGCCGGAGGGCCTAGGGTACCCAAGGCCGCGCCGAAGAAGCCCACCAACACCATCGAGGTCCAGGATGCTGCCATCGGATCAATCGGCGGGGGACCAACCTTCGTGGGGAGCTCGAACCGATCCCAGAAGGAGTATGTCAGACAGGCGGCTCAAGCTCACGAGTCCCTGTCGATCCAGGCAGGTCAGCCCAGCACTTCCAAAAGACAGCGGAAGGACTGGGCGCCGGTCACCTTTGAGCCGAACGAGGCAAACGAGATCATCTTCCCCCACTATGATCCGGTCGTCATAGTGGCTGAGGTGGCCGGGACAACCATCGCGCGCTCCTTCGTCGATGGAGGGAGCTCAGTCAACATCCTCTACCACTCTGCGTTCGCGCAGATGGGCATCGACGAGGATAAGCTGGAGACCGATACACCTGCCTTGGTCGGGTTCGGGGGAGAAGTGGTTCAGCCCCTCGGACACATCTACCTTCCCCTTTCGCTCGGGAAGGGACCGATTAAGAAGACCTGCATGACGTACTTCATTGTCGTCAAGCGGCCGTCGGCCTACAACATCATTCTGGGCAGACCGGCTCTGGTCGACCTTGACTGCATCGTCCATTACTCCAACCTCCTCATCAAATGTCCGGTGGGCGATGACTGCATCGTCATTCAGGGAGACCAGTGCTCGGCTCGGTCTTGCTACGCCGCTTCGATCAAGCAGAAGGGTCAGCTGCCGAACTCACAGGAACTCGACTCCATCGCTGATTCGGGCAGGTGGCCGAGGGCGGAGACATTCGACTTCACTTCCGAGCCGAACCCAGAATCTCGGCCCCTTCCCGCCGAGGCCTGGGAGGAAGTGCCGATCTCGGCCGAGACACCGGATCGGCTCGTCCGAGTGGGGACTCAGATCAGCCCCGAACAACGTTCTGCCATCATTGACTTCCTCCGTGCCAATGCGGAAGTGTTCGCCTGGTCTTACGATGACATGCCAGGCATATCGTCTGACGTGATCACCCACAGGCTGAACACCGACCCGGGATGCAAACCGGTCCGTCAGAAGAGGAGGTCATACGATCCGGTCCGATACGCCGCCATGGCTGAAGAGGTAACCAAGTTGCAAAACAACGGGTTCATCCGGGAGGTCAATTATCCCGACTGGCTTGCCAACGTGGTCATGGTGAAGAAGAACAACGGGAAGTGGAGGATGTGCGTGGACTTCACCGATCTGAACAGGGCTTGTCCCAAGGATAGTTTTCCCTTGCCCAGAATAGATCAGCTCGTCGATGCAACAGCAGGACATCAGCTCCTCAGCTTCATGGACGCCTACTCTGGATGCAACCAGATCCTGATGCACAAGTCCGACCAGGAAGGCACATCTTTCATAATGGATCGCGGCATGTACTGTTACAAGGTCATGCCCTTCGGCCTCAAAAACGCCGGAGCCACCTACCAAAGGCTGGTCAACCACATGTTCAGATCTTCCATCGGCAAATCCGTAGAGGTTTATGTGGATGACATGCTGGTCAAAAGCATCAAGGCGGACGATCACGTCGGGGACCTCTCAGACATGTTCGGAGTCCTAAAAGAGTATCAGATGCGGCTGAACCCAGCCAAATGTGTCTTTGGGGTTCGGTCGGGCAAGTTCCTTGGCTACCTGGTCAGCCAACGGGGGATCGAAGCCAACCCGGAGAAGATCCAGGCTTTGATCAACATGAAGTCCCCAAGGACACGTAAGGAAATCCAGAGTCTGACTGGAAGAGTTGCCGCCCTGAACCGATTCATCTCAAAGTCCACTGACCGGTGCCTCCCTTTCTTCAAAGCCTTAAGGGGAGCAGGGAAGAGTATAGAATGGACCCCCCAATGTGAGCAGGCCTTTCAAGATCTGAAAAGGCACATGAGGGAACCTCCCATCTTATCCAAACCGGAGGAGGGTAAAGAACTTTTCCTCTACCTTTCTGTTTCAGACTCGGCTCTCAGCTCGGTTCTAGTGAGAGAGGTCGGCGGTGTACAACACCCCGTCTTCTACACAAGCCGAGCCCTCGCCGATGCCGAGACCAGGTATCCAAAATTCGAGAAGATGGCTCTCGCCCTGGTCAGCTCGGCTCGGAAACTGAGACCCTACTTCCAGGCTCATTCAATCGTTGTCTTGACGGATCAGCCGCTCAGACAAATCCTGGCAAAACCAGAGACTTCGGGTCGGCTCATCAAGTGGTCGATCGAGCTCGGAGAGTTTGACATCATCTACCGTCCCAGGGCGGCCATCAAAGGTCAGGCCATGTCGGATTTCATCTGTGAGTCGACCACCTCGACGGAGGATCCACCGCGCACCGACGCTATGCCAACGGCGTCCGATCCGAACACAATCGACGAACACGGCCAGGCTGATCTCCTCACCTGGACCCTCTATGTGGACGGATCTTCCAACGCCATGGGGAGCGGAGCCGGGCTTGTTCTGATCTCCCCAGAACAAGTTGTGATGGAGTATGCTCTTCGCTTCAGATTTCAAGCATCAAACAATGAAGCAGAGTATGAGGCACTCATCGCCGGGCTCAGATTGGCAAAAGAGCTCGGCGCGACCAAACTAAACATCTTCAGCGACTCCCAACTAATCGTCAATCAGATATTGGGAGAGTATGAGACTCGGGAGCCTAGCATGACTGCTTATCTCGAGAAGACCCGTTTGCTGCTCGGGAACTTCCAAGAATACAAAATATCCCAAATCCCGAGGGCAGAGAACTGCAGAGCCGATGGCTTGGCACGTCTGGCTTCGGCCACGGACACCGGATCCGCTAGGCGCGTTCCGGTTGAAATCCTGGACAGACCTAGCACCACCGAAAATGAGGTCACTGTCATGCAGACCGAGGCCGAGCCGAACTGGATGACGCCGATCATCAGCTACTTGGCCTCCGGGATCCTTCCCCCGGAGAAGGACAAGGCACGTCTCATCAAAACGAGATCGGCTCGGTTCAGCATGATCGATGGTCAGCTCTACAGGAGGGGTTTCTCCCTGCCTTACTTGCGGTGTGTCACTCCCCAAGAAGGTCAGGATGTGCTGAGAGAAATCCACGAGGGGATATGCGGAAACCACTCCGGAGGAAGAACCCTCGCCTACAAGACGATCAGACAGGGCTACTTCTGGCCGACGCTGAACAAAGACGCGGATCATCTCTCTCGCGCTTGTATCAAATGCCAACAATTTGCCGCGGTTCCCCATCAACCTCCCCAATTGCTGACCTCCGTATCCAGTCCCTGGCCGTTCGCGCAGTGGGGACTCAATCTGATCGGCCCAATGCCGAAGGCGAAAGGGCAAGTCACCATGGCGGTGGTAGCAGTCGACTACTTCACCAAGTGGGCCGAGGCCGAGCCCCTAGCCACAACCACAGCCGAACGGATGGAGACCTTCGTCTGGAAGAATATCATTTGCCGGTTCGGCATGCCGCACACCATCATTGCGGACAATGGCAAACAGTTCGACTGCAAAAAATTCAGGAGTTTTTGTTCACGTCTGAACATCAACTTGCGCTTCACCGCACCCTACCATCCGCAGTCGAACGGACAGGTCGAGGCCATTAACAAGATCATCAAGAAAACCCTCAAGACTAAGCTTGATAATGCTAAGGGGAATTGGCCTGAACTCTTGCCAGAGGTGCTTTGGTCTTATCGAACTTCCTATCGCAACTCGACGAAGGAAACACCCTATGCATTGGCGTTCGGAACTGACGCCGTCGTCCCGGTCGAAATGGGGACTCCTTCATTCCGGACCGGCACGTACAATCCCGAGACCAATGACACCGGTCTTCGGCTCGGCCTGGATATAATCGAGGAGAGGCGAACCGACGCCAATCTCTGCCGAGCCGCTTACCAACAGAGGGTGGCCAAATACTACAATCAAAGGGTCCGACCCAGGAGCTTCGGACTGGGCAGCCTCGTCATGAAAAAGAATCCCCTTGCCATCAAGGAGAGTTCGTTCGATCCGAACTGGACCGGACCATACAGAATCACAGGCATAGTCAAGCCTGACACTTACAACTTGGCCACTCTGGCTGGGAAGCCTCTCAAGCATAGCTGGAACGCTGAACACTTGAAGACTTATTACCAGTAAAATGTAGTTAGGATCGGGGACTGTCCGACCTAACACCCATTCCAATCAATGAAGAGATGAACACATTTTGACTCATTTCTTCTTATTTTTTCGAAACAAACACTGGGGACTCTACTCCTATACACTTTCAATAAAGAGGAAAGATCTAAGTGTTTCCTTCGAAAAAATAGTAAACCCATGTGCCGAGCCAGAATGCCACTTCCGGCCCGATGCTCGGCATATTACAGACTCATCAGGTCTATAAACTCATGTGTCGAGCGGGCGCGCCACTTCCGGCCCGATGCTCGGCATATTACAGACTCATCAGGTCTATAAACTCATGTGTCGAGCGGGCGCGCCACTTCCGGCCCGATGCTCGGCATATTACAGACTCATCAGGTCTATAAACTCATGTGTCGAGCGGGCGCGCCATTTCCGGCCCGATGCTCGGCATATTACAGACTTATCAGGTCTATAAAAATCCATGTCCGAGCCGAAGTGACTTCCTACAGTCCTAACGTTCAACAGGATATTTCTAAAAGAAAAATATACACTCCAACCAAAACTTTCATCGTGCATGCCGAGCCGATCTGAAAGTAAGTTTGAATATTTTTCTCAAAAAACAAAATTCCTAAATATCTCAATGGGTATGCCGAGCCCATCTGGGATCACTAGGGTTTTTAAATTTTTACTTAATCTTGGTTATGCTTATCAAGCTGATCCTAAGACAAGTTCTAATTTATCATTACCATTCATTCTCATTGCGATCGGCACGCCAGGCCGATCTCAAAATGACTCGGTTTTTATTATGTTTTTCACTTTTATCATTTTCTTATCCATGTTTTGTTAGTTATGTCTTTAGCTTAATTTCCGAGCTGAACTGACAGCAACTTGTATCATATAAAGAAAATACTGATAAAATAAATAACATAAAACCAAATACAAATTGTTCCAAAAACAATTAAACCCGAGCCACACTTCGGCTCGGGAACAAAAAAAAAAAACAACATGAAAGTTAAACAAAGTCAGCTATCATGCAGATCGCTCGGCAGGGCCCTCCTGGATCGGCTCGATGGACTCCTCGGGCGTCTCCTCGCCGAGCTGCACCACCTCAACCCCGCCGATCTGCATCTCAGCATTGGGATCGGATTCGGGGACTGGGGGGATCGGGGTCGGCTCGTATGTGGGCAGCGGAGGGTCCTCCGGAGTCGGCTCAGCTTCAGCGCGGACTTGGCGAACGGGAGGAGGAAGCCCATCCTGTTGACTCCCCTGAGTGTCTTCCTCGTCATCGGACTCTCCAAGGAATGAGACATCCCAGTCCGGCCTCTTCGATTTGATCGCCTCCAAGAGCTCCTGATACCCATCGAAATGGGCATCAGCCAGTGCCTGGGCGCTCGGCACTTCAGCTCGACGTCGGAGTTCGGCATTTTCGACCCTCCGTTCGGCAGCCTCGACGTCTCGCTGGAGATCGCCGACATAGTGCCTCAAGTCAGCCACATTTTGCTCCGAGGATGCAAGCTCCTTGCCGAGCCGAGCGACCTCCTCCTCCTTCTCGGCCAGCCTGGACTGCAGACCCTCCGACCGTTCACGCTCGGCCTTGACCGCCCGATCGGCCTCGGCCAGCTTCTCCTTAAGCTCCAGGGTCCGCTCCCGGAATCTCCCCAGTTTCGCCTCGGCATCGACGGCGGCCTTGGCAGCCTCGAATTGCCTCATGGCGAGCTGCAAGAGAAACAAACTCATTACTAATCCGAACCGAGCGGATAGACGAAATCCGAAGTAAAAAAGACTTACCATCATAGCCTGGCGGGATGTGATCAGAGCCTGGTGGCTGAAGCCCGGCTCGCCATGACCGGTCCACAGCCCCTCCTGCGCCTTTGGCGTCATCACACGCTTAAGGCCCGTGACGAACGGCTCGAGGCAAGGGTCTACCTCCACCGCCTTCAGGGGCGCCGATCCGGACGCCTCGGCACCAGAACCGCTGGGCTCGGCCCGAGCTCTCTTCTCCACCGGGGCTTCGGCTTGGGGAGCTTTCCTCTTCTCTGCCTGCCGAGTCGGTCTCGGCGCAGGAGATCTAGGCTGAGCTGCCGCTGGGGCAGGAACCTGGACCGGCTCGGCAGGGGCCCGCCCCGCGGCCCTCCTCTGGACGCTCCGAGCAGCCTTCCTCCTCAGGCGAGCCTCCAGTTCGGTGGGCGCCATTCCCCTTTCGGCCCTAGGATTCCACCTGGGTACAAACCAGAAGATCCCGCTCAGTCTGATCTGGGTTTCCCCGAGCAGAAACTTGGTTGACAAGTACTCTGCTGGTGAGTCCCTGATCGCGGCGATCTGGTCCTTGAGCTCACCTTGGAGTTTATACTTGCCCCAGCTGACTGCAAAGACGAAGCCAAAAAGAGTTAGACAAAGAAAAAATGCAATTATTACAAGACGTAAGCAAATCGTCCTCGGATCGGCCCCAAACTCCCAATGCCCACCTGGAATCCTAAAGGCTCTGGGAACCCGAGCCGAAGTGATTCTGTTCGGATCGGCGAACTCCCAATCCCCAGAGACAAAGAAGTATCTTTTCTTCCATGTCTTCTGGGAAGAGGGATTCCCACCGAAGAGTGGCCCCGAGTACGCCTGAAGGTTGTAGAACCCGAGCTCGCTCTGCTTCGACCTCAGCGCGTAATTGCAGAACAGGATATCCTTGTGTGGCACACACTTGTGCACTTTGTGCCACAGGATATGCATAGACAGGATGATCCTGTATACATTTGGATTCAGTTGGTGCGGCGCCGCACCGATCGTCGCGAGCCAGTCCTGCAGGAAGGTGTGCAGGGGAAGCCGAACCCCATTCTCAAACATCTCCGGGTACATGATCACCCATCCTATCGGGGGTCGGCTCGGCTTCTCCCCCTCGGTCGGCAACCTCATCAACACGGAGCCGGGAACTGAGTACCTATCCCTCAAGTCCCTGAGATGATACTCTGTCATCTCATTGGGGATCTGATCGGCCTTCCACGCCAATTCCTCGTAGAAGTCCGGGTCGATTGGACTCCCCGTCACCCCCTGAGCCGAGGTCGACGCCTCATGACCCCTGTCTCTTTCATCCGAGCCTGAGGTGAGTCTGCTCGGGATGGTGGCGATCGGCTCGACGTCAAGAGGCTCTTCGTCGCCTCCTTCGGCCGTCCCTTGTTCCCGATCGGAACTCAGTATCTCGGGATTCTCTTGGTCTCCTCGGGCTCGGCGCTCACCACCTGGGTTGCGATTCAATGTCGAGCCGGCCTCGTCCAACTCTTCGGACAACCCGTCCCAACTCGCCTCACCCGCAAGTGGGCTTCGGCTCGGTTCGGCCTCGTCCGCAGAAGGGCTTCGGCTCAGATCGGCCTCACTATCTCCTTCAAACGCCTCTCCAGAGCCGAGCCGATCACTCGAGTCGGATCCAGACATTACTAACAGTTTCTCTTTTTCTCTCTCTTACTTTTTGGATCAAAAGGTGTCTTTTTCAAAAACACCAAGAACAAACCCAGAAAAAACCCGAAAAACACAAAAACTCAAGAATGGACAGAATCACTTACTGGTTTTTGTCCGGCCAATCTCTCCACCCCTCACACACTCGGAATGGCTTCGTCTATGATTACGCTTGCCCGAAACCGTGACCGAACTGCTGCACTAACGACGGAGGTAGGGGGAAATTCACGGCGGAGGAGGGAAGAGTTTGCAGAGAGAGAGTGGGAGTTTCTGAAAAAGTTGGAAAGTGAGAGGGAAGAGAGAGAAAGGCATGATTTATACCCCCATGCAAACTGATCTCAGCCCTTCATTTCTGGCGCTTCACATGCCAGATCTTGACACCTGTCAAGCATTCAAAAATGCCCATAACGAGGTGACCCTTACGTTCCCCCATGCAGAAATCAAACGTCCCTTCACCTGTCCCTGAGACATTTTTGACCAACCACAAGCCCCAAAAAATTTTAAAAATTTTTAAAGTTTTAAATTTTTTAAGAATTTTTTTTATTCAAAAAATTTTAAAAATATCATTATATTTTAAATGTAGGGAAAAAGACGAAAATACCCATGTCACGTCAGCAGATAACGGTTTATTTGACAGAAAAACTAACGGAGGTACTATTTTGACACAAAATGAAAGTTAAGGTACTTTTTGTCAAATTTTTAAAGTTGAGGTACTAAATTAAAAATCAGTGCATAATTGAGGTACTAAAATGAAGTTTACTCAAGAAAATTATATGATCAACATCCTTCAATTTACTATAATTTGGACATTAGCAATAGATACTGTTGCATCCTAACCTTTTTACTATATATGATAAATACATTTTACTCCTGTTTGTGGGAAAAATCCACATCGATCCGAACAGCCAATCACAGCTCGACACGTGGCTGGTCAACATCCACCTCGGAGTTGACTCTCAGTGGTCAAACTTTGACCTCCACGTCATCATCACTCAGCATCGCCTCTGCCAGATCGGACCGGATCTTCACACCGGGCCCTCCATGTTCGGTCCGAGCCGAACCGATGATCTTCTAAGGGATCGAGTGTCCATCTTCCCACGATCATCCCGGTTCGGCTCGGCTCGGCACAGGAGATGGTCTCCTTCCGAGTTCTAGCGTCGACCAGTTAGGGCTCGGAAAGACCCCAATCTATGGGACCGGCTCGGCCTGGAATCCCATGTCCGATCCGACCACACATGGACTTCGTGTCTTCGCATGAGAACATGTGTTCGTATCAGCTCGGCTCGGCTCTCCGCCGCCATTCCCAGGAAGATCACGCTGGGACGAACCGCCACACTTGAATGCACCTGACACAATCTTCTGACAGATAGAATATCAGGCTTGCATTCATGACTACTGGAGCAGTTTGCCTGAACCTTCCAACCTTGCATTTAATGAAGCATTCAATGCAACATTAAATGCTGAGGAAGTAAGCAGCTGAACATGCAACTAGGTCTGACCAGGTGCGTGGATCTCTGGCAACCACTCATTCACATGCAGGTAACTTATTCATTAAGTCTTCCTTTGCCTATATAAGGCACCACATATGCACAAAATGATCGATCTAACAATCCATGCATCTACCCACAAACACTTACACAAAATTTCCATTCACCAAAGAGCTTACCCAACTTGCTGAGAATAACCCAGAACATTTGCCTTGTTCTTCCTATTCTCCCAAGTTCATCCTCTGTTCTTCCTCATCCACCATCAAACACCATCACTGATTTCATCATCGGAGTGTGTTTGGCTGGTACCACACCGGTCCATCTCCTTTGATCTTGTTTTCGTCTACAGGAAAATCTCAACCAGTATCCACTTCATCATCCAGCAAAGCACCTGATCAGCCAGATCAGCTTATCTAAGTTGTTGCATCTACCTTACGAGAATTTGCATCAACAACTCCTTCAGAAATTTAGAGTTGGAAGAAGAAAAGCAGGGTGCTACGTTAATACCAAATCTAAATACGTGGGAAGTAAAATACTAGCTACGTATAGAATGAACTCTTAATAATAAACTAATTAATATTAATCTAAAACTAGGTAAATATAATTGTATTTATATATAAGTTGCCCTGCTAGCTAAAATTACATCTGCCAGTTGTCTTAACAATAATAAATAAATCTATTTTGACATTAAGAACAAACAAAAAAAAATGCAAAAACATAAACAGATCGACATCCAAAATGAAAACAAAATTTATTGTAACCTTAGTGTCTAAACTTTCCCTCATCCTTTGTCATGCAACAATTTACTGCACTCACACAAAAAAGACAATGGACAACACTAGCATTCTAGTCAAACATGCAAGATTGCAAAAACTTGTACAATACAGAAACCCATCTAGCAAACATCTCTAAATGGATTCAAGACTGATCATATATAAGCATATAGCAGCACACTTTACTCCTAATCTCAACATGTAATTTACATTCAAGAATGAGAAATTATTGTTGGTTTTCTTGATATGCAGGTATAAAGGCACTCACCTTGTGTAAAACCCTGGATTTTTCAATCCTATCGTGTGTTGATACATGTTTTTCAAATTTATTTTTTACTTAGAAACTTAAGGTTTCTTAAAGGAAATGAAGTTTCCTTTGTCTTTTGGGTAACTGACTTGTATCATTAGAGGTTTAGAGTTAAGCTCTAGTACCCTTGAGTGTGAATTTGGTGATTATCAAATTGGAATTAATCTTTGAGAATTAAATTCATTGGAGTTGAATTTTCCTTAATTTTTCTAAAGAACAATTTGTTGTTTTAAGGGTACATGAAATTAGGATTTATTACTACGAGTCCATAGGAATTTTCGGGGAATTATTTGAAGTCCCAAGCTATTTTTGGTGAATTAACGAAGTTTGAAGAAATTAGATTATAGGAAATTAATTTGGAGTGGTTGACTGGACTGACAACTGCCACGTGGTGCGCTCCTATTGGAGGAGACGCACTGAGACAACGTTGACTGGGCGAAGGCAGACGAGTTCACGTGAGCTTCTGTGAGCGCGTCGCACCGGATCTGATCCCGTGTTTTAAAGAGAGTAATCATGGCCGTTGATTTCGTTAAAACCGGTCACTATTCTTGTCGGGTCATGCTGACCCGCGTGTCTTCATTTGGGCTTACCCGCGCCAGTTTTGTCTCACAAAATGGATAGTTCAACCGGGTTTTTCCAACCCAATTTAGATTTTAGCCCTCCTTTGTCCATTTTTAGTGCAATTTGTCTTACATTAGAAACTTACAACTTCTTCCAACTCTCTAGTGTCTATAAATAAAGATTTTTGTCCCTCATTTTCATTTGCACCACCAAGTGAAGTTAGAGTTACTCACTTCTTAGTTCTTTGGGAGTCTCTCTAAGAAGAGACATACCAAGAGGGAAGAAAATTCTCATAGTTTAAAATTTTAGGAGTGCAAGGAGGAGTCCCTAGGAGTGGAGTCTAGCTTTGGATGTCTACAACCAGGTAAATATTTTATTATTTATGTTTTATTTATTATTTTTAGGCTTTAATTGTAGGATGCATGCAAGGAATAAAATTTCGAGTTTCGAGGAAATTTCGATGGAAGTTTCGACGGAAATTTCGAAGATTTTTAAATTTCGACAGAAATTAGACAAAAACGACGGAAATTACTATCAAAATAAGGAAATTTTGAATGAAACTTTATTATATGTTTATTTAACATATTATCTACTACATTGATAAAAAACATTGAAGAAACCAAATTATATAGTAAGTTTCATGTGATATAAGATAAATATAATGCGCGCTGAAGACAAATACTATTAAAGAAAATTAGTATAATGAATAAATGAAATTAATATATTCTTTATATTTTATAATCTATACACTAAACCCTATATACTTTATAATATATATTCTATATTGTTTAAGATATAATATAGGATATTAGGGTTTAGGCCCATTAGGATATTTTTAATTATTTTTTATATAAAAATGTATTAGAGTTTATTAGTTTAAGGTTTAAAAACAACTAAACGAAACCCCAAATCATTTTTTTTTTCCAATTGCCCAAAAGTCCCAAACTTCAATAAAAAAAATCTTTTATTGTCTTTCTCTTTTTTTCTTTTTTTTTTTTTCTTTTTTTTTTCTTTTCTTTTTTTTCTTCTCTTTTATTTTTCTTTTCTTTTTTTCTCTTTCCTTCCTTATCTTTCCCCGTGGCTGACCTTCTTTTTCTTTCCTTTGCTTTCTTCTTCTCCTTCTTCGCTGCTACAGTGCTGCCTGTGACTTCTTTTTTTTTTTTTTTCTCTCTCCCACACACTCTTATTCCTCTATATTTCTCTCTCTGCATCTCCATCACCACCCTCACCCTCACCCTCATCTCTTTCTCCCTCCTTTCTTTCTCCCTCATCTCCCCCCTGCCGCCGCTCCCTGTTGCCGAAACCCACCGAATGATGCACAGAAATTTTGAACCATCTCTTCCTCCCTCTATCTCTTTCTCCCTCATCTCCCCCATGCCGGCCCCCTGTCGCCGCCCTCTCGATCTCACCCGCCGAAAATTTCGCCAAAATTTCGAAGATTTCGGAAAAATTTCGATAATTTCAGCGAAATTATCACGAAAAATCGACAATTATATGTTTCGATTTCGACTCCTCCTCAAATCGAAATTTCGCCGAAATTTTCAAAATTTAAACCCTTGGATGCATGCTTAGATTAATTAAGTATGATTTATTTATTAATTAAGCATGTCTAACTTTATTTTGGAGATTTAACTGTTTAATTAACGGATATTAGCATGTTAGGATTATCAAGTTTCTATTGCAGAGATTAAGTTGAATTAATCTAATTTATTTTGAGGATTTGCTTTGAGTTTAAGCAAATAGTCAATTGATTTGACTTCAAGATAAAACTTGAAACTTGTAAACCCTTAAGTAAATTCTAAAGAGTAGGAATTTAGTCCACCTAGGACCAGTAACTAGCGACCTGTGACTAAAGGAAAGGTCATATCGTCTTCCCTTATTATTAATCGTCCCTAATTTAGAATTCGTTATCTTTTGTCCATTATGTCTTTATCGGATTATCCAGTTGCCGAGTTATTAAGAGGTTAATGTTGCCGTATCGTCTAGTAACGGAAAATTTGCCAAGATAGGACCGTGCGCGAACGTGGAAGACTTGTGAAAGAGAATACTTGAAGAGCATTGGATTTCAGGTAGGGTGATTTATCATATATTCCTAACTATGGACTTTGTGTGTGCATGTGTAGTTTTTAAACTGTTATAACATGTTATTATTATGTTTGTATGATGGGTTTGAGAGTTAAGGTAGTTTCGTCGATGATCTTGGGTTTAAGTCCCTAAACCTTCTAGAAGAATTGATCAGTACATTATGGGGGGTTTAGCAAGGCTAACACGTGGCTAAGTGTGCTTGTGCGAAGCAGGGACCCATGATTGATTAGGTGGCAGTGATATGGTTTCTCAATTATGAGTTCTTATTTCTGTTTACCATGGCACTCTCACTAAGGATGCTATTTCTTTTATTAGCTGGCCATAGTTGTACCTAATGTGTATCAATCATCTGAATTGTTGTTATTTATGGATTTTTATGCATGTTTACCATATACTTCTACAGCTGAGGTGTTAAATCAATTTTGTGGAAATGTTTTGGGATTTTGGAAATCAATCTTTCACATGAAAATGTTTTTAAAGGTTTTCAAATCTAGTAGGGTCCCTTAAGGGAAGCTATGATCGTATGTGATGCTTACTCCCTACTTTTTTTTTGTTTTGTTTCCTTTCTCTTGCTTATGCAGATTTACCTCTTGGATGAGATCTCGATTAAGGAGTGCGCAGCTTGGATTCTCTTGTCGGGTGTCTCAAGATGTCTGTATTCATCTCTCTTGCTATTGCAGCAGTTCTTGCTCTCCCATAGGTGTTTTCTATTGGGAACCTATTTTGAACAAAGATATTTTTGGTTTAATCATTGTGTAAACTTATATTGGTTTTAGGGTTAAATACAAAAATGGTCCACGAACTTTATAATGAATCTCAATTTGGTCTACTAACTATAAAAAGTGTCAATTTGGTCCACGAACTTTCCAAGTTGTATCAAACTAGTACAAATGTTAATTTTCATCAAAAAATTAACGGAATTGGTCACATGAAAATATGATGAACGGACTAAAATGCCTTTGAAAATGTGGTCACTTGCTGTGCACATGACCAGTTTTCGTCAAATTTTTTAATGAAAGTTAACATTTGTACTGCTTTGGTACAAGTTGAAAAGTTCGTGGACCAAATTGACACTTTTTATAGTTAGTGGACCAAATTGAGATTCACTGTAAAGTTCATAGACCATTTTTGTATTTAACCCTTGGTTTTATTTATACTTTAGTAATTCCCTTTTTCTGGGGTGTTGATTTAACTATTCCACCCTAGTGGGTTGATTAATTTATATTTACCTATTTATTATGATCTTATTATTTCTTTAATGTTGTGTAATGAGTACTTTGATCCAACCCAGTGAATTTATCTCAAAAGGCTCAACCTCTCTTGATTGGGGGATTACCGCTGGTTTATTGGTATTAATTCCTCGGGCTATGAAAGAAAGGTGTCTCTGTCGCATACCCAGAGTTCGGGGTGTGACACATTTTGATGTCATTGCAGGTTGCTCGACAGAAACAAAGATGCAGCCAAGGTGCTTGTAATAATGCCACAGTCAGCCGTAAGTCTCTCTCTCTCTCTCTCTCTCTCTCTCTCTCTCTCTCTCTCTCTCTCTCTCTCTCCTTATGCACTGCCTATATAGGGTAGGTTCTTTTATGCTTGTGATTGTACATAAGAGAGGAGACCCTAGATGTATATTTATAGATGACAACTTCTAGATTTCTTACCCATAAAGAAATACCCGAAGTCAGCCTTATCACCTCTTGATTTCATAACCTTATGCAATAGGTATTCCTTGTTAGTTAGAATTCCTACTTCACCTTAAGTTCTAGGCTGTCCAAGTTAGTCTTCCCACTTGTATTCTTAGTTGTATAAGTGTTTAAATTGGTTGTTAACTCAAATAGGTTCTTACAACTATACATCGATCTCAAGCAAAATAAATAGTTTAAAGAGAACTTCCACTTAATTTTTTGCCTTGTTTCACAACCTTCAATTTAAAATGACATATAAGGAGTCAGATAAAGAACTTGGAGCAGAAATGTAACCTTAACATGGCTAACAATATGCATGTACATATGAATGAACAATGAAAACTCAATCCATTTATTCCCCATTAGAGGATGGTGGTAGACTAACAACAAAATGGCTATGAAAATTATATTATACATTAAAACATTATCAAAACACAAATTTGCCTAATGAACAAAAAAAAAAAAAAATTGGCACTTCAAGCTCCATCTTTATGCCTTGTACGTACATAGAAAGAAAAAGGTGTTTATGCCTTTTAAAAATTGAAGCTAGATAAATAATAGTTGTTTATAAGTGAAATAGAGTAGTTGCGTGCACCCAAAACCCAAGTTTAGTATTCCTTGTCAGGAAATGCACATGTGGCTAATATACAAGTTTTTCACTTTATTTAATTAACTTGGATAATGACAAACAAAACACTGGTTGCATTAAATCAAACACAGGTCTTCCGCTATTTGCATGGGCTATACATTTTGGAACTCATCATTTACATTAGTAATTTAGTACTCAATATTTCAACATGTTGACATAATATTCCAATAAGAACTATGACTATTTCTTGCCAAATGCTGAAATGCCTAAACTCGACCCCACAAGTGACTGGCATAGAGTTACATAGCTTGGGAATACCTGGATACTAACAAGGTTAATCTAAAATTACATGGTTTTCCATATGTATGCTTTTTCCAATTTGGGGCAAAATGGTCATTTGGCATATTATTTGGGTATGTTATGGAAAAACCAAGGGCAGTTGATTAACAAATACTAATTCACCGCCCTTTAAGCCTTGACAGGGCTTAAGTTTACAACTAAATTATGAAAAATAGGATTCATGTAAACTCTTTGTACATAACTTCCTTATCATAGATGTGAGCCCTTGAAATATTTCTAAATTTGTCTTGGAGTTATTTAAAAATGATGGGGATTTTTATTTATTTGGAACTATCATGATTTTTGGTTAATTGTTTGAAATTGTAGCGAATTAATATAAAACATTGGAAATTATTAGAAGAGGTTGAAATTGTTAATGTTTCATACATTATGCGATTCAATTGAGTTCATTGTTATTACATGTTGTATTGTAGCACATACATTATGATGATTTCATTGTGCTTAGAGCTTGCTAGTGATATTGATATTTCGTAGTTTGGATGGTTTGGGGGTTGCATCTTTTGGGACAAGGACGGTGAGAACACCATTCTCCACTTGAGCTTTTATCTGATCCACCTTCACATTTTCTGGCAATTCAATTTCCCGAGAAAAGTCTCCCGCTTTCCCTGCCGCCGTACCTCTCTCTGCCACGTGCCAAACTAAGTCTTTTGCATGACCCTCCTCTTTCCCACCTTCCGCTTTTATGCGCAAAACGTTCCCATCCTCTATCTGCACCTTTATATCCTCCTTGCCCAAACCTATTCATTTTAATTACCAAATTCAAATATTCTAGTGATCAAAATTTGTTCACTTCTGAAATCCCATCAGAATAACAATCCAAAATTCTGAATAATAAAGAAAACCCACAAAAATTTCACTTCAGAAATGCAAATATTTAGAGGCAGAGGATTAGAAAATGAGCTTAAATTCATAAAACCCACTAATATTGCACTGTGAAAAATGAAGTGCAAGATAAGAAAGGAGCGCAAATTAATGGAACAAAAACCCAAATGCCAAATTCAGATATCCTAGTCATAAAAAACTGTTCAGTCCTGAAAACCCATCAACATATTACATATATAACAGTCCAAAGGGAGCAAGAAATCCAAGAGAGAGAGAGGGAGGGAGATTGAGTTGCTTAATCTTCCAAAATTCTGAATAATAAAGAAAACCCACAAAAATTTCACTTCAGAAATGCCAATATTTAGAGGCAGAGGATTAGAAAATGAGCTTAAACTCATAAAACCCACTAATATTCCACTGTGAAAAATGAAGTGCAAGATAAGGAAGGAGGGAAAATTAATTAAACAAAAACCCAACTGCCAAAATGGGTATATTATCGAGCTGAGTCTGAAAAGTGGGTACCTGGAACATTGATTTTGAATATGTGGGCATTAGGGGACTCAAGCCAGTCCATGAGGCCTCTTGATCCTCCGGACCATTCTCGGAAAATCGGAGGACTCCAGAGGAAGCGCCTGAATGGGTACGCAAATACACCATCCGCCATTGTTTGCTTGATTCTTCTGTCTTTGAATTAGTGTCTGTACAGTGTGCTTGTTGGGAACAATAGATTAACAGAAATGGCGTGGATATATTTGGTATTATAGGTAATCAACATACGACAATGGCGTTTCGAACTCACTGGACAGAACCCAGAAGCTTCTAGTGGAACTTCTTACATCAGGATCTTCAACGTGGCTTAATCTCTACCGTTAGAGCCACATCTATTGTACTTAATAGTTGAGATATTGTCTATCGCCGTAGGATCCCAGTGATCAAAACGGTTGTAGATAAAATCTCTATCTTGTTCTTTTTGCTGACATCAGTTGGGTTCTTTTGCATATGGGCTTTTGGATGATGAGGATCTGATAGGAGTCAGCCAGAGGTGTCAAACGGGCCAGCCCGGCCCGGCCCAGCCCATTTAAAATCGGGCCGTTCGGGCTTCGGGCCGTGCTTGGCCCGGCCCTATTCATAATTGTGTCGGGCTCAACCCGGTCCATTTATTCCAAACACTAGGCCCAGCACGAGCCCAAAGCACGAGCCCGTGATGGGACGGGCCGTGCTCGTGCCGGGCTGTTAACGGGCTGGGCTTGGGTCCAAGCACAAGCCCCCTTTTTTTTTTTTTCAAAAAAATGCTTTGTTTTTTTTTTGTTTTAATTCCTCATATGACATTAATTTTTTATTTCACAGAAAATGAACTAAGGAGCCCAAGTTTTTATTTAGCATATTTTGGTGAATAACTTCATTTAAAGCTAAAGGCAAAAACAATTACAACTTACAAACAAAATGGATGAAGGGGGATGACACCCTGCCACACAACCCACACAAAAAACTACGACATAATTTGAAAATAAAGAAAGCAAAGAAATACAAAATATAAAAAAGCTAAAACAAATTGCAATTAGAATAATGCAGGAAACTGAAGCTAAAACCCCTAGCTATGAGGACCCTATAGTTCTTGTTGCTGAAACACCTTGTAAGCATGCTTTACCACCCTTTTATCCATTGGTTTCCTTTCCTGCCTGAGATGTGCTCTAATAAAATAACTCCAAAAGCAAACACATCTATTTTCTCATCCACAATCCCATTCATATAGTACTCTGGAGCCAAGTGTCTGCACAATATATATATATATATAACATCAGTGTGCAATCATTTTGGCAGTGATTCAATTTCACTTGGAGCAATTGACTGATGAGTATCCATATTCCATAGGAAGCCATTTTGCTAGTCCAAAATCAGATATCTGTGATAATTCAAAAACAACAAATAAACATCAAACTCAATGCATTGAACATTTGAACCCACTTCAAATGAATATTTTGGTCTTGATCAAGAAAAGGCACAAGAAACAATGGTTCTATACTTCTATATGTGTTACCTACGGTTCAAAAGCTGCAGTCAATAAAATGTGTGTGGACTTAATGTCTCTATGAATTATCCTTCTCTGGCAGCCCTTGGGCAAGTAATGGAGGCCTCGAGCTGTCCCAATAGCTATCTTATACCTTGTTTTCCAATCCATAGGTGGCAAATTCTCATCTACAACAAAAATTTTCAAAGAAATATGTGAGAAAAAATTAATCTAGAAAAAAGAAAATAACCTAGAAAAACAAAACCAATAATTAGTCCAAATATAAGTTTCTGTGATAAAAAATAAGAGAACAAGATTAGTATATGTTTACCATGGAGAAGAGAAGCAACAGCACATGGCCAATGGTTCCAATCTCATTAAAAAACTCCTTATCTTTCCAATCATCAGTGGCAGCTTTTGTGAGCCTTTTCACAGCAATTTCCTCACCATCCTTTAGAGTTCCTCTGTACACCTCTGCATAGCCTCCTTTGCCAACCAAGCCATGTCTAACACATCACTAGTGTTGTGCTTTTGTTGCTGCAATTGACCAAATTTAAGTGCAAACATAGAAACAAGCATAAACGAAAACCAATCTAAAATTCTTACCTCTAAAATTACAGTAAAATTAGAAAGAGAAAAATGAATATTAACGACAAAAAAAAAAAACTAAAGAAAAACAAAAACTTATGATAGATTTATCGGCTGGCTTTCATCGTTAGATACAGAATATGTGTCATCATCTTCATAATATGCAAGATCTTCATCTACAAAACTTTGAGCTCGAAAATCTGCATCATCCCAATCCTTTACACACATAAGGGCCTCCAAAATCTCAGGAGTTAGCCTCGTTCTCTTTTCATCCAGCACACGACCACCTGCACTAAAAGTAGATTCCGATGCTACTGTAGACACCGGAGTTGTTAGCATATCACGTGCCAAGTTGGAAAGCACAGGAAAACTATTTTGATGTGCTTTCCACCAAGCCAAAATATCACACTTTTTCCTTTCTTCCTCAGTCACGTATTCAAAAAAATCTGTATCCAAGTACCTGAAAATTTCATTGCGAGTGCTCCCAGAATTTTGTTTTCCTTTACTAGCAAGCATGCCCAAAACAGCTTCACTACTAGAAGAAGTAGAAGTAGATGAAGGAAAAGGTGGGCGTGCTTGTGTAACTTGTGCACCAACAGTAGCATATTTCTTCTCATACAACAAATAAGTATCATTCAAAGTTTTTTGAATCATGGATATTGTAATTGGTAGAGTAATAGATAAATTTTTTTCAATTTCACCAAGTATTACCTCCAAACCACTTACTTTAATCCTAGGATCCATTATCACACCAAAACAAAAAGTATAAGGAACATGTTCCCAATACTTTTTGTACTTTGCCTTCATGGTTTGACAAATGGTTGTAAAGTCACCATCTTCTTCAGATTTATATTTAGCAAAAGTAGCACTAATCATATACAAATCATTAAGTGCAATAGGAGATGTTGGATAATAAACACCAGAGCAATTACATGTAGCATCATAGAAAACCTTCAAAAAGTCCATTAACTTAAAGCAAATATTCCACTCTTCCTCCCTCAACAAATTGGAATCCATTTTATTATTATAAAAAGAACTGATTGCACTACTATAACCTTTGCATTTTCTAATCATATGATATGTTGAGTTCCAACGAATAGGCATGTCTTTTTTCAATTTCCTAGGTTTCAAACCTTCAGCTGTACAAAACTTAGCAAACTCTTGAGTCCTAGAAGAAGAAGAATGAATATAACCAATAGCATCCTTTACTAAGCTAAGGTTGTTTCCAATAAGTTTCAACCCATCTTGCACCATTAGGTTAATTATATGACACACACACCTCATATGAAAAAATTTTCCACCATAGGGAGGATGCAAAACACGCTGAAATAAAGCAATAGCACAAGAATTATTAGTAGCATTGTCAAAACTAACTGAAAAATTTTTTTGAGCAATATTGTACTCCTTAAACACATCCATCATAGAATTAAAAATAGCACTACCAGTATGTGGATATTCAAGAAGACGAAACGCAATAATTCTTTTGTGCAACAACCAACGATCATCAATATAATGAGCAGTAACACAAATAAAAGGCAAATTATTACGACCATCCCATAAGTCAGCAGTAATAGCAATAGAACCCTTCAAATTAGCAAAATCATTTATCAACTTCTTTTTCTCCTCATTGTAAAGTTTCAAAACATCACTCCTATTAGTGTTGCGAGAAATTCTCTTATACTCAGGTTGTAATGCCACTTTCACAAATCTTTCGAATCTACGATCCTCAACAAAAGCAAAAGGCAATTCAGCACCTGCAACAAATCTAGCCAATTCATCTCTCATTTTAGGTTGACTGTACTTAAATGCTAATACACTACTTCCATCTACAGATAGTTGGGACTGCTTAGGATCTTTAGGATCATGTTTAGATAGACAATTTGTAGCATGTCTTTTAAGATGTCCAGTACCATTTGAAGTTTTACAAGTTAAAGATTTTTTGCAAAAATTACACACTGCAACTGGTACAATGTTCCCATCCTCATTTTTTCGAGTTTCACGTGTAAAATGAATCCACACTCCAGAAGTTCGTTTTCTTTTTTTACCCTCAGGTTGAGTGTCAGTGTCAATATAAGTGGGTTCAGGTGAGTTTGAACCATCTTTATTATCTGGTTCATGTGGCATATCTTCAGGTGCAGGGGTTTCAAAATTATTATCATGATATTCCCCAAAATCCATAAGGTCCCTAGGGTCCATCTAAATAAAACTTGAGAAGAAACAGGAAAATACCTTCCCTTGTGATTCCAGATTTTCAATAATTTTGTGCCGATGAGATTGAGATCGAGTCGATCGACCCTGAAAAAATAACAAAAAGAAAACAAATTAGACAGCTAATTATAAATAAAAAGTTCTTATACAATATTAAAACAAATCAGAATCATATTCAAAATAAAAGCAAGCTAACACTATGGTCGAATATAAATGGAGAGAAGAAAAAACAGGGAGGTTGAGAGGCTGTAGCGTACTGAAATGAGAGTTGAAGAGGCAGAGCCGCAGAGCCGCAGAGCCAAAGCAACAAGACTAATCTGTAACATTACCCATCAAAATGGGTATGGAAGCCTCTGGGGGAACCACAAAATGTTAGAACTCTAAACCTGCCAAAGAGATAAAAACAAAACCAAAAGACAAGATAAATTAGAACAGCTCACAGTAAAAACATTAAAAACAAATTTAAATCTTTAGGCAAGGGGAGGAGAATGGAAATAGATTTAAACTGGTTTCATAACTCCTAAATAACATACAAACATTAACTTACTACTAAGAAAGGCTGCTTCCTTTCAAGCGCTTCCTCCAGCACTGCCTGCGATCGCTGCCTTCTAAATTAGAAGGAAAAAAAAAAAAAAAAAAGATCAGCACTGTAAGAAGCTAATGACAAGAAAATATACTGTAATTCAGAGGGTTCTCAGAAGCAGTCTGAGGTCTTACTGGCTCAATATTTGCCTTCTCATTCACTTGAGAAAGAGAACCTGATGGGGCGTTCGAAAGCCTAGGAAGAGAACATTAAGCATTAAAAGAAAAGAAACGAAAGAGAATAGAACCTCAAGAAAAGATACGCATCATGCCTTGAATAATTTACTAGAGACATTTACATGATCTTTTTTTATGGCCTTTAAATTTAAATGATCTATTATCAAATTATCAAAATACCCAAAAACACCAATAAACCAAGTTGCCCATTCAATCTAAGATGAGAAATAATAGTACTGACTATGGAGCCCTTGCAGTGACGACGACCAAGAGCGGCCGGACAGCAGCTGAGTGGCTGACGGCGAAGGGAGATCAACAGCTGGATGTGGAGAGGAGAGGGAGAGCAAAGTTGGAGGGAGAAATTAGGGATTTAGAACAAGATATTTGATAAATTTTTTAGAGAGATGATCGATAGATTGAGAAATTGAGAGCAGAGACTAGAGATTGAGAGTAGAAATTGATGATTTTTAACAATTGAAAATAGGGATTTATAAGAGGATGGATATTTGAAGAACCAAAATACGAAATCATTGAAATTAACTTGGGAGTTGGGAGGATAATTAAGAAAAAAATTTACTATTTTTTGGAAGAAGAAGCCAACGGCTCCTTCTTCCTCCCTTCCAATGAAACATCAAGAAGGGGAGTTATGGCAGATGGTTTAGGTTTCTAGAAGATGAGTAGAAGAAGAATATGACGTTTAGGTTTTCTAAATCATAAAAGGTTGTGTCGTTATTGTTCTTAATTTAGCTTTTAAAAAACATGGTTGATATTTCTAATGTATTATATACGATTTATTTCCCCTTTTTAACACAACAAACATAATAGCCCAATTGGTATTGAGGTAGTTAATTGATATGAAGAGGTCATAGGTTCGAACCACCTTCACATATCCATGTTAAAATTATTTTTTAATAAACGGGCCGATAGATGGTGGGCCGGGCCGGCACGATACCGTAACGGGCTCGGGCTGGCACGATCCCATAACGGGCTCGGGCCGGCACGACCCAATGGGCCAGATTACCCCGGCCCAGCACGGCCCAATGATTTGGGCCGTGCTAGGCCCAGCCCGCCTTGAATCGTGCTCGTGCCGGGCCGAGGTACTTATAAACGGGCCGGGCCCGTGTCGTGCTCGGGCTGACCCGGCCCGTTTGACACCTCTAGAGTCAGCACACCACGCTGTTCTGCTAGTTTTAGCCATTGGCCCGAAGTTTTTTAAAAATGATAATTTACGATTCAAAAAAAATATTATTTTATATTAAGAAGTTAGAATTCTTTTGGAAAATTTTAGAACGAGAAACTTCGGGCAAAATGACATGACATGTACATCAATACGCAGTTGAATATGCGGCATTTACAGCTCGTTTGGTATGTTGGACTATACTGACTAATTTCTGTCAGATAGTATTAATCTATTCTGGAGAGTACTGACTATTTATCCAGAATATTATCAGGCATTTGGTACTGTTTTGGATAAACAATCTGACTAAGTTATATTGTGTTTGGTGCTTTTTAGGATAGCAGCGAATCAGACTATTTTTTTTTTATTTTTTGATAACTTAGTGGAAATTGAAATTCATATAACACAAATTATTTTTGATAAGATTCATATGATAAGAATTTTTTTTTTCTTTTGTTTTTGCCAAGAAGATAATTAGTGCGTTTTTGTTTTATCAAGTCTTTATAATTAAGCGTGTATTATATAATCTTGAATGTGTGAGTTGTATTAGTTAGTCAGGTAAGAAGAGCATTAAAAGCTCAGTCCGGTTTACATAGTCAGGTAATTAAATAATACAAGTTGACATCAAACAACTGACATGAACTATTTACTTCTATCCGGAGTCTAATATGGTGTATCAAAGTGTTCTAATTAAGGACTCTACTTTCACTTACGGTTCGATCAAGGATATTTTGTCACTTCCGTTAGCATTTCTGTTAAACATTGATCATGTGCCAAGCACATGACCAATTTTAAGGGTAAAATGGACATTTCGCACAATTAAAATAGTTATAAAATAAAAAATAAATAAAAAATAGGAAAAAAGAACTAAAAGTGAAAAAAATAAAATAAAAATACAAGACCCAACCAAATCGCCACCCCTGCACTATGCCAACCCAGCCCCGTTGTAACAACTCAACTCAAATTTCACTGAGAATTTAAAATTTTTATTGAACTTTGGTTTTTCAAAAGAAGTTGGGTTGCGATGCTTTGGAAAATTTTCTTCTAAATTACTATGAGAAATGTAAAAGTTAATTTCGATGACCCAAATTTTTTTCACCCGAATGAATTTGTTGGAAATTAAATTATCGTTCTTTTATTTTAAACATTTTCGGGGAACTTAACGTAATTAATTGTGTTACAAATAATTGTTTTATTTTAAAGTTGACCCAATTTTTACCAAATTGAAATAATTGGAATTTGACTTTGATTTTGGCATGGTTGAGTAGTGCTCGGCTCTACAAACGCATAGACGCGAGCGGTTTGTAGATCGGAATTACAGTTTGGGTTTTACGAACGTCCAAAGTGAGGGGCATTTTTGTAATTTGTATCCGTAACACCCCGAACCTCGGGCCCAATAAATAGACTGAAACCCTACTATTTAAACCTTTTTTCAAAAAATGAGTTATGTACTTAACATAATAAATAAATACATATAATAAATCAAAGTGTGAGCCCAAAAACATTTATGTAAAATCACTTTCTAAAATCGATTTAAATCAAATTAAAATGGGTCTCACTGCCTCGTATTCTCCTCACTGCCTCCTCAACTTTCTTAACCTGCAAAACACAAATAACCACACTGCACCATATTCATGGTACACCGGGTCATTCAAACAAACAACCCGGTAAGCTAACTAGAGCTCGTATGAATGAAATGACGTAATAATTATTCTAAAAAATGAATTACATGGCCTCAAAATACTTTTCCTCAATTATCACAATTTACAATCCACAATATATTCACAATAATATATATCCATAAATAAATAATCCTCATAAGTCCATTATTCCTCAATTTACATAAAATTCTACCAATAATAATAAATTATTCCGGCAATTCAAATGCCTAAACGTCAACTATCAACCTCAACATCAACCATTCACATCATAACCCATAATATCATTGCATAATCATCATCATTTTCCAATCTCAAAGATTCAAGCCTAGACGTTATCAAGTCATAGCCAAACCAAATCCTAGCAAACAGAAGCACACAAGCAAACCAACAAATCAATCTATCTAAATTCACTTACAGTTTAACCACGTAAAAAGACATAAATGCCCTTCTTGGCGCCTTTGCTAAGATAACAAATCCGGCAGTATGACGGCATAGAGAATAAGATTTCCTGAGCCCGTGTACCTGTTAAGACAAGCAACCAACACAATTACAAACTAAAAACACAAATGGGCCACTAAACAGCCGAAACGGGCGGCCGCCACCACACACGGTGGCTGCCCCGCCCCAAACAACACACAAAAATCACTGAATTCTCACCAAATGAAACTAGAAGGGTTCCTTGGACTTCAATTGGGCGGAATTGGGTCAAACAACCACTAAACCGCAGCCCAAAGTGGTGGTTCCGATGGTGGCAGCAGCGGCACAAACCTTGAAATATCCAAAATCAACTTCAATTAATCCTAATTGCACAATAGAACCTTCAAGTGCACAAAAACAACTCGAATTCAAGTCCAATTTCAAGAAATTCGAAATAGGCATAAACCCTAAAATCGAATTTCCAATTTCTCAAAATTGGATGTGCCAACCTTAGGTAAAAGATTACTCATACTTAGAGGATCGTTTTTGAGAGCTGGACTGACGGCCAAAAATCGTCAGAAAAGCCTGAAACTGGCTAGAGAAGGCACGACTTCTCTATCTTCGCACCGCCGTGTACGGTGGTCATCGACGTGAAAGAATGGCATGGGGAGGCTCAGAACGTCAAGGGGAGTCCATCTGTGATGGTCCAGAGTTGCGTCGTGGCCGGATAAGCGAGATTGCCAGCGAGAAGGTCTTCTCTATCTCGCGTCGATTCGTCGCGGTGGTGGTTCAGGTGGGTGATCGGCAGCCTGGGGAGGAAGAGGGAGGGACAGCGAGCTCGGGGAGCTTTCGTCCCCCTCCATCCGCTGCCGGACGCGCGTCCAGGCGTCGGTGGTAGGTGCGGCGAGGGTGAGAGTCTCGGGGGGAGAGAGAGAGAGAGAGAGAGAGAGAGAATGAGTTTTTAAAAAAATCTAATTTTGGGTTTTAAAACCCCTTTGGTACAAATTACAAGATTGCTCTTTATTTCAAATGCTCGTAACTTTCAAGCCGTAACTCCAATTTACGCATGCTTCGTGTCTACGAAGTCGTGGACTCGAAACCTTCCCAACAAGCCCTAAGACAAAATCAAAAGCCCACTAATTTTAAAAGTCAATTTTCCCAAATTAAAAATTAAATCTAAAATTTTTTATTTCTTAAATAAATTCTTAAAATAATCAAAATAAATTCTTAAAATATTTAGAATAAATCTTTAAAAAATACGGCCTCGCAGTATCAAAGAATTTTAAAACCCCATAAATCTAGAAAATTCTTCATTTCTCTCTCTTTCATCCCCACGTCTCTCCCAGTTCACTCTTTTCTTTCTCCTCTGTGTCACTTTCGCCGCCTCTCTCTTCGGCACGTGTGGCGCTGTCCGGCGGCCAACGCCGGAGGTCTTGGACCCCAGCTGCTCACCTCCTCCCTCTTTCTCCCAATGGTCTCTATTTGTCCTGCCGATCACTCACGGCGCGGAAACGACGCAGAACAAGCCGAGCCTCTTTGCCGACGACCTCCATTTTTCGGCCACGTTGCAATGCCAGACCACCAGGGATGACTTCCTCTCGTCACGGCAAGCCTTCCAGTGTCGTTCCCTTACGCCGATGACCACCTATAACGGCGGTGCGAAGCGAATGAAGTCGCGCCTTCTCCAGCGACTTCGGTGGCCGTTGGCAGCAACCTAGATATGGAAACGTATCCTCTCTTCATGCTCTTGCGATTGGTTGTGGTGATTTGAACCAATTGTTGCTGGGATTGAAAACCCCATTTGGAAACCCTAGCTCCGTCGTTGCATCTACTGTACTAGGCGCCGGATCGGGTTGTTCTTTGCCTTGTTCTTCTTCTCTTTTTTGTGCTCTACAACCTCTACTAATTTTTGGGTCTAATTAGATCGAGAAATTCCTTGTACGGGTTCTTTGCCGCCACTGCCACTGTGAGCTTCGCCACCGATGGCGGCAATTTGGATGTTGTTTTAATTCTGTCTTGTTCTACTGAAGTCACAGGAGCCACTTCCTAGGTCCGTTGACCTTTTTCAGCGTGTGTTATTATATGTGAGAACATTGGGAATCAATTGTGACATTTGGTTGTTTGGGCAGGTTGTGTGCACTCGAGGATTCTATTTTCAGTGTAGATCGGTTATCGAAATCATAAACCAAGTCGCGAAGGTTATGGAATGCAGGAAAGGTATAATTCGTATCCGTCTAAATTGAGATATTTCTGTTTTATGAGTGGATCGACTGGATTTAGATTAGACTTGGATAAATTGGTTGTTAATTATTGAAGGATCAAAATTGTTTGGAGAGCTTAATTATGAAAGTAATCGGCTACCAAAAGTGAATTGGAGTTAGTATTGTGCCTAGTTAATAAATCCAATTTGGAGTTGACTTCATTCGTTTCATTTTGATCAATTACTCTGATTTCTTAGTTGGATTGATGTTGGTTATATTATGTATATTAAAGGAACATCTTTCAAGGTCGATTCAATAAGTGAACCGTAAATTAAGTCATGTCACCGAAAAGATTTCATATAATTATCTTCCGAATCTTAAAGTGCGTGGTATGTTTGTGTTAGATCAATGAAGCTTCATTTCTCAGCTAATTCTAGTGGCGAACAAGTAAGTGATTGTGAGATGGAAACATGTTTCAGAAAGGATTGGATATAGATCGGTTAAAGCTGTGAGTGGACTTTTATTTAAGAAATGTTTATGCATTTTATAATTTAATTCTTTTCTGGCTATCTTGAGTTTGTTTGAGAAATAAAAAATTTTGAGTTGGATGTTTGATGTTTGACTAAGTTTATGAAAACCGTATTATTTCAATTATTTCATGTTATGAGTTTTATTTGAAGATTTGACGTATGGATTTGAATGTTGGGCTTTCAAATATGTTCACTAGTAATCTTTCTAAATCATAATTTTTATATGTTGATTTCTTGGGTTTGGGGTTTCTTGGATCATATTATAGTTTCTATTTCTTAAGTTTATAATTTATTTTATTTTTGGCCTATTGCGAGGAAGATGGGGTTTGATTTATATGGACTCATTACTTTTCAAGATAAGTTTCGTAAGATGTTTGAGAGTTGGAATTTTAAGGTTAAAGGAATGTGATTTGTGGAATTGTTATTGGTTTTCAAATCACCATATAAGTACCCCTTTTACAGTGATACAGATAGATCTTTGGGACCCACCGTGTGTCAGGATGCCTCGCCCTATAGGGGCAGCGTATGACTAGATGAGCCTGCTCGTGCAGAATGACTTCTTTGCATAGGATTGTGGCTAGGATATGAGCATGCCCGTGCGCGGGATTGTGGCCAGGGTATTGTCTGCAGTTTCCGGATACTTTTGTGGTGAGTGTTTGCAGTTTATGAAGTATTGTAAGATATGAATTTTATATCAACAAAGATTTTAAGCATGGCGGTTTCAATTGAACAATTTTTTTGATTTTTAGTATATCGAGAGTGTTTGAGATGAATTTTTTTTTTTTTCGAGTTAAATTAATTATTTACAAGATTTCATAGAATTAGTTTCTTTTTGTTACTGTATGACATCTTTTTAAGGTTCTTACACATTTATTATTCTACGAATTTTCTTATGTATTGGGCATTCTGAGGAATTGAAGTATTTTCAAGTTTATATGTTTTTCACATACTCTAAACATGATCGTGGGTTATCAAAGAGATTTTAAAATGGATTTGTGATATGGTTTTAAAACTGGGGAATTTCAAATAGTGATTTGAGGTCTTAGAGTAAAACTTGATTTAAGGGAATTTGAAAGGATAAATAATTTTTAAAGGCTTTACTTTTATATTTTTGTCCACTCACTCGGTTATCTCACGTTTTTCTCATTTGTTTTGTTTTAACGTTTTTTTCCCCTCAGGTATTAGAGGTCATTGAGGTCGGGCCGTACCACGTCGAGGCATCATTTTTTTTTTTACCCATAGTTAAATCACCTTGTAGGCACAATGTTTCCTTAAGTTATATATATATATATATATATCTGTTAGGTTGTAACCTTAATTTAATACGTTATTGACAGGACCACCCCCTGAATTCTACCCTGAAACCCGGAGAGGTCTTGTGGGAATCCAAAATCAAGGAAAATCCTACCGAAAATTCGGCAGAACCTCCCCTGAAAATGGACTAACTCAGAAATTTCAAAACCTGTTAAAAACACTTCTAAAACATCAACCACCTCTACCACAACCAAAAAGGGTCTCAGACCCAACCATTTCAAAGAGAAACCAACTTAATATTTAAAATGGTTATCAGAGCCTCTATTCTATTACCAAGAATTTCTACAAAAATCAAATGGCACCTACAGGGTCCGAGTAGGAAGATGGACGCAAATGCCTCGACGTTGTTGGCTCGACCTCCACCAAAGCTACTACTTGGGGAGACAATTTAAGACAAAACAAGATAACTTGTGAGATAACTCAGTGAGTGGACAAGTTTATGGAAATGAAAACAAAGAAAATCTTCTTGTTCAGAAAATCCTTCAAAAACACATTTATCTCTAAAACCTCACGTCACTCTTTAAAATCCCTCAGTTTTAAAACAATTTCAAATCCTCAAAACAATTTCAAATCCTCAAAAGACCCAAAGCATAAGAAAACTTGTAGAATAATAAAATCTGAAGTTGAAAATCGATTTTGGAAATAACAAGTTCTCAAACTGAAATCGATACTGTCAATTTATAAATAAATAATTTAAACTGAAAACTTTCTTCTCAAACCATTCTCAAAATACTGAAAATTAATAAAATTGCTCAACTGAAACCGTCATACTTAAAAACATTTGTTGTCATAAACTCATCATTTAAAATACTTAACAACTGAAAAAACACACCAATTAGTTACCCGGAGAATCTGTCATATGCATGCAGAGCCGCAAATATCTGTCATACACGTGCAGAGCCTTTGCACTGTCATGCACATGTAGAGCCCATAACTATCATACGTGCACGCAGAGGGAATAACTGAGACCATTGTCATACACTGCCGAGTAAACTCTAGGCGAGTGCAGAGCCGGTCTGAGACCACTGTCATACACCGCCGAGTAAACTCTAGGCGAGTGCAGAGCCGGTCTGATAAAAAGGGGGGTATTGACAATGGTGGTTTGAAAACCATTTCCGTTAACCAAACAAAATCTCTTTTTCCACTAATAGAAAATATCTTTATAGCATTCTCAAAAGCTTTAAATCCTTAAACCAAAATATATAAGCACAACTAGTAAAATAGTCTTTAATAAATTTCATTCAAAACACATAAAACCAATCAAAACTTTGACCATAGGCTAAAATATGAAATAATCCGTGCGTATCCTTCTAAACTTTCTTTAACAAAATCAAACTCATCAACATATAAAACATTTCAAAAAAATTAAAAGTTAGTCCACTCACAGAGATAGCCCTAGCTTCGATCCTCTGCCGGATCGTCTCGAGCCACAGCCGTGTTGCCTAGAGTGGAAAAACCCACCAAGAATCTTGAAGATTTGAGGTGAAATTTGACTGAAAATGGAGGCAAAGGTCGGCGGCCTTGTGTGGCTTTTCCGAGCAGAACCAACGTGCAGGGGGGGCTGGGCTAGCTGGAGGACGTCAGTGGGGGTCTGCGCTGGCGATGGGAGCTCGCCGATGGCCTGGGCTGGTTGCGTGGTGGCCGAAAATAACTAGGCTGGTCTGAGGCCAGTGTGTGCAGTGGATGTGTTGCGGGAAAGAGAGAAAAATAAAGAGAGAGATAGTGGGCTCGAGAGGGTGGTCAGCGCCTGGGGTGTTCGCCAGAGCCAGAGGCTGGCAGGGTGGCCGGCGATGGTGAGTGGAGGTGGCTGGGGTTGGTGAGCGCAGGGGAGGGGTGCGGGAATGGAGTGAGAGAGGGTGCCAGGGAGAGAGAGATAAAAGGAGAGAGAGAAGCTTGTGGAAAATTCTAGAGAGAGAAAAATCAAAATTTTTTTTCCTGATTTTGGGTATTTAAAAACCCACTTTTATAAATTTACAAAATTGCCCCTCACTTCAAACGCCCATATCTCACAAACCGTAACTCGAATCGACGCGTGCTACGTGTCTATGAACTCGTTGGCTCGAAACCTATCCAACGGACCCAAAGTTGAAACCAATAGAATCAAAAGTCAACTTTTGGGTCAAACCCCAATTTAAAACAAAAATTTAAAATTAAATTCAAACTCCTTTTTATTTTCCAAATAAATCTCAAAATCTTTAAAATATAATTTAGCATTCTTTAAAAACCTCTTAAAAACCATAGTTAAATAAATAAAAATTTAAATTTCTAGTGTAATTTGAGTCGGGTCGTTACAGTTATGATATTCATAAGTTGGGTGAATGTGTTTTATTTGGTTGGGCATCGTTTTTGGGTCGGAGACCCTTTTGGTTGTGGTAGAGGTGATTGTTAATTTGTAGAAGTGTTTTCTTCATGTTTTAAAAAGTTGGGTTAGTCCAATTTCAGGAAAGGTTATGTGGAATTTTTAGTAGAATTTTTCTTAGCTTTGGATCACACAAGATCACTCCGGGTTTCAGGGTGGAATTCGGGGATGGTTCTGTCACCCGCCCCTCCCCCCACCATCTAGCCCCGACCCTCCCTCTTCCCCCATCATCCCAGCTCATCACCCCCTCCACTCCGACAGTCCCCCGGTGGCATGATTCCAAATCGACAGCCCCTTTCCAGCCCTCACCCTCCCTCTCTTTCTCTCTTCCTCTTTCTCTTTTTTCACGGTCGTCTCCGGATCCATGGCTCTTCCAGATTGCGACACTAAAAGACCCACATCATCATGAATCACCATAAATGGGTTTAATTAATTAATAACTAAAATGAGTTTTAATTAATTAATTAGTACAACAGACACAAGAATCTCTCGCCTCAGCTACTGTGCATCTTCTGCCATGACTGCTTCATTCAGGTATACCATGATCTCTTTGTTTCTTTACTTGTTTGGTGCTTTTTCTCAAATGGGTTTTGGGTGAAATTGGGTGAAATTGGTTTTAATCTTGAATTTGATTATGTGGGTTTTGTGGATTATGTGAATCTTGAAACTCTGGGTTTTTCAGATTGATGCTTTCTTTTCTCAAATGGGTTTCGGTTGCTTTGAGTGAATTGCTTTTAATCTTGATGATGTGGGTATTGTTGAATCTATCTAGGGTTTTCAATTCGATGTTTTGTTTCTCAAATGGGTTTTTCTTCTTTTAGTTTTTTTAATTTTTTTCTCCTTTTAGTTAGTTTGTATTTTTTTCTTCTATTACATTATTTTTTTTATTTTTATAACTATTTTAATTGTGCGAAATGTCCATTTTACTCTTAAAATTGGTCATGTGCTTGGCACATGATCAATTTTTAACAGGAATGCTAATGGAAGTGATGGAATATCCTTGATTGAACCGTAAGTGAAAGTGAAGTCCTTAATTGGAACACTTTGAATGTCGCATCCTCAACTACGAATTTGTGTAAATGTCACGTCCTTTTGTTCAAATTTTCCCTTTTAGAATCATATTGGGAGATAAGGCTAGGAAAATCATACACAAATAATACTTACAACTTCAAAGAAAAATCTTGATAAAAAGAAATTTTGAAAGAAAAATCATATTAAAAATTTAAATATAATTATCAGTTAGTAACATCATATTTCCTTTTGAAAATTAGAGAATTTTTGAAAACTAAATCCTTTTTTATTTTCATTAAAGACTGTTTTGATACTCTGAATAGTTTCTCGATCTATTTGCTTAATTTGGAGTTATTATAATCTTTGGTGTTTACTAGATTTTCCTAAAATTTATTTATCAGACAAAAATTAGAAATCATCTCTTGGGTTTTAGAATTTCAAAATTACACAAGAAGGTCATTTGGTAGAGTGAGACCATAATAATATAGTATTCATCGACATGAATATATCCAACGGTACTAACATTCTGTCGATCAGAGTGTGGAGGAATATTTATGAATTTCAAAAGTTGGATAATAATGGAAATTATAAGCACTTTTTGAAATTTATTTTGTTAGGTTGGAATTTTTCAGAAAAAATTTTGGAAGTCAAAATATTTTTTTGAGGCCACAAATAACTAACGAGTCCATAGGAATTTATGGGACATTTTTCAGAGCTCGGATGAATTTTAATGAATTTTCGAAATGGAATAAATATTAGAAATTAAATGAAAATAAAAAATAGATTGACATGGCAGAATTCTGGTTATTCTTCAAGGATGATCTAACGGTTTGAAATGCGTCATGGAAAGGCTTAGCTAACCTATGCAGCGACACACCGAAGCTACGGTGCAAATGCATTAAGGACTACGGGATCCAGAATGACGTGAGTGACAATGAATCAAGAATATCATCTATACGCTGAATGACACTTAGTGCACAGACGTGTACTCATTGAATCCATAGTTAGATAATACTCGGTGAGACAAGTTTGTAATAATGTATTAGACATTTTTCGAAGCTCTAATGTATTTTTTGGTGAATTTTGTAAGTTAGGCTACATATTGCAAGTTAAAAGAAAATCAGAAAAAATAGAATACGTAGATTGCTGACATGGCGTGACCTAGTTGTTCTTCAAATATGACATTTTGAAATGCGTCAGGGAGAGGCTTAGCTACCATATATGATGGCACACCAAAGCTACGGTGCAGAATTGTTAAGGACCGCAAGATCTAAAACGATGCAAGTGATAGTAAATCTAGGTCGTCCATTGACAGGATTGTCCTTAGATTTCACCCTGCAACCCGGAGTGATCTTAGAGTTCGAATGAATTTTAATGAATTTCCGAAGTTGGAATGAATATTGGAAATTAAATGAAAATAAAAAAATAGAATTACACAGATCGTTGACGTGGTGCAATTCTTGTTATTCTTCAAGGACGATCTAACGGTTTGAAATGCATCATGGAAAGGCATAGCTAACCTATGCCGCGACACACCGAAGCTACAGTGCAGACACATTAAGGACCGCGAGATCCATAATGACGCAAGTGACAATGAATAAGGAATATAATCTATACGCTGAATGACATTCATCGTACAAACGTGTACTTAGTGAGGCCATAGATAGATAGTACTAAGTGAGACAAGTCCGTAAGAATTTATAAGACATTTTTCGAGGCTCTGATGAATTTTTGGTGAATTTTGGTAGTTGGGCTGAATATTGCAAATTAAAAGAAAATCAAAAAAAATAGAATACTTCAAAGATCTCTAATACCTAGGGGAAACGTTAAAACAAAACGTGAGAATAATCTCAGTGAATGGATACAAATAAACTTAAAATCATTTCCTTAAAACCTTTTTCTTTTTTAAAACAACTGATTTTCTTTGAAATCCCCAATTTTAAAACTCATTTTGCAATCTAATTTTAAATCTCTTGAAATTGCTAATATGTTCTAGATAAGAAAAACCCATGAGAACATGGAATATTTATTAATCTTAAAAAAAGCTATATATTATTTAGATAAATCAAGATATCTATATGACTAGTAAATCGAATAATTGAAAATATACGTTCTGAATTCCAATATTCTCATGCAGAAAGCATAAATCTGACAACAACCAAATATGAATAACATTTGTTTATTTGAAAGTTTTAATGTAATATTTTGTAATTGGCAATTTCCTAAGACAAAACACATAATGCGTAAGTTTCTAGATAAGTTAGATTTTGTGGGTCAAAGAGAAGTTTAAAGTGAAGCATGTTGATCAAGGTTCAAGATCAAAACAAATTTGAAAAGTATGATTTGATGTTCAATCTTTTAGGTTAAGGTGATGTGACTTAGAGACCTTGCATGCATTCTAAGTGGTTAGAATTATGTTCATATGCATTTAAATGGTTTTGGAGTTGAAAAAGTTGTTAAAAAAATTTTTGGTCCCAAATGATCGATCCTAACCCTGGGAGGATCAATCCTACATTCCTTGTGAGACCTCGTATTTTTCAAAGATTTATTTTAAATATTTTGAGAATTTATTTTAAGGATTTTGAGAATTTATTTGAGAAACAAAAAGGTTTTGAATTTATTTTTAAATTTTGTTTTAAATTGGACTTGACCCAAAGTTGACTTTTTATTCTATTGAGCTTTTGATTTTGACTTTGGGCCTATTGGAAAGGTTTCGAGTCCACGAGTTAGTAGACACGTAATATGCGTCGATCGGAGTTACGGTTTGAAAGATACGGACATGTGAAGTGAGTGCCAAGCTTGTAATTTTCACGAAAGTGGGTTTTAAAAACCCAAAAAGTCAGACTTCTCTCTCTCTCTCTCTCTCTCTCTCTCCGGTCATCTCCTTTCCGCCACTCCTTTCTCTCGGCACTTCACCGTTCGGCCACCCAACGACCAGCGACAGGCATCGGTGACCTCATCTCGCCGTCGCCGACCCCCAGCAGCCTTCCCCTTCGTCGGCCGACCACTGTAGACCGAGAATCAACGCAGAACAGGGCCGATCCTCCTTGCCGGCGATCTACATTTTCCGGCCACGACGCGACTCCGAGCCACTTGGGTTCTCTTCCCTAGGTCACGGCGAGCCTCCTCGTGGTTACCCCATGCTCCGATGACCTCAAACGGTGGCGGATTGAAGATTTTGGGCCGCGGCTGCTCCCGCGGATTTCTGTGATTCCGACGACTTTTGGCGTCGACCCAGGTTTGGGCACCCTCGGCTAGCGTGGATTCTGTCTTGTGCAGCGGCGACGCCGACTCAAACTCTGTGTATTTGGCCTATTCCCTGCCACTTGAACCTTTTGAGGTGAAATTTTAGTCCGAGTGTGCGTTGTTATGTTTTCTGTGAATTGGGCAGCCACCGTGCGTGGTGATTGCCGCCCGTTTCGGTCGTTCAGTGGCGTATTTGTGTTTCTGAATTGTTTTTATTTGGTTGTTTGGTCTTAACAGGTGTACGGGCTCGGGAAATCTCATTCCCGATGCCGTTATGCTGCCAGATTTGAGATCCGAGCAAAGGAACCAAGAAGGGCATTTCGGTCTTTTCGCGTGGTTAAACTGTGAGTGAAATTAGTTAGTTTAATTGTTGCTTGATTTCTTGTGTGCTTTGTTTGCTAGGATTTGGTAAAATCTAGGCTTGAATCTTGAGGATGGACATTGATGGTGATTATGCGTTGAGGTTATTAATTAGGATGTGAATGATTGAGGTTGAGGTTAATAGTTGACGATTAGGCAATTGATTGGCCACAATGATGATGATTATTATTATTGTTGGTGGGATTTGATGTGAATTTGAGGAATTATGTTTATGTTGATGCTTGGATGATTGACGATAAAATTATTATGTGATTGAGAAATTATGGATTTTTATTGTGGATTATTATTAAATATGGAAATTGAGGATATTATTGAGGATTATTGTTTAAAATATTTCACTCATACGAGCTCTAGTGAGCTTACCGGGTTGTTTGTTTGAATGACCCGGTGTACCATGGATATGGTACAGTGTGGTTAATGTTTTGCAGGTTAAGCAAGCTGAGGAGGCAGTGGGGAGAAGACGAGGCAGTGAGACCTATCTTGATTTATGTGATTATTTTTATACAGTGATTTTATATAATGATTTTGGGCTCACACTCTGATTTATTAAACGTATTTATTTATTATGTTAAGTGCATGACTCATTCTTTGAAAAAGAGTTTAAATGACAAGGTTTTCAGAATATTTATAGGCCCGAGGTTCAGGGTGTTACATTCCTACCCGTGAATTTTAATGGTTCTAAAATTTTTGTCCTAAAGGATCAATGCTCTTGCTGGGAGGATCGATCCTCCAGTAAGTGTAACCTTGCAGAGCTCCTGTAGGATCGATCCTATTGATGCGTTGGCGAAAATTGATCATTGATCGGAGCTATAAAACTCAAAATATTTCAAATACAAGATTTGGAGGAGAGCGAAAATAAGAGAGAGAAACTCTCAAAGGACGAGACATAATGAGGTGATGTACGAAAATGAGGAGGGTCGGCCCCTTTTATAGGCAGTTGAACTGAGTTAACTCGGTTAACTTAGGAACGAGAAAGAATAAGTTGATGTGCGGAAATGGGGAGGGTCGACCTTTTTTATATGTAGTTGGACCTCGGTCAACTTGGCCGAGTTGACCATTTTGACTCAGCCCAACCATCATAAGGTGGCATCCCCTCCTTATGGCACGTGTCCCTACCCATGTGTACAAGTTAGATCATAGCCATGTGATTTGGGCTTACATGCACGATTGAACAACCCAGATCATGCCACATGGCGCGATCTGGTGCTTTCTAATTTTATTTTTCCCATTTTTTATTTTTCTAATATTTTATCAACTCCAGAAATTCGCAAAAAATGTCTCAAGACTAAGAAAAATTCACCGTAAAATCCTATGGATTACTCTTGACAAGTACTATTTATCTAAGGAGTCAAAATTAGTTTCACTTCTAGAATTTCCAGAAAATTACAACTTCACTAAATAATTTCTGGAAAATAAAAAATTAGTGTAACTTTGAAAATTCATAAAAAAATTTCTCAACTCCAAAAAATACAAAGTTGGTAACGTTGGGTTTGTAATGAAGAATACTACCTTCTCGGGCTCTTACCTCAGTCAAAAGAGTACCTTAGGTTTACTCAGAAATTGAACAAGGAGGAAAATTTAATTTCCAACAAATTAATTCTAGAAAATGTTGTCAAAAAAATCAAAGAAAATTTTCAAATAAATTTGAAAAAAGGAATGCTGATTGCATTATTATGTACGAGAACACAAATTACCTCTGACTGCATCTGCAGTTACAACATCACAGTTACATTATATATCCACAATAAAAAAAAACTAACTTTACTTAATCAACCCAAAATATACTCAAGCAGGCTAGAAAAACATGAATCAACCCCAAAAATATTAAGATTAAAGTAAATAAATAAAGAAAAAGAACCAAGTGGCAACTGTAGATGCAAATACAATTACACACTTACACTACATTTCAAGACTATCATTTTGATTGACAAATTAAGTAGAGTGTCCTTTTGAGTAATTTAAGGAGTTTTTAAGTCCTTAAGAGTAATAAATCTAGAATAAAAGGGTATTGCACGATGACTTTCTGATAGTGCCAATAGTGCTGCCCCTTTTATAATTTATGTGCAGGCTTCTTTTTTTTTTTTTTTAATTTTTTTTAATCTTTATGTGGAGTTCACAAATTACAATTTATTTTTTGGTACTAAGATATCACAATTTCATGATGAGAGATTATCATGAAATAAAGAATAATAACCTCTCCAATTAATTAGCATTCAAAGCAAAGGAAAAGTCTCTAATATACCATAAATAAGTACCCTTTTTATTCGGTGTTAGGGGCAAATTATCTTATAGAAATACATGAGAGGATTTTTATTATTGATATCATTGGGTAATATAAATCAAATCATGTTGGGGCAAAAATTGAAGTTGAAGCACAAGTACATTTATTTTTTTAGGCCATTGAAGGACAAGTACATTAAAGACATATGAAAAGCTGATTTGAATTAGTATGAATTGTTTTTCTTCAAATGGCTACAACCTTTTGGTGGAAGGCATGTCTTGGTTGTCCTTTTTGGTTGTATGTGTGAAAGGGAAATGATAAGTTTTGTTTTGTTTTTTTTTGTTTTCTCTTCCTTTTTATTTTAAATTATCAACAACTGTTATCTACCATTATTCAAGATCTTCTCTAAATAAATGAGAGACGAAATGTCATCCATTACACCAAATGATCATTGGATCAATCTCCTATTTTTTTCACAGATAAACTGATTAAATAATATCAAAATTTTATGATAATTGCATATGGACAATACTCGGGACAATACTTGGGTCACCCCCTGAGGGTACCCCAAGGTCATGCCACCTTTTTAAATTTTGATTTCGGCAATGGTGGTACATGATCGGAACTGTTCACTTTTTAGATAACCTATTAAATATCATCTCTGCAAAAAATTGAATCATTTGAAAATCGTTTGGTTATATAATTGTTGTTAATTAAGTAGAAAAAGTCGATGATTTCAGATTAGAGAGTAATATATTTACCAAACCGTTGATTTTTTCTATTTAATCGACAATAGTTATATAATCAAACGATTTTCGATTGAGTTAATTTTTTACAGAGATGATCTATAATAAGTAATCTAAAAAATGAACGGTTCTGATCATGTGTCACATTACCAAATTTACAATGTTAGATGGTAGGGTGACATTGGGGTACCCCCAAGGGGTGACCCAAGTACTTTCCATTGCATAGGATATTTACGGCTTTAATTACTTTATACGCGTAAGAGTGTAAATTTGTAAAACCATAAACATGTAAAATTCTATTTGGTATATTTTTCAAATAACAATAACACTGGAAGTCAGACGCGTTAAAATCAAATTTTTTTCTTTTCTTTTTACTATAGATGGCCAAACAATAAAGTGCCTACCCGAAAAAAGCAGGACATATCTTAAAAGAATCCCTAATTCCCCGAACTGATTTCTTATCGAGAAAGGTCAGTCCATGTCATAACATAATAATAAATTAATAATAATATTCTAATTTCTACCAAATTAGACCCAAAATTTAATATTCAACCAACGAGTTATAAAATAAGCCAGACCCAGCCAGTCAGCCCCCAGAAAAGGTTCAAAATCCCTTTGGACCGATCCAATATCTGTGGGGCCCCACTTTGAAGCTGTCTTTTTTTTTTTTGGCCACCACTTTGAAGCTTCCTTAATTGCCTAATTTGCCTCTTAATATTCCCAAAACCAAAATTTCAACCATTTCCCATATTCTTTATGTAAAAGTCAGTGGCTGCATTATACGCATTTACACCATCACGTACTGAATCATCCCGTCATTATTATTACAACTCAGCGAAGGGGTTTTAACCATTTCGGGATTCCCAGGGCTTTAATACAACGCAACTACCACACTCGTCTCAACCATTTTCTCTCACTTTTTCTGTCCGACCAACCACAGAGAGAGAGCAGAAATCCAAAGCTCTAATTCAAATTTCAAAACTGAAACGCATGAAACCCATTTGATAACAAACCCAGAACATCGCAACCCAACTCTGTTTTCACCTTTTCGAGTGGAAAAATGAAGCCCCCAAAACAGCACAAACTGGTGTTCACCACTGTGTTGCTGGTCTATTGCATTGGCCTTGGCTTGAGAACGAGCTCGGCAGATCTGGCTTCTGATAGAGAGGCCCTCTTGGCTCTCAGAACCGCCGTCAAAGGCCGCACAATGGTCTGGAACCTCACGGAGACCAACCCGTGCTCGTGGCTCGGCGTCACATGTGAGTCCAACCGAGTCACTGGGTTGCGCCTACCGGGTCGGGGACTCGTTGGCCAACTCCCTCCTGGTCTTGGCAACTTGACCCAACTCCTCGTTCTCTCTCTACGCGTGAACGCACTCTCGGGTCCAATCCCAAACGACTTTGTCAAACTCGTCAACCTCCAGAACCTCTACTTGCAAGGTAACTCATTCTCCGGTCCAATTCCTGATTTTCTGTTCAATATGCAGAGCCTCGTGAGATTGAATCTTGGTAAGAATAAATTCTCCGGTGAAATTTCGCCGGGGTTTAATAATTTGACCAAGTTGTTGTCTCTGCGTTTGGAGGAGAACCAGTTTACTGGGTCAATTCCAGAGTTGAATTTCCCGCGTCTTGGACAATTCAATGTTTCGTTTAACATGTTAAACGGTTCAGTCCCTCGGACGCTTTCGGGCTGGCCCGCACAGGCCTACGAAGGGAACTCTCTCTGCGGGAAGCCACTGAAGTCCTGCAATGGGACTGAGAGTGGGAATAAGAAATTGTCAGGTGGGGCAATTGCAGGGATTGTGATTGGTTGTGTGATTGGGTTGTTCATCATTCTTGCCATTTTGGTATTTTTGTGTCGAAGAAAGAAAACTGGGGAAGATGGTACAAAGTATGTTGTGGGGACGCTCCCGGAGGCTGAAGTCCCCCGTGGAAAGACTGCGCTGGATAGTGAGAGTATGAGTATTGATTTATCGGCTGCCTCAAAAGGGAATGTGAAGAGTGGTGGTGGGAGTAAGAATTTGGTGTTTTTCGGGAATGCGGTGAAGGTGTTTGATTTGGAAGACTTGCTGAGGGCATCTGCTGAGGTACTTGGGAAGGGGACTTTTGGGACGACTTACAAGGCGGCTCTGGAAATGGGGGTGGCCATGGCAGTGAAGAGGTTGAAGGAAGTAATTGTATCGGAGAAGGAATTTAAGGAAAAGATTGAAGAGATTGGGAGAATGGATCATGTGAATTTGGTCCCACTCAGGGCTTACTATTATAGCAGGGATGAGAAGCTTCTTGTTTATGATTACATGCCTATGGGAAGCTTATCTGCTCTTTTGCATGGTGAGCATTTCTTTATTGGGTTCCATTTGTTGCATTATGATTTATTGTTATTATTTTTTTGGTGTTGGTTTTTGATTTTTTTGATTTTTTTGATTTTTTTTTTTTTCAAATGGTTACTACTATTTCTGCAAATTTATCATTATAAGCCAACTTGGTTCATGATTGTATATCTTCATTGAATTGCTATTCTTCATATTTCCATATGTCAACTGCATAGTCTTTTTGTTGCCCAATTTTTCGACATGCATGTCTGCAGTTAACCTTTAATAGATTTCTATTACACTGTATGGTTTATTTGGATGGAATGATTTATAAGACATGATTTAGATTTAATAATAAGCTTAAATTAGTTTTAAAAAGGAATGTCAAGAAATCATTTGAAATCCATATGTTTTTTTTGTTTTTCCTAATTTAAATATAGATGTATGTGGTGGCCAAAAAAAAAAAAAAGATGTATGTGGAATCCAATCAAGAAATTTAACTATATATTATCACCCAAATCCCTAGATTTTAAATCACCCCTCTCAAATGGGTTTGTAAGGACTAGGAAACTGTTGTCATGACCCTGTTTGGGTGAAATGAATCAATAAATATTAAAAGGAAAGTAATAGACAACAGGATGATCCTGAATCTTGTTTGATAACAACTAGAGCTGCAAGCCATCTTAGCCGTCTTTGTAATAATTGAGAAGCATAATACTGAGTATCTAAGCAAAATATTAAGCTACATATGCATAAGAGAGTATGTTTTTACCTGGTATGGGCACAGAGAGTGGCACATAGTCCCAAATCCCAGTTCTTGCATAGAACAGATGCAAAACCTGCTGTATGCTTCTGACTTTTGCTGTACTAGAAGAATATTGTATCATTTATTTTTCATTCAGTAAGTTCTGATAAAGTATTTTTTCTTACCCCCAAAACCACATTGAATGTAACAATAATTAAAAAAGCTTTTGCTTTTTTTTTTTTTGGTCTTTTTTTTTTTTTTTTTGGTCTTTTTTTTCTGAAAGCAAGAAACATTTTTAAAATGGTTTAGAAGGACTTTGCTTTCTTTTTATATATGACTCAATGTGTGCATATGCAGTGCTTGGGTTTTATTTGCTTTTTGTCTTGTGTGTGTGTCTGTGGGGTGGGGGGATTATAGTTCTGGTAAGAAACAACTGATTTACTGGTACGGTTCAGTTGTTGACACCTTTATTATTATTTCTTTTATGACTTATTTGCGGTCCTAACTCCAATATTTCCTATAATATTGATTTTGTGGAAATTGTAAAGCCCCCATTCCTTTGCAGAAACTTGCATTGAAGGTATTAATACTTAAGAATGGATTGATGTGCTCTGCATGAAGGCATGCCTTTTGTGTCTCATGAAAAAAGTCTTATTTATAATCTGCATTTATTATTTGATTGCAATGGCGGTTAAGGAGCACCGGTATATATGTTCCGTAATTAACAAATTTTGTAAAATGTTTAATAATGCTAGCACCAAAAAGGGACATTGAAAGCAAAAGCCGAAGAAAATTTTAGTGTTCTTTGTCGATGTTAAACCCGAAGTCCCCATGAAAGAGGGACTAAAGCAATGATGCTGAGGACTTTTTTCTTGTCAACTATCTTTCTATTATCATTTCATTCTATACTTTTTCACTACAGGAAACAGAGGATCCAGCAGGACTCCATTGAATTGGGAAACAAGGTCTGGCATTGCCCTCGGAGCTGCTCGTGCAATTACATATGTACATTCTCATGGTCCCATGACCTCCCATGGAAACATCAAATCTTCAAACATTCTTCTCACTAGATCCTATGAAGCCTGTGTCTCTGACTTTTGCCTTGCTCATTTTGCAAGCCCAACCTTGACTCCCAACCGCATTTCTGGTTATCGTGCCCCAGAACTCACAGATACCAGCAAAGTAACCCAAAAAGCAGATGTTTACAGCTTTGGTGTATTGCTTTTGGAGCTACTTACAGGGAAGCCTCCGACCCATACTATCATGAATGAGGAAGGAGTCGACCTTCCAAGATGGGTGCATTCTGTGGTTCGAGAGGAGTGGACTGCTGAGGTGTTTGACCTCGAGCTTCTCAGGTACCAGAATGTTGAGGAAGAAATGGTTCATCTTTTACAGATTGCACTTGAATGCACTGTTCAGCACCCTGATAAGCGTCCTTCAATGCTTGAGGTGACCAGCCAAATTGAGGAGCTTTATAGTTCCAGCTTAAAGCACGGGCAGGATGCAAGTCATGATTTATCCAATGATGTGGATGATGGACTTTCTCAGCAGTATTTCTCAACTGACTCACATGTACCTTCAGTAAAGAATTGAAGAAAGGTCAACATTCTTCCTGTGTTGCCCTATTGGTTAGGCATAATTTATAGTGCTTTTCACTATTTGTTTATTCTTGGGTTTATTGTGAAAGAAAATTACAGGCAGGATCATTTGTCTTTCTCTCATTTGGTTTTCACCTTCATACCTATTTTCTCAGTAGCGATCTTCCTTTACCCCCTGTATATTACTCTATGCTGTATGTGGAGGGGAATATAAAATTTCAGTATTTATTATTTATAATGCGGTTGTCTGAATTTGCCTTAAGTGATGTGCTCTCGGCCCTCATAGTTTTGAATTGGATGCAACTTTGATATGTGATTTGAAATGCTTGAGTTGCTTTTTAAACAGTTGAGAATTTTCCTTCATAATTTTTTTTTTTTTCATTTCAGCTAAATCAAAGTTTGATCTCTGTGGTTGGTTGGAGAATAATCTTGATCGATCAGGTGGTATTATTAAGTGCTTTGGTCAATTGAGGGTCCTCTTTCTTTTGTGGGCTTGCATGTTTGGCTTAGCTTGGATTGACTTGGCATCACTTTCATTCATTGAGCTTGCCTGGCTTTTTTTTAGACTTTCATGAATAATGGAGGAATAATTTAGTTGTCCAAGTTACTTGTTTCGTAAGAAAGTGACTGATAGTCCCTTGTGTCCCATTTGTGATAACTATCATGAGTCAATTGAGCATCTTTTTCTTAAGTGTTCTTGGGTTCAATGTGTGTGGTTTGGGGGCTATTGTTCCTTTAGACCTGATCTACAACAGATTACTCGTTTTGAACAATGGTTTCCATGATCAAACAAAAGTTGACACATCCAATCCTCAATTATCTATTCATTTGAAATTGGCTTATATTGCTTTTACTTGCCGGGCAATTTGGAAGTCCAGATGTGCTTTTGTGTTTAATCGTGTGGATGTGAACCCGCTGCTTACCATTCGCTCCTCAAATGCTCCCCCTCCATTTGGTTTCGGCCAATGCTATTCAGACCACCCTAAATTGCTAAGTTGACCACCCTATTTCAAATTTCCAACTTTACCCTTAAAACAAAAAAATTTCAATTTTGTTCGTTGGGTCATTCGACAGTTATCTACCGAAATATTTATGGTTATTCGACAGTTATCTGCTGAACATTGGTGGATTATTCGGTGGATAACTACCGAATGGAAATGAAAAAGGCATTCGACAGTTATCTGCCGAAATATTTGCATTTATTCGACACTTATCTGCCGAACATTGGTGAATATTTCGGTAGATGACCACCGAATGGATCTGGGTGATTTTATCATGTTTTTGCAATAAAGGGTAAAATAGGAAAAAAGTTGAAAAAAATTTATTAGGGTGGTCAACTCAGCACAAAAGGGTGGTTTGCATAGCCTCCCTCTTTGGTTTCGTCAAAATTAACACTGATGGGGCTTGGGCTTCTTCAAAACTCTACTGGATCCTTTTTATGTGCCTCTGCTTCCAACTGTTCCTCTCCTTCGCCGCTTGTGACTGAAGCTCGTGCTATTGTTGATGGGCTCTCTTTGGCTTTGGAAATGGGTTATCCTAACATTTTGGTGGAATCTGATTCTTTAGAAGTGATCAACGCAATTGAAAACAAAATCAAGAGAAACTCTTGGGAATTATACCCGATCTTGTATGAAATTCGGCACCTCCGAGCCTCCTTTGCCTTTTGCAATTGGCATTGGGTCTCTAGACATGCGAACATGGCTGCCAACTGGGTAGCCTCGCAAGCTTGTAGAGAGGAGCAGCTTTGTCTGGGTCAATAGACCTCCTTCTTCCTTGGTGGGCATTTTGTCGAAAGATGGTCTCCCTTGTCCCCCTTGACAAGGTGTTTGTTGCTGGGGTTGACATGCATTCTCTCCTTCCTCGATGTCTCTCTGGTCATTGAGCTTGCTTGGTGTTGATGGTGTTTACTTCTTTTATGGTTTTTTTGGGTTTCTGTATGGTTTGGCTTGGGTAGTGTCTGCTCCCTAGCTTTTGTCTTTAGCTTCCTTCGGGCTTTCCCTTTCTGGGTTGGCTGTTGTTTTGTTCTCTGCTTTCCTTGTTCTTTGTTTTTCTTGTTTGGGCTTTGCCTTGATTGTTTGCCTTTTTATGAATTTTCTTTCAGATAAAAAAAAAAAAAAATTGGTTGTCCAAGTTTATAGACCATTATGAATTCAACATCAACATCATAGGAATCTTTTTGTCCTAGTTACATAGAATATAATATTATGATTAGTTCAAATTCGATTCTCCTTTTATAAAAAAAAATAATATAAAAGAATTTTTCCATCACCTTATAGGTTTCATATTACTAACCTTTTGTTAGTAGAAGTTAACCAAAAAAAAAAAAAACCTTTTGTTCGTAGAAGACCATGATATTTGCTAAAACTTCGAGCTAGGTAAATAACTATATGTGTTTTCCTGCATCTAAATCTATATTTGTATTTATTTAAATAAACGTGTTAGCACAATACATTCTATGAGTATATTGTATGTGCATACACGTTTAGATTATTAAAATAATTCTTCTTATTTTTATATGGATAATTTAAGAAAATAGCCCTATTTAATCAATGTTAAGCTTTTTTGACCGCCTAGGTCAAAAACTTACTTTACTAGCCCTTTTTTACCTATAATACTCATAATGAGAAAATTTGAAGAAAAGGACTCCAACTTGTGTGTCGGAGCCAGATCATGACTCTTCCTTCAAAAGTGCATCCATCATGATTAAAAATTTACTTAAGGGTCAAATAAGGGTTTTCCATCAATTTAATGCCTAGCACGTGATATCTTTAATTGGAAAATTCGACATTTCACCCCAGTATTTAATTAACCCTAGGCCAACTCGCAACTCCCTCGATTTCTCGCCACCCTTGCCACCAGTTTCCCACCATTTTTTCTCTGTTTTCCCACACTGTCAACTCCAACCTCTGCGAACAGGCTCTATTTAAGTGTCCTAATTAAGTCAAACTAGCTACTCAAATGTGATAAAAGTGTATAAAGAAGATACCTGATATTGCAAAAAATGGAACCAACTAATGTGATATATTGCTACTGTGGGATTCCAGCACTGCGATCGACGTCATGGACGGACACTAATCCTGGAAGGAGGTTCGAGGGATGTTGCAGGGGGGTATGATGACTCAGAGTTGGCCCAACTTTTGGGTTTGTTCATTTATAGATTATGACTTGGGTGTTTGTGTTTTGGTTTTGCAGAGAGTCTGGGGCTGCAACTTTTTCAGGTGGGTAGATCCTCCTATGTGTGAGAGGTCCAGGCAGGTGATCCCTGGGTTGATCAGGAGGCAAAACACCATGGAGTCGCAAATTGGTGTGCTTCGATCAAGGTTGAGGAGAGTGTGGATTATTTTGGTGGTTTCATGGGTGTTATTTCTCCTTGTGGTGTTGACTCAAAAGGGTGAAGAAAATGTGGAGCTGTTGGGACCGAAGAGGTTGGGTTTGGGACATTAGGGCATTGGGGCTTGGGTATTTTGAAGGAATATAAATAGTTTCAGGTTTAGGCATATTGGTAATCCTTGCTTATATTAATATTGACTTTTGGTTTTATGGAAGTTGATTTTGGTTTTCTATTTTATCACCTATTTGTAATCCTTGCTTATATTACTATGAAACCCCTTTTTGTGTCTAATTGACATGAATTTTATTGCATTTGGCACTTTTCATTTTTTGTAGAAATATAATAAGAATAGTCATTGATAAGCAATTGGTAATGTGCAAAGCTTGACCAAAAACATATTTTTTTGGCAACAACATAGTCATTGGTATGGCACAAATGAATCCCTGCAAACCCAAAACAAGTGCACAAAATAATTCCAAGAGGCAATACACTCACATAAACCAAAATAGCTTCAAGTGCCTATTCAATGCACACTGTCAACCCCACAAAATATGTTCAATACACAACATGTCCCAACCTGTGCGGAATGCCCTAAAATACTAATAGCTCCTAACTAAAATACAATTAGCTCCAAATTTTCAACACAAAATATGTTCAAAATACAATCAAATTCCAACCAAATGACACTTCCAACCAAAATAAACTTCTAACTAGATTGCAAACATAAAGCAGGAGCCAAAAAGCAACAACATATTCAATTGAGTTATCCACATCAGAACCTACAAGGGGTTTTTTTTGGTTGGTGACTTAGTCTTCATCTTTCTAATACCATTGGCTTGTGCAGAGGATGATGGCACATTGCTTGTGACTTGGGAAGTGGGTGGATTTTGCTTCCTCTTAGCAGGTGACTTCACTCTTTTATTTGGAATTTCCCTTGTTGAGTTACATGTTTGGTTAGGCTGGGACATTGTGGGTGTCAAAGGAGTTAGCACATTCATTGGTGGGACAGGTTGAGAACTTGCTAGTGGTCTATCTATTGGATAGGGCTGTGAATGCCTTCTCTTATCCAAAGATTGCCTCATTGTCACTCTTGGCTTTTTAACCTTCTTCTGCTGAATATTGGATGAGTTATGTCTCTCTGCTTCCCTTTGCCTTTTCTTGTACTGCAATCAAAATGACACATATATATTGTTAACATTATCACAAAGTTCAAATTGAATAATAACATAATCAATATATGACTATTTAACACCCAAAAACTTTACCTCAACATTTGTTGTTTTAACTTTTCCACAAGTCCTGGAGTTGTGTCCTTTGACCCCAAATTTTTTACAAGTCATTGACACATCATATTTTTGAAGTTTTGTTGGGTTTGTAGGAGGTTTTTTGGGCTCAGTGGCATCTCTGGCCCTCACCTTTTTGGGTCTGCCAGGCTGCTTCTTGTACACTGATGGCTTCAAAGGAGGTTCTCCACTCTTAATCCACTCATTTTGGCCTAGCAGTGGATTAATCATTGGTGCATAAGTGAGCATGTAACTGTCTATCAAGTACTTCTTATCAACATAATCCTCAATCTTATGACCATGCCTCCATATACATGCCATTGCATGGTTACAAGGGATTTCACTCACATCCCACCTCCTGCAAGTGCATGTTTTTAGGTCTAGATCAACTGCCCATGTCTTGTTCCCAGTGTCAACTTGATATTTCTTTGCCCCACACAAGCTGACAAGGCACACGTTGCAATCCTTCTTCTTATTGTCTATTATCTCCTTGATTCTTAGGGGAGATTGTGATTCCACTTATAACAGTTCTTTCTTCTTCTAGCCATGAGCAATGTGATGTACATTCAGATCCTCTCAGGCATAGTGATGATAGGCTGGTCTCTGGTAGTAAGTATTGCAGCATTGAATGACTCACAAAGGTCGTTGAGAATGAGGTCACACTTAGGGAATGTTGAGAAGAAAGCCTTGCACCAATGATGAGGAGGTTTGTCATCGACCCGTTCAGCAGCATCACCATCCAGTGCTCTCATCTTTGCCATCTCACTCCTTCACATGGATTTTGTTGTGGCCTTGGCTGCAGAAAAAACATTGTTGTAAAGTAACAACCCAGGGTGCTTCTTCCTAAAGTTTGTTGCCAAGTGCTTCTCACAGTTCCTATGTTCTGCATTTGGTAACAAATCAACAATAGCATCCACCAGCCCCTTCTGTTTGTCAGATATTATCACATGACCATGTGAATTATCCATCCTGAAATCAGTAATCAGGTGATCCAAAAACTAGCTCCATGAATCATAATTTTCAATCTCAACCACTCTATATGCTATTGGGAACATGCCATTGTTGGCATCAACCCCAATAGCGTTCAACAATTGTCCTCGGTGTGGTCCCTTAATGAAACAACCATCTAGAGAGGTCCTGTGGGAATCCAAAATCAAGAAAAATCCTACCGAAAATTCGGTAGAACCTCCCCTGAAAATAGACTAACCCAGAAATTTCAAAACCTGTTAAAAAGCACTTCTATATAGCAACCACCTCTACCACAACCAAAATAGGGTCTCAGACCCAACAATTTCACAGAAATCCAACTTAAAATTGTAAAGTAGTTATCAGAGCTTCTATTCTATCACAAGGAATTTCTACAAAAAAAATTAAATAACGCCTACTGGTCCGAGTAGGAATATGGATGTAATTGCCTCGACGTGATTGGCTCGACCTCCACCAAAGCTACTACCTGAGGGACAATTTAAGACAAAACAAGGTAAAACGTGAGACAAACTCAGTGAGTGGACAGTTTAATAAAAATGAAATCAAAAATTAAATATCTTTTCAGAAAACCCTTCATAACCACATTTCACTCTAAGACCTCACGATACTCTTTGAAATCCCCCAATTTTAAAAAAGACTATTTTCAAAATCATTTTCGAAAATCATCTCAAATAGACCTCAATATACTGAAAAAGTAATAAAACTTTCCAAGTTGAGAAATAGCAAATCTGAACTGAAATTATCTTTATAAGCTGATATCTCAAAACACTTATACTTAAAACTCACACCATATTTGTACCCGTACTGTAGACAATGTCCTGGCCACAATCCCGCACACGGGCAGGCTCAAATCCTGGCCACAATCTCGTACGGAGGGTCACTCCGCCAAGCAGGCTCACATCCTGGCCACAATCTTGTGCGGAGGGTCGCTCCGCACGAGCAGGCTCGTATCCTGGCCACAATCTCGTACGGAGGGTCGCTCCGCACGAGTAGGCTCGTATCCTGGCCACAATCCCGTGCATTTAACACAGGCAGGCTCGACAGGTCAATACGTGCATTTATACATCAGTTTTTAAATACTCTTTTCACAATTCCCTTTTAACAACCCAACTCATAAAACATGTGTCTTTCCTCAAATCACAACATCTCAATTTTTAAAGTCATTAGTCTCAACTAGAATATCATTTGAAGAAACTTTAAATAATAATTCTCAACACAAATCCACCATTAAATCAATGAAATCATAGACATTTAGAAACATAAACTTTTATAAAAACAAAGTCCACTCACAAATTGGGGAAATCTAGTTTCGATCTTCCGCTGGATCGTCACGAGCTACGGTCGCCTCGCCTAATAAAAGCAATAGCATACAATTAGACCCATGTCAACGACCAATAAACTGTATGTTCTTACAAGAAAACCCGACGTCCTAGCTACTTCACGTTCTTCCCTATGGTTAAAAGTCACCTCTTTAAAACGATGACACTCTAAAACTTATTCCCAAAACATCTTTGTTTCGACCTACGACACCCAAGATCGCCAACCAACTTAGTCAAAATATTCAAATTAATGCTAGGAACTCAGAATGACAGTGGGGAATTCAGAACCTCCGTCGTCGCCGCTCAAAGTGGTGGTTCTAAGATCAAATTCCACAATTTCCTCAAATTTCACAACCTCTTTAAATTCTAGATTCCAATTAGGTTTCAAATGAATAAATATTGTCCGACGATGGTCTAAAAATAATCTCCAAAACAAAATTTACAAGGCCAACCCGAAATGGCCCATAATTCCTCAAAAATCAAATTCCTAAATACCCAAAAACTATTCATTTCTCCAATTTGTTTAAAATTCTCAAAACTAGTCATAAATTAAGGGTTCCTAGGGGTGAAAAATGTCCACACACGTTCAAGAACACCTCCAGAAACTGAAACTTAAAGGGAACCCGAAATGGGTTCTAAACCCCAATTTTTCAGAATCACAATTACTCAAAATTGACAAACCATACTATATGGGTTTGGAAGCCCAAGAATAGAGGAAGAAAACCCACTAACCAATTTCTTGATTGGAGTTCGAAGTTGGCCGGAATCGGCAAGAGAAACCGGCGGCTGGGGGAGTTTTCTTCGGTTGTCTTCTGCTCGAGGGGGCACCGGTCGGCGGAGGGGAGCTCGAGGGAGGACGGCCGGCCCACAGGGGTCACGCCGGTGGCCTCGTACCGCTGGGACAGTGGCCGGAAGCTGTCCTCCGGTGGTGGTGCTGCGCGCACAGAGGGAAAGAGAGGAGAAAGTGTCGAAGAGAGAAAGAGAGAGAGTTAACTCGAGGGGAGGGTGGTCGGCGTCGGGGTGCTCGCCGGAGGTCGAGGTCGGCGGTGGCTGGCCGGCGATGGTGACTGGAAGGAGGCGTGTGCGCCGGGGAGGAAGCTGAGAGAGAGAGAGAGAGAGAGAGAGAGAGAGAGAGTAGTCCGTGAGAGGGGAGAGAGAAAACTGAAAAAAATTTCAGTTTTTGGGTTTTTAAAACTTAGCCCAAGCAAAATTACAAATTTGCCCCTCACTTCAAAAGCCCGTAACTCACAAACCGAAACTTGAATTGACGCACAGTTCGCGTCTATGGACTCGTGGGTTTGAGATCTTTCCAATGGGTCAAAAGTCAAAATCAAAAACCACCTAGTTTTAAAAGTCAACTTTGGGTCAAGCCCAATTTAAAAGAAAATTAAAAATTAACTCAAAACCCTTTTTATTTCTCAATTAAATTCCCAAATTATTTAGAATAAAAACTTGAAAAGATACGAGTCTCTCAAATCCATTTCCCAATATGCCTCTACATGGCCAAAACGAATAAAAATTAAAATTTCTCCTGAATTTTGGGTCGGGTCGTTACACTCTTCAAGATAACCTTGTTGTGATGCACCCAAACATATGTATCATCTCTTGAACCTAGCCCCATCAGATTCCACCTCCGATTGGACCTTAACAGTAGTGTTTTCATTATAGTGTTGAAGGGTTTTCAGTTAATCCCTAAGCACTGCATACTGCACCTCAATGCTACCTTCGATCAGCTTTCTTCATTGCAAGCCTTTTTGCTCTATAACATTGAGACCTTGTGACTTGGATGTTGTATTGCTTAAGCACCTTTTCCTGAAATGCCCTAACATCCCACTTGGGGTTGCTTCTAAACTCATCCCCATATTCTTTTGTCATCCATACTGCATTTGCATACTGGTTGTACCTTGGGCCAGTGCAAGCATGCTCATCTTTCAGGGTTCTAACCATAAACATATTCCTTTTCATGTCCAATGAAGCATAGATATGAAAAGGGCAACCAGATGCACACTTCACTTTTACCATTATGCAGTGATTCTTTACAAAAATTATCTCCCTGCTATTAATGATGGAATACACTCTCACTGCCTCTTTGAACTCTTCTGCATTAACATAACACTGCCCTAACTTGAAATGAGGATTCTTTAGGTCTGTCACCTTTCTATAGTAAGAGAACTTTGGCATGTTCTTCTTCTTTCTGATTTCCTTAGCAATGAGCTCATCATCATTATCAACATCTGTGTCATGGATACTTGATACATCACTCTCATTGGCCATGTCTTCAGAATCTACATCTCCAAACCCTCCACCTTCACCATCACCCTCAATCTCAAAATCGACATAATCAGGCTAATCAGCATGTTCAAGTCTTCAACTTCCTGTTCATATTCACTGTCTACATAATTATAATCTGGATCATCACTATTATCATCATCACTCTCACAATTGTCAGTTATCTCTTCTTTAGTTCCAACTTCTTCTTCAATTTCAACAGTTGATTCCTTTCCCTCACACCTCACAAATTCCTTGTCAATTGCTTGATCTTGTACTGCATACTCACCTTGCCCCCCACCATTGACTTCTGCTTCCCTATTTACTCTATCACATGCCCCCCACCATGCACTTCTGCCTTCTTATTCACACTAACAGTACTTCTGCCTCCCCATTCAATTTTGTATCCACACTAACAGTAGGTTCCCTACCTTGCACATCTGCCTCATTCCTTGGTTGAAATTCTGAATCTGACACTAGGTCAATATGCTCAGCATCAACTTCAGTAATCTCACCATGAATGTAATACACAAAAGCTACTCTGTTGGGAGTCTGAATCCTACACATTCACATCACATCTTGATTAGTTAAGATTGGTTCCCACTCTTGAGCTTGTGTCCTGTAATAATAACCAGGCTTCACTTTGTATCCTATCCACCTAGCATGTCCTTCCAACTCAAACAGAGATTGTGGTCTATGTTGCAATAGTCCCCCCATATAATGTGGCCACCTCGATAAGTGAGAACATTATTCTCTTCCACTAGTTTCCCACCATGGTGTATCTCTAAGGTAAAATGATCTAGATCACCTGCATTGTGAACATTGATTTCAGTTAATGCATTAAATAGGTAAATGATTTCAATCCCAACAGTCATATTAAACAAGTATAGACATTTCTCTTTTTTAAAGGCCATGTACTTGCATTCCATTTAGCAACCTAAGTACTAAGCAAAATTCTCGTGAAGTGAACATTTATGCCCTTAATGAAAAAGTTTGGGTTTCCAAAGGGGTTTAATTGAAAAGTAATTTTTAAAATTACAATCTTGGCATAGTTGGAAAGTCCTCGTGCTCACGAACGTATATGCGAAAACGGATTGCGATTCGAAGTTACGTAAACAAAATTATGTGTGTTTGAAGTTAGAGGGCATTATGGTAATTTTGTGGATCAGCCATTTTAAAAACCAGCTGACCTTTCTTCTCTCCCGCATAGCAGCAACCCCTCCTCATTTTCATAAATTTCCCGTTTTGACCACCACCCTCCCAACTTTGACCGGCCATAATTTAAGAAGTGAACATGTCCGATTGACGCAATGTTGGTGGCTATGGCTTCGTATCGACTTCCTCTTTCTTTTGGTAAATTACACGCACTCTGGCTCTGGCTCGCATTGTACTGAGCGAATCGTAGCTTGAAAGGTGACGCCCCTAATGACGGTTTTTCGCCGATTTCCGATGACTCTGGCCACCATTCATGGAGTTCTTGGCATGGATCTTCCTCTCTCTTCATGAGCTTCCAGTTCTAGGTCACCATTCATGTTTTAATTCAGCATTTTGGGAGTTGCCATTAAAGCCACCATAGGTGCCGCGAATCCAAGGTGTGTTCCGGCCATTTTCAACCACCTTTTGAGGTTGACCCAGGTATAAAAGTTGCTCGTCTCGTCGTTATCTACATGTTCGTATATTTGTTTCGCTCATTTGAGAAGTTTGGGAAACAACCACTATTCACCGCCGGCAGCCATCGTTGGACAATCGCGCATGGCGGCGACCGGAGTGGTTTCGAGCAGGTTTCGACCCTCTCCCACCTTTTAGGACTATTTTTAGATTCCTAATGACATATTGGTTGATTTTTAGGTGGATTGAAAGCTGATGGAGAACTCAAATTGGAAATCGAACCTCGAACGGACGCCTTAGCGATATGGAACCGACTCCTGAATAAGCACCGGCTAAGGTATAAACTGTAACTCTCTTTTACATAATTGATTTGATGATTTAGATTAAGAGTGAGAAGTGAGTTGGAAAATTAAGGTTCGATTTAGATTAACTGTAACTCTCCTTTAAAAACCTCTTAAAACCAAAGTTAAATAAAAATTTAAATTTCTAGTGAAATTTGGGTCGAGTCATTACAACTCATATGATAATTGCACTATTTTTAAAGCTTATTAATTTTAGCTCAAATAAACCAAGTAAAATCAATAGAGGGAGAGAGAGAGAATCATTTATTAGGAGGTGAGATCCACATTGCTTACAGTAGTAGACGAAGAGGTTAGAGTTAGGTCCATCTGTAGTTGCGTCCTTGCTCGAGTATGTGTGAGTTGTTCTCTTAGTGTGTTTGGATGGAGGAAAAAAACTTGAATTTAAACAAATTCAGCATTTAAAAAATTACATGCTCTAATTTCCTTGTTTGGGTCCATAAATATACAATTTTGTAAATTATATGTGGAAAAACTTAGGATTTGATGGCTGTAAATTTCAACTTTAAATTCCACCTAAATTGGTGTCATTTTCAAAATTCTAGTTTTCACAAAAGAAAAATAAGTCATGTCCACCCATAATTGCCAATTAATCACAATACCACTACCACTACCACTACCACTACCATCATGCCGCCACTACCACCACCACCGCCAACGTCACCACCATTGACACCACCACCTCCGCCCCGCCACCACCACAACCACCGACACTGCCACCGCCACCGCCGCCGCCACCACCACCACCACCACCGACACTGCCGCCACCACCGTCGCCGCCACCACCACCAACACCACTGTCGCCTCCGCCACCACCTGTACGTAACGCCCCGAACCTCGAGCCCACAAAAATACTGAAACACTGCCTTTCAACCCTTTTTCAAACAATGAGCCATGCACATAAACATAAATAAATACATTTCTTTCAAATAAAACATTTATGTAAAACCACTATATTAAAAATATTTAAACAAATCAAAGTGTATTATGAAATGTTTTATATTCATTTCTTGACTATATTGAGTTTAGATTTGAGCTAAAAAGATTGTGAGTTGGACTTGGGTTTTCAAAATCTTCTTCCATAAGCTTAAATTGATATTTATGGTTCATGCATAATGAATTAAATAAATTTTACATAATATTTTGAAGAAATTGATTAGAACTATAATGCATTCATCAGTATGAGTTTATTTCCATTGGAGAGCATGTTTTAAACAATTCGAGGAACTTCATTTATATTCAAAAAATTTTGTTTTAGGCTTTTGGATAAAATTGGAACGATACAGAGAAGATTAGCATGGCCCATGCGCAAGGATGATACGCATAAATTGAGGAATGATATCAGAGCTAGACCCGCCCGAAGGTGTGTGGATTGCAAGACCCAAGGACTAAGACCCTGAGTGGGCGATTGCGCGAGACAGTGGCGAGCTACCAGGTGAGGAGAAGTGAGTGATCCCACATTGCCCAAGTGAGGAATGGAGGTGTTACACCACCACCATCACCACTGTCGCTGCTGCTACCACCACCACCATCACTATCACCTTCGCTGCCGTTACCACCATCACCGTCGCCGCCGCTGACAGCACCACCACCACCACCACTGCCGCTGCCGTTACACCACCACCATCACCATTGTCTTTGCCGCCACCACTACCATCACTATCACCGCTGTTGCCGTTACCACCATCACCGTCGCCACCGCCGACACCACCACCACCATCGTCGCCGCTGTCGACACCACCACCACCACCACTGTTGTTGCCGCCTCCACCATCACTACTATCGCCGTCGCCGCCACTGCAAACGTCCCAATTTTCGCTGCCACCATTTCTCCCACCGCTCGTGGGCCATCACCCCTACCATCATCATCAACTCACCACAAACATCATTTTTATTGTTGCCACCATCACCACTACTCTTTTTAATTGATGCATCAAAAAATAAAACTACTATAAATTTTCTATTTAAATTCTATTATGTTTACGTGTTATTCAAACAAGAGTATTTACATATTCTAGAATTTTAAATCACATCATTTTAAATTTCATCATTTGTGAATTCCTTAGTAATTTCAAATTACTTCATCCAAACGCACCATTGACATCCCTTCATTTTCTTCTTCTTTTGGACTCGGAGCTTGACGAAGGTGGGTGAAGCACTATTGCCAAGGTAGGATTTTCTAATTGCAAGAAACGTCGTTTCACGTTTGTACCTACAGCCCTGTACTCCTTAAAACGGCATCTTTCATGCCATATTGTGGACCTTTTGGTGATTCTAAAGAAACGGCACACAAATGCTTTTAGCACCCCACTAAAAAAATTTTCTTTGAGCTTTCTTTTTAGTTTTACCCCTCAAACAAAAATAAAAAAAAAGTAAAAAAATAAAAAAAAATTAAAAAAGTAAAAAAATTAAAAAAAATTAAAAAAAGTAAAAAAATATAATAAAATTAAAAAGAAAAAGTGTAGAAATCCCTCACCACCACTTTTTCTATTTCATTATTATTTTTTTATTATTTTCTTGATTTGGTTTGAGGGGTTAAAGTGGAAGCTTAAAACAAAAAAATTAACGTGGGGTGTTAAAAAATTTGGTGGGGTTTTTAAGAAGCCCCAAGCCTCCAACTCAAAACATTTCGGTCCATACTGTTTACCCAGTGGCCAAAAAATAAAATCCTTAAAAACCCTAGACATCTCTCAGCCATTCTCTCTGTCTCTCGTCTTCTTCGCTGTGTTGCTCTGTCGTGCTTAAGGTAGGATCAGATCCATTGTTCAATACACTCACTTCTTTTATCAAATCCGTGTTCTTTAGCCTCTTATTCGTGAATCTCTTTAGTATTTTGTTTTCTCGGTCAATTGAAATTGTTGTGTTGTTTTCTTCGATATTGTGTTGGGTTTCAAATTTACGTTTTTATGGGTTAAATTAATTGCTTTTACCCTTGGAGCTGCACGTTTCAGAGAAAATTATTCAGAATAGACCTTAAAAGGCTCTTAATTATCTGTTGAATAAAAATGTAATCATCTGTCAGATAATGTAATGTTTGACAGTATTTTCTCAATTGGCTATGCCTAATTATGTATTAGCTGGGTGATTTTGGTACCCATCATTGACAGTGAGTGTGTTACTCATCCATGAATGAAAGACTTAATTTGTTTGTCATATGGGTTGCAGGGAAACCACAAGTATACCTAGCAATGGCAGTCGCATTCTATGACGTCAACTCGGCCGCTGGTCTGAAGAAACTGGACGAGTACTTGCTTACTCGCAGTTACATCACTGGGTATCAGGCTTCAAAGGATGACCTCACTGTCCTTGCTGCTCTTTCAAAGCCCCCATCATCAGAATACGTGAATGTGTTTCGTTGGTACAAGCACATTGATGCACTCCTTAGGATTTCGTAAGTTGTTCTGCGTTTGTTTTGTCTTTGTTATTACATTCTTATGAATTTCTTCTAAACTCGTATATTTGTGTTTTATCTCTGACTCATTTTATGATATTTGGTGTTGTAGTGGTGTTTCTGGAGATGGTTGTGGTGTCACTGTTGAGGGATCTGCTCCCATCACAGCTGAAGCGGTTGCTACACCTCCTGTAGGTGATTCAAAGGCAAGTATATCCTCTCTCTTTACTGAGTTCTTATTTGCATGTCTGTGTTTTGTCTTGCTTGCAACTACTTTCTTAAAGAAGAATATGGCATTTTGAGTTTGGACTTTGTTCTTTTATCTGCTTTAAGAAATTGCATAAAATAGTTATACTTAATGTTTAGAATATGATACAATTTTCAGGCCTCAGCTGCTGAAGACGATGATGATGATGATGATGTGGATCTCTTTGGTGAAGAGACTGAAGAGGAGAAGAAGGCTGCTGAAGAACGTGCGGCTGCCATCAAGAAATCTGCGAAAAAGAAAGAGTGTGAGTTTCCTTGTTTTTTTTACTGTTTCATATATTACTTTCAGGTTGCTCCCTTTTGCAATTTTTTAACAGAAACTATACTCTTGTGTGTTTACCATTATCAGCTGGAAAATCATCAGTCCTGTTGGATGTGAAGCCATGGGATGATGAAACTGACATGAAAAAGCTTGAGGAGGCAGTAAGAAGTGTTAACATGGAAGGCTTGCACTGGGGAGCATGTAAGTTCTTTATTCATCTAAGGATTAATTGCAGTTCAAATGCTAAAGATGCCACGTTTTATAATCATATTAGCTGATCACCTAATGAGGCTGTTGATGTGCACTTCATTATTAATTAACACATCAACTGCCACATTAGGAGGTTAATCAACTGCCACATCATGTGGTTAATCATTGTTGTCAGAAAATATGGTCTCTAGCACTGCGTTTTATTAAATTACAAACCAATATTCTTGAAATTTATCTAATTCGGTTGGATAACCCATGAACTATGTTAATGGAGGAGAGTGTGCATAAAGGCAATATGTGGATTTTACTGTTGTATTTTTGTAATTTTTATTCCTCTTGATCTTAAACCAGCCTTTATGTTTCTGATTTGGTTATTATCTTGTCGATGCTGCAGCAAAACTTGTAGCTGTTGGTTATGGGATAAAGAAGTTGCAAATTATGCTAACAATTGTTGATGATCTGGTCTCTGTGGACACTCTTATTGAAGAACATCTCACAGTTGAACCGATTAATGAGTATATCCAGAGCTGTGACATTGTAGCCTTCAACAAAATCTGTAAGTATTCCTTTTAGCTTGTACTTGTATCAATAAATTTGATGCTGCAATGACCATTTCTTGATTATATGGTAATAAAGTTATCATTGTATGTCCTCGGAGAGACATAGTCATAATTGATATTTACTGGCTTTTTTAAACTTATGCCTACTCTTGTTTCTCATTGCAGGATTTCAAGCATGCAGAGTTCTAGTGACAGAGGTTACTAGGTTTGGAGATCTTTCTGGCTGCTGCTAGAATATTTAATATCTACCCGTAACTTGTTTCTTGGGATATGATTTGAGACTTAAGCTATCTCGTCATGATATATTTTAGATTTCACTTAATGAATGATCAGCCAGACCATTTTAGGTTTGGTATGATACCATTTTATGTTTATCTTTTGATATGTTAGGTGCCTGAAGTTTGCTTTGTTGTCGAAGGAATTTGGTCTTATGGTTGTGGAAATAGTAAAGGGGTTTCACATTCCCATCCTCAGCCTGTCGACTTGTTCTACTTTTTTTTTTTTCCCCGTTTTATCCTAAACTTAAGAACATCATAATTTTTAGTTTTTGGAAGAGACATTTGAGATACAAATACACATGGTTCTCATAAAGTTTGTATTTTTATGGAACCATTTATTGAGAATTATGTGTAGTTATTTATAGTCCAATGATTATATTAAGGTGTGGTGGAAGTAGTGGTGGCGGTGACCACTGCTAAGGATGGTAATGGTGGTGGGGATACGAAGTATATATGGATGTCAATAATTTAGGGGTGGGAAGTAATCACGCTAGCCAAATATATGTTCAAAGGTACTATCTATGATGGACATTTTACTGACATTAGATTTACCACAATATGTAATCACGCTTTCCAAATTTACCACAATATGTAATCACGATATCCAAATATGTAATTACGCTTTCTAGCTTTCCAACTATGTAATCACGCATTCCAAATATATGTATGTTACCACTAGATATAATCATATCATGTTTGTCTGCATATTTTTTTAATAGATGAGAAATTTTAAATTTATTGTAATTTTGCATCTAGATACTTATATGATTGATTTTTACAAAGGACTAGGAATAACAATAAAAAAACATCAGAAAACTAGAGACATAAGTGAATAAGTGGGCCATACAATTTGATCAATTGTGTATATCATTCCGGAGAAAAAATGTTGAAATTGCACTTCCCAAAAATGTGATTACACTTTCCAATATCCAATTGCACGTTCTAACTATGTACTCACGCTTTCCAAATATAAAATTACAATTTCCGAATATGATAAGTTAGCAATTCATTTTAAAATAGGGTTAAATGCATTTTTTGTCTACGAACTTTGGAATATTTCTCAATTTGGTCTACTAATTTTAAAACGTGACAAAATGGCTCACGAATTATCCAATTTTTGTCAATTGAGGAAAAACGTTAGCTTCCATCCACAAAACTAACAGAACGAAACGTTTTCTCTCTCCTCTCTCACACGCGTCTCTCTGCTTTCTCATCTCTCTCACTCACGCCGATGGGTTGACTAGTGATTTCGTCGCCGTTCAGCCATCAATGGTGACGAAACCAGTCCCATTCTATCCCTCTTCCTCTCCTCTTTCTCCCCCAGTGCTTCGATCAGCCCGAAACCCAGCCAAGAGAAAAACCCTGCCTCGAGTTCGATTGTCAACTCCAGTAGTGACTTCGTGATTCCGGCGATGTCGCGACCTCCCACTACCCTCAAAGGCTTCCTCTCGTGACTCTGAGCACGAGGGTGGCCTCTATTTCCTCATGAGACCACCAGAGCCGGCGAATCGACGCCAAGAAGCTGCAGCGGCTTCGTTGTCGTTTCTAGCTTTTCCAGTGACCTTTTTTGTCGACCCAAGTATGGAATTGATTCCCCTCTTCGTGTTCTTCAGTTATGTTAAAGTGGTTTTGGCCAATTGTTGAGAATTCTTGAAAAATCAGATTGGGTCTCACGGCCACTGCGGCCTCCGCCGTGAGTGGTGGCGCAGAAGACGCTGATTTTGTGTTGTCTTGTGATTACCTGTTTTTTTTTAGGTGTCTTTACTGATCTGGGCCTGAGTTGACGATTAAACTCGGGGCTGGGTTTTTCTCTTGGTTGGGTTTCGGGCTGATTGGATCACTGGGGGAGAAACAGGAGAGGAAGAGGGAGAGAACGAGATCGGTTTCGTCACCTAGTGCAGCCAAGAAAAGATCACCAAGCGGGACGATTAATGGCCGAATGATAGTGAAATCGCCGGTCAACCCGTCGGCGTGAGTGAGAGAGATGAGAGAGCATAGAGATGCGTGGGAGAGAGGAGAGAGAAAAAATTATGTTAGCTTTGTGGATGGAAGCTAACGTTTTTTCTCAATTGACAAAAATTGGATAATTCGTGGGCATTTTTTTCACGTTTTAAAATTAGTGAACCAAATTGAGAAACACTCTAAAGTTCGTGGATCAAAAATGTATTTAACCCTTTTAAATATTTTTTTTTAGATAACACCTGTTATTGTCAACATATATTGACCAATAATTGACAACCTTATGTGACAAACATACAGTTTCCAAATATGAAATTACCCTTTTCAAACATGGAATCACGCTTTCCAAATATGAAATTACAATTTTCACAAGACTTAAAATTCCTAACCCCTAGTGCAGCCAAGAAAAGATCATATCATGTTTATCTGCATATTCCTTTAATAGATGAGAAATTTCAAATTTATTTTAATTTGCATCTAGATACTTATATGATTGATTTTTATAATGAACTGAGAAAATAATGGGATTCCAACATCTGGCAATTGTTGGTACCAGGCCTAAAATGATTGCCACGTGTTACTCCCTGAAAAATCGCATCAGGAAAGGGAAGAAGACCACAAAGGTCAAGGTAGTCAAACTCACAGCCGAGAAAACCATTTCTCGGCCTCGCTTCAGTTGCTACATACACAACGAGCCATCCAATACTCTCGAATGTGCAAATCAAGGGACAAAAGGAATAAAAAGTGATGTCACCCAAGAGACAAACTCTGAAAAGCAGCACACCAAATATCACTATCTCAGGCAGAGAAGGACAGGCATAGCACAAAAGGCAACTGGCATAGTACAGAGTTAGGTGAAGAGCTGAAAGGGAAAAGTGGGATTCTATAGACCCTACACGTGGAGCCCATATGAAGAGGAACATTGGAAAACCCTAGCCACAAGCCCTAGTATAAAAGAGAACTTTTCAAAAGATTCAAGGATCATCAACAACCCCCTAAAAAACAAACTCGAATCCCAAAAAACCTTTCCTGAATATTTAGAGTATTGTCTTCTCAACTGATTTCCTTAAAGCTCTTAGGTAGTCGTCAGTCTTTTATCACAATCTTTGTTGCTTTATGTTTGTTTTTCAAGCTATTTATTTCCTCTTGTAATGTTTTCTCTTATCTAAAAGAGTGAAAGTGTTCTTGTCATTTTCCATTTAATAGCTTTTACTATATTTCTTGTTTTCCTTTTATGTAAATATTCAACCATGAATAGTGAGAAAGGAGTTTACTCTTTGCTTTGAATATTGGTATGAATGCACATTCATGTATGCTCATGTTTGACTAGTCTTTTACCCTCTTGAGATGTTAGAATCTTAGTAGCATTTAAAAGGTTATTCTCTTTGCATTTTGGTCATTACCCAGTGAGTAAAATTTTTTCTTTTGGTTATTGCTTTTATTTTCAAAAACCTACTTGTTCGGAAATGGTATGATTAGGTCAAAGGCCTGGTCAGATTTGTGGTAAGAACTACCATTAGTTACCAATCTTACCCACATCATATTTTTCCTTATTTATTCACTTCAAGGTTATTTGCTTTTATTTGGGTCAGTCTGAATTAATCTGTATATCAACCATCTAAATTAACCAAGTCCAACCCCACACAAATTAAGTGAAGTCCTAGCACTAGACTAGGCAAGAAAAGAGCCTCGGCCAAGAATCATTACTGAGTCTCGGCCCACAATTGCCTAATCATAACCTCGGCCCATTTTTTCGGCCAAGGTTTCCCCCTATTTCCGTTCCGTCCTCCAAAGACGGTGGCACGCCCGCACCTCTTTGCCTACGTGGCATTAGAGGTCCTATTTTTGAGCCCAAACAACTACAATTTTTTTTTTAAACACTAAGTATGTATAGCCAAAAAGAAAACACTAGACATACGAGAATGCATCAAGATGACAAGCCTATAGGTGATCTTTTGATGCAGCAAGCATGTGTTCTGCAACAGTTTCTGGACCATGATCGTGACCATTAAGCTAGAGAAGAAAAAATAAACTTATTAACTATTATTAAAATAATCATTTAGATATTCTACATAAGAAGGCAATTTTTTTAGTTGATTATCACAGTACCAGAACATAGATACCTATCACACTAGATCCCCAATGGGACCATCCTATTGCCTTTTTGTAGGTGTTGCAAAGTATATCAATGTTGCTTTCATCGAATCCCAACCACAAAAGCCCATAAACTAATATCTTCAATTAAAGTTACGGAAAAAAAAGGGTAAAATTCAAAACCTGATGTCGCAAAAGAGGTACTGCACTACTGCTAAAAGTCCATCTGGTGGAATAGCTTCTAACTTAGGCTATGCAAATTCATGCAATGCATCACAAAATGAATATTATATTCATAGGCTTGTGGACTTATGGGCTTCTAAAACCTTATAAATATAGTATGCGTCACCCAATGAACAACCAGTGAAGTTAGTTCAGGTGGAAGAGTGCCTCAATTTCACTTGGGTGGTTTGGGGTTCGATTCTCCTTCAAGCTAAAATTCTAATCTTTGTAATTCAATAAGATTTTGTTGAATACCCAAATTGCCATGTAGTGGAAATCTGCAATGGAAAGCCATGTCAGCAAAAATGGTAGACCCACACCTTCCACGTAAGCACTTAACGGTTGACCCAACGGTCAACTTAACGGAGAGACAAAATTGCAAGAATTTGAAAGTTTGGGTTTGAGGTTGATACATTTTGAAGGTGAGGGACAAAAGTGTTATTTCACCCAAATAACAAGGGTGCAAGGTGTAATTGGCCCTAATAATAATAATAACTTTTGAGCATTCCATAAAGATCGACATCATATCTCCCGAACTACTGAGGCAAGAAAAATCCAAACCAAAATAGCTAACCTGCAATGCTACTCTCAAAATCAATTGTTCATCTCTTGCTGTGAATTTTTTTTCATCAAGTACTTGAATCTTTCTCTACAAAATTTTACAAGCCCTTTCATTGTTTTTCCAAGTGAAGATTGATATCTTAAGCATTAAAACCCAAAGAAACAATCCTATATACTATGAAACATAATTAAATTGTCCTACGTACTAAAGTTTGAAGAGCTAGCTAGGGAATTAGACTTCAAATTCAGAGGCACTATCTATGATGGAGACTTTACTGAAATTAGAGATATATGCATGTTACCACTAGAAGTAGACTTCAAATTCAGAGGCACTATCTATGATGGACACTTTATTGAAATTAGACTTACCACAATATGTAATCACGCTTTCCGAATATGTAATGGTAACCAAAGAGGACACCAAGTAGTGCATATATGAAGTACAAAGAGGAAGACCATAGTTTTTCCCTACTATTTACATGATGTTGAGTGTTCATTTAATGACATTTTATGATACTAACTCCTTATCTTAGAGTGCAAGAACTCTACAATTTTGTGTCTTTTGGTTTGTTTGTGTTTCGTAGGTAATTTGGAGCAAAGAAGAGAAAAGAAACTAAAAGAGTCGATTTTTGACATTTCCTAGGTCACACTAGGAAAACTGTAATCCTAGTCTGAAAGTTTGTATTAGGTAATTATCTACCTAATTAACTTGATTAAAACTACAGTCAATAATCGGACCCTAATTTTTGTTTACGTGATGACTCAGAGACTAATCAAACATACTTAAATCTGAAGTCGCAGATTGACACTTGTAAATCAAAATACAACTTTTGTAACCAACACAAATCAAACACACCAAAGGATCAAGTGACAACCTATACACTCAAATGACCCATCACAGTAGGCATCCCAGTGTTATCCACAACTACAGTGGTGTGTGATTAACTAGACAGTTCCATATGACATATAACAATATCAACCATATATATTCAATGCAGATTTGAGTTTAAGAGTTGTGTGAGTCAGTAAACATAACAACACAAAATGGAGACGAAGGCACACAAGATGTTCACCCAGAAAAATCACAAAGGGTAAAAACTGGGGGTCTTTTTCAGTTGACCGGGCAATCCACTATATATGAAGTTCAATACAATGGCAGCAGACAAACACACAAGCTCAATCACTAAGTCCTAAACTAAGTGGCATCTTCTTACCCCTTTGTGCAACTTCTAAAAGCATGGTAATCAGTCAATCATGAAGAAGGCAGCTCAATCTCCAAGCTCATCAACTCATGGCACTGATTCATACCAAGCACATCAGATTCTTCAATGTATGAACATGATGTGCAGATTTGGATTCTTTAAAAATCAACCTTCTCAAGCAAGAGACATGAAAATGCTAATGGAGAATCCTAGTGGGACTCTTCTAACAATGACAAGCTCCTTCATGACTTTGATACAATTGGGGCGCAAGAAGAAAATGTCTTCACCCTAATGAAAATTTGGTCGCCAAGTCCTCAGTCTTCTAAAAAAGACGAGAATTTTGCAGGCCAAAGAGATGTGGAGGCTGAAAATATTGAATCGACCACAACATTTGACATGGTTAAATCTAAAAGCCAAGATTTGGCCCTATATGAAGAAACTGTGATTCTTGACATGGTTGTTGGAAACAAGGCCGATCTAAATGAAAAAGTTTGGGCTGAATTGACCAAATTTAAGTTAAAAACATTAATCGAAAAAATGAATATGCATGTGGGGCATGGTAATATAGCCGACTTGAATGTTGAAAATCATTTCGGTCATACAAATCATCTTTGTTCAACAATTTGTCGCCTAAAGAGAGGCTGTACCCATGCTGAAAACAGAAAAGCTCCAAACTTGGAGTAAAGCATGGATGGCCGCCTCCTTAGTCTCTATGAAATGTCTATCTCAATGGCTGCCACCTAAATTAATAGGCTGTTGAGTTCCCTATAAGGCCGCATCTATTCTTGCATAGTGCGGCCATAAGATGAACTTGCATGTGATTTGGGGCATGACAAGTTCAAATAAAAATTACCACCAAATTTAAAGGCCAAATAAAAATAAAGTATATATCTATGTACTTAAGGGCCAGCTCTATGGCCTTGAGGAACGTTTAAGGCCAATAATGGCCTTGGCACAAATCGGCGACCAATTATAATGTCGATATGTTCATCTCAAAATTAAAAGGCACTAAATCAAGGTGCAATATGTGGCATCCACAGGGTTGTCAGAAAGCCAATGAATGGCTTTGAGGCCACTTTAAGGAAGTGGCTGATATCATGGTCAGGAGTTGTTAGAGTTCAGATTAAAGAAAGTTGAATGCATGCATGCCATAAGGTTACAATGTTATGTATAAAGCGGCCATAAACTTATTTCATGAAAAACCAAAGTATTCAAACATATGAAATAAAGTTGAAATTGGCCTAAAAGAAAGTCGGCCTACTCAAAGAAAAAATGCACAAAATCCGAACGTGGTCGATACAGGCCTAAAGGAAACATAAATAATAAAAGATAAAGCCTAAAAGGATGGCAGCTTCCCAATCACAGCGACCGCGAGCTCTTCCCAGGCTGTGGTGCCACTTGACATGGTGGCACTCAAATGATAATTTTGTTGGCGAAAGGCCTTCTCAAGAGGCTTCACTCGAGCAAACTCTACGATAGCCTCGCCACTCTCCTGATAAGACTGCCTAAGGTTGGCTAAAAGAGAAGCCTCCCTTTGTTCGAGCTGAGAAAGACACGCCTATAGCTTTGCCATCTCTTTCTGAATCTGCCGAATCTCATGTTGCACATTTGTAGGCTCGGTCTCCTCAACCAAAGTACTTTTAGCAACTACGTTAACTTGAGGCTGAAGATAAGCTATTTGTTTTTCATAAGCGCGGCCTGTCTCCCAGGCCGTAGCGGCATCTTGAAAAGGGTCGCGCCTTTGTTGAACCACACTAAGACAATCACGAACGGCCGCTATGTCTTCATTCAATAGTAGCTCGCTTCTTAAGACAACCTCAGGATGATCCAAGAAGGAGGAGAATTGATCATCAACAATCATGTAAGTAAAGTCTTGGTCAAAGACTTTCTTCACTTCTACCATGGCTAGCTGCAGCTTGGCCGAGAGGCCGGAGTCAAGAGATAATGTCTTATTAATCATGGACCAGAGATGAGAAAAGTCATGATCAGCTAGAGAAGGGATTTGGTCCTGCAAATGAACAAGAAATATGACGGATTTGAATAAAGAATAGACTACAGCATAAAAGAAAAGAACAAGAAATTCTAAACTTACTAGGCCATTGGTAGTGCCGTCCTCAAAACCGTTAGCCTAAGTATTTGGAGGAAAGGAAGAATGTATAGGTAAACTCTGAGAAATGTCGAGGAAAAAGTAAGATAAAGGCGGCCGTTGCAAAAGAAAAAATATAAAAGAAAAAGGAAAAAAATGAAGAGTCTTACCATGGACTTGGTAGGAGTGAGTTGATCAAAATAAATAGGCCATATCATCTGGATCAACAGTAGGGTCCTACAAAAGTAAAAATTGGGCTTTAGCAAAAGAGTTCTCTACTAAAATGAGGAGTTCTTTGTCGAATTTTACGGTCATACCTGGACCATGTTATCAACATTGGATGTCAAAATTTGAACATCATCTCTGCAATCATGATCTAAGTCCACGACCGTGTTTTTTGCCACAACGGCCGAGTTGGCGGCCTGCTTCCTCATGACAGTATGTGCGGCCTCATGATGGAGGGCTGAGGCTGCAACCTCTTTACCTTTGGCTACATGGTCGGCTTGGTCCTCCACACATTTATTTCTCTTAGTGCGCTTCAAGGCAACCTCGTCTTGGAAGTAATCTTCTCTAGAGTCCTCTTCGTCACACGCCGAAGCTACAAAACTTTGGACGAGGTCGCCAAGCTAAGATAAGAAAAAAGATGGCGACCTGGTTTTGTCAAATATCTATATATATATATATACATAGATATATATATATATATACATATATGTATAAAAAAAAATTGACAAATACCGAGGGTGGTCTCATATGTACTTTTAGAGGCATCCTGGTGCTTTGGAACAGTAACAGCCTGAAAGGCAATAGGTTGGATGGTTTGATTCTTGGCTTGGCATGCAGAACTTGTTGATTCCTCTGAAAACCAAAGAATGAAAAGAAAGAGAAAGTGAAGAGGTTTTGATTAAAAAGGAAAATAAAACGTTTTAGGCGGCCTTGGATGTTAACAGTCATGGCCGCAAAATTCCTCTTCATTGAAAACATACATTTTCTGTGTTGCAGCCTTTGGCCGAGCGTTTATGCTTTCGACCGTTGTATCTGCAAAAAAAAAAAAATGGCCATTTGAGGTAAGCCAATTAATGGCTATAAGCTTTGCGGCCTATGTATAACAGCCGTGGAGAAATGACAGTTGATTAATTTTAGGCCTAGTTATAATTTTCATAAACTTTGGCTAGCAAGCCAAACTTCATGAAAACTGGGGGGCAATGTTTGAACCAAAATTTTGCCTGTAGGCCAAAATATATTTAGGCTACAATCTGATGATTGGAGTGAGTTTGGGTTGAGATCATATGAAAGAATCCTGGTGTGGCATGGATTGAAATGTATTTAGGCCACGATTTAAGGCCATCAGGCCACAATCTTAGGTCGTCACTAAGTTTAGGCCGCAATTTTAGGGCCGAGTTCTCGTACTCAGACAGCAATAAATTTAGGCCGTAGCCCGACGGCCAGATAAAGTCAAAAAATGGGCTTTGAGATGATTTTTATAATTATCTTGATTCTAGTCAGACCGATCTCTATTTCGGCTAATTTAAGAAGTGAATTAATATTTAGGTTGAACGTTCTTACGGTCATCGACCACATGGACGACCGTATACACATTACAACCTCACCTAATTGATGGCCATATCCAAACTAGATTGCGGTCGAGTTAGATTGTGGTTGAGCTAGATTATGACCGAGTTATTCCAACTAAGCCGGGAAGCAGCCTGTGTTGACAAGGAGGCTTTAACTGCGGTCTGTAGAAGTGATTCAAGAATATCATGGAAGTCCATTCAACGCCTAAGGACGATGAGCCATGCCTGACGACCTAATTGTGGACTTCCATATTCATTCAGTCTTTTACCAAGGCAAGAGTCCACTAAAGTTCAAAATTCGAATAAAAAAGAGAGAGTCTTAATTTGAGGGAATCACATTAATTGCCAAGATCAAGACCGTACTTAAGAAAGATTTCCAAAATTTAATGCCAAAGATTTTATCTTTAATCCCAAGTTTACTCCAAGCCCATCATAGGAAGAGTTTGGAAATTTTTGGAGACCAAGTCGAAGATAAAGATCTTATCCCATCAAATCCTTGAGATTGGCTAGAAGTTTTCTTTGAGGCCAAGTAATGGCCTGACCCATTGGGGTTGTCTTTGAACCCTATAAATACAAGCATTTGGAGAAGCACAAAAACAACAAGATCAGAGCCCCCCCAAAATCAACCCTATCATTCAAGCTTAATTTTCAAGCTTCCTAGTTATCATGATTTATTTTTAGTTTCCTTTTTGTAATAGTTTGTTCTTGAAGGATTGAGGTTAATCCCATGATTAATCTCATGAACTTATTAGGATTTTAGTTTTTATTTTCAAGTGGTTTGTAGATTGTTCTTGAGGAGATCTCATGGTTTTCCTCAAGGCTTTAGTGTTCAAAACATTTGGTTTTTCTTCAGATTTCTTAGTTTTAATATAAGTGTAATCTTTAATTTGCATATTGTTAGTTTAGATTTTATTTTCCGCACATAATTAGGTTTATTTTTATGCACGTAATTAGATTTATTTTCCGCACGTAATTAGGTTTATTGTTTTCTTTATTGCTTTCTTCATCGCTTTCTTTATCGCTTTCGTAGTTTATAATAGTATTAGATATTTATGCATTTTATTAGTTAACACTCGTATTATTTCTATTAAATCTTTAGGATTACCTTTGTTTTGATTGCACTTTACTTTTTCTGCATCTACTTGTTTATTTTACTTTTTATTTTATTTTTATTTTCATCAAATTCACATTAATCATCCATACATCCATAATCACCCACCAAATCACTTCTATTCCATCACGCCCTCCCAAACATCCTTGCATCATCAAGGCATGCAATGAGAACCTTTGCGACTGAGATCCGTTCCTTCCTCAGTCCACGGTCGTTTGACCGGAAGTCAGATTTATGCGCATATCATCACAATTGTACGCTCGGCTCTCGGCTGAGTATTGGCACACCCAACGCTCACAAGGACGCAATTTCCTTGATCCGTGGCCTAGTCGACACGTGGCCGTAGAGATTTTGAGGCAAATAGTGGGTCGAGAACTGTAAGAGCAAACCGGTGGGCGACCCGGCTTGGCTAAATGGGTCGCGCCTCTTCCCATTTTTTTTTTTCTTCTTTTGGTTCTTGAATGGACAGCCACGATTGATTGGCTTTAATGAGGTGGAACGGCCCAGATTAGATCCAATGTGCAGAATCCGGTGTGACGCAGCCATTGCTGCTTTCTTGTAGCCGCCTGCTGGGAGCCTCGTCAGTGCGTCTAACCAACCGACGTGCGCCACGTGGCGCTGGCTTAGTCAGCGCCCACGTGTATTATTTTTCCACTTTCTCTAACTTCAAAAATCCACCAAAAATACATTCAAGCTTCGAAAAATCTCCCAAAAAATCCTATGGACTCGTGAAGCTGAGTACTAATTTCCTATGGCCTCAAAATATTATTTTGACTTCTAGAATTTTTATGATAAATCCAACTTCTCCAAATAAAATTCTGAAAAATCAAATAATAATCTAAACTAATCATCCAACTTTGAAAATTCGTAATTCCTTCATCCGAACTCCGATTTCAACGAACCAAGCATCGTTATTCTCAGAAAAATGAGCTCTACACCACCAAGGTCTAGTCTTAGTCACTTGGACTTTAGAAAAATTAGTCAACTCTAAGAATTAGACCAAATTCTAAATAAACAAAACCGAAAATTAAAATATGGAAAAAATCTTGGGTCTTACAATTAGCAACATATGATAAGGAAGAATCAGAACGATTTAAATCCAAATAAAATAAATTATTCTTCATAAAACTATGACCAATTATTGTTTCATCTAAAGAAATATATAAACCGCTAGAAGAAAAATTGAAACAATATCCCTTATTCAAAAATGATAAAACTGAAAGTAGATTATGTTGAATTCCAAGAACATATAGGACGTCATGCAAAAGCAATGTGCAACCAGTGTGTAGCTGAAGCTGATATGAACCAACTTCCAATGCCTCCAAACGATTTCCATTACCCATGAACACGCCATGGGTGCCGCTTGGAACTCAACGATAATCTACGAACCATCCTTGATCTCGCATCACATGCCTGGTTGCTCCTATGTCTACAACCCAACCAATGGATATATAAGCAACTAAAACATGAGAACTTACACAAATGTAGAGAGAGTTAGGATCAGAATGTACCTTCTTCGGCTCAGTGCAATCACGAGCGAAGTGGCCCATTTTCTCACAGTTATAGTATTTGACCTTGGACATGTCTTTCTTCCCACCACGCTTGCCTCTATGCCGCTTGGTGCCTTTGTCAACCTTAGGAGCAAGTGCCTTTGCCCCTCCTTGCTGGAATGCCTTTCCATTGTCGTTGCGCCTATGTTAGTTCTAAGAATTTTTAAATTGGCTTTTCCTTGTCAAAACCATTGAAATTATTTTACATTTGCCACATTCAATAAGCTCTAGGATATAATTAAGAATCTAGCTTATTAGAGTTTGTTTTGGGTTGAAGACATCAAGATTGAAGATCAAAAGCTCATGTACTAAGGTAAAATGCATTTCATGCATTATAATTCAGTTGAGCCCATGAGTGTAACGCCCCAAACCTCGGGCTCATAAACATACTGAAACCTTGCCAATTAATCCCCTTTTCAAAGAATGAGATATGCACTTACATAATAAATAAATATATTTAATAAATCAGAGTATGAGCCCAAAATATTTATGTAAAACCTCTGTATAAAAACATTTAAACAAAACAAAAGTGGGTCCCACTGCCTCAACTTCTCCCCACTGCTTTCTCAGCTTGCTTAACCTGCAAAACATCAACCCTACACCACAACCATAGTGTATTGGGTTATACAACAAACGTCAACCCTACTTAAACAAATATCCTCAATAATACTTCAATTTCCATACTCAATAAATATCCATAATTACTTAATCACATAACAATTTCATTCACCAATAATCCAATTATCAAGATAGCCATAATTCCTCAATTCACAATAAATTCCACCAATAATAATAATCATTTTTCTGCAAATCAATTGCCTAATTGTCAACTATTAACCTCAACCTTAAATCATTCACATCCTAATTAACAAGCTCAATGCATAATCACCATCAATTTCATCCTCAAGATTCAAGCCTAGACTTACCAAGTTCTAGCCAAACCAAATCCTAGTAAACAAATGCATATAAACAAACAAGGCAAACAATTAAACTATCTAATTTCACTCACAATTTAATCACGTGAAAAGACCGCAATGCCCTTGGATGGCAACACGCTCGGATAACAAATCCGGCAGCATGACAACATCGGGAATAAGATTTCCCGAGCCCGTGTACCTGTTAAGACCAGACAACCAAATAAAATCACAATTCAGAAACACAAACGGCCGCTAAGCGACCGAAACAGGCGGCCGCCACCACACACGATGGCTGCTCGACTCAGAACAGCATACAAAACACACAGAAACTCACCCACGGGCTTCGGGTGACTGGCAAGAGGCCAAAAACCAATAATTAGGGTCATCGGCATGACCAAACACGGAGGAACCCGCGGTGGTCCGTGGTGGTCAACCTGCAAAATTTTTGAACTCAAAATCAATCTAAACAAATTACACAGGCACGAAGGAGACGTCGAGATGACTAACTTTTATACCAGGATCGATTGCCAAATCTTGCCGGAAATGGCCGAAATCGGCGGTGGAAGCCGCCGGCCTTCACAACGTTGATTCGTTGTCGGGGAGCGTCGAGTGGACGATCGGAGCACACCACCGTGCTCGGCTCGACAAGAGGAAGCTTCCTGGGCCGGAGCTAGGTAGCGAAGACGCCGAGTCAAAGCCAGAGCTCCAAACGGGCAAAAATGGGTTCTCGATTTGGGGAATTTCTGGGCTGAACGAAGACGAGGGAAAGGAAGAGGGAGGGACGGCGAGCTCGGGGAGCTTTCATCCGCCTCCATCCGCTGCCGGACGCGCGTCCACATGCCGGTGACAGCGGCGGCGCTGAACGGGCGAGCGAGAGAGAGAGAGTGAGAGTGAACCCGGGCAGAGAGGAGAGAGAATGAGAGATAAAAAATGACTTTTGGGTTTTTTTGACGCGAAATTACAAATATGCCCCTCACTTTTAACGTCTGTAAAACCCAAACCGTAACTCCGATTTACGCGTGCTTCATGTCTACAAACTCGTGGACTCGAGACCTATCCAAGATGCCCAAAGTCAAAGATGAAAGCCTAATAATTTTAAAAGTCAACTTTTGGGTCAAACCAAATTATAAACATTAATTAAAAAAAGTAAACATTTTAAAAAACTATGACTCTTCAACAATTCATGTAAAAACAAGGTAAATTATAAAGGAAAATTTGAATTTTCTAGGATATTACAATGAGTGTGTGTTGTAAGTTGGGCCCGTCATATGTTTAATGAACTCAGCCCATTACATGTTTTAATGGTGTTGTAAGTGGGGTTATCACATGGTGTTGTTTATGAAAAGCCCATTTCTTGATTTAAGAAAAATGTGCTGTGTACATGAAGTCATTTTCCTCAACTTGCATTTCACGCACACACACATTAATAAAAGAAAAATGCATCTCAGTTTGTATTTCATACACACACACATGTGCACTATTCACTGTCTTCCTCAGCTCACTCATGCACACACCATGTGAATATCCTGCCGCTCAGATTTCTCACTCACGTGCACTGTTTATTATCTCCTACACACACTCACGTGCACTTTACTGTCTCTCTCAGCTCACACTCACTCGCATGTGGTTATTCTGTTTGCTACAAATATTTCATTCTTCTCTTATCTCAATCCACATAATCATTCTCATCTCTAACCAGTTTTGGATTCTTTCTTTGGACATTCCTTTCCTTGTTGTCATTTTGTCCTTAACTCAAATGAGTAAGAATCCTCCATGTGTCCTGATTTGGTGAGAATGGGTTTCTACAAAACAGAGGGTGTCATCTCTTTTGTGAGCAACTCTTCCATTCATTGAATAGGTCTCTGTTTTGTTTTAAAGAGAGAGTTCTAGTGAGAAAATTGGTTTTTGATGAAAACTAATCTTTAAAACTGATTTTTGTATTTTCTAAAATCTTCACACACTCATATAGATTTTAGTATTGGATTCTCCATCGACTTCTTCAAGTCTTGATAACTTGAAGGAGCTGATTCTTATAGAATCCTCAGTTGCATTTTCATAGCATCTGTTTCGTTTCCGTTGTGCTTGTGTTGTTGTCGGTGCCGTGCATTGAATGACTCAAGGTGTGAGCTGCTAATGTTATGATTGACTGACTGCATGGCTCAAGTAGTTTGCACAAGGGTAAGAAGCTGCCACTTAGATTTAGGATTTAAGTGATTGAGCTTGTTTGTGTGGATTTTTCAAGGGCTGAGATCTGTAGCCCGTTGCAAATCAATGACCCAAATTATGTCATGATTTTTTTATTCATTAAAAATTCTAAAAAATTTCAGAAAAATTTGAAAAATTTTATAACGGCTAGTAAACAAAAATTTCTATATATACATCATTCTTCTTAGTTTTTTCTTTACATTATTCTCTCTTTTACACAACAATTTCAATATTTATAATCATTTCATATTAATATATTAATATTAGTATTATTTTAAAGAGCTAATTAAAATATTAACAATAATATAATATTCATAATTATAAAAGTTTACAAACTTTAAATTAACAGGAACTGAATCAAATTTATACATTAGTTAAATAGGTAAAAAATACTAAAATTCATTTTATGTTGCTGAGACCCAAACTTAAATTTTGGACGCTTTTTTATGGCCAAAATGGGTTTTTTGGGTGTTTGAGTTTTGCCATTTAGAAGGCCTTAGTGTTTAACATTGTTTCTCCAAAAAAAAAAAAAAAAGATTTGCAAACACTCTTTGCCCTCTCGCGTGTTGTACAAAACTACAAATGTACTTTTGTTTGTAGAGAGTTTGGAAGACTTCCATTTTCTTAGCTGACACAACCAACCCTGCATCTGTTGTTATCTTTTGAAAAGTTTTAAGATGCTTAACATGCTGTTCAAAGGAATTTGAATAGACCAAGACATCATCAATATAAACAATGGTGAATGAGGAATAAGGGTTAAAAATTTCATTCATGATGTTTTGGAATTCAAAAGGGGCATTTTTTAACCCAAATGGCATAACATTCCATTCGTAATGCCCGAAAGGAACAGTGAAGGCAGTTTTATACCTTTCTTGTTCTTTGATTTGTATCTGCCAATAACCTGACTTCATGTCAAATTTTGAGAATATGGTGGCTTTACATAACCTATTCAATAAATCCTTTTTATTAGGTATTGGATACATAATCCATCTAAGGGCCTTATTTAAGGGTTTGTAATTAAATACAAACCTGGGTACCCCTCTTTCTATTTCTGCGGCTTTTTCAACATAGAAGGCTGGACAGCTCCATGGAGAAGTGCTTCTCCTAATGAGCCCTTTTTCTAAGAGATCCTTAATCTCTGCTTTGCATAATTCTAAGTGGGTGCTATTCATTTGGATGGGCCTGGACTTAGTTGGTATTTGGGCTTCCTTAAAGTCTGGTTCATATGGGAGAGATACTTCATGTTTTTTTCTGTTCCAAAAGGCATTTGGCAAGTCAGCACATATTTCTTTTTTAAGGGTTTCCCTTATTAATTTTACCTGGGCTTGGGCTTGAGAAGTCTTTAAGACTTGTTCTGTATGCCGATGTTGGACTTCTTCTTTTAGAGAGAAAAGAAATCTCTCTTTCTTTTCTATTTGGTCTTTCATGTTGTTTATGAATTTGACCTGTGGTTCTTGGATGAACCTGAAATGAATGTTAGATCCTAAAGCCGAAGCCATTATCCCTTCATTTGTAACCTGCATTGGGTAAAGCATATTTAAAAAAGGAGTTCTTAAAATGCAGTTTTGGGAAAGATCTCTTACCATTAGAAAAGGTGTTTCAAAACAAATTCCTTGATTGCAGACTGCAGCATTAGAAAGCTTATAATTTATCTTCATCTTTCTACCATTTGCAGCATTTAAGGTTTGTGCAGTTTTTGTAAAGAATTTGGTTGGAACCATACCTTCCTTTAGACAATTAAGATCTGCTCCAGAGTCCATAAGAGCTTCAGTGGTGAACTCATAAGCTTGACCAATTCTTATGGTTACTTCAACGAACCATCTTTGGGAGAAAATCATATCTATTTGATTGATCTGATTTAGACCAGTCAGTTCTTCTTCCCTGGGGATATTATTTTTTTCTCCCCTTTGTATTTCCTCAGCAAATTCTTCTTCAAGCCCTTGCTCTTCAAATCTTTCTGACAACTGTGTCAGTTCTAAAAGATTGACCCTAGATTTAAGATCTTTTACCTCTCCTTTTATTTCACTAATTTCTTTTTTTAGGTCTGAAATTGAGGGTTCCTGAGTTTCCTTATTCTTTGAGATTTCTATCCTATCCACAATGTGTTGGAAATTATAGGGTTCTACTGGGGAAGGAAAAGTGCTTTCTTTTCTCTTTTGAGGTTGGGTTTCTTTAACCGTCCCTAGGTATTGCTCTAAGACAATTCTTTTCTGGGCTGGGTCTTCTATTTTATCAATAAGATCTAATAAAAAGCTATCTTGGCTAGTTAAAACATTTATCTCAAGATGTCTAACCTTTTTGCATATACATGATAGTGAAGAGTCATTGCTGCCTGAGCTTGAACTTGACAACCCATCCTCTGTTTCATCCTCTAGACCCAAAATTTCTTCACTGGAAGTTTCCCCTGAATTTAGGAGAATATTGAAGATTTCTTCTTTTGTATCCTCATTTATTTGGAGTTTATTAATCTTTTCTTTCATTTTACACTCATTTTTGTAGTGTCCTGTTTTTCCACATTTAAAACAGGTTGGAGGTTTTTTAGACCTGAAATCCCTTGACCCGAAATCCTTCCTTTTTGGAAATCTCTTTCTTTTTAGAAACCTACTTTCTCTTGGCTCTATCCTTTCTGTTTTCTGCCTTGAAAATCTTTTGTGTTTACGAAATTTCTTTTTTCTTTTAAAAAGATCTGTGGTTTTAGTAAACCCAAATTGTTCACAAAAGTCTCCCATTTCCTTTCCTCTAGAAGATTTCTCTTTTTCTAAAAGTCTTTTTAGCTTCATGTCTGTACATAGGGCTAGGCCTTCTGCACAGATTTTTGAAACTAGATGCCCAAAGGTTAGTTGGTCATAAGGGATGTTTCCCCCATTCCTGGCTTTAAGCCTATTTCTTACCTTTTCTGCAAACAGAGGAGGAAGGCCAGAAATGAATTTCTCCTTCCAAAACTCTTGATGGCAATCTGACCTGGTATAAACTTTGGCGAGAAAAACATCTTTATACTATCTGAATTGGGATAGAGTGGGACACTTTAAATTCATTAGGACTTCTCTAGATCTTTCATGTTGGAGATCAATGGATCCTAAAAAATGTAAAGTTATGGTATAAGCAAGAGTATTTACCCCGTCTTCTGCGTCTCCTTCTATTTCTCTTCCTTGCTCGATCTTTACTATTCTTTTAGAGGGAAACAAAATTTCATTTTTTGTTTGTTCTGGTAGGAAATCCCACCATCCTCTTAATTGTCTTGAGAAACCTGTTACAATGGCTGAAGCCACTTGACTTTCACTATTTCCTGCAGCTCTACCAACAGTAGCATACATTAGCATTTGTCTTATAACATCGATTACCTGATATTCTGTTCTTCCATCGATGTTCCATTCAACAATAGATCCGGCATCGAATCTAGCAGTGTCAAAATGGAAATTCTCTTCAAATCCCATATCTACTGGTGTTGGTCTATGATAATAATTTCTGCTTGGGGCCATAGGGATTGGATTTCTCTTAAAATTTATTTTGTTTAATTGAGCAGGATCACTTTCTGTATGTCCTAGGAAGACTCCTTCTAAATCTTCTTCTTTAGAGATGACATTTACTACAGGGCTCTTTGATCCATCTGCTTTAGATGAAGTATCTTTTTTAATATCTAATCTAGCCAGTCTATTAAGTATCTCATCCATCACATCCTTTTGATGATTAGAGGTAATTGGAGCTTTTAGCTTATAATTTTCTAAAGCTGGTGGTGGCCTAAACATGACCTATTGACTTACAGTCTTAGAAGAAGTAGAGACTTCATTTTTTGTTTGTTTAGGGCAAATATTATTTATGGAATCCTCGATCCTTGAGGTTTGGGCTCCTAATGATTGGAGATAGAGGTTGGTATAGTTTCCCTGAGAGAGAACATCTCCAATATGTTCTGTAGTGACTTTGTCTATTCTGGATAGAGCGTCACTTTTAAAAGGAGCAGCTAATCCTCCTTTTATCTCTATGGTTTCCATTGGTGGATGTATTGACCTAACTGTTTTTCCTTTTTTAGTCAGGTAATTTTTAAAAGGGCTTTCTAAAGTATTTACTACCTGCCTGTATTGTATGAGTAAGAAAAACAAAGAGAAAAGGGAATGGTTTGAGAAGGCTTTTGATGAAAGAAAAAAGGAAATACTCCATAGAGCTTTTAATGCCAATATAACCAGATTCAGGAGACATATAGCCTTTTTTGTTTGGTTTGAGGGATATTCTCTTTGCTTTTGATTTCCATATTGAATATATCAAAGGAAAAGACAATGCTCTCCCTGATTTTTTAACTAGAGAATTCTTGCAGGGGAGGAATATGCAGGGCCAACAGACTGAATCAGAAACTGACAAGGGACCTAAAAGGTCCCATGGAGGGAAAAAATAAGCAACAAATGCAGCTAGAGGAACCTAAAAGGTCTCCTTACATTCCTTCGATGGAAATCCCTCTTGGACCCATTGAAGATGTTCACACAGAAAGAAACCCAGCTGAAGTAGCGAGGTTATATTTAATAGGACATCTACACCCTAAATTTGAGGGAAAAAACCAGTTTTTCTATGAAGCAATTCTAATAGAAACTGGATCGGTTAAAATAACTCATAACTACAGAAGTGACTCTAAAAGGGTTATTGGATTTTCTCAATTATATATCTTAAAGATATTGAATCAGGAAGATTGGGGTCCCAACCCAATGTCTAAAAGACGTTTTAGAAACCCCAAGATTTATCCAAATTATTTCAGTTATTTTGATTACCAGCATGCCTGGGAAAATGCTTTATGCTTGCAAAATGATATTTTCTCACACTCCTGGTTTTTCAATTTCCAAATTAGGGACAAAAGGCAATTATTTATAAAATGGTGGGACAAATATCAAACTCTTCATCTGGTCTTCCCCAGATTCAAAATAAAATCAGTCACTGAAATCATTGTAGGGGTCAAAGAAGCCTCCTCCTCTCATATTCAAAAGGAGTCCACTCCTGTTCTTAAAGGACTTATCTCACAAATTAAAGCAGCTAAATCAGCTGATCCTTCTCTGTCCCAAGAAGACATCAAGCAGCATCTCCTTGATGCCCTGGACGAAGTAGACAAAATGTCCACTTCCGAACAGGAAGATGATGACCCCACTCACCTCAATAATGAAGACGACTGTGAGGGAATCTTTCCCAATCTTTACAGATAAGGTGTCGGCCACTTTCCTTAAAGTTGCACTGTTCACCTTAGTGCGAGTTACTATTCCTCCTCCAGCTGGCTTCCACTTTTTCTTGGTACGCCCTACAGATAAGAAGGAATCTCCTTTCCCCTCTATAAAAGGAGGACCCCTTCTCTCTTCTAGGTATCACAAGTTTGAAGCTTTAAGTGTGTTTAAGATTCTAGTTTTTAGAGATCAGAGTTAGGAACTCGACCTCTTTCTTTTCCGAGTGTTTGTGTGAAGTTTAAGTTTAAGTTTTAGAGTTCCTTTGCAACTACCAATTTGGAGGTCTCCTGTTCCAAATGGACTTGTAAGTTGTAATGTTTGCTTTCCTTGCATTTTACATCTGTATTTTCCAGTTCATTGTAATCTGTTTGTTTGTTTTATACATATTTTCTATTCCTGTTTACAAGTTAATTACGTTAAAATTACAAACCCTTAAATAAGGCCCTTAGATGGATTAGGTATCCAATACCTAATAAAAAGGATTTATTGAATAGGTTATGTAAAGCCACCATATTCTCAAAATTTGACATGAAGTCAGGTTATTGGCAGATACAAATCAAAGAACAAAAGGTATAAAACTGCCTTCACTGTTCCTTTCGGGCATTACGAATGGAATTTTATGCCATTTGGGTTAAAAAATGCCCCTTCTGAATTCCAAAACATCATGAATGAAATTTTTAACCCTTATTCCTCATTCACCATTGTTTATATTGATGATGTCTTGGTCTATTCAAATTCCTTTGAACAGCATGTTAAGCATCTTAAAACTTTTCAAAAGATAACAACAGATGCAGGGTTGGTTGTGTCAGCTAAGAAAATTAGTGAAATAAAAAGAGAGGTAAAAGATCTTAAATCTAGGGTCAATCTTTTAGAACTGACACAGTTGTCAGAAAGATTTGAAGAGCAAGGGCTTGAAGAAGACTTTGCTGAGGAAATACAAAGGGGAGAAAAAAATAATATCCCCAGGGAAGAAGAACTGACTGGTCTAAATCAGATCAATCAAATAGATATGATCTTCTCCCAAAGATGGTTCGTTGAAGTAACCATAAGAATTGGTCAAGCTTATGAGTTCACCACTGAAGCTCTTATAGACTCTGGAGCAGATCTTAATTGTCTAAAGGAAGGTATGGTTCCAACCAAATTCTTTACAAAAACTGCACAAACCTTAAATGCTGCAAATGGTAGAAAGATGAAGATAAATTATAAGCTTTCTAATGCTGCAGTCTGCAATCAAGGAATTTGTTTTGAAACACCTTTTCTAATGGTAAGAGATCTTTCCCAAAACTGCATTTTAGGAACTCCTTTTTTAAATATGCTTTACCCAATGCAGGTTACAAATGAAGGGATAATGGCTTCGGCTTTAGGATCTAACATTCATTTCAGGTTCATCCAAGAACCACAGGTCAAATTCATAAACAACATGAAAGACCAAATAGAAAAGAAAGAGAGATTTCTTTTCTCTCTAAAAGAAGAAGTCCAACATCGGCATACAGAACAAGTCTTAAAGACTTCTCAGGCCCAAGCCCAGGTAAAATTAATAAGGGAAACCCTTAAAAAAGAAATATGTGCTGACTTGCCAAATGCCTTTTGGAACAGAAAAAAACATGAAGTATCTCTCCCATATGAACCAGACTTTAAGGAAGCCCAAATACCAACTAAGTCCAGGCCCATCCAAATGAATAGCACCCACTTAGAATTATGCAAAGCAGAGATTAAGGATCTCTTAGAAAAAGGGCTCATTAGGAGAAGCACTTCTCCATGGAGCTGTCCAGCCTTTTATGTTGAAAAAGCCGCAGAAATAGAAAGAGGGGTACCCAGGTTAGTAATTAATTAAGTTGGTGATTGGGGTCTTCTTACCTGGTCTGGTCTAGTCCTGCTTGCCTTAGTATTGGGTGTTTCTACCCTGTACCATGGTTGGCTGATTTGGCTGTCGGTTTGCATTAATCCTCCCATGATTATTTTATCATGTTCTGTTTCTGCAACAAAAGAACTTCTAGAGCTTTGGGCTCTAGAGCTTTCTCCTCTTGAGCCAGTGCTTGCTCTTCCAATTCTTGTGGATCTACTGGAAGAGAATCTGATCTCCACGTCTCCATCCTGGTGCTCAATGATTTGTTCTACCTCTTGGTTTTCCAAAGGTTTAGCTGGAACCTGGTTCTGCAGAGTCCATCTCTCAGGAAGATTTATGTCATTCCACATAATAGTTTTGGGAACTACTACATTGGCCTTTCCTAGGTTAGCTTGAAAGAGAGTGGTCTTACCTTTGGCTTCTAAGTTGTGTGCTTCTGGACACAAAGTGTTCATAGCTTTATAATAAACCCTATAAACAACAGCCATATTTTGAGAACCTTGAATCATATCAAACCCTTGGGTTTGGAGATTCAAAGTTAAAGCCTTTAAGGCTCCTTCATCTGCAAGTGAGATTGAGAAATTGGGGAAACAATTGAAAAATACTGGTCCATCACATAATGATGATTCCACTACTCCCAAAAGAGAATCCGAGAAGATATTGTGCCTGCAATCTCTGACACAGATTAAAACAGAAGTTTTTAACCCTGTTCTGGTTAAGGGTTTTACTGCAACTTGGACTAATCCAATATGTAAGTATTTAAAGTCTCTTTTTTTATGTTCTTTTAACATCTCTTGTGAAAAAAGTTGGAAGTTCTCATGGGCTTCAGAAATAGCCACAGTCCTTTCACAGGTTTTAATTACATAGTCACTTTTAAAAGAGAAGGATCATTTTCTATAAATATCATAAATAGGAACCTTAGGGATTTTCCAGTTTTGTAACTGTTTTTCGTAATCTCTGATTACGATTTCTTCAACATTTTTAATCCTCATGATATCGTTGGATCTAGATCCATCCGACCTACGAGACAGTGATCTAAACAAATTAGCCATTAAAACAGAATGAAAAATTTAAAAACTTTCGAAGTTCTCAACGGTGTCAAACGTCCTCAACGCCTATCCTCGGCTAACACGGACTCCACCCCCCCCCCCCAAAAGTTTGTAAATTTAAACAAACTAAGAAAACAGCTAATTGTTGTCGATCAATGTTTGTAATCGGTGGATTAGGACCACTCCGATGTCACAGGGACTATGATTAACAACAACTTGGCTCTGATACCATTTTCAACCCAAGATTTAATCCCTTTTTAACTTGTAAACAGGAATAGAAAGTATGTATAAAACAAGTCAAGAGGTCATGTTTAGGCCACCACCAGCTTTAGAAAATTATAAGCTAAAAGCTCCAATTACCTCTAATCAACAAAAGGATGTGATGGATGAGATACTTAATAGACTGGCTAGATTAGATATTAAAAAAGATACTTCATCTAAAGCAGATGGATCAAAGAGCCCTGTAGTAAATGTCCTCTCTAAAGAAGAAGAGGAAGGAAGTGAAGAAGATTTAGAAGGAGTCTTCGTAGGACATACAGAAAGTGATCCTGCTCAATTAAACAAAATAAATTTTAAGAGAAATCCAATCCCTATGGCCCCAAGCAGAAATTATTATCATAGACCAACACCAGTAGATATGGGATTTGAAGAGAATTTCCATTTTGACACTGCTAGATTCGATGCCGGATCTATTGTTGAATGGAACATCGATGGAAGAACAGAATATCAGGTAATCGATGTTATAAGACAAATGCTAATGTATGCTACTGTTGGTAGAGCTGCAGGAAATAGTGAAAGTCAAGTGGCTTCAGCCATTGTAACAGGTTTCTCAGGACAACTAAGAGGATGGTGGGATTTCCTACCAGAACAAACAAAAAATGAAATTTTGTTTGCCTCTAAAAGAATAGTAAAGATCGAGCAAGGAAGAGAAATAGAAGGAGACGCAGAAGACGGGGTAAATACTCTTGCTTATACCATAACTTTACATTTTTTAGGATCCATTGATCTCCAACATGAAAGATCTAGAGAAGTCCTAATGAATTTAAAGTGTCCCACTCTATCCCAATTCAGATGGTATAAAGATGTTTTTCTCGCCAAAGTTTATACCAGGTCAGATTGCCATCAGGAGTTTTGGAAGGAGAAATTCATTTCTGGCCTTCCTCCTCTGTTTGCAGAAAAGGTAAGAAATAGGCTTAAAGCCAGGAATGAGGGAAACATCCCTTATGACCAACTAACCTTTGGGCATCTAGTTTCAGAAATCTGTGCAGAAGGCCTAGCCCTATGTACAGACATGAAGCTAAAAAGACTTTTAGAAAAAGAGAAATCTTCTAGAGGAAAGGAAATGGGAGACTTTTGTGAACAATTTGGGTTTACTAAAACCACAGATCTTTTTAAAAGAAAAAAGAAATTTCATAAACACAAAAGATTTTCAAGGCAGAAAACAGAAAGGATTAAAGAGCCAAGAGAAAGTAGGTTTCTAAAAAGAAAGAGATTTCCAAAAAGGAAGGATTTCGGGTCAAGGGATTTCAGGTCTAAAAAACCTCCAACCTGTTTTAAATGTGGAAAAACAGGACACTACAAAAATGAGTGTAAAATGAAAGAAAAGATTAATAAACTCCAAATAAATGAGGATACAAAAGAAGAAATCTTCAATATTCTCCTAAATTCAGGGGAAACTTCCAGTGAAGAAATTTTGGGTCTAGAGGATGAAACAGAGGATGGGTTGTCAAGTTCAAGCTCAGGCAGCAATGACTCTTCACTATCATGTATATGCAAAAAGGTTAGACATCTTGAGATAAATGTTTTAACTAGCCAAGATAGCTTTTTATTAGATCTCATTGATAAAATAGAAGACCCAGCCCAGAAAAGAATTGCCTTAGAGCAATACCTAGGGACGGTTAAAGAAACCCAACCTCAAAAGAGAAAAGAAAGCACTTTTCCTTCCCCAGTAGAACCCTATAATTTCCAACACATTGTGGATAGGATAGAAATCTCAAAGAATAAGGAAACTTAGGAACCCTCAATTTCAGACCTAAAAAAGGAAATTAGTGAAATAAAAGGAGAGGTAAAAGATCTTAAATCTAGGGTCAATCTTTTAGAACTGACACAGTTGTCAGAAAGATTTGAAGAGCAAGGGCTTGAAGAAGACTTTGCTGAGGAAATACAAAGGGGAGAAAAAAATAATATCCCCAGGGAAGAAGAACTGACTGGTCTAAATCAGATCAATCAAATAGATATGATCTTCTCCCAAAGATGGTTCGTTGAAGTAACCATAAGAATTGGTCAAGCTTATGAGTTCACCACTGAAGCTCTTATAGACTCTGGAGCAGATCTTAATTGTCTAAAGGAAGGTATGGTTCCAACCAAATTCTTTACAAAAACTGCACAAACCTTAAATGCTGCAAATGGTAGAAAGATGAAGATAAATTATAAGCTTTCTAATGCTGCAGTCTGCAATCAAGGAATTTGTTTTGAAACACCTTTTCTAATGGTAAGAGATCTTTCCCAAAACTGCATTTTAGGAACTCCTTTTTTAAATATGCTTTACCCAATGCAGGTTACAAATGAAGGGATAATGGCTTCGGCTTTAGGATCTAACATTCATTTCAGGTTCATCCAAGAACCACAGGTCAAATTCATAAACAACATGAAAGACCAAATAGAAAAGAAAGAGAGATTTCTTTTCTCTCTAAAAGAAGAAGTCCAACATCGGCATACAGAACAAGTCTTAAAGACTTCTCAGGCCCAAGCCCAGGTAAAATTAATAAGGGAAACCCTTAAAAAAGAAATATGTGCTGACTTGCCAAATGCCTTTTGGAACAGAAAAAAACATGAAGTATCTCTCCCATATGAACCAGACTTTAAGGAAGCCCAAATACCAACTAAGTCCAGGCCCATCCAAATGAATAGCACCCACTTAGAATTATGCAAAGCAGAGATTAAGGATCTCTTAGAAAAAGGGCTCATTAGGAGAAGCACTTCTCCATGGAGCTGTCCAGCCTTTTATGTTGAAAAAGCCGCAGAAATAGAAAGAGGGGTACCCAGGTTAGTAATTAATTAAGTTGGTGATTGGGGTCTTCTTACCTGGTCTGGTCTAGTCCTGCTTGCCTTAGTATTGGGTGTTTCTACCCTGTACCATGGTTGGCTGATTTGGCTGTCGGTTTGCATTAATCCTCCCATGATTATTTTATCATGTTCTGTTTCTGCAACAAAAGAACTTCTAGAGCTTTGGGCTCTAGAGCTTTCTCCTCTTGAGCCAGTGCTTGCTCTTCCAATTCTTGTGGATCTACTGGAAGAGAATCTGATCTCCACGTCTCCATCCTGGTGCTCAATGATTTGTTCTACCTCTTGGTTTTCCAAAGGTTTAGCTGGAACCTGGTTCTGCAGAGTCCATCTCTCAGGAAGATTTATGTCATTCCACATAATAGTTTTGGGAACTACTACATTGGCCTTTCCTAGGTTAGCTTGAAAGAGAGTGGTCTTACCTTTGGCTTCTAAGTTGTGTGCTTCTGGACACAAAGTGTTCATAGCTTTATAATAAACCCTATAAACAACAGCCATATTTTGAGAACCTTGAATCATATCAAACCCTTGGGTTTGGAGATTCAAAGTTAAAGCCTTTAAGGCTCCTTCATCTGCAAGTGAGATTGAGAAATTGGGGAAACAATTGAAAAATACTGGTCCATCACATAATGATGATTCCACTACTCCCAAAAGAGAATCCGAGAAGATATTGTGCCTGCAATCTCTGACACAGATTAAAACAGAAGTTTTTAACCCTGTTCTGGTTAAGGGTTTTACTGCAACTTGGACTAATCCAATATGTAAGTATTTAAAGTCTCTTTTTTTATGTTCTTTTAACATCTCTTGTGAAAAAAGTTGGAAGTTCTCATGGGCTTCAGAAATAGCCACAGTCCTTTCACAGGTTTTAATTACATAGTCACTTTTAAAAGAGAAGGATCATTTTCTATAAATATCATAAATAGGAACCTTAGGGATTTTCCAGTTTTGTAACTGTTTTTCGTAATCTCTGATTACGATTTCTTCAACATTTTTAATCCTCATGATATCGTTGGATCTAGATCCATCCGACCTACGAGACAGTGATCTAAACAAATTAGCCATTAAAACAGAATGAAAAATTTAAAAACTTTCGAAGTTCTCAACGGTGTCAAACGTCCTCAACGCCTATCCTCGGCTAACACGGACTCCACCCCCCCCCCCCAAAAGTTTGTAAATTTAAACAAACTAAGAAAACAGCTAATTGTTGTCGATCAATGTTTGTAATCGGTGGATTAGGACCACTCCGATGTCACAGGGACTATGATTAACAACAACTTGGCTCTGATACCATTTTCAACCCAAGATTTAATCCCTTTTTAACTTGTAAACAGGAATAGAAAGTATGTATAAAACAAGTCAAGAGGTCATGTTTAGGCCACCACCAGCTTTAGAAAATTATAAGCTAAAAGCTCCAATTACCTCTAATCAACAAAAGGATGTGATGGATGAGATACTTAATAGACTGGCTAGATTAGATATTAAAAAAGATACTTCATCTAAAGCAGATGGATCAAAGAGCCCTGTAGTAAATGTCCTCTCTAAAGAAGAAGAGGAAGGAAGTGAAGAAGATTTAGAAGGAGTCTTCGTAGGACATACAGAAAGTGATCCTGCTCAATTAAACAAAATAAATTTTAAGAGAAATCCAATCCCTATGGCCCCAAGCAGAAATTATTATCATAGACCAACACCAGTAGATATGGGATTTGAAGAGAATTTCCATTTTGACACTGCTAGATTCGATGCCGGATCTATTGTTGAATGGAACATCGATGGAAGAACAGAATATCAGGTAATCGATGTTATAAGACAAATGCTAATGTATGCTACTGTTGGTAGAGCTGCAGGAAATAGTGAAAGTCAAGTGGCTTCAGCCATTGTAACAGGTTTCTCAGGACAACTAAGAGGATGGTGGGATTTCCTACCAGAACAAACAAAAAATGAAATTTTGTTTGCCTCTAAAAGAATAGTAAAGATCGAGCAAGGAAGAGAAATAGAAGGAGACGCAGAAGACGGGGTAAATACTCTTGCTTATACCATAACTTTACATTTTTTAGGATCCATTGATCTCCAACATGAAAGATCTAGAGAAGTCCTAATGAATTTAAAGTGTCCCACTCTATCCCAATTCAGATGGTATAAAGATGTTTTTCTCGCCAAAGTTTATACCAGGTCAGATTGCCATCAGGAGTTTTGGAAGGAGAAATTCATTTCTGGCCTTCCTCCTCTGTTTGCAGAAAAGGTAAGAAATAGGCTTAAAGCCAGGAATGAGGGAAACATCCCTTATGACCAACTAACCTTTGGGCATCTAGTTTCAGAAATCTGTGCAGAAGGCCTAGCCCTATGTACAGACATGAAGCTAAAAAGACTTTTAGAAAAAGAGAAATCTTCTAGAGGAAAGGAAATGGGAGACTTTTGTGAACAATTTGGGTTTACTAAAACCACAGATCTTTTTAAAAGAAAAAAGAAATTTCATAAACACAAAAGATTTTCAAGGCAGAAAACAGAAAGGATTAAAGAGCCAAGAGAAAGTAGGTTTCTAAAAAGAAAGAGATTTCCAAAAAGGAAGGATTTCGGGTCAAGGGATTTCAGGTCTAAAAAACCTCCAACCTGTTTTAAATGTGGAAAAACAGGACACTACAAAAATGAGTGTAAAATGAAAGAAAAGATTAATAAACTCCAAATAAATGAGGATACAAAAGAAGAAATCTTCAATATTCTCCTAAATTCAGGGGAAACTTCCAGTGAAGAAATTTTGGGTCTAGAGGATGAAACAGAGGATGGGTTGTCAAGTTCAAGCTCAGGCAGCAATGACTCTTCACTATCATGTATATGCAAAAAGGTTAGACATCTTGAGATAAATGTTTTAACTAGCCAAGATAGCTTTTTATTAGATCTCATTGATAAAATAGAAGACCCAGCCCAGAAAAGAATTGCCTTAGAGCAATACCTAGGGACGGTTAAAGAAACCCAACCTCAAAAGAGAAAAGAAAGCACTTTTCCTTCCCCAGTAGAACCCTATAATTTCCAACACATTGTGGATAGGATAGAAATCTCAAAGAATAAGGAAACTTAGGAACCCTCAATTTCAGACCTAAAAAAGGAAATTAGTGAAATAAAAGGAGAGGTAAAAGATCTTAAATCTAGGGTCAATCTTTTAGAACTGACACAGTTGTCAGAAAGATTTGAAGAGCAAGGGCTTGAAGAAGACTTTGCTGAGGAAATACAAAGGGGAGAAAAAAATAATATCCCCAGGGAAGAAGAACTGACTGGTCTAAATCAGATCAATCAAATAGATATGATCTTCTCCCAAAGATGGTTCGTTGAAGTAACCATAAGAATTGGTCAAGCTTATGAGTTCACCACTGAAGCTCTTATAGACTCTGGAGCAGATCTTAATTGTCTAAAGGAAGGTATGGTTCCAACCAAATTCTTTACAAAAACTGCACAAACCTTAAATGCTGCAAATGGTAGAAAGATGAAGATAAATTATAAGCTTTCTAATGCTGCAGTCTGCAATCAAGGAATTTGTTTTGAAACACCTTTTCTAATGGTAAGAGATCTTTCCCAAAACTGCATTTTAGGAACTCCTTTTTTAAATATGCTTTACCCAATGCAGGTTACAAATGAAGGGATAATGGCTTCGGCTTTAGGATCTAACATTCATTTCAGGTTCATCCAAGAACCACAGGTCAAATTCATAAACAACATGAAAGACCAAATAGAAAAGAAAGAGAGATTTCTTTTCTCTCTAAAAGAAGAAGTCCAACATCGGCATACAGAACAAGTCTTAAAGACTTCTCAGGCTCAAGCCCAGGTAAAATTAATAAGGGAAACCCTTAAAAAAGAAATATGTGCTGACTTGCCAAATGCCTTTTGGAACAGAAAAAAACTTTCGAAGTTCTCAACGGTGTCAAACGTCCTCAACGCCTATCCTCGGCTAACACGAACTCCGAAAAAAAGAAAAGAAAAAGGAAATATGCTCGGTTAGCATCCATGTCTCATTCTGCTTTGATGTTTACCTTTCCACTCCGATCCGAAAGTATATATATGCTGACATTCGACATCAATCGATCATTTATTCATTAAAACTTGACAATAACAATGAATTAATGTGAAATACCTATTGGTACATATAAACTTATTGATCATACATTATACATAAAGATTTGATGGGTATAAATATACTCCATCATCATCAAATCAATGATCGTGATCAATGCCGTATGCCAAATATCCCTGCATCATATCATGTGGGTGGAACTGGAATAACAATAAATTAACAAATATTAATTAATATATATCATAATTAATGAACTACTAAAAGTAGTCTTAAAAGTAAAAATAAAAAAGATCGAATTGATGTTGGTAATTTGAAAGAAGTAATTAAGCACTAAATTTAAAAGAATAATATATAATATATCATGTTAGAGTAGGAAGTAGGAAACTAAATGAAATATTATAAATCCATACTTAAAGAAGGACTAGCTGAAGGTGAAGGAGCTAATGGTGTGGCTGCCAAAGCAATCTTCACATGCAGCGTATTCTTCTCTTCTGCAATAACAATAATTAATTAAGAAACTTTAATTAATGATCAATTTAGATTACATATATATATATATATATAGTATACTAATTAACATATATAGTACGTGATCAAGTTTTTATATATATAGTAATTGAATTGTCTGGTATGTATGGGGATGGAGAGACTAACTGGTTTTTGGAATTGGGGAAGGTAGTTGAGTGGGAGCAATATTGGAATAATATTGTGGGAACCTAGCAGATTCGACTGGTGTAATAATATTGCATGATGACAAGAAAAGCAATAGAATGATGAAGGAGGAGTGCTTGTGATGAACCATTTTTATCATATCATATAAGTTTTCTTTCTTCGCTCCTCCTTAATTTATATAAAATATAATATATGTGTGTGAACGTGTACGTTGTTATGACCGCACATCAAATTTGTTATGAGATTTTTCATGACAGTCCAAGTGATTTGGTCAGTCAATGACTCATTAATGGCTGCCTGCAGGTGTGCGTGGAATAAATCAAGCCTAGACTTTAAAGAAAATTAATCCATATATATTATAGTATTATAGGGGCCTCTCAATTAATTGTCATAATTAAATTGATGGAGGATTGCTCCGATGTGGGTAGGCCGAAACTGGACCGTAGCTAATTCCTTTTGGGCTCTTGGAATTTTGGACTTCGGCCCACGTAGAAGGGAGGTTCTTAATTAGAAATACACTTAAAAAAATTAAGTTAAAGGACATTTTATTCACGTGCGCCAATCCATTAGCCAAAAAAAGCTGCCAAAGACTCGGTGCATTTGAAGCTAATTTAATATTTACATTTGTAATTTTTAGGGTATTTTAAACTTACATATGTAGTTTTTAAAATCACGGTGAGTTAATTTTTTTTTGTATTTTAGCTTTCTGGATAAAGTATCCAAATTTCTTTATATAAGATAATCATATCATGTTTCTTTTCTTTTTAGACCATTTTGTCCACTTAATTTGGGTATGAAATTAAAGAGCAACAACACACAGATCGATAAACTGAGCTTGGCTAAAAGCCTAAAACCCTCCTTCCAGAAAAAAAGAAAAGAAAAAGGAAATATGCTCGGTTAGCATCCATGTCTCATTCTGCTTGCTTGTTTACCTTTCCACTCCGATCCGAAAGTATATATATGCTGACATTCGACATCAATCGATCATTTATTCATTAAAACTTGACAATAACAATGAATTAATGTGAAATACCTATTGGTACATATAAACTTATTGATCATTAGGATTTAAGTGATTGAGCTTGTTTGTGTGGATTTTTCAAGGGCTGAGATCTGTAGCCCGTTGCAAATCAATGACCCAAATTATGTCATGATTTTTTTATTCATTAAAAATTCTAAAAAATTTCAGAAAAATTTGAAAAATTTTATAACGGCTAGTAAACAAAAATTTCTATATATACATCATTCTTCTTAGTTTTTTCTTTACATTCTTCTCTCTTTTACACAACAATTTCAATATTTATAATCATTTCATATTAATATATTAATATTAGTATTATTTTAAAGAGCTAATTAAAATATTAACAATAATATAATATTCATAATTATAAAAGTTTACAAACTTTAAATTAACAGGCACTGAATCAAATTTATACATTAGTTAAATAGGTAAAAAATACTAAAATTCATTTTATGTTGCTGAGACCCAAACTTAAATTTTGGACGCTTTTTTATGGCCAAAATGGGTTTTTTGGGTGTTTGAGTTTTGCCATTTAGAAGGCCTTAGTGTTTAACATTGTTTCTCCTAAAAAAAAAAAGAAGATTTGCAAACACTCTTTGCCCTCTCGCGTGTTGTACAAAACTACAAATGTACTTTTGTTTGTAGAGAGGTAGACAGACAGCGTGGTTATTACAAGAGGAAGGCAGGAAGCAGAAAATAGACAAAGGAATCACAGTCGTCAGTCGGTGAAGTTTCCTTCTTTGTTTTTCCTACTTTTCTTCATTATCCCGTTTGCTCTCTTTGGAGAAAATCTCAGGCTTTTCATTCATCGTTATCTCAGAACCACTCTCACACACCGAGACCCAAACTCATTGTCTTGGAAATGGGTTTGCTTGATTCCTTCCTCAATTGGCTACGGAGGTAACCCCTTCTCCATCTTTCTCTATTTTTCTTTCTTTGGTTTATTGGATTTGAGTTTGTGGCTTTTGTTTCAGTTTATTTGTCTTATCTTTTTTTTGTTTTTTCTTTTTGGGTTCGCAACAAGCTTAGGAAAATGCATAGTGAAATCTCATCCATAAAAGTTGATGTGTATGTTCTAAGGGTGTTTATTCTAGTTTACAGATTAACGATTTGGGGTGCTAAAGTACATTTATTTAAATACCTCCTATCCTAAGTTCCTAACAATCAGAATAAAAAATATGAAAATAAAAACGAAAAATTATTTGCAGAATCGGTTGGGTTTTTTAGAATCTGTAATAACACAGAGCTGTGTTCAATTGAGTTCTATTCTGTTGCTTTCAGATAATTGAAAAATGTTTTTCTTAATGCCTGATTAGCTGCTGAAAAGATATGTGGAGTTAGAAAATTTTAGGAATATGATATTCTCAGTCATTATGAAAATTGCAACTATGTGGCTTTTCTGCTTGAGGTTAATATCATTATGTTGACCATAATGTTGATAATGATGGAGGTGAATATCAATCTTTGGGGACTAGAACCCATGCCATTGTCAACATACTTTAATAGTGGGAGAGCTATTGACTTTATACCATTAAGTATTAAGGCTTCCATTTTATTCCTCCCTCCCTACTTCTCTTAGGAAAACTATATGAAGGTTGAAATTCTTGTTTACAATTATGTATTCTAAGTCTCTTTTAACCAAAATTGGACTTTGAGGAAATATTTAGAGTAGTGTTACTCCAACTGCGAACTAAGTATTCGCAACCCATCTTTGAGCTCATACTCTTTTTGCTTTAAATTCCTTTTCTCCCCATTTCTAGCCTGTTCTAATCTACAAAATTGAAGAGCCAAAATAATGCTGTTTGTTGGAATTGCCAAGTACTGTATGTTAGTGCGAGTTTGAAATTTCTGTGTTGGTTTTGATAGATGCTTTATTGCAGGGATATTGGAATTTTTCAATTTCTCTGTTTTAGGGAATTAGCTTATTAACTTGAGAGATAGAACTACAATCCCATCATTGCAGGGCAGAAATTCTTTCTTATGTTCTTAGTGGATGTGGGCACATTGCTAAACCACATTTCTCATTCCCCTCTTTGTAACCTGACAAGGACTTCTCCTTCCTTTGCTGTCATAGTTAGATACTTCTTCATAGGGCCATTAAGTTTCATAGTTATGAATGGCCTTTTGAGATTCACGTGAGTTTGTTCTAATGAGGTTAGAGAAACACTATAGCCAATCTGTTTGTCTGTTCTTTTCATACCCTTGATGGATCTGGACCGTGAATTTCTCTGTTTTATGTGTTTGATTCTGTTTTGCCCCATCTGCCTTCAAGGTCAGACACTTAAAATGCCTTGAGCCATACGTTCTGGAGGCACTCCTTAATCCTTATTAATGGTTATATGGAGTTGTCATGTTTTTTATTTTTTTATTTTATTTTATAAGAAACAAAATTGTATTAAAATTGATAAATCATCAAAACATACAGACAAGATGTCCACTGAACACCAAAACCAGGTAATGACAAGCACACATGCTTAAACTGTTAAAACAACATAACCCTGCACCTATAATACAGCAGCCCTCCAATCAGAAAAAAACAGCAAAAACTGGAATATCCTGGAACACTGTAGACACGGAGACCCACAAGAAAAACCAAAATCTGATTCTATCCCACAGAACCTTCCCTTATGGCCTTATAACTATAAAAATCCTTCTACAGATTCAATCGGTAGCTTGGCCGAGAGTTACAGTCACAGGTTCATAGCTTATTCATTTGTTTTTTTAGTGTTTGGATTCTGGTATAAGCCTTAGACTTTAGTGTTTACTCTATCCACTATAGGGGTTTAGCCCTCAAGCCTAATTCTGAAGCCTTACAGCCTTATAAACCTTAAAACTTTTATGAATCTCATGTAGTCACAATGACAGTCACCAATATACCAAAACACTACGGAGCAATCCGTAAGCCACCAATTTATCGGTGGAAAAGAAAACTCTCCGTTTCGTACAAGTTTTGTGGCCTAATCTAAAAGGTTTTGCTCTGGGTTAGTACCTAAACTAAAAAAAGATAGTCATGTATTCTTTTGCTGAAATTTTTTTCTCATTTGATATTTAATCCATATTTCATTTTTTGTTTTTGTTTTTGTTTTTAGTTAAAAATAAAGAAGCAACATTTAGAAGAAGATGATAATAGAGATGATAGATGCAAGGCTGAGACAATAAAATGTATGTAGAATGGTTTATAAAATGAAAAACTATAAAAAAATTTAATTAGTTATTTTTGTTTTAGCCCTTATCTCATCTCCCTCCTTCCTTTCTCACATATCTTAACATAACTGAAAACAAAAAATAGGAACGTTACCAAGCGGGCCCTAAGGGTCATCTTGCCAATCACACAATTATTAATTTACTATGCAACACACAACATAATTGAAAATCCAATCAATCAACTCAAGCCTTACATGCAGATCGAAACAGACATATAACTCTTGAAGAAACATCACTCAACTTAATGCAACAACAAAACTAAGCAAGACAAACAATTTTTAAGGTTGGAAACCTGGAAGAAATAAATCACCAGACCTAGTCTAACTGACCAAACAATCCACAAAGAAAAAAAAGAAAAAAAATATAAAAAAAAAACTGAAAGCGATAAGTCTCAACTCTAAAGCTAAATGCACAAAAGTTTGTACAGCTATTGGAAAATTGTATATATATAATCTTTCTAGGTTTTCTAAGCCATAGTAATCTTAGAGCAGAAAAACAAGCAAGTTTTGGAAGTTTGTATTTGAAAAGGGAACTTAAAATTTTAAAATCTTGAATTTATAAAAATCCCAATGCAGATGTCGTTCGATCAAGATTCGTGGAAAAATTTCTGTATGGTTTAAGTTATAAACCATTTGAATAAATTTGAAGTTAACAAATCAATCGATCAAACCAGGGTTCGTTCTATGGAGATTGCATATAGATCAGATTTTCAAAGAAAAAAAAAACACATGGAGGAATGCTATGTATCTTCTCCTTTGTGCCTTCTCTCTTTTTCCGTCCATTCCGCAATATAATCTCATGATCAGAACTGTTTATTTACTAGATTACCCTTTAAAGATCTCTGCCAAAAATTATTTAAATTGGAAATTGTTCAGTGATCTAAATTGTTATCAAATAAATAGATGGTTTTTGTAATAGTTAGATTCACCATCTATTTATTTGACAACAGGTAGATGACTAAATGATGTCTGATTTTCTTAATTTTTGCAGAGATAATCTGTTAGCAGTAATGTATAAAATGAACGGTTCTAATTATGAGACTACAAGGAGAAGAGAGAAGGCAGAAAGGAATTCATTTTAACTAACTTATCCTATCAAAATAGAATTCCATTTTAACTTTACCACAAATGCTTGAACATATCCATATGCGTATTAACCACCTAAAATGCTTGATTTTGGTCTCTAAGTCGTTTAGGTCCTAAATCAAGTCAGAAGTTGAAAATATGAATTAGTTACCTTAAGTTGGAAATGATGTACAACTTATACTTCATCTTAAAAACTTTATTGCATGAAACCTTTGTTGTAGCTTGAGTTTACTTTGGCTAAGGAAAGGACAACACAAAAATATGGGCTGAACACCAAGAATATAGGTTCATGAAATTCTGCACTCTATTGGGATTTGGGGACCACGATAATGCGATCGCAGAATGTTCACTTTTTCGTTATTAGTTGGCATAGGAGAAATCTTGGAATTGATTTTAGAGTGGGGAGTTTGTGTTGATGTCACTTTTTTTTGGTGAGTGGGGGAAACAGATTAAATACAGATATTCCTGGGTCTAGTGACCCCTTGCAAATCATCATCAGTAGACGAATAAGTGGATCTGTAGAGTAGTTCAAGATTGTATGGCTAGGCCAACCTAACAGAAGCAAACATATCAGCAACCATATTGCAGCCACAAGGCTTACAAATCAAAGTTCTGCAGTCCATCACCAGCCCAAACAGAGGATGACATTCCTTAATGGTCCCATGAACAAGATTAATAGCCAATGAAGGTAAAACATTGAGGATAAAGGGAACTTATAAATGCAAGCAAGGCAATCTCGCCTTTTGGTTTCATTGAGGATAAAACATTAGCTCTGTCCAATTCTCTTGCAGCAAGATTCTGTCCATGCTCATCAACATAATCAGACACCTTTTTTACCAACAAATTCGAAGAATGAACCTATTCAGCCAGAGGGCCAATTCCCAACCAATAAGCAAACCAAAAGGGAATATATTTACTGGAACCAACCCTCCATTTGAGATCAAGTTACATGATTTAACCCCATGGACAATACTTCTCCAGCTGCTCAAAGATCCCTGCCCCCGGTTGGAGATTTTGTTTTGTTAATATCTTGGCCCATAGATCTTCTTTATTTTGTAGAAGTCTTCAACTGGTCTTAGCTAAAAGTAGACATGTCAATGGATCGGATTCGGATCTGATTGACCTAAATCCATATCCGAATTCATTTGTAATTGGATTATCGGATTCGGATCATATTCAGATTATTGGATTCAACATGTTAATCCATATCCGATTAGTAACGGATTTGGATTAGATCGGATTTTAATTGGATTTATTTAGCGTCATTCATTTCTTGTATATTATTTTTAACTTTGAACTTATATAAATAAGTATAAATATTTATGTGCATTCTCATGGTCTAAAAAAACCATAATTTTTTTTTTTTTTACACAGATATAATGTTTATTAAAAATATATAAAAAATACATTAAATATTATATTAAGTTGGATTGGATTATAATCGGATTGGATTAGCTCTAGTCCATATTTGATTTGTTAAGTTAACGGATTATCGGAAGCCTTGACTGCTTTCCATTTCTTGGAGATCACAGAATGAGCAATGATGTGTGAGAGTTTTCCCATGCCCAAAACAAAGAGATATGGAAATAAAGGATCTCCCTGTCTCCCTGTCTAATGCCTTTACAAGGGACAAAGCTATCTGTCAGCTCACCATCAACCACTACCTGATAGCTTACTGTATTTAAGAAGATCATGATCAATTTAATTTGAGAACCTGATTTCAGAAAGGACAGCTTTCAAGAATTCCCAACTGATACTTTCATAAGCCTTGGAAAGATCAATCTTCCACCCCAGATATCTTTTCCTCCCCTTGGTTTGTCTAAACTCTAAATTTATGCAGCACTTCTTGGGCAATTAAGATGTTTTCTGAAATTTTTCTTCCAAGTACGAAGCTAACCTGATCTGGGTTAACCAATTTTGCATCAAATTTCTCGTGTTACTCACAATGATTTTGGACAGAATTTCGTAGAGGGTGGAGCAAAGACTTGTATGTCTGATTTCAAGCATGGATTGGTACCAGAGTAATGAGGTTGGAGTTCAAATCAGTGGGGACAGAACCCAATTGAATTCAAATATATCACTCTTACAGATCTCCCAATGTCTTTGGAAAAATCCCGCAAGGTAACATCAACTCCTGGAGCCTTAAGAGTTATAATAGAGAAGAGACCATCCTTGACTTCCTTTAAAGAGATTGGTCTATCAGCAACCTTGAGGTCATCCTTTTCCAGGGAAAGGGAAAAGATTGGGAATCCCCACTAGAGATCCTCATTCGTTCTCTTAGAGAAGTGGTCAATAAAATAAGAGGTAGCCACATCTGTGGTTCCCTGCTTTTCCTCACCAGCCAGTTTCATGCGACCAGGTGGAGTGGCACAAGATTTGCCTCTTGGCTTATGTCGAGATATTGTTCCTCCTCACAACAATTTGCTTCTCGTATTGGTGAATTAGAAGAGATGTCAATCAGCAACTGTATCTGGAAAGATACCAGTAGTGGATGTTGGTACTGTCACTTCAGTGGTGCAATTCTTCTTCTTCTTCTCCTTCTCCTTCTTCTCCTTCTTCTGCTTCTTCTCCTCCTCCTCCTCTAACCTTGTCCTCAACTGGTCAGGCACAAAGACGTAGTTGACCCAGCTCCCACGACCGTTTCCGCTCCGCAATGGAAGGTATAGATCTTTCAATCGTATGTCATGAGGGATGTGATTAGGTCCATAAAATACCACAGCTTTTGGTAGGACTTCTTGTTCAAGTAGGAAGATTTCAGTTTTTCTCGTCCCTTCTCTTCAACAAGGATAGGGATTTGAAATGATACAATTCCGCTTCTTTCTGTTGTACTCAGCGGAGGAACTTCCTAAGCATTGTTTTTCGGATCCAAACTTCTTTGTAGGGAACAAGTACTTCCTTCCAGGAGAAGTGGAGTGAACAGTACTCCAGTCAGGAAGGTTTTCACCCCTAAAGGGAGAAGCATGAGGGAACAGTCTAGTTTGTCCTTAGTTTGCTTGAGCTGACCAAATAGCTCGAGAATGCCTGTGGCAAGAATTACTGACCTTTTTTTTTAGGATTAAGAATTAACGACCTTTAAATATCGGGTTTTTATCAGTTTTACATAACATAAAATTAAAAGCTCTTTTCATCATCATAAACAACCTAGTTTCTGAGGCCTCGAGCCCTTGTTCTAGGTTGAGAAGAAAGGGTGAAGTTCTAGTGCGTGAAGCACACTGTATGCCTTCTTAACGAGCCATAAGTCTTTTCTAATGAAGTAAATGCCCAGTGACCTCCTTATTCCACTTAAGAACATCATCCTTAAGTCTTCCCTTTCTTTGAAATAAAGGCCATAAGTCTGAATTTGTATTCATTTTGCTCGAGTGCAGGAAGCACAATATATTTCTTCTAAACGAGCCCTAAGTCTTTTCTTTCTATGAAATAAATGCCCAAAGGCCTCATTATTCCACTTAAGAACATCATCCTTAAAGCATCCAAGCTTATATTTGGCAGTGATGATGTCACTTTTAATAGTACTCAATGTTGAAAATTTGCGTATCTTAACTGTGTTGTTGAAAGATTTGTAAGTAAATGCCTTAAGTCTGAATTTGTATTCATTGGTGAGCTCTTGTTCTAGGTTGAGAATAAAGGGTGAAGCTCTAGTGTGTGAAGCACAATGTATGCCTTCTAAACGAGCCATAAGTCTTTTCTTTCTATGAAATAAATGCCCAAAGGCCTCATTATTCCACTTAAGAACATCATTCTTTAAAGCAACCAAGCTAATATTTGGCAGTAATGATGTCACTTTTATACTACTCAATGTTGTAAATTTGAGTATCTAAATCGTGTTAGTCAAAAGAGTTATAAGTTGGAGTTGCGGTAGCTACATACAGTTTTCTTGCTTAACATTCTTAAGTTTAGGTGGTATCTACATGAATAGGAAAGCAAATACACAAGCTCATAAGTTTGTTACTTATACAGCAAGGATTTAAGTATAATCAGTGAAAGGCTTGTGAAAGACTCATACACTTCCTTCCTGTGTTCCTAAGTTGACATTGAACCTTAGTTGTGCTTCATTGATTCATAGGTTCCCTCGCATAACTTTTTCGTCTTTTGATGAGAAACAAAAGCCTTTCATTAAACAAATGAAGAGTACAAATCTGTGGGCTAGGAGTCCACTGAAATACAAACAGGAAACTACAACAGCTACAAGACAAACAACCCCTTCACAATACACCCCCAAGAAAGCATTCAGTCCCAAACATAAGTCTTTCCACTAAATTAACTAAACCTCTGATGTTTAATGTTGTACCGTCAATCTCTCTTTTAGAAACTCCTGGAGTGTAGTCTTTTTTTATTTGTATTAGCTAACTCTTGGAGTGTAGTTCTGTTATTGTTGTAATTAGCCAGCCTTGATTCTTTTGGTTATTATGAACATCGGTGGGATTATTGACCAAATTGGCTAAAAGTACATATGTAAATAAAGCTATCCATGCATATGCACATTTAAATATTTTCTCAAAAGAGACTTCCTTGAACCCAGTCCAGATTGCATATTCTTTAGTTAAATCATGTAATTTTGCAATAATTTTTTTCATGATACTTACACGATTGAACATGTAACGTAAACTCTGACAACTCATGGCTTCCATATTTTCATTTTTGTTCACGCTTCCTTATATTCTTCTCAATGAGCCCTACTTTGACTTTGCATCATCCTTTCTCTTATTTTGAAACTGTTGGGAAATGAAATGTTTGTAGATTTCTCTGTGACCAGTGTGCTAACTTTGTGTCGGGGTGTGCCTACATGCCAGCTTATTTTTTAAGCAGGAAATGGAACTTTCACTTGTAGGGCTTCAAAATGCAGGAAAGACTTCTCTTTTAAATGCCATTGCTGTGAGTAAACACAAACTTCGCATATCCATTCAGCTATGTATAGTGACTTCCCCTTCACATTAAGCGTTCTATGTTTTTACCAGACAGGGGGTTACAGCGAGGACATGATTCCAACTGTAAGCATCTTTCCTTGAACAAATTGTGGAATTAAGTGTATGATTTTAAAACTATATGTTTCTAGTGTTTTATGAGAAATTATTCATGCTGTGAAAACCAGGTTGGATTCAACATGCGAAAAGTAACCAAGGGAAATGTAACAATTAAGCTTTGGGACCTTGGAGGGCAACGGAGGTTCCGTACAATGTGGGAGCGTTACTGTCGTGGCGTCTCTGTAATTGTGTAATTCCTTCCAGATTAATATTCTCTTCTTTTCTCTCCTCTTAATGTCTTGTCTCTTTCTTTTGTGGTCAATCCCTTTTCAGTTGCTTTTGGCTTTTCAGGAAACCAGAAAATGCCCGTCAGGATACAGGAACAGTATTATTTTGATCCTGGAAAATTAGTCCTTACTTGAAATTGGACTCGATCTGTATTTGTAATATTTTTATTCTCCTAATCAGCATATGCAATTTAAAAGCAAATCATGTTTATAAAAAAAGATGACTCCTTTCCTTGATCCTTAAATCCGGTATTATATAAAGTGGGCTGTCAATCATTCGATTATAGTTCTTCCAGACAGCATTGGCTGTGCTTTTATTTCTTAACAGTGATTTATGGTTCATCAGACAGCTATTTCAATAACTTCCATATTAGTTTTCCCTTATCCATACATTGTATATGTATATAATTCGGGGGTGTTGGCATTAACTCTCACATGTGGTTGTAAGCTGCCATGCCATTCAATCTGATTTTATTTCTAACTCTTCCTTCGTCATGGATGTCACTACAGGTATGTAGTTGATGCTGCTGACAGAGACAGTGTTCCAATATCTCGAAGTGAGCTACATGACCTCTTGATGAAACCTTCCTTAAGTGGAATTCCTTTACTCGTTCTTGGCAACAAAATCGACAAGTCTGAGGCTCTTTCCAAGCAAGCATTGGTTGATCAGCTGTGAGTACAGAATATTATATAAGTTGCTACTTCAATCACCATACTGAGAAATTATATTAGTAGCATTCTTCGTTGCTGATTTCTACTCCTAAATCTTGACGTTTTCCGTTGGGTTTTCAGAGGCCTTGATTTAATTACGGACAAGGAGGTATGCTGCTATATGATCTCATGCAAAGATTCCATAAACATAGATGTTGTCATTGATTGGCTTATCAAACACTCCAAAACAGCAAATTGATCAATGGGCTTTACATGGTGTTTGCTCAAAAAAAAAAAAAAAAAAAAAAGTTCAAGGTGTAGATCACCAGCTGAAAGGTGAATTGTTGGAAACCTATGTTGAGATTGTGTTCACAATAATAAGATTTAGCTATTCTCCAAATAGAGTGATCTGTATAGTACTTGGTAGCAAGTCTATAATGCTTTGGTTGTTATAAGTTCCCCTGTTCGTTTGAAATTATTACTTTCTTTCATGCTGAAGGTTGCCAAATTAGAAGCACCATATATTTGTTGGGTAAATGTTCTTATGCTGTCATTCCATTTCTTATATGCTTAGAACCAGGCACATTGATTCTATTGCCTCTCAACTTGTAGAGGTTTGTATTATGATGATCAAGATCCTAATAGAAGCTTACACTTTAAACCGACATCAGACTTATAATTAACTTAATTTAGATATGGGAATCTTATGTGGTAATCCCCATTTCAGCTTTTTGGGTGTTCCTACGAATGAAATGACCATTAAATTTAAAGGTCCATTGACTTTAGGTATCAAATTATAATGTTTTTTGATTTCAATTACTAAAACATTTATGTCATTTCACTTTAGGTACTAAATTTCAATTTAGGTATCAACTTTAAAAAACATAGTTATATTAAACTGTGACTGTTTAACAGTCATAACTTTTTTATTGATTTATTGTTTTTTCAATATTTGCAAGGCTTAAACTTTAATATTTAGTCTTTGGGTTATAGAACTTTATCCCCCAAACCTAAATCAAAAGAATGAAACTCTTAAAAATTTTAATTTTTTATGAATTTTAAATAGTCACAACTGTGACTGTTCGACAGTCACAATTGTATAACAAACTGATTTGTGACCTAATCTAAAATGTTTTACTCTAGGTTAGTACCTAAACTAAAAAAATTTAGTGTCTTGCTGCTTTATTAAAAAACTATTGATATTTGGTATTTAATCCTAATTTTCTATAAATTTAATCCGTTGATCCATTAGAAAACATAAATAGAAAAAGAAACCTCATTTTCCTTCTTTTTTTGTTTTTGTTTTTTTAACTCTCCGTACCTCTCTTTCCCTAAACCCTTTCCGTTAGATATGAGCTAGGCGTTATCAACTTATCACCCACAATGCTGAATGTCCATCGGTCAGGGTCCGATTGAATTAAGGTTGACATATTCGAGTCTTTAGGGTTTAGTTAAAATGCTAAGGGACGGTGGAGATATTGAGTTAGGATTTTATAGGTTAAGGGTTTGCCATTGTAACTAGAAGGTTGACGTACTCAAAATTACAAGACAATAATTCCTCACGTTCTAAGTGCATGTGCAATAGCCGGTGTTAATTAGTAATTCAATACAAGTTTATTGACCCACATTTTTCAACTTTGTCAATTATTGACTTAACATAAAACTGCTGTTATGATTTAAGTCAATACTATAAGTTAAGACTTATATGTTTTTTAATATTTTTGTATATTTTTTTACAAATTACAATCTATAAATTTATTTATTTTAAAAATTATATCATTGAAAATATCTCAATGAATTCTTAAAATAAGCAAAATATTTAATATTTTTAAATAATTTTAAATTAATACCCAAATTTGAATTTCGCTGTTTTAGATTATAAAGTATAAAATAATAAGCTGTTATAAAACTAAAGAAAATAACATCATAACAGATGAAGAGAGCATAAGAGGGAATAGAGAGAATTCAGAGTGATCCTATTCTTCGTATTAGACTTCCTATTTATAGGCTTACAAATGATGGAGCCAATAATCTAATGCCCATAAATCATAGGTTACAAATCACTAAATGTGATCATTAGAGCATAGGTTACAAACTATTCAAATGCGTAACTTATGGACATTATGGTGGTCATCTACATTAATCCATATATTTATAATACTCCCCCTTGGATGTCCACCAATCAATGATAGTTGCCTTATTAAAACCTTACTTCTGAAGTTCTAATTATGTTAACACTCATACTTAAAGGTTTAAATAAATTAATTTTGGCTTGAAATCCAAAATACAAATCTTGTCAAAGAACCCGAAATTCTAACATAATATGGATGTATATGTAATTCTAATGGGCAACTTATGTGTAATGCAAACATATGTCATTTGGTATTCTCCACTTATAATAAGTTATCTAGCTACTTATATCTTGAATTAATGGTTCTATTGCAATCTTATTCTTCACAAGGCCTAAATCTGACCTGAAGTTCAGAATCCAAATTAGGACCCGAAATTTTGAATTGAATTCTAATATCTTATTCTCTTGTCAGATTTATGTTAATATGGACCTGAAGTTCATGTTATGATTTTTCAGGGATCCTAATGTCAATATATATGGGTATAAAATTCAAGGACTGCAAATGTAAAGATTTTCTCTTGAAAAATAAAAAAATCCACCCAACACATGCGGATCATGATTATATTTCCTCAAACATGCAACTCATATTACACAATCAGAAGTGGAACAATGCCAAATAAGACTAAGGGATGAATATTTTTGTTGTATGCATCAAATTTTGTGTGGATATTTATGGTAAATCTTGTGGTCCCCTAATTGGCAATGGGATTGTCTAGCTAAATTTTATTTGTATCACACGTTAGGTGGAATGTAACCTTGTGAGACAATTTTCCCGTTATTAAGGGGAGAAAAGACTATTCCTGAAGAACGGCATGAATTATTATACAATGCATAATCATTGTCTCATCTAGATCCTCATACATATTAATCATGTGAACAGAAAGTTAAGTTCAAAGGATCATTTACTTTCCAAATATTGCAAGTGAATTACCAGGTGCATTGATACTAACAAAGTGACAAACTCACATGTTCTGGTTGCAAATGCTTTGACTCGGGATGATGTCCTCGAAGAACAACCAGATAGTTTAAATGAACTTAAGTCACGCCTCAAGCGTGGTAAGCCCGTTGGTGCAAATGGCACAATTCTCCAGAAGAGAAGTCCACAAGAAAAAGTTAGCACTCTTAAGAGGCTACACATGCACATATTTTAAATAGGCAAATATTTATTAACGACTTGAAACAAAAATCCATAATTTTGGCACCATATGTTTTATTTGTTACACACCTGATGCGTGAAATCTATAGGTTCTAAAATTTAACTCCCCAGAAGTGGAGAGTATATGAAGAGGTCCACATAAGCTCATTAAACATAAAGATCCACATTCTCTATACAATTCATCGTTGAAGAGATGATAGTCCATGAAAAGAATATGAAAGCCTCTGAAGAGGCATGGGTACCCAATAACAAAGAGATATATATATATATAATACATGCAAAAGAGAATTGTTAGATCGTGAATTGATATATTGATGATATTACAATTCATCGTTGAAGAGATGATAGTCCATGAAAAGAATATGAAAACCTCTGAAGAGGCATGGGTACCCAATAACAAAGATATATATATATAATACATGCAAAAGAGAACTGTTAAATCGTGAATTGATATATTGATGATATTTTGTTTATTGTAGCTACTAAAATCATCAAGGGCTATAACGATGTAGAACCGCGTTATAATTGTCAAAAAAATTAAATGATTAGTCAAACTGGAAAGAGGCAATTCCAGTTGAATTAAAAACGTGGAATAATAAGAACCTATAGTTCAAACACCAAAATCAAAGTTATTAAACCTTAAAGGTTACAGTGAGTGTTTGAAATAATCTGAATTAAATCATTATTTATGACATAAGGATTTCCCTATAAACTTGAGATTATGATTATGAAGAAAATTTTTCTCTTATCATAGATTTAGCCACATTTCTATAAGTACAATTATTATATCAATGTGAGATTTATGGAATGTTGTCACTGCATATTTCAGAGATCTATATACTTATATTCTCAAATCTTTAAAAATTATTAAATGTCATTGAATGATATAAAAGCATATCCTAGTGTATTTAAGGCCAATCGTTGTGACATTGAGGACAACATTTCGGGTAGTCATCCGTCGAGTAGACTCATTAAGACAGATGACACCTTAGAGCTATTTAAGAAGAGATTATAAGTGGAATAAAGGTTTGTTATCCACAAGACCTATACATCTCCATTGATAGTTCTTAAACTGTTCCTGATCGAAGGGATTATTGTTTGAGAAACAGTATATCCGAGCAAGATCAGCATAGCTCTCTAGCCTACTCAAATGTGGAGGCGGTTGGTCTCGGATTGCGCATGTAGAGACACCAAGGGTAGAAAGTATGGGTGCTTATAGTGAATATAGGTCTACTAAACAAGATCAACAAATGAGACTCATGTATGGAGTGAAGCACCTGTTAAACAAGATCTCATTAGTTGTAGTAGATTCGAATTAGTCCTTAGACTTGAGACACCATCGACTATCTTGTGTGGCTAATTGATGTGCTTTGGTGGTACAATGCACGTGTATCGATGTACAATGTGTGTATCGCTGGGTACAGTGAAAGGGGACATGAAGGCATATGAATGGTCAACAAGGGATCTATCGCCTTACCCTATGTGGAAGGAAAGATTGTCCTATGCGATTAATCTGACTTGAGTCAAAGTACTTTGGCTGAAGCACATGGGTGAGATGACAATTAGAACGAGGTTTTTCTAACTGTATCTCGACCAGGCTCATGATCAGAAATATATTTGACATAGAATCACAATTAGAGGTTTTGACAACTCTCCATGACTCATGTCAGTGATCGGGACAATAGATGACTAAAGGATAGATGGACCGTATCAAATTATACCTACAGCTGAATACGTTCTGAATCTATTCAATTTGGGTAAGTCTGAAACATAGCTCAGTGTCACTCAAGGCTTTTGGCAACCAAGTGAATAAATGGTCGAATGCACCTCATTCTAATGCAGTTATTCTCATAGGAAAATCAAATAGGGATTTGATTGTTCCATTGCCAATAAGTTATTCTCAGGATCTCACACCTATAAGTTGACTTCCTAGAATAAAGATGATGAGATAAGTGACTATATGATAGTTACTTTAGGTCAAAATGTTTGACCAAAATAATTAGCAAAAGAACGATTAATTAATTGGATTAATTAATCATGGTTAATTGTTAACCAATTAATTTCCGAACTCAAGTGATTAAATTAATTAAGACAATTAATTAATCACTAAACTATGGTTAATAGGATTTAATTAAAGTGTTAATTGAATCCACATGTAACATGCTGGGTCACATCTGGAATTGATGGAAAGTAGAAAGGGCAAAAGTGTAAATGTGAAACCATGCACATGGTAGTCACATGTGACTTAAAAATGGTGGGAAAGGTTGGTGAGAGGATAGTGTTTTTTATTGAGAGGAAATCTCATCCAAGGGATGAGATGAAATATCCTATTTAATCTAAGGGTCGTGGATAGGATAAGGAATGAGAGGATGAGATGTGAGTGGATGGTGATGTTATGTATGTGACATCACCCATCACATGTGAGCCTTGAAGGGGTTCGGCACATGCAGGGGTTGAGGTGCTCCTTGCTTTTGTGTGGTTCACACAACACAACTCTCATCTCTCTCTTATCTCTCTCAACTCTCTCTAGAACCCTAACCCAAAAGGTTTCTCTCTTTCTCTCAAGAGAACTATCTTCCTCACCAAAAGCCTTATAGAGCTAGATGAATGGTGCTCATGAGATAAGCCTAGGGTTCACCATTCAAGTCACAGCCCTTTTGGTTCCTTGTCCTAAAGGAGAGATCATTTTAGCTAGTTTCTCCTTTAGAATCTCATCTCTAGGTGGTCACTTAGTGTGTTAATCCTTTGAGTGATCTAATTAGGAGATAGGAACCAAGTTTTGGGTGCAAGAGGAGGAGGAAAAGCTGGACTTCCCACCTTGGTCGAAACCACAAGGGAGAGGATACCCCCACGAGTGACATAAGGGCTTGCCCCTTCGGTCTTCAAGGGTATATTCTGCACCTCTCTCACTTTAATCTTTGATTTTCCATATTCTATCAACTATGATATTGGTCTTTCTCAAGGGAATTTCATAAAAAGTTTTAAAACCCTAGATATGATTTCCCTTCAATTGGATATAATGTTGTCAGAAAAGTTTTATAACATGCTAATTTGTGCTTCTGCTAATGTTTTCTTAAAATCCACTTTCTAGCAACTTAGGCACTTCACATCCCTCAAGTGGCAAATAATGGTTATATATCAGCATTGAATATTTGTTATGCTAAATGTGAGATTCTATGAATTATTGTGATCACTGTTTTGTGGTGGGATAACCTAGGCATTAATTTCATGAACGAAGTTCCCAAGGTTATGCTTGACTGCTTGATTATGTGGGAAAGTTTTCAAAACACCAAACACTATTTTTATAAAAACATAGTGGCGGCATGAAAACCTGTCAGGGGTGTGCATGCATGGCACCCTACTGAGTGATGAACGTATATGATGCTCACCTTAACACAGATTTTGGATGTAGGTAAACCTGAGGAGGCAATGTGGAAAGGGCATGGCAGTGGGCATTCCAGGATGACAAACCTTGTTTCCGATTGTGTATATTTGATGTTGAAATCATTACTATATTTACTTTGGCTCATTAATAATTTTAAAAATAGTTTTTTCATGGTTTCTTTTATATCTAACCTCAAGGGGTTAGTGGCCAAAAAAAAAAAATAATAACCTCAAGGGGTTGGTTTTATTTTAAACATTTGATTTAATTTAATGTGGTGATCTTCTTATTTTCCCTGCTGATTTATCTCTGGTCCAACCCAAACAAAAAGGCTTAACGTATTTTAAGGGACTTGGGATTTGGACACTAAAGGATTAGTGTTGTACTCTTGGGATCTTTAGAGTATGTGTCGTTGTCATGTGTCCGAGGACTGGGGAGTGACAATCGAGAAGGAAGGCCTAGGCTCTTTTCTTGCGTAGTCTGGTTAGGACTTCACTAGTCAAGTGCAATGGTGATGGTATCGAAAACTCGAAGGTTCTCACAGTAGGCTTGATGAAATGGACTTAAGTAAAAGCAAACACCTTAATTAAAAGTAAACTTGATTTTAGGCTGGTAAGTGATTGTAGTTCTCACTACGAACCTAGTCATGGTTGCATAAAGTATAGGGACAAAAAGGAGAGTAGTGAATAAATATTGTATTCTAACAAGAACACTAAATCAGTACTAAAGCTTAAGGAAACCCTAGCAAAGCTAACAACAAGTGAAGGAAATGTAATGAAAATGTAAATACAAGTTCTTTCGAAAGGTAAATTGCTAAAATTTGTAAAAATAAACTTGTTTAGATCTAGAATTTTGAAGAGAATTTGATAGGGCTTTGGGTTAAATTTTGAAGGTCCCCTCTTTTCTTTCTGAACCTCATATTTATAATAAAGGTAAGCTTGATCCCAAGAAATTCCTCATTAAGATGTTTCACGTGCACGGCCGAGTGACGTTCGTACAACAGGCACGAAGGGCGGCTATAAGTGTAAGAGACCATTAGGAATGTCTAATGTATGTTAAGAATGTCACGTCCTAGCTCCATCAATATCAGGTCTGATACATAATATCAGGAATATATGACCATGGTATATGACCATGGTATCAATATCAATATCACAATATATGACCATGGTATCAATATAAGGTCTGATACATAATCGTAGCTTCATTGTCACGATATATGACCATGGTATCAATATCAGGTCTGATATATAATCGTGATATTAATTACGCTGCCTTGCTCCATCAATTAACAATTCCAAGTAATTTGAAATACGTTGGATGCTATACAATAAATTCAACATTATAGACTATTTGGAATATAATCTGGATAATTAAGTAGCTAAGGAACAATGAACAAATGTGCTTATTGATATTAATGTAACTTAAACATTTACATAGTAGGTATTTCAGCAGTGTTCCAAACACAGGATTACAAAGTCATAAACCAGCACCATGCCCTCTATAATTAAACAAAAACTATTTGTCCCCATACAAAAAACCTTCTCTAAACCAACACCACAATGTCAAACATACTCAAAAAAGTGAACACTTCAATTTCAAAGGAACTTGCTAATAATCAAGATGATTACCTCAATGCAAAGCATTAATTGATTTTCTCATACAAACCTACTAAAGACAACTAGAACAAGTGAGAATTGCATAGAAAATTAAATATATTACTTACATATCATTTTTACATACTTCCAGTTCTTGTTGTAGTCCTTCCAATGATATATTATCACTAGGAGGGGGGGAAAAGTTATAATAGAATTACTTGTCAAGATAATATATATGTTCAGATTATAAATTGCAATGGTATAAAACTTATTTTGTTTGTCATCAACATACTTAGCATAACATGTGGATTCAGACATCTATTTTAAGTATGCAATTTAATTTACACCCATAGACCTCTCCTCTTAATTTCTATAAACAAATTAAAAAGAAAAAGTTATCATTTAATTGTTGTTGAGGCTTCTTTATGACAACACATGTAAACACCATATTGTCTGTGCATGCAGCCAATATTGCATATGTGATTTCAATATTTCAACAAGCACAAAGAAAAAAGAAAAACATACATGCTTGCATCCTCCTCAACAGTCTAATCCCCAACAAATGCACCCAAATCAAAACTAGTTTTCTGAGCATCATTATTCTCATCATAAGAGTGATCCTGCACCCAAAGTATGTATAGGATAATTTAATTAATATTCAACCGGCCACATTGTACTTTACACAAGATTTAAATTTGAAAGCAGATATATAATAGGCCCTTGCTTCACTAAGTTGACCAAATTCTTTTAGCTTCACATTATAGATTAATAGGTACACAACACAAAAACACACATTTGATTTATTAACCAAAAAAAAAAAAAAAACTCAAGGGTACCTCTTTGTTGGCTACAACATGAGCCATGTGTAGTGAATTAAACCCCGGTGATCTTTTCCTTGATGTATTCTAGAGTTAGACAGATTTAGCAAACCACACAGAAATACCAGCAAAAGCAAACACACACAAGAACACCAAGATTTGTTATCAAGGTTCGGTTAACTTTGCCTATGTCCTCCTGTGATCCTTAGAAAATCACAGCTGCACTATAAAGATTAGAAATGGATTACAAGAACTTATTGAAACCCTAAAACTAACCCTCTACCTGCAGCTTCTTGTTTGTCTCCCTTTCACTCTTGAGTTTCTGCCTTTCTTTATAACTTATGAAGACATGAGAAACTCACCTCTCACCCTTGGCTTTTCCCTTCTTGTTACCCTTTGGTGTTTTTCCCACACACGCTTAACAAGGCTTGCTGCAACCTATTTATAAGTATAGGCTGCAGCTTACAAGTAAAACTACAACTAGAAAACCAATTCCTACTAGAATTAGGGAATAAACCTAATTACCTAATTCTAAACCTTGTACACTCAAGAAACCCTTAGAACTACCTTTCTAAACTAGGAAAACCTTGTGCAAGTCTTCTTAGTCTTCCTATGTTTGTACCCTTTCCTGGAACCAGTTGCAACTTACCTGTTTTGTCCACTTTCCAAAAAAATTTCGGCGAGCCAAACACAACAATCTCCACCTTGGTGAGTTGGAACCAAAGTCATGAATGCTCCACCTTCGAGATATCTTGTCATTCTTGAAGTAACCTTGAAACAAACCTCCAAGAACCCTTCACCTTGGCAATAAACTTCTTGCCTCAACGCACCTCAAGTGAGGAGGTGCTCCACCTCAATCTTTAGTAACTTGAAAGATTGAGCAAGCTCAAACCAAGTTTGAACTTCCCCTTTGTACTTTGAATCTTTTCTACAGCCCCAAGATTCTTTTCACCTTTTGTCCCATAAACCCATTCATAGCCAATTTTCTCCTTGGATTTAGGAACTAACTTCCAACTGAAGTTTCTTTGTAGAGACAACCTAACACTCATCCAATGTTCCCATTCCTTGCTCTCACAAGCCCTCTTGAATGTAGTCGGATTTGTCTTACTAATCCCATAGTAAACTTTGTCCTTTTCCCACCAAGACTTGTGAATTAGCTTAATGGTACTTTTGGTCCTGAACTGCCTTGTCCTCCTTGGCTCCACCTGTTCTTGAACCTTTGTTGATTTTTGTTGCTAACCAATCTCTTCAACCCTTGTGTCATGTTCCACCAGCTTGGAATTGGTCTTCACTTCAACTAGAATTTCTTTCATAATCACCTTGGTTGTTTTTACGGTTTCATCTTCCATATCAACAATCAATCCTTCCTCATCTTTCTTGACTTCCCTTGCTGCATCCTTGAAGTCAATCTTTAATGAATAATTAACCAAGCAACAATAATGGCTTGGTACTTCTTCTTCTTTAGCCGTAGCACTTATTCGATGGGGCTCCTTTGTGAGATTCCCTTGCTCTCCCTTGTCACAATGCTCCTTGAGCTCAAATTTCAAGCTCTCTTTGGTAGACACAGCTGCTCCACCTATCACTGTAACCCCGAAAAGCTTGTAGAGATTATTAGATTGCATAACTCCTCTCATAATCACACTTGACCCTTTTGTGACTTTGAGCTTCCCTGCTCAAGACTTGAATGCATACCCATTCCTCTCTAGAGAAATAAGATTTCTTTTTAATGTAGGAACATACCGTACATTACCTAGCAACCTAACAATTTCATCTTGCATCTTCACCTTGATTGTGCCAACACCATGAATATTGCACACAAAGTTATCCCCCAACACAACTTTGCCACAATTTGTTTCTTCATATGTATAAAACCAATCCTTGTTTGCACACATATGAAAACTGCATCCGGAGTCCAAATACCAAGTTTGAGGAGTAGAAATACCTGAAGATACCGCCAAAAGCTCATCATCGTCGTCAACCACGACATTGGTTGAACTTGAGTTTTCAGCCCTTTTCTTCTTCTTCTCCAGCCATATCTGGCAATCCCTTTTCGAGTGGTCTAGTGAACCACACTTGAAGCAACCAGATTAGTCCTCGGATCTGTTGGATTTAGACTTCCCCTTTTTACCAGATTTTCCACTCCTTCCCTTCAACTGACCCTTCTCTTTGCCTTTAACATAAAGGCCTTGTGACTGAGTGCCTTTGGTTAAGTCATCTAGCTTGGCATATGATTGGAGCGCTTGCACAACGTCATCAAGTTTTAGAGTCTCCTTTCTAAACATTAAAGTAGTTTAGAAGTGCTTGAAAGTAGGTGGCAGGGATCTCAGCAGTATGATAGTCTTATCATCATCCTTGTAAACTTCTTCGACCTTTTGGAGATTTGCTATGCAGTTCTGAAACTTGCATACATGATCTGCAACATCTTCTTCTTCTTCTAGTCAAAGCCCAAATAGTTCATCCTTTAAGAAGAGTTTATTGGACACAGTTTTGCTCATGTAAACATTCTCCAACTTATCTCATGCTTCTTTTGCTGACATCTCTTCCGTGATGTGAGACCTCACAGATCCTGTGAGGTGGATCTCTATTGAACTCTTGGCCTTCTTTAGAACCTTGTTCCATGCGCCTTCTTGCATGGTTGTCGGCTTCTCACCAAGAAGTGCATCATCCAGATCCTGCTGCACCAGCACATTCTTCATCATCTGTTGCCAATCTGTAAAATCATCCTTGCCATCATATGGCTTCAAAGTAGGCCTTAGATCCCCTAAGTCCATGTTTCTTCCTCCTCTAGACATCGCAGAAAACCTTCAAGCCTAAACTCTGATACCAATTGTAGTGAATTAAACCCTTGTGATCTTTTCCTTGATATATTCTAAAGTTAGACAGATTTAGCAAACTACACAAAAATACCAGCAAAAGCAAACACACATAGGAACACCAAGATTTGTTATCAAGGTTCGGCTAACTTTGCCTACGTCCTCGTGTGATCTTTAGAGAATCACAGTTGCACTATAAAGATTAGAAATATATTACAAGAACTTATTGAAACCCTAAAATTAACCCTCTACCCGCAGCTTCTTGTTTTTTCCCTTTCACTCTTGAGTTTCTGCTAGGGGTGGGCACGGGATGGTGGGGGAAGGGATTTACCTTATCTCGTTCCCATCTCATGATTTGAGTTCGGGATCGGTACGGGATGGGATGGGGGTTTTGGGATTATGGTACCATCTCATCCCGTACCAACTGGTTCGGTATGGGTTCGGTACCATCCCGATCCTAGACAAAAAAAAAATTCAATTGACTGGTTGACTGCTTTGCAGTGTACAACTACACAAAATACTAGACATGCATTGATTAGTTGTGAATAAATGGAAGTCAAAATAAGTAGCAAAGATTATGAAAATAGGAGTTCAAAAGCCTATCATATATGTTCCTTATTTGCTTGTCAAATTCGGCTGTCTAGTAGTAGTGTTACTTGGGAAGAATTGGGCTATGAAAACAAGTTAAAAAATAGATTGGGCTTAGTGTTATTTGGGGTCATTAAATGAAATAAATAAATTTTTAATTAAATTTTAATTAATCGGTACGGGACGGGACCATCTCGGTATTGAACATTCAGGACCGATCCCATTCCGTTTGAGATCGGTACAGTACGAGGTTTGAAAACAGAAAAATGGAATGAGACCAAACGATATGGAATGACACGAAACGGTATGATTTCGGTATTTTCGGTCTTAATACCCACCCCTAGTTTCTGCCTTTCTTCATAACTTTTGAAGACTTGAGAAACTCACCTCTCACCCTTGGCTTTTCCCTTCTTGTTACCCTTTGGTGTTTTTCCCACACACCCTTAACAAGGCTTGCTGCAACCTATTTATAAGGTATAGGCTGCAACTTACAAGTAAAAATACAACTAGGAAACCTATTCCTACTTGAATTAGGGAATAAGCCTAATTACCTAATTCTAAACCTTGTACACTTAGGAAACCCTTAAAACTACCTTTCTAAACTAGGAAAACCGGCCTTATGCAAGTCTTCTTAGTCTTCCTAGGTCTGTACCCTTTCTTGGAACCAGCTGCAACCTACCTGTTTTGTCCACTTTCCAGAAAAATTCCAGCGAGCCAAATACAAGACCATGTTAATCAACAAATGCTAGTGGTTAGCACCTACACTGAAAATTCAATGTTAACCTTAGAATAAATACTTAGTGACTCTTGGCCATCGGTATTAGAAAAAAAAAAGACCCAAGAAAGAATAATAGTAACATTATTATTAAATAAGTTTGACTACTAGCTAGTGGAAACCATTTATAGTATGAATGTCCTTGGAGACATTTGGATGATTCTTTCTTTTTAAATGGTACTTGTACAGTTTTATATCATAATTTATTTGTTTATAAAGGCCAGTTTTGCACAATAAGTTGAGCAATTATCACTGAGTGTACTAAATGATAATACCTTTGATAACTTGCATATTCTTTGAGAAATGATGCTTTGTTCTCTTGACTAGATTAGGTTCTAATATGTGCTGCAAGAGAGAGAGAGAGAGAGAGAGAGAGAGAGAGAGAGAGAGAGAAAAACAAAAAAACAAAAAAGGACATGGTTCAATCATAACTGGATACTTGGCTTCATTTACTAAAGCCAATGAAATGGAATATGGAACAAAAACTTTAAATCCGTCAAATATCTTCCCAAATGGAAGTCCATTAACATCATATTGATAAGCAAAATTAATCTCATGAACATCAACTGATGTTGTGCGCATGTATGAGCACATACATATTTGAGGCTATTTTAGATATTCTAGAAATGCAAATAAACAAAGCGGCAAGAACAAAGACAGAAACATAAACACATGAGAGAGTTCAATTAAGGAAAGATACCGCGTTAGGATAGGTAGCTTTTGGCCTTGAACCTTCCATAGTGAAGTACAATCGGATTTACTTGGCTAATCAGTGAATGTAACTTCTTGAACTGTTCAACCGTAGGTGTAAAGACAATAATACTCATACAGTACCCTTCCAAACACATTTGGTTCTAACAGTTGTGTTCATTTCGGCCCTGAACAAATCCTGGTTTCATGAGTGCTCTAGAGAATCAGCCCTTCAATAAAATTCTCATAGAAACGGCCACATTTCACACTCATATAGGTGACTGCCTATAAGGAGTATCATGTCATACTCCACTTAGATAATCCAAGATATAGGATCATTAAAAGCATAGCTTAGCCTAATCACATGTGTTTGACACTATGTCCTCAAGACGAATTACGCCCGCCCACTAGTGTTACGGTCAATTGACGCTCATCTCCCAGGATACAACGACCACGTTCTTGTGATAGTAGCACTTCAAATCACAAGACTCCAGCGAACCAAGATAGTACGTGTTTGAACTCTCACTAGAAATTGACTCTATAAAAAAAAACATGGAAAGTGTACTAGAAACACTCTTAACATGGAGGAGGGTACAAGACTCAAGATATAATGACAATGACCTTGTGGCCTTTATATAGAAGACAAAGTGCCACTTAAGAAAGTTACACCTGTTAAATTGTACCTTTTAAATTTAACAGACACAACATTTACAAACAATACATTTCTTATACATATGGATTGGGTATGCAATGATGTCTCTTCACCAAGTGATGCAATTGGCATCTTTTAGGTATGTTATTCAAAAGAAACATACCCTTTCCTTTGAAATAAGATCATTGCAATTTTCTTATTCATATTAAATTTCATATATTAATATATAAAATTTCCAATAATCCCCCACATGAATGGAAAATTGAACAAAAATACACAAAGACAGAAACATAAACACATGAGAGAGTTCAATTAAGGAAAGATACCGCGTTAGGATAGGTAGCTTTTGGCCTTGAACCTTCCATAGTGAAGTACAATCGGATTTACTTGGCTAATCAGTGAATGTAACTTCTTGAACTGTTCAACCGTAGGTGTAAAGACAATAATACTCATACAGTACCCTTCCAAACACATTTGGTTCTAACAGTTGTGTTCATTTCGGCCCTGAACAAATCCTGGTTTCATGAGTGCTCTAGAGAATCAGCCCTTCAATAAAATTCTCATAGAAACGGCCACATTTCACACTCATATAGGTGACTGCCTATAAGGAGTATCATGTCATACTCCACTTAGATAATCCAAGATATAGGATCATTAAAAGCATAGCTTAGCCTAATCACATTTCAGGAAACACTGCTTCTTTTTACAATAAGAATGGGAAGGAGATTTTATCTCCGCAGTGCTAGCACAGCGTATACCATAATTTAGTTTTCTCTTTTGAACCAAGATCTTGGGATCTCCAGTCAACTAGGTTGGGTTTCCACTATGGCTTTAACTCATTCCTCTCGATAATCAACTTACTCTCTAATCAATCTTTCATTGTTGGATCCACACTAGGTTGACTATACGCGCGCGCACAAGAATACAATTCATTTATGGAAATAAATTCCATTCGAGAGTAGTTGTTCTCCAATAAGTCCTTGACGTCACATATATGTTTAAAGATTCATCAATTGTGTCCACTTTGCTAGACACCCCCACATTTTGAGATATTTGTAAGAAGGCTAAGAATTTCCCTATCTTCTTAAGAATGTTATAAACTGAGCCACCCCACAATATATTTTCTCACAGTGGGTGCTAAAACATTCTTCATAAAGAAGTAGGAATTGAAACTTCCATTCTTAGTCACCTCTTAGGCTTTGAGAAGCATTTCTTGGCATTTCCTTCGAACTTTCAGAGTTATTATGGTTGGCTCTATCCTCACTCAAAATGCTTTCTCTTTAAAAATTTATTATGCCTGTGATGACCTTCTGTAATATATCAATTACATAACCTTCGTAAATCATAGGCGAGATCGCTCATCAACAATGGCTAACACGACGTACCCTTTGTTTCCATAATTCGCTGCCAATATAAGTTCATTGAACTTTTTGGACTTCAATTCTTACAACGACTAACATGAATGGAGGCAAGACTCTTTATGGATAATTGACATAGTTCTACTCGCTCTCTTGTTGTGAAATAAGGCATTTCTGTCATATAAGAGTGTATGACCAAAATCCATTAGTAAATACAATACAGATCTAATCATGCGGAATGTCTTCCATAACTTGTATTACCCAGGAAAATGTTGGTTTTATATCTCATACATATTCCACAACATGTGAATATATATATCTTATTATATAAATTAAGAAATAAACATGTATATGAAATGCATCATTTACATGTTTCCACTTTCAAACATAATGATGTACACTTTGCATGTACATGAAGATCATGCCGTTCAAAGGACTTCGAAATTAGCCCCTTTTTTTTTTTCCTTTAACTTGCAGAACTGCATGCATTCAAATGGGCAGCAAACCATAAGTTTAATTAAAGGAAATTCAATCAATTTAATTAAATTGGTTAACCCTTTATTACACTGCAAGTGGTAAAACAAATTAATGGCCTCCTCAATCAATCCCACGAACATTGCTCAAGGGAACAACAACTAATTGTGTAATGTCTGAAATTGTCAGTCCCCAGTAGATACAAGATGTCCCATGGCCATATAGAGGGCACGCAAATTGTACAAATAATTTCAGACAGAAACATAAATTTTAAAAAATATTGGTAAACATGCAGTGCCTAAATTCAATTGGCTGTGCAAGCTAGAACATTAATACTTTGGTGTATGTGTTCATCATAAGCAGTTATTCATGAAAACTGAAAAGTTACAATTAACCATGTGACCATTGTGAAACAAGAAATCAGCCAGAATTCACATATATAAGACTAAAGAAGATAATCCACAATCGCACTAGGCATCATCATATATGTATGAAAAAAAGGCATTGCAGAACACCAATACATACATATACATATATAAACATTACCCTCTTACTCAAATATAAAACAATGCCTATGTACCATGAAGCATATATAGCAAACATGAACTAATTAATATATCAATAGATCATCATCGCTAGGCAAGATGGAAAGAAATATATTACTACCACAAGAGCATCATTGTAAAATGTAAAATAGGCAAATAAAGAATAACAGTAAGACCTTCAAAAATTCAATTGCCAACAATGATTAAACTAACTTGTAGTTATATTTTTATACACAGATGTAGACAATGCCTCATTTGAAAATTAAAACAATCAAAACAGAAGTTTGACTTACTCACCTGGTTCCCAAATTCAAAAGATGAATGCAACGCACACTAGCCCATGAATTTGGTTCTTATATATAGACAAAGCAATCCGCCACAAATACTAATAACCACATAAGAAATCAAACTTTCATAAAACATTATAACATAGTAAAGCAATTAAACCAGATAATTTGTCTTGAGGTTGTTGGAAATAATTGGGTTTCATTGCTATATTTATTTAATAATAAAATAGTACACATTAAATATAAAATTTAATGCAAACTTAAGACCACAATCAAAATAAAATAAAAGAAGAAAAAGGTTAGAAGAACCTCTAAATTTGGTCGAGGCTAGTGTTTGACACTATGTCCTCAAGACGAATTACGCCCGCCCACTAGTGCTACGGTCAATCGACGCTCGTCTCCCAGGATACAACGACCACGTTCTTGTGATAGTAGCACTTCAAATCACAAGACTCCAGCGAACCAAGATAGTGTTTGAACTCTCACTAGAAATTGACTCTATAAAAAAAAAACATGGAAAGTGTACTAGAAACACTCTTAACATGGAGGAGGGTACAAGACTCAAGATATAATGACAATGACCTTGTGACCTTTATATAGAAGACAAAGTGTCACTTAAGAAAAGTTATTCCTGTTAAATTGTACCTTTTAAATTTAACAGACACAACATTTACAAACAATACATTTCTCATACATATGGATTGGGTATGCAATGATGTCTCTTCACCAAGTGATGCAATTGGCATCTTTTAGGTATGTTATTCAAAAGAAACATACCCTTTCCTTTGAAATGAGATCATTGCAATTTTCTTATTCATATTAAATTTCATATATTAATATGAAATTTCCAACATACACTGCAAGAGGTGGGCATCTTCAGTTGAGGCATTGGTCAACCCCCTTGAGGAGATGCTAGATCGGCTTGAGCAATGGCAATATTATGTGCACGGAGTTCGAGACTCCTACGTTTTTGGTATGTTATATCATTTGAAGACTGCAAAATATTATTTTATTTTATTATTTCATTCCTTTATTTTATATGCACTAACACATTTACAATTTATCTAATATTTAACAGAAGAAGTCATTCGCCAATGTGAAAAACCGGAAAGCGTCGTCAAGGATTGAACATCATGGTGGTTCGAGGTCCATCACATACCGGTTGGAGGAGCGACATCGGGTACATCGTTCTTTAATTTAATTTAATACATATATATTTGTTAGTATTGTTAATCTTTGACAACATTATTTTTTTGTTCAGGCAGGTTCGCAATTCTCAGAGATGGACACCTACGAGGATGTCTATTGTAGTTATGGGGACAATGATGCAGCTAGGGCAATGCATGTTAGTTTTTTTATCTTTTAATTTTTTTAACAATTTTTTATATTTATATTTAATTTCTTAATTTCTAACTTATGTATTTTGTTTTGAAGGCTGCGATGTTGGTCAAGAAAGTGAGGTTTAGATGACGCAGCCAGCCAGCTCCCTCCTGACACTCTGTTGGAGTCGATCCAACCTGATCCCAATGCCGGCCTTCGTATTCGAATGGACACACTTGGTGTTAAGCCTGGTATGGAGATACGCGGCATGAGATATGAGATGATTTGTGACGTCAGTACCCCCTTCTCGTCTTCTTCTTAACCATCTCCAGCCATCGCTGATATGACCTCTCGATTGGAGTAGATGCAGTATCAACTAGATTCTGAGAGAAAGACTTGCGAGGCACATGTGAGTTAGATGCAGGCACAGGTGCCTCAGATGTTGACCCAGTACCTACGTGGGTTTATCGTGCCTCAGCCGCGAAGACGAGATTCTGATGATGCCAACGACTTAGATTGACCACCATGGTCATATATTAGTTATCGTTTGCACGGATATAATTTGGATATAATTATGATTTTTTTGCTAATTTATGTTAATATAAATTTATTAATAATTTTGTGTTATATAGTTTTTGGATAAAAAAGCTATAGATAAAAAAAATAAAAAAAATAAAAAACCTTGGGTGACGAATATGGTTTGACTTTAGGCGACGAAGTTATGATGTCATCGCCTAAAGACCCTTTGGGCGACGAACCATATTCGTCCCCCAAAGTGGTTTAAGTCACTTTAGGCGACAAAGTTATGATGTTGTCGCCTAAAGGCTCTTTGGGCGATGAACCATATTAGTCCCCCAAAGTGCATTGAGGTGACGTCATTTGTCTTCGTCGCTAAAGGTCACCTTTACGTCACCTAAAGGTGACCTTTAGGCGACGTTCATGATATTCGTCGCCTAAGCTCTTGAGCGACGATCTTTGGGCGAAAAAATTCATGACGAAGCAATTTCATCACCCAAACCCTTAGGCGACGAAATCTTATTTTGGGCGATGAAAATGCTTCATCGCCTAAGGTTTTTTTTTTTTTTTTTTTTTTTTGTAGTGAATATAAGTTGATTTCAAATCTGATATAAAAAGAGTAATATCTATTGACATTTTTGTTAAGGTGTTTGGTTTGTGTTGTTTGAGGATTGCGTACTCAGTTGAATGGGGAGTGGGGTGCTAGATATGAAGTGTCGAATATATCGAAATTGTGTCCTTTAAGTGCTCGTGGAAATTGAGTTTTAGGAACTTTAAGCATTGTTGTGAATTTTGAATTACAGTAAAGACTGTAAAGTATGTTTTAGTGTGAGCATTCATTGTGTTGGAGAATCACAAAGAATCAAATTGTTGAGAACAAGAACATTACTTCTTATAAGTATTATTTTGTGAATTATTTGCTTTATCAAAAAAATACAGATGAAAATTAGGCAGTTGGTCTTTCTAAAAGAATATTTGGGTAGTTACAGATTTCTTGGTGGATCATCTTTCTCGTTTACCATGTGCTGAATTATTTATTTATTTATTTATTTTATGTTTCCTCCTTATTAAAAGCAAATGAAGCAATGAATTATAAAGGTGCACACAAAAGATAGTTCTATGCAGCTTGCAAAAGCCTTATCCAAACTTAGAGTAAACCAATTTGATCTTGCATGATAATGTGTTTAGGATTCATCAAGGATTAAGGATATGTTTAGTCTGGCTGTCATTTAACACAATCAATTGTTTCGAGGTATAGGACCACAAATAAGGTCTAAGCATGACACAGGCACATCGACGTTAAGACAAATAACACTGTCTATCAAATAATAATCATATATAATATATATAAGTTAGTGGTAGGAGAAGTTTATTTGGCCTCTTATCTTGTTAATGGGCTAAAGATGGTCTTGGGTGTGCGTAATTAAGGAGAGAAGGAGCACTAAGTAAAGCCAGTTTAGATAACATTGTACTACGAAAAGTTTTATCTTAAGAATCGATGTTTGTTAGGAATGAAACTTGATTGAGTGTTCTAGATCGTTTTATAGGGGATAATGATATAACATGTGTAAATGAGCTCCGAATGGATAGGAAAACACATGTGAATTACTTCGCACTAGTAGAGGGTTGAAGATGAATGGTACGGTTCCTGTCGAGGAGCAACTTTGTATGTTCCTACGTACATATACTTGCTCATCAAGTAAAAAAATAGTACAATTCATGATAGGTTTGGGCAATCTGGAGAGACAATTAGTAGGTACTTCAATGTGGTTCTTAGTGCGGTTCTGAGGCTACATGAAATCTTATTAAGAGTGCCAGATCATGTGCCCAATGATTGCACTGATGAGAGGTGGAAATGGTTTAAGGTATATATGTTTCTAAACTAGTATTAAGACATTAATTAACTAGTTTTTTGAACGTGGTTGATATGCCAATTGAACCTTGTAATTTTGTTTGTATAGAATTGTTTGGGAGCATTAGATAGGACATATATTAAGTTGTATGTACCAGAGGTTGACAAGCCAAGATATCAAACAAGAAAAGGTAAAATTGTTACTAATGTCTAAGGAGTTTGTTCTTGAGATATGAAGTTCAGATTTGTGTTACTGGATTGGGAGGGTTCTGCATCAGAGTCTCAAGTACTTTGAGATGCAATATCTAGGCCACATGGGTTAAGGGTTCCAACTGGTAAGACTAAAACACATATCTAGGTGTATATTGTTTATATTTTTTAAAATTCACTTCTTTATATTTTTAGGCTATTTTTACCTTGTGGATGCTAGTTACACAAACGGTGAAGGGTTTTTTGCACCATATAGAGGAACAACATATCACTTATTTGAATGGAGAGATGGATGTACGCCTTTGAATCATCAGGAATACTTTAACATGAAGCATTCAGCAGCAAAGAATGTGGTGGAACATTGTTTTGGACTTCTTAAGATAAGTTGGGCAATCTTAAGGAGTCCGTCATTCTATCCACTAAAAACTCGAAGTGTCGAATAATAACTGCTTGTTGTCTTTTACAAATCTTGATTAGAAGAGAGATGTCTTTTGATCCAATAGAGCATGAAGTCCATCAAGATACCATCGATGAGATTACTGAGGATCATGGAAATATTGAAAACTGTTGAAAATTAATGCACATAATTGGAAAATACTACAAAATTCTAGAGACTTCCTCAAAGCCCATACAAATTAAAGCTAGAATATTTCACATAGTTCTACATAATTCTAGAAGTTTAGAAGATAGCTTGATAAGAAGAAAGAGTATTCTAGATAAATCTATTAGTAACTATCTTAACTAGAGAAGTCTACATAATTCTACATAAAAGAAGAGTCTATAGAATATTAAGCTTATATATGAATGTACTAGAATATAATTAAAAGTGTAGTATACTCTAGAACCTACTAGTAGCATGTGGCTAATAGATGTTCTAGAGAAGTCAAGAGGGTTCATCTACTCTCTATATATATAGGATGTACCCATATCTAAGGGCAAGCAAGAGGCAATACTAAAAGCCACTAGTCCTAAAGTCCTATTGTCCTAGACATCTACATCTCCACTTGTATCCTCCTTTGTTCATCAATAAAAGATACTTTGTTTTATAGTTCAAACACTTCTCATATCAAGCATAGATAGCTAATAGAAGCTTACACAAGCCATTAGCTACGAGTGTCCTAAACACCCTCTAAATTTCTAACAGTGGTATCAGAGCTTTCTTATTGGGCGTAGGGTCATCCTAATTTACCACCATGTCTAATAACTCTAGCCAAAACTCTGTCCCTCTTCCAATATTCTCTGGTGAAAACTATGATTTTTGGAGCATCAAGATGAGAACCTATTTTATGTCTCAAGACTTATGGGACATTGTTACTAGTGGGTTCTCTGTTCCAGAAAGACCCACCGCTGAGCAACGAAAGCAGGCGAAGAAGGACGAGCAGAGAGACGCAAAGGCTCTTTACGCTCTACAACAAGCTTTGGATGACACCATATTTCCAAGGATCATGGGAGCTACAACTTCAAAGGAGGCTTGGGATACTTTGAAAGAAGAGTTTCAAGGAAATGAAAAGGTACGTAGTGTCAAACTACAAACTCTAAGGAGAGATTTAGAAAATCTTAAAATGAAAGATTCTGAGACCGCTAAAGATTACTATTCCAAAGTAAAAGAAATAGTAAATCAATTGAGAGCTTATGGTGAAATGATAACTGATACAAAAATTGTAGAAAAAATACTTATTAGTCTTACTGATAAGTATGACCCTATAGTCACTGCCATTGAAGAGTCAAAAGATATAACGGCTCTTTCAGTGACAGAACTAATGGGTTCTCTAGAAGCATACGAACAAAGACTGAGTAGGCGAAATGAAAGTTCACTAGAAAGTGCCTTCCAGTCAAAAGTCAATTTAAGGTCTCAGAAATCTAGAGGAAACTGGAAATCAAAAGAAAATTCTAGAGGAGGAGATAAACCCAATAACTGGGAAAATAAAAATGAAAACAAGGAGAAGAAAAACTTCCCTCCATGTGGAACATGTAAAAAGACAAGTCACCTAGAAAAAGATTGTTGGTTTCGAGGAAAACCAAAATGTCGAAACTGCAAAAAGTTTGGACATATGGAAAAAGACTGTCGGCTTAAGAAGAATTATCAAGCCAATTATACAGAAGAAAAGGAGCAGGATGAAGAGCTTTTCTATGCTTGTCAAGCAGCAACTGAAGTGAACAACAGGAAATGGTACATCGACAGTGGCTGCAGCAACCACATGACAGGAGATGAAAGCATCTTCTCTGAAATAGATACATCCATAAAATCCCAAGTTAAATTGGGAAATAGCGCACTGGTGGAGACAAAAGGAAAAGGTACGATCTCTATCCATACAAACAAAGGAACTAAATTAATTCATGATGTTCTTTTAGTTCCTAGCTTGGAGCATAATCTATTGAGTGTTGGCCAAATGATTGAAAATGGATATTCTCTACACTTTTCTAGAGACTCCTGCATAATATATGATAAAAAAGATAAAAATCATATTATAGCTAAAGTAAGGATGGAAAATAGAAATTTTCCCATCCATTGGCAATATGTCAAAAATATGGCCATGAAAGTAGAACTAGAAGATTCATGGCTTTGGCATAAAAGATTTGGCCACTTCAACTTTCATGGACTACAATTACTTCACCAGAAAAATATGATGAGAGATCTGCCAAGCATAAAGGAGAGTGGTGATGTCTGCAAAGGCTGTCAACTTGGCAAACAACATCGACAAGCATTTCCATCCGGAAAGGCTTGGAGAGCAAAAGCCTTGTTGGAGCTCGTGCATACAGACGTCTGTGGACCAATGAGGACCCCATCTCTCGATCAAAGCAGGTACTTCATTCTTTTCATTGATGACTATTCTAGAATGACATGGGTTTATTTTCTACGTGAAAGATCAGAAGTCTTCAAAGTCTTTAAGAAGTTCAAGGCTCATGTCGAAAAACAAAGTGGCCAATACATCAAAGCTCTTAGAAGCGATAGAGGTAAAGAGTACACCTCAAAAGAATTCAACAAGTTTTGTGAAGATGAAGGAGTAGAGCACCAATTGACAGTGGGCTATGCTCCTGAACAAAATGGAGTCTCGGAAAGGAAAAATAGAACTATAATGGAGATGGCTAGATCAATGCTATTTGAAAAAGGACTACCAAAGATTTTTTGGGCAGAAGCAGTATACACAGCAGTATACTTGCTAAATAGATGTCCAACAAAAGCTCTACAAGACAAGACTCCTATTGAGGCGTGGAGTAACCAGAAGCCATCAGCAAAGCATCTCAAAGTCTTTGGATGTGTATGCTATGTGCACATTCCAGCTCCAAAAAGACATAAGCTAGAAGAAAAATCAGAAATTGGCATATTTATGGGATATAGTTCTCAATCTAAAGGCTATCGAGTCTACAATCCAAGAACTAAGAAGCTCGTGATCAGCCGAGATGTCGAGTTTGATGAATCTGCATCTTCGAATTGGGATGAAGGAAAAATAGAGAAGAAAGGTGATGTCCTGTCAGGAGAACCAGAGACAACCCCAACACAACAGCCTGAAGAAGACGCACATGAAAGAGAAATTTCAGAAACGCCAGGTACGCCTCCTGCATCTTCTTTAACTCCTCCATCAATAGAAGATGAATCTTCCTTTGAGTCATCACCTAGAAGAGTAAAATCACTTAGAGATATATATGAAACATGCAACTTCATAACTTTAGAACCTGAAAGTTTTGAAGCTGCAGTAAAACAAGAAGTATGGAGGAAGGCTATGGAAGAAGAAATTAAAACAATTAAGAAAAATGAAACATGGGAGCTTGTAGAATGCCCACCAAATAAAGAAATCATTGGCGTGAAATGGGTCTATAAGACCAAAATTAATCCTGATGGCTCAATACAAAAACATAAAGCAAGATTAGTAGCTAAAGGCTACTCACAACAGCCAGGAATAGACTATAATGAAACTTTTGCGCCAGTGGCAAGATTTGATACAATAAGAGCACTTATAGCTCTTGCAGCTCAAAAGAAGTGGAAACTCTACCAACTGGATGTAAAATCAGCATTTCTAAATGGAGAGCTCGAAGAAGAAATCTATGTGGAGCAACCACAAGGATTCATCGAGGAAGGAGGAGAAGACAAAGTCCTAAGACTAAAGAAAGCCTTATATGGACTTAAACAAGCACCAAGAGCGTGGAACAGCCGCATCGACAAATACTTCATCAATGCTGGATTCAAGAGAAGCAAAAGCGAGCCAACACTCTATACCAAAACTCAAGGTAACTCCATTCTTATTGTCTCTTTATATGTTGATGATCTTATCTATACAGGAGACAATGAAAAATTAATTCAAGAATTTAAAGAAGATATGATGAAGGCATTTGAGATGAGTGACCTCGGTAAATTGCACTATTTTCTTGGCATTGAGATAAGCCAAGAAGAAAATGGAATCTTCGTATGTCAAAAGAAGTATACTGAAAATCTCTTGAAGAAGTTCAAGATGTCTGGGTGCAAGACCGTGGCTACACCGCTCATCACCAATGAAAAGCTAAGAAATGACGATGGATCCGGAAAAGCGGAGGCATCAACGTACAGAAGTCTCATTGGAAGCCTACTTTATCTAACAACAACTCGACCAGACATTATGTACGCGACCAGCCTACTTTCAAGGTTTATGCAAACTCCAAGTCAGATACACTATGGAGCAGCAAAAAGAATATTAAGGTACTTGCAAGGAACTATTGACTATGGCATATGGTATAGACCTTCTACAGAAACAAGCCTCTTCGGATTCACAGATAGCGACTGGGCTGGAGCGGACGACTTCAAAAGTACATCAGGCTATGCATTCACAATTGGGTCTGGCATATTCTCATGGTCTTCAAGAAAACAAGAGACAGTGGCACAATCATCAGCAGAAGCGGAGTATGTGTCAGCGTCAAGTTCGGCATGCCAAGCTATATGGCTGAGAAGAATATTTGAAGACATGGGAGAACAACAAAATGAAGCTACTAAAATATTTTGTGACAACAAGTCTGCTATAGCGATGGCAAAAAATCCAGTGTTTCATGGTAGGACAAAACATATTGCCATCAAGCATCACTTTCTACGTGAAGTCTCAGCAAACAAGGAGATAGAACTCAAGTATTGCAAGACGGAGGAGCAAATAGCAGACATATTCACCAAGGCACTTCCAAGACCAAGATTTGAAATGCTACGAAGCATGCTTGGAGTATCCCAAATGTGCATTAAGGAGGAGTGTTGAAAATTAATGCACATAATTGGAAAATACTACAAAATTCTAGAGACTTCCTCAAAGCCCATACAAATTAAAGCTAGAATATTTCACATAGTTCTACATAATTCTAGAAGTTTAGAAGATAGCTTGATAAGAAGAAAGAGTATTCTAGATAAATCTATTAGTAACTATCTTAACTAGAGAAGTCTACATAATTCTACATAAAAGAAGAGTCTAGAATATTAAGCTTATATATGAATGTACTAGAATATAATTAAAAGTGTAGTATACTCTAGAACCTACTAGTAGCATGTGGCTAATAGATGTTCTAGAGAAGTCAAGAGGGTTCATCTACTCTCTATATATATAGGATGTACCCATATCTAAGGGCAAGCAAGAGGCAATACTAAAAGCCACTAGTCCTAAAGTCCTATTGTCCTAGACATCTACATCTCCACTTGTATCCTCCTTTGTTCATCAATAAAAGATACTTTGTTTTATAGTTCAAACACTTCTCATATCAAGCATAGATAGCTAATAGAAGCTTACACAAGCCATTAGCTACGAGTGTCCTAAACACCCTCTAAATTTCTAACAAAAACATTGAATCGTCCAATCAATGGTCTGCTTGGAGGGATAATCTATCCATTCAAATGTTTGATGAGTGGAGGTGAAATAGAGCAACATAAGATTCGTGTATTTGAACATTTGAGTTATGGTGAATGTAATCTGAGTTTGGATTTCTTTTATTTGTGGGCTAGTTTAGCTTTTTTTGCTGGCTTTCTTCCTTTTTTTTTTGGATTTGGACACTGTCATTGTACCATTTTAAAAAAAATAATAATAATAAATGGAAGCACATTATTGATTAGAGTTGGATTACATGTATTTGATATATGTTTTGCAGGTGCAGTTGATGTTCTTGTTTGGTTTTGCTATTCAGACAGAGCCATTTGTCTGTGTTTTATCATATCATTGCTCTGATTTTGGGCCTCTGCTAGTTGTACATTTTTTATTTTTTATTTTTTGCCTTCTTCATGGCCTTGTTTAGAAAATCAAGTTTCAGTTGAGTTGAATGTTTAATTTCCAATGTAGTTACTTTCGATGAGAGTTCCTAGCTTGCTAGCTCTTGAGTGTGAAGTTTCATATGACTTAAAATATTAAATGCCTTGAGAATTATATTAACTTCATTATTTTTGTTCTTCTGTAAACGAAGCCATTTTTTTTTTTTTGGTCTAATTGCAGATCCCTGATGAGATTATAGATAAATCACTTCATAGCAGTGACAGACGGAGTACTTGTGTGCCTGGTTCAAAGTTGGTTAAGCAAGATTCAGGTTTTACTTTTACCTTTAGATAAAATTTGTACGCTTTTTATTTTAAGGTTTTTCAATTGTCTATTCTTTCCATTGTTCATCATGGATTATTATTTCTTACTCATATGTGCCATTTCTCATATTGATTTTGCAATTTGCGCAAAAGCAATATGTATTAAGGTAAAAAATTTCCCTTCAGCTGCTTAATGTTGAAATTACCATATGAGAAGAGAGTCGGTCATTCTCTTCTATTGTTTGTTTTTATTATTTATTTTGGTCAAGTGTTTCTTCTTATGATATATGGAGCAGCAATGTGGATTTAATTAATAAAAGCTTTGAGCAAGTCCAACTTTTATTAGCTCTTGAGTGTGAAGTTTCATGTGTATTATATGAAATAGCTTGTGTTTGCTGCAGTAGATTTCAGAAACACTGGTGTAATTTTTAGAAACAACTACTGGTGTAATTACTGTGCTCTATCTTGCCCATACAAATCCACTGCATGAAAGGCTTAGAGATCATCAAATGGGGATGGCAAAAATTTCTATCGGTAATGAACAACCAGTTAAAGGTCAAACTAGCTAGTAACTAAATTTAATTGTCTGCAAAATTGAAAAAAGAGAGGAATCAGAAAAATAAGTAAGTCATATGTCAACCAACTTGTTTATTATTAGATAAAACTTTTTGCCATGTTAATGGAGCATATGTTCACAACCATTCATTTTTAATTGGACTTCTAAACCATTTCCATGAGTTGGGATGTGATGTTCTATTAGGGGTGGGTTCGGTACGGTTACCGAACCGAAAACCTCAAACCGTGTACCGACCGAACCCCCCTCGGTTGGCCATTTTGGTTACCGAGACCGGTACCGGAATGTCGGTAAACCGGCACTCGGTTGGACCGGCATTTCGGCTCGGCTCGGCTCGGTATGGGCATTTAACCGAAATGGTGGTGGGTTGAGCGGTGGTCTGATGAGAGGATCAAGAACATACCAGTACGCCGGAAAATTGGCAGGGAAACTAGCAACCTTTTAAGCCTTCGATCTGCCACCTACGGTGGTCGGACGAACAATCCAAATACACCGAAAGACTCAAGTCGACGAGAGGAGGCTCTGGGTACCAACCACGAGTCACGACGACGCCGGAATCGCAGAGTTTGTCGGAGAAGATGACCGGCCTTGACTGGGTTTTGGGTTTTCAGAATCTTTGGGTGATTTGAGGATAGGGGGAGAAAGCGAAGACAAGGGGAAGATTTTCTAGGGTGGTCCCGTCGCCACCCCAAGGCCGGACGACGGCAATTTTGCCTGTCAATGCTCGGCGTGAGTACAGAGGGATGAGAGAGATGAGACTTGAGAGCATCGAGGGAGAGGAAAGATAAATAAGAGATATTGAGATTTTTTTTTTTAAGCCATGGAGAGAAATAGAGTTAATTTCTGATTTTGGGGGTTTAGTGTTTTGGGGTTTGGGGTTTGGGGTTAGGGTTTGGAGTTTTTACTAAATATATTTATATATAAAATACATTTTTATACCCTAAAATATCTTTTTATATAATACATTTTTATAATTTATATAAAACATCTAATTTATAAATTTATAAATTATAAATTTTTTCATTTATAAAATACATTTCTATATAAAAACTAATTAAAATACCCTAAATCTTAATATTATACCATATCCTAAACCTTAGGGTATATAGGGTATAACATATAGTGATATACCATATTCTAATATTATACATTAAATTTATACATTAGGGTATTTTAGGGTTTGGTTTGGGGTTTGGGTGGGGTTTAAGGTTTGGATTTTTTATTTTGTATTACATATGTTTTATAATTTACATAAAACATACTTTATATAATACATTCTATACCCTAAACATTTATATAGACTATAATTATTAGTTATAGACTATTATCATATTACACCATACTAAACATTTCTATAGACTATAGTTATTAGCTATATACCAACTATAAATTATTGAATTATTATTAATTATATCGGTATAGATATAATAAGCCTTATAAGATATATGATTTAAAAATTTTAAAATACACAATAGGGTCTAGGGTATGGGATATAGGAATAGGATATAGAGTTTAGTATTCAATTTATAGTTATATGGTATAAATTGTTTAGGATATAGTATAATATTAGTTTAAGGTATTTTTAATTAGTTTTTATATAGAAATTTATTATATAAATTATTAATTATGGGGTTTAGGGTATAGAAAGGGTTTAGGGTTTATAAATTTATATATTTTTTATATAAATTATAGAAATGTATATAAATGTATTATAGAAAGGTATTTTAGGGTATAAAAATGTATAAAATTTAATATTTAAATTAAATGTTATATATATTCGGTTCGGTTCGGTAAACCGACGGTTCTAAGATCTGAGAACTTAAACCGGAACCGAACATACCGGTTCGATTGGCAAACCGATATCTCGGTACGATTTTTTTCCAGTACGGTTATTTTTGGCATCGGTTGAAACGGTTTCAGGTACGGTCTCGATTTTTCGGTCAAACCAACCCAGCCCTATGTTCTATGATGTTCACAACCAGTCCAGTCCAGTCCAGTCATGTGCTGCACCAAATTTGGGACCGGACTTGTCCTGTCTATTTTACACAATCTTGTTGTCCTGTGTAGTCCTGTCATATTGTCCAAACAAGGCCTTTGTTTTTAAACTTGAACTTTGATTGCTTGTATGGGCCGAGAATATTCCGAATAGCCCAACTTCATTTAAATCAAATCTTTTGGGAATTGGGCCATTCTTTCAAGCTCATGTGGATGATTGCCACGTGGCATGGTTTATACAAGATCCAAACATGTCCTAAATTCAAATCTACCTCCAAATTAGGAAATAAATGTAAAATAATTATTTTTTAAACTTTTTCAGAAACATCTTATTTTTCCAATAATGACCTACAAAAAGGGACCATATATTTGAAGAAACTCTTTCTTTACTAATTATGGTGTGACGCTATTTCCAGTAGAGGACCATAAAATAAAACCAGTTAGATGCTATATTATTCCAGTCCTTTTGTTGATTTTTTATTTTATTTTATTTTATTTTTTTGTATTAACGGGAAAAGATTATGAGTAAAAGATGGAAAGCTAAGCTTAAAACAAAAGTGTGTGGACCATATTTGGCGTATACTGATTTCTAAATATATAAATTTATAGTGCACCACATATAAAGACTCTGGTATGGTATGATGGTATTCCTTGATAATTAATTAACCAAAGAGTATTATATTAAAATTAAAAGGCATTCTCAATTATAACTACAATTAAAATTTGTCAATTATATATAATATATGTGTGTATAGTCACACAGACCATGATCTGAAAGATGCCATATTTAACTGAGTGCAACAATTGAAAATTATCAATCACACCAATTGAGGTGGCCCATGACAACTTCTCTTGCTTATCATAATGATGATCACAGAGGTAAAAATTTGTTTCCGAGCAAATATTTTATTATTATTATTTTTTTTTATGAAGGCAATTAATTAAGAGAAATTGGAGGGACCTTTTTGCTTGGTATATACGACTAATTAAAGAGCCATCATAATAGATTACATTCATACAGTTGTTGTAGTGTAAATGTAAATGAGGATGATGACAAGTAGAAAAGCATTTATTATTTTTTCCAGATTTTGTTGATGAAGATTTGGGGCGGTGTCGTTTTAGTTTCAGAGGTGTGTGAGGGAATGGAGTAGTGGAGTATCTCACGCTTCAGATGCAAGCAAAAGAGGTTGATGAGGTAGAGCTATCTGATGAAGACGGCCGCACGTGTGTACGAGTTGCCCACCATGTTAACACGTGTACACAGTTAGAGGAAACTGAAAAGTATACCCCCAAAAAGAAAAAAAGAAAAAAAAAATTAATAATTAATAATTAATAAAAAAGATGAACCAGCAAAGCAGAGGCAAGCCAAGTCCATATAAGGGAAGTCTTTGGGTGCTTGATTTATGTGGGTAGTTGGTGTGTATAAATATAGGTGGGTGGTGGGATGAGTCTACCTTGTTATCAAGTCTGTCTGTCTGTCTGTCTAGCTAGCTTGATAAGTTGAAGACTTAATTATTAAGTGGTGGTTTTGGGTGAGCTTAATTAGCTAAATTTGGGGGTGGTTTGATGTGTTTGGAATAATGGGAAGGCAACCATGCTGTGACAAAGTTGGGTTGAAGAAGGGGCCATGGACAGCTGAAGAGGACAAGAAGCTCATTAACTTCATCCTCACCAATGGCCAATGCTGCTGGAGAGCTGTGCCCAAGCTTGCAGGTCTCTCATGCCATACCATCTATATACTTGCAATTTATATATATATGCCCCTACATTCTAGAGAGAGAGAGAGAGCTTCTGCAAACTTGAGTGCTCTTTGATCCATTCTGTCATTTTTTTTGTTTTTTCTTTCCTCAAAGGGCAGAGAGGGGTGGGAGCTGTGCTTAATTTGTTTCTGTTACTTTTCAAAATCAAGAACTTTGACAAGTTTCTTGTAAATTTTCAGAAATGGGGTTTGTTTTTAATCCATTATTTGAGGGTCTTAATCTTTTTTCTTCATTTTTTTTTTTGTGTATTCTTCTCAGGAATAAAAAAAAAAAATCAAACAGGTGGCTCTGTATTTTATTTTTCTGTATTGTGCTCTGGGAAAGGAAAGTGAGCTTAATAGTTTAGGAGGCATGACCCAGAAGAACAAAATGAATTAATCAATTTCAAGATTGTGAATATTAAAAATGAAACTTTAGAATTTGAATGTCTAAATGAAAGAGAATGATAATGAGTTTACTGATTATAATTGTGGTTGGGTGGGTCTCATTGCAGGATTATTAAGGTGTGGAAAAAGTTGCAGGCTAAGATGGACCAACTATCTTAGGCCAGACTTGAAGAGAGGTCTTTTATCAGAATATGAAGAGAAAATGGTCATTGATCTTCATGCCCAACTTGGCAACAGGTTACTACTCTCTCACTTCTAAAATTGCAGATTTTTTTTTTTAATATATAATTTAGTAATTAAAAAGAGAAGACCATGCAAGTAGACGAGCAGATTGTACCATTTCTGGGAAATGAGACTTCAATTCCCAGCTGGCTTGTACACCAAGTCCCCTATAAGTTGTTTTTTTTTATTTTGACTTTCAGATAATATAACAGTATATTAATTGGTAAACCTTGAATATTCAAATAGTACTGAATATGCAGTCTTGTCCTTCTGGGTTTTTTTATTTCTGATTTTTAATTTGTAGGGCATGGTTTACTTGGGCCTTTCTATTGTTCACAAAGTCTTTCATCTTTTATGATGCTAAAATAATTAAAAGATAATTTATTCTTCTTTTTTTTTTTTTGGTGCAGATGGTCTAAGATTGCCTCTCATCTCCCTGGAAGAACTGATAATGAGATAAAAAATCACTGGAACACCCACATCAAGAAGAAGTTGAAAAAAATGGGAATTGATCCTCTCAACCACAAGCCAATTCCTATTGCCAATGATCAAAGCCAAGCCCAACAACAACAGCAACAATTACAAAACCAAAACCAGCAAGAACAACACCAACAACAAGAAGAAGAAATTGACTATCAAAACAAGGAGGCAGAGACATCAATTGATGGGTACTCATCCACCATCACTGAGGCCAAAGAGGAAGATGAACATCACAAAAGCATGACAGGTGATGAATTATTAATTGACACAATGGAGCTCTTGAATAATGGGTTCTGTACAGATGAAGTTCCACTGATTGAGCCCAATGAGATTCTTGTTCCTAATTGTCCTCCTGCTTCATCATCAACTTCTTCATCTTCATCCTCTTCAAATTCATCCAACTTTCTTGAACACTTTCATCTCCCAGATTTTGAGTGGCCTTGTGAATACAGCAAAAACAACCTCAATAACAATGACAGCTTGGGCTTGTGGGATGATGACTTCAGCAGTTGGGATCAAGAATGTTGGGCATATGGGCTTTTGTGAAGAAAAAGAAAAAAGGAAAAATTTTCCTCTTGGATTTATTTGTAATTTGCTTGTTACTTTTTGAAGAGAATGGTGAAATAAATAAAGAATAGAGAAAAAGGAATATGGATAGCATTTTTTACTCTTTAAATTTCTGTCTTAATGGAAGCATTTGGGTTTTTGTTTCAATGTATTTAATGTAGGCTCCAGTGTCCTTTTTAACTCATCAACTAAAATCTTATTCATCACAGAGGATGAAGATCCAAATTCCTTTTCATATTCACTGAACAATTAAGATGTTTATTCATTAGCCAAAAAAAAAAAAAAAAGTGTTTAACCTGTACAGAATTGAGATTCTTTTTTTTTTTTTCTTTAATATATGGTCCTCAATTGAGTTGGATGCATATGTAGTGCACAATTGGTAAGCTACTTTGACCAAAAAAAATTGGTAAGCTACTAAACCCCTATAGGTATGTTGGCCTACAGGCTGGTCCACAAATCGCACCAACTTCTGTGAAGCTTCCTAATTCCTAGGTTCGGGGAAGAAATTTAAAATATCACAGTATGCATTTGCCCCTCTTCCTGTCCCCCATCAATTAAGGACCAGTACTCAACAACTCTTGACATATTTATTTGAGTAGTATTAGAAGTAGAGTTAATTAAACTTACACTCTTTGAGGTTTATTATTTTTTCACATATATTTTATAGGATTTCAACAATTACACACACTCCCTAAAGTTTCAAAACTGTTGCATATAACTTCCTATAGTGAGACAAAAAATGATGAGAAATTATGCAAAAAGGCATGCTAAGGAGTGAAATGACCTAATAAGATTACTCAAGGTGTAAGTTCCAATCTCAATACAAATACTTTCTTTTTTGTTTATTTATTTTTTTCTCTTGTAGGGGGTTATATGTAATAGTTTTGAAATTTCAGGAGGTGTATGTGTAATTTTTGAAACCCTGAGGGTATATGTAAAAAGACGATAAACCTCATGGGGTGTAAGTGTAATTAACTCATTAGAAGTATCAACTAATATTTATGCTTTCTAGATTTCAATTATTGTGGTAGTATTTTATTTATTTTATAATTAAATTTGTTTTAGATTTCATTTATTTACAATCATGTTATTTTAGTAAATAAAAATTGAAATAATAATGTCTCTTTTATTATTATATTTAATTAACCATATTGAATAACTCGAAACTAACTCAAGTCAGTCATTAATCACATCATGTTTGAATTGATTCACATATTTTTGAGCTAAAAACTTCAAATTAAGTTCCCCTAATTTCTAAGTCAGATATATCATTCATCCATTTATCAAAAAATAAAAAGTTATTTGGTCGTGATACTAGCAAAATCATAAAAATAATCTTCTAATTTAGAAAAGCTAATTCATACACTATACAAATTAAGAGATGAGAAAAATAGTTATTTTCTTCATATAATTATATTAAAACAAGTTATTCATGCTTAACCACTAACTTGACCTATTACTTATTTGTATCACCAGGCCATGTCTTAATGGCTGTGTGTCATTTGATAATCAACCTAAATCCACCAACTTTGTATTGTGTCATGTTATTGTGATATTTTAGAAATTAAAGTCGTTGACTTGAGATACCAAATCAGAACTTTCTTTCACTTTAAATACTAAAATATTATATTATTTTAGTTGACCTACCAAGCCAACACATCGCCGCACCGATGAATATATTGACCAAACAAATTTTTTTTCTTATGTACAAAATCAATTTTGACTGCATGACATGCAATCACAACTTTTTTTTATTGAGTTCTAGACGCAGCTTATCTCATTTGTTGTTTTCTTAGTATTTTGAGTTTGGCTTAAAGTTTAAGTTTTAGTGCTTACTCTCTAGACTATAGGAGTACGTTCAGCCTCCAGGCCTAAACATGAAGCCTTAAACCCTTATAAATCCTAACCTTTTATGAATTTTACAGGCACATTTGTAATTGTGGGGCAGTCACACCAAAAAGTTTGTGGCCTAATCTCCACTTTGTACCAGATTTTTGGCCTAATCGGTCTAAAAGATTTTGCTCTAAGCTAAAATCTCAACCAAAAAAATAGTTGTGTACTATTTTGCTCAAACAATTTTGCTATTCAGTATTTAATTCATATTTGCATTAAAAAATTCAGTTACCTTTCTATTATTTACGAAGAAACATTCACTTTTTTTTTCTCACATTTTTGTTTTTTTGCAAAAAAAAAATAAAATAAAAAGATTACTCAACTCACCTTTCTACCATGGCAATCCTATGTGTCGATGCTGGCAATAAGATAGCCTAATTTTTTTAATCTTTGTTATCCTCTTTAGTTTTAAATAACTTTACAAAAGAAAAGATTTAATTGTCATTACAAAATTTGTAAAAGAGGTAGGAATATTAATTAGCAAAGAGGGGAATGTAATTCTATTTCTTTTCTTGGCTCTTGTGGGAATAGTTCTTAATTTCCTTCGTTCTTATGTTGTTTTGCATAATAGTCAGACATTTAGATCAAAGAGCAGTTTTGCTCACCTCCTTTAACTCAGGTGTATGCTCACCTCCCATCTAAAATACTGCCACGTGTTTAAAAAACTAACCATGAGTTAATCTATTGTATTTAATTATTTATGATGTTATAATGGTGAGAGAGAAAAATAATTTGACAACTCTTTTCTTATTTTATCCTTATCTTTTATTACTCAACTTTTTTTTATCACCTGTTAATTTCTCTTTTCTCTTTTATTTAATTATTTCTAATAATTTTTACTTTTTTGTTTTTTTGCTCTTCTCCAGTACGCCTCTAGTACTCAAAAAATCACATCCATTTTTTTGGGTCTTCTCTTGTATACACATTTATCTATTTTTTTAATTAATTAAAAAATAAAATATTCTAACAACACATTTGCAATTCGAACAAAAAACTCATTTGCAAAGTTTAATCTAAAATGTTGGCCAAACAAAAATCTAAAACAACTCATTTACATACATAGAAAATCCAATAAAAAAGTTACATGAGTTAAAAAAAAAAAAAATTATGTCGTTGCAACTATTCTTCTCTCTTCAAATGCTGCAACACCTTAAATTGATCTAAGAATTTGTTTGATATGAAAAGGTCATGTATGAGACAAGAAAGAAGAATTCTTAGGCAAAAAAAAAAAAAAGGTGTTGTTGGATTATTTTTTTAATTAATTAAAAAAATAGATAAAAGGTGTATACATGAGAAATTGACCCAAAAAAATTGGATGTGGTTTTTTGGGTACTGGAGGCTTATTAGAAAAGAGCAAAAAAAAAAAGCAAAAATTATTAAATGCATGTGGTTTTTTAGATACTAGAGGCCTACTGTAGAAGAGCAAAAAAACAAAAGAAGCAAAAATTATTAGAAATAATTAAATAAAAGAGAAAATAAAAATTAATAGGTAATAAAAAAGTAAAAAAAGTTGAGTAATAAAAGATAAGGATAAAAGTAAAAAAGAGTTGTCAAATTATTTTTCTCTCTCATCATTATAATATCACAAATAATTAAATACAATATATTAACTCATGGTTAATTTTTTAAACACATGGCAGAATTTTAGATGGGAGGTGAGCATACACCTGAGTTAAAGGAAGTAAGCAAAACTGCTCTCTTTAGATCATATGCATGTGCTGGAGCTTTTTTTTTTTGTTTCCCCCTAATGTTAAAAGAAGACATATTTAAAAATGAAACATCTATATAATAAAACAAAACGACTTTTGAATTTTAAAATTTATCTTTAGGCCTGAATGACTGAGATCGTTTCGGCTTTTATTCAATGGTCTGTTATCAATTTTCTAAATTTACTTTCCGCCCATGAGAATTGGTTTGCCGCCTCTCTCTCCTTAATTAATTTCCTCTTAACATTCAACTTTTTTAATTAATTTCCCTTTAATTAAGTAAATTAATTTTCCCTTTCAATGGTGGCACGGGTTTCCCCTAGTCTATTTAATAAAATAGAACGATTTTTAAATCTTAAAATTTATCTCTGGGTCTGAATGACTGAGATCGTTTCGGCTTAAATCTAATGATCAGTTATCTATTTTTCAAATTTACTTTCCTGCCCATGAGAATTGATTTGCTGCCTCTCTCTCTTTAATTAATTTTAATTTCTTTAATTCTCTCTCTCTTTAATTAATTTTCCCTTAATTTCACATATTCAATTTTTTTTTTAAGTTTTTCATTTGGATTGAATAATTAGTTTTGTTTGTATTTGTGATTTGAGAATAGAAATAGAAGAAGTCTATTAAACGAATTACACTTAGTAAGTTTACAAAATACATAATCTGATTTTATTTTTCCTTCTTGTCTCTTGCCATTAGCCTGCGTATGACAGTAGTTTAAACTATATATTTCTCAATTCTCATTTACGAGTTATATATATTATAATATATATTATATATAGTAAATACATACTATAGTTGAGTTGGCTCCATATATAATCTTTTGACTTGAACACCACCTATGGAAAGAGATGGCTAACTTTTCATATTCCGAATTTTCAGTAGTGTGAAAACAAATTAAAAAAACAAGAAAAGAAAAGATACTGGAAATTTCTTGACTTTTTTTTCATACTGGATTTTATTCGTACATCTCTTCGAATTACTTGACTTTCAATCACATCCATGTATTATGAAATAATTTATGCTACAATATATAATAAAATTTTAAAATATATAATAATCCTTGGGGTTTTATTGAAAAATTAAAGTCAAATAAATTATAAATAAAATAAGTAGACCATCCGAATTCTAAATCTCAAAATAAAAACACTGATCGAACCAGTCGCAGTTAACTGCTGGTGATTCTTTTTAGTTTTAATTTTGTGCAACAATATGAAAAACATAGCTCATATATATAATTTTAATAATAGTAATGCCATGGTTCTAAACAATTTGAAGATTACAATTAAGTTCAAGTAATACATTAAAACACTTTTAACTTTGGAAAAGGAGAGCTAATTTGGACCATCTATTTTTGTTATGATTTTATATACATAGCACAATTCAACACAAAAAAGATATTAAATGAGGATCGGATAGTCATAGCGCTAAATTTTTAAATCCTTAATCGTAATACGTGACAAAGTTCCTTAACATCTCTATATATGTTGACAGTCGACCTACAATTCCAAAAATATTATGTTAAAAAATTAATCTATGCACGAGTTTCAATTATTAATATGGGAAAAGATTTGGGGCCTCAAAAAATTGTGCCTCAACCCTATATGGCAAAATTAATTGGACACATCACTATTTAATTTTTTATGAATTATACACATCACTATTTACATACAATATCAAATTAAAATAATTTTTATTAAAGGACTATCTTACTCATTTTAAATCCAATGACAGTAATTCTTACTTTTATTAAGATTTTATCTTATTAATTTATTATTAATAACTACGTACTCCAAATTGAATATTATTAATTTATATTATCTCGCTCCGCTTCACACTTGCTCAACTTTAATTACATGAACCTGCAGTGATGAAATCAATAGAAGAATTTTGGGGCTCAACTTCATACGAACCTATAGTGATGAAATTGATAAACCCTTTTTCTCTGTGATGAAGTCGTGTGTTTCTTGTCTTCAAAGATATATCGTTACTTTAGGTTTTTTTAATTTGGGGATGAATTTTCTTTAAATCTAATTCTTTTGTAATTTAATTTTAATTTTGTAAGATTTTCAAAAAGGGTAGACAAGTCTTTAAAAAAGCTTATGTAGCAAATATTTATGAGATTTATTTAACAAATTTAACTACTTTAATTAACATGGATTAATGTCATTGAGGCATAGTTGAGGCACAATTTTTTGAGGCACCCTAGCACTCCCTTATTAATATATGCTCAATACGTTAGCTCAACATCTGGAAATTGTACTTAATGCTGCAACATGCTTTAAAGAATGGTTATTAATTATGATGTTTACATGATTAGGAAACTTGCTATAAAGAAATGTGAACAAGCCATGACGATGTCTTGGTCAATCAAAAAAGTTTGTTTTAATTGTGTCAACTTTTTGTTTTTTTGGCCATGTGTCAACTTTTTGTTAAATATCCATATTGATCATATTAATCTTAAACTAAAGCTAAAAGCCTCAAAGTCAGCCTAAGGAAGAAGATGTGTTTCCTTGGTATATAGATTACTATTTATTCAAGGTCGGAAAGTGCTGTTTGATGTATAATTAATATGCAGTATGGACCAAAACAAAGTTTGTAATATTTGTCTGTACGTTTATTCGTACATGCGAGCATATATATAACACATTCAATGCCTTTACGTGGTAATGAATACAAAACATTGTTTGTCGTGAAAGTTAAAACCGTAGGGTACGAGTAACAATGACACGGGTCCAACCGTATAACTTGCCCACTACTTCTGGTTTTTTATGGATCATCAATAGCAAATATAAGTTTAACAGTCCTAATTAAAAATATATCCGTTTCGGTAGACCCAATTTGATATTACTCCATTTTTTCTTTGAGAAATTAGATATACATTCACTTTTGAATTTGTCACGTAGAATTATTCATTTTCTGCAAAATTTATAGCAAATTACAAATAAGTCATTAAATAATTTGGAAATTACAAAAAGGTCAAAACCTAATTTGCTATCCCATTTTAGTCAATCATATAATTTGAAAAATTACATCTTGGTTAATAACCCTGTGGGCCCTAGCCCATTACTGATTTTTTTTTTTTAGTTTGTTTTACCCTTTTGCCCCCAGCCCATTATTTTAATTTTGATAATTAAGTTTTGGTCAATAGGTGCGAGCCCCAGCCCATTGTCACATAGATACTGAAACAGACACTGTCACACAGATACTAAAACAGATTGATAGTATCTATTTCAGTATATGTGTGACAATATATGTTTTAGTATATGTGTGACATTATCAGTTTCAATATCTGTGTGACAGTATTTGTTTAGGTTTTTATAGATATTGATTTTACGTATCTATCATACAATTATTGATTTTGAATCAGTAACTGTCACACAGTGTCTAATATGTTACACGTTGTTGCAAATAAAAAAGAGGAGAAATGGGAAAAAAAAAAATGCTTACATGTTGCTACAAGCCTACAAGTAAAAAGAGGAGAAATGTCAAAAAAAAAAAGTTACACGTTGCTATAGGTAAAAAAAGGAGAAAGAGAAAAAAAAAAAAAAAGCTACACATTGCTGTAGGTAAAAAAGGAGAAAGGGAACAAAAATTGTTGTTGACCATGTGTCAACTTCTGGTTATTTGTTAACCTTTTTGTAATTTTCAAAATTAGAATATATTGCTAACATCATCGATGGGTAAGCATTGACTGACCTTTTTGTAATTTATTGAAATTTTCATACGTTACTTAGTGATGTTAGTGGTAATGGTTGTAATTTGTAGTTTTTGTTATGTCATCTTTTATAAAATGCATAATTTCATTTATTACAAATAAGTCAATGATGGCTATTTTGGAATTTAGGAAAATGTTCATCGACCTATTTATAATTTTGAAATGTTTTTATTGACTTATTTGTAATTAGCCCAAAAATTTATTTTGTGATTTTCTCTTTTACCTTTTTCAGTTGAAAAAAAGTAAATTTTAATGTTGTCAATTAATGTCTTATTTTAAGGTATTATTATTTCTTATTTTGGTAATTAATTTCCATTAATTTATGAAGTTGAATATTAAGATTTTCCTTTTTTTATTTTTGTTTTCAAATGTCAAAAGAGAAAATTTGCCACTTCTTTCCAAAGAAGCTACGTGTTATATTTACTAACCAAGAACACCTTCACCTCACCCCTATTTCCGTTGTGCATTCCACCACCCAACTCACCTTCACACTCCCTTCATCCTCACTTATTCTTTAGGTTAACAATTTCAAAAGTTTCACACGGCGTTTTTTGTGGTGTTTTTCAAACTTTCATTCATTCTTACTTATAGGTAAGTAACGTTTTATTTTGCTTTGGTTGTGTTTGTGGTTTCTTCAATCTTCCTCTTCTTCTTTTATCTTCCTTTTCTTTTATTATTCTTCATCTTCTATCTTCTATCTTCATCATCATCAATCTTCGTTCTTCCCATATTTTTCTTTGATTTTTTTTTTTCAACACCAAGCCCTCCATTATTGTGGTTCTTATTTTTCTTCCACATATTTTTACTTGAGTAAGAGGTGATGAAACCATTAGTATATATACCTCATAAGGAGGTTGGATTTGGGAGAATTTAAGTATGAATTTTAGATGGTTGTGTTAGCTAATGTTGTTAGGTGCTATGAAATGTTATGAATTTATTGTTGGTTTATATACTTTACATGGAGTTTGGGTACACATAAATCTGAACCAAAGGTATCTTATTATTATCCTTTATTTCTATTTTGGTTCTTTCATTTTCATGACCTGAGCGATAGGCCGGTATCTTCAATCTTTTTCTTATTTTGTTTTATACCTGAGTCCAAGGTATTGGTATTTGTATTTATATATCTTAGTGATATGTTTATATTGTGTTGGATTTGTTATATTTTTATTAGATTTTCTCTTTTTTTATTTACCCAAAGTGGAGGCTTACTATGTTCATTTTTTAAAATCTATATCATAGGTATATTATATGTATATTGGGTGTTTAATTTTTTTGTATTCGAGTGTTCATATGTTGATGTTCATAATTGGTAACAATTATTTTTTTTTGAATTGGATGCATGAATCATGAAATTTCATCAATAAAAACATTCAAAATTAGGAGTAATAAATGCCTCAAATCATAGATTCAAATTTGAGAAATGACATCTTTTGTAAATACCTAAGCCATTATCTGATGTGGAAAAAAATAAAAAAACCCCACACACATTTGTTTACCTAATGGATCTATTCTAAAATGGGGTATTAAAAATGGAGGTATATCTAAAGGACCCTAATCCTATATATGATCGATTCTTTAGTTAGCATTCGATAATATGCTACTACAAAGCTCATGATATAATGAAATGGGACTTCGTTAGGGTTAAGATGGTGCTTGTGGAAGTACTGGGCATTTTGATAGTCAGGAAACCAAGATATATATATTTTTTTTATCTAGGATATGAGAATTTGAACTTGGGATCTCTTTCAACATTGGAAAAAGAAATACCACTAGACTAATAGCTAGTTGGTGAAAATAAAATTTACTTAATGTTAAATTATTAAATCATTTCAAGCTTTTAAAATATTAAGAAGGGAAAGTTGAGATTAAATACTAAATACAACTTTTCTTAACACATATGAAAAGTTAAGATTAAATACTAATTACAAATATATAGGAAACCAAAAACCTCATCTCGCATATGAACACCTTTCAAACGCTAGCCCGAGCATTCGAATGCTCACTCAATATTTTCTTTTAATTAATAAACCATGATGACAATCATATTAGGGTGACTGTGTGATTGTCAAATTTTACTTCGTTTGTTGTTTGTACTATAATTGGTATCTATTTAGGGGTTACAATATAGTCTTTAGACTTTAGGACAAATCCAAACCATAAACCCTAATTTTATGGGCCATTTAGTGTCGTTCATGAGCCTTGGGGCCCATTTGGTCTACCGAAAGCCCATTTAGCTCCAATTGAGCACCATTCAGCTCCAATTGAGCACCATTCAGCTCGTTCTTTCCATTAAGCCTTGAAAAACCTAAAACCACAAAAACAAACAAAAACCTACAAGAATATCAATTTCTAGCAAGCTACGTGAATGAATAATTGTATAAAAGATGATATAAAATGTGTCCAACAGCCACTCTTTGTGGTGGTTGCTTTGGCGGCAAGGAGGAGGCGGCGGCAAGGAGCTTCCTTGCCTTGCACGCCATTCCTAGAGGCGTCTTAAGGAAGCGGCATGATGTGGTGGACCGGCCCAAGATGGTGTGCGCGTGTATGAGTGCATGGTTGGGCCACTGTGTGCGGCGGGCTTGATGTGGCGCCTCCTCTTATGGGCTTTTATGGCCGGCCTTGAGTGGTGGCGCCTCTTCTTGTGGGCTGCACCCTTTTATTTGGCCTTAGTAGGGTCTAGGCAGCGACAGATGCTTGGATCCTTGGGCTCATGTTGTTGTCCAAGTGCAATCTCATTTTATTCTCCTTTCCCTAATTTGTTTCTCCTCCAAATTGGGCCTATTAAGCTCTATTCCTCCTTTTAATTTGCTTCTTAAACTTACAAAACATAAAAACTAACAAAAATCTACAAAAGTTTCGAGTTTTTGGAAACTAAATTAGGGAGTTAATTAGTGTATAAAAAGATGGTACAATTTATGTCCAACAGATGTTCACCCCTACATACTTTTCAGTTACTCTGCATGCAAACACAAAAGACTCGGATTGAGGTCGAACGGGCACTTATTGGGCTTGTGGACTCTGACATTGTTATTGTTGTTAGCCTTTGGAAAAGTTTTATTCTAATCTCTATTTTAGCCTTGAATTTATTAAATATATCCTTTTGAGTTATATAATTCATTTCAATTTTGTTATTTCTTTATATTCGAAAAGGTTTTGTAATAATTATTTCATTTCCTTTAATTTTGCTTCTCGATTCGGATACTTGTGTACCTATGAGCCAAATGTTGTAATGAGGTTGTGTGTTACAACTTTGCAAACTTTGTAAATTGCTCAAATTTACTCAAAACACAATATATATTGTAAATGAGCCAAATGCACAATAACGCCTTCTTTGACATATGTACTATTGTAATGGCCAAAAAAAAAAAAAAGACATATGTACTATTGTAAATTTCGATGAACCGAGGATGTCTAGTGTTGGACCAAAATCAAATCTTATCCCTATCTCTTATATATAATTATAATTACCGTAAATTATAAAAAGTTCAGTCCACTCTTTTCGTAATAAAGTATCCACCTAAAATGTTGAATGTTAAAAAGGTCCACTTAAACTTTTAAAAATGTTAAAAAAACTCACAATATAAATATCTACTCTATATTTATACTACTTCACCCTCTATTTGTGCAGGGCTGAGTGCTTGGTGGCTCACTATTTTTTTTTTTCTACAGGAGAGTTGAAATTGTTGAACAGTATGAGCCTTTGAAATCATTTAACAATAGCATTGAAAATTATGGTCAATGTGATTCCAAATGATTGTACTTTTGTAGTTTGTGTTGTTTCATTCATTTTTCATATGTATATATATAACAAAAAAAAAAAAATTGTATGAATATTATTTTTATATGATTTAAGGATTGAAGTTGTGGGCTATATTAAAACTCTTCAACAGTTTCATAAAAAATAAAAGGCTTAATTATCGATTTACTACCCAAAATTGTAACTCATTCCCATTTTGCCACCTGAAAGATTTTTTGTCCCAGATTATCACCTGTAACTTACATCTGTATCTCATTTTACCTTGTTCCGTCAACAATTCCATTAAAAATAATGACCTGGCAGTTAATGCTGACGTGGCACGTTGAATGTGCGCCACGTGTCACATCTTTGCTTTTATTTTCAGATTTTTTTATTTTTATAAACTTTAAAAATTAATTAAAAATACCTCTGAACTCAGAAAAATACACGAAAAATTCTTACGGACTCGTCTTGACTAGCACTAATTTACTATAAGGTTAAATTACCAATTTGCCCTCTAAAAATTTCCAAAAAAATTAGAATGTTCAAATTTATTTCTAAAAAATTAAAATAAATTTCCCTCTATTAAATAAATTATAGAAAAAATTCTAGAATTTTCGTAAACTCTTGGAAAAATTCTCAAAAATATTTTGGAAATTACCAAAAGCCTGTTTTAGAGAATTATTTCGAGACTTTACAGAAATTTTAGAATTTTTCTAGAATTTATTTTATAGGGAAATTTATTTTCCTCTAAGACTGAGAGGTCTTTTGGGTAGTAAGTGTTCACGAGAAATGTATTGTTAATTTTTAGAAGAATAACGGTGTAGACCTCATATTTTTTGGAGTTCGGGAGATTATCCTATGAATTTCCAAAGAGTCTAGAGTATTTTAATTTTTTAGAAATAAATTTGGACTTTCCAAATTTTTTGGAAATTTTTAGAGGGAAAATTGGCATTTTGACCCCATAGTAAATTAGTACTAGTCAAGACAAATCAGTAGAAATTTTCCGTGTATTTTTCTAAGTTCGGAGCTATTTTTAATTAATTTTCAAAGTTTCTAAAAAAAGAAAAATTAAAAAAATCAGAAAATACAAGAAATGATGTGACACATGGCGCACATCCAGCGCGCCACGTCAGCATTAACGGCCATGTCATCATTTTTAACAGAATTGTTGAGGGAACAAGGATGTAAGTTACAAGTGGTAATCTAAAAAAACTTTCAGGTGATAAAAAGGGAATGAGTTACAGTTTTGGATGGTAAATCGATAATTAAGCCAAAATAAAATATAAAATAGGCACGAGTGTGTGACTCATTAAAGTGGCCAACTTGAATTAATTATCCGCATGTGGGTTGTTTTGTCCTTGAGAGCCATGGTTTGGGCTAAAAAGAAAGTCTATTAATTAGTTTATATGTTAATTGCAATATAAAAAAGTTAATAGTTCGTAATTTTAAACCCTCTAACCATCTTAAAAGTTTCCCTAAACCCCCACCTATCTAGAAACTCTCTCAAAACCCCCTAAAATTTATAATATCTTTTTTACTCTTCTGATGCGTGCTAACGCGTTCTGATGCGCTCGCTGACGTCACTGTAACTGAATTTTGAGCTCACATCATTGTAACCACCTAAAAACTTTCTCTAAACCTCCACCCATTTAGAAACTCTCCCAAAACCCTCCTATAACTTATATTTCTAAATTAGTCTGCTGACCCGCTGACATCATTGACGTCACTGTAATTGAATTTTACTGAAACTGAATTTTGCTGAAACTGAATTTTTTGCTGAAACTAAATATTTCTCAAAAACTAAAATAAAAAACTGAAACAATTTCACATAAACACTAAAAAAAAATAGTTACAAAGTTACAGAGCTTTGGGCATTTTTTCAATTACAACTAAAACTGAACCAAAATCTTCATAACTTTAAATCTTTAAATCTTTAAATCTTCAAATCCTAATTGAAACTGAACAATAAAACAATTTCAATCAAAACACTATAACTATATACAAAACACAGTTATAAGTAAAACTGAATTTTCAGGAAGTGAAACTGAATTTTCTAGAACTGAAACTGAATTTACACAATTACACTAATTAAGCTAGAAACTGAAACTGAATTTACTGAAAAAGACACAAGTTTAATTTGTTTATCAAAAGGATGCGTCCGTTAGCGTATTTAGACCGCCGAGCACTCAACAGTTGCATCGAAATATACCCTCAAAACTTGGCAGAGGAAGCAGCGCTCGCTTGTTTTAAAAAATCATTGCCGAGCACTCAGCAAAGCTATCGAACGTGTGGTGTCACGTTCGCATGTTCGCACGTCCGCACTAATCGAATCTGTATAAGTAATAAGACATGTAAGCATCATGATTAATTTTATTCTGTCTTCCTTTTTACTGGATGATTATTTTTATTTGGGAAAATTGCGTTAATACCATCCAAATTATTGGAGTTGTTGCAATTTACCACCCCAACAAAACACAATTTGTAATGTACTACCCAAACTATTCTCCATTATGCAATTCGATGCTCACATCTATTTTTACCAATTTTTTTGTTAAATAAAAGGCTTATTCGCACCAATGTCTCTTGAAAATAACTTCGATTTTCAATTTGCCCCCTGAAGCTTTATTCCTCCCACTTTGCCCCTAAACTTTACAATTAGCTGTTGCAACTTGCCCTATTCTGTCAAGTCTGTCACAAGCTCTATTAAAGAAATTGACATGGCACTTACATGGATGTGTATTTTGGTATGTAAGACGCCAAGTGTACAAAAAATTAATAAAAATAATTTTAAAACAAAAATTAAAACTTATTTTTTAATCAAATTCAAAATCTAAAAACTTAGAAATTAAAAATTTCAGATCCCCCATTGGCAAAAATAAAAATAAAATAAGAGTTCAAATCCCCACCCCCTTCAAACCTAGCCGTTGACCCCACCACCAGCGGGTCCTCTTTCCAGCGCAACACCCCACCAAGCTACCGGCCAGCCTCCCCTCTCTCTCTCTTTCCCTCTATGCCTCTCTTTCCCTTTCTCCTACCGGAGGTCAGCGACTTCCATCATCGGCGACTTACCCGAAGGCCAGCAAATTTGGGTTTCTGGCGACTGAGAAAGAGAGGACGAGAGAGAAAGAGAAGAAGACAGGGGAAGAGAGAGAGAAAAAGAGAGAGGAGAGGCTGGCCGGTGTCTGGTTGGGGTGGGGTGGGGTGAGGTGCTGCGCTGGAAAGAGGAGTCGCCGGTGGTGGGGCCAGCGACTGGGTTTGAAGGGGGTGGGATTTTTCTATTTTATTTTGTATTTCCTTTTTTTCTTTAAGAAAGTATTTCTTTTTTCTTTTTAAATTTTAGTTTTGTTAATTAAAGTATAAATTTTTTTTTTTTTTTAGCAATAAATTCAATAATAAGGTTCAATTATTATGAGGGGTCCCACTTAATGCTGACGTGGAGCCGATTTGGCATCATGTTAGTCTGATTCAGCTTGATGTCGAGTAAAAGACCTAATTGCCCCTTCCACATACGCTTTTTTGACGGACCCATAGACGGACTTGATGGAATATGTTATTTTGTAAAATTCGGGGGGCAAAGTGAGAGAAATGAAGTTTCGGGGGATAAATTGAAAATATAAGTTACTTTCAGGGGGCATTGACACGAATAAAATCATGTGCCACGCACATGACCTTTTTTTAAAGGTATTTTTGTCACTTTACTTGTCTCTTCTTTCTGACCTTCTCTATAATTTTTTTTTCTTCTCTCTTAATGAGAAATTGTGTTTCTCATACTAATTGGCCATACATCAAAAGGTTAAATTTCACTTTTAGTCTCTGTAGTTTGCATCAAGTTTCACTTTGGTTCTTATAATTTCAATTGTTCTAGTTTTGTACCTGTGCTTTACACATTGTTGCAATTATAAGACAAGTTAGCATTTTTGTCTATTAATTCGTTAATTTTGTACTTGAATTGCTAACGATCTGTAAAGTACATGGCTAAAATTGAAACAGTACTTGTAAAATAGATGATCAAAAGCACAACAAATTTGATGATTTCATGTGTAATGCTTCGAACCTCGGGCCCATAAAAATACTAAACATCAAACTTTTAAACCTATTTTTTCTTTCTTTTGAGCCATGCACAACAACATAAATAAATACAATTTTATCAAAACCATTGTATAAAAAAAATTAAATAAATCTCTCTGAGTCCCACTACCTCTTCTTCTCCCAACTGCTTTCTCAGCCTGCTTAACCTGCAAAACACAAACCCTACACCACATCTATAGGGTACCGGGTTATACAACAAACCCGGTAAGCTCGAAAGCTCGTATGTGTGAAATGACGTAATTAACTAATCTCAATAAATAAATCACATGGCCTCAAAATACATTTCCTCAATTATCACAACTCACAATCCACAAGATAATCATTATAATACCAAGACAAAAATAAATAATCCTCATAAATTCATAATTCTTAAATCACATAAAGTTCATCACCAATGATCTATAAATCATTCCGGCAATTCAAATGCCTGAATGTCAACTATTAACCTCAACATCAACTATTCATAGCCTAACCCATAATATCATCGCAAAATCATCATTATTTCCAATCTAAAAGATTCAAGCCTAAATTTTACGAAGTCCTAGCCAAATCAAATCCTAGCAAATAAACGCATACACGCAAGCAAAGCAACAAATTAAGGGTGCGTCTGGTAACGTTTTACAGAACGATTTTTGAAAAACGATTTTATAAAAACGAAAACGAGAAATTGAATTATGTATTTTTGAGATTTGAGAATGCGTCTGGTAGCTTAACCCGAGAACTGCTTTATGAGAACAAAAACAGTGAAAACATGTTTGGTACAGTGAACAGAAAATAGTAAAAACAGTAAATATGTGTTTGGTAAAAATGTTTTTGAAATATGTTTTTTAAGAAATTTTTATTTATTTTTAATAAAAAAACATAACAATATATTTTTTTATTACTATTAATTACTTTGCTTTTTATTTACAAATATGTTAGTACAAAAAACATATATATATATATATATACGTACATACACAAGTTACTTGTCAACAAAATAACTAAAAAATACCTTAGATTAAATAGAGTACAGTCATTCCATATATGTTCCAACAAAATAGTTCATAATCATAAATACCATAGATTAAATAAAGTACCATCATCTCATACATATTTGAACAAAATAGTTCATAATAATGCACCTAATTTGATAAAATAGTCATATCCAAATTTATGATAACATTGTCATGAAGTTGGACCACAATCACGCCACAAGTCTGATGCAATCTTATCTCTTAAAGTGGTCATTTGTGCAAGGTTTCCCGGAGACATATCTATGTTTGGTATTGTCACTTCTCCTTCATCAAATATCATGTCTTCTACTTGAAATTCTTCGAACATTCTATCTCGATGAGCTTCTTTTCGAATAAAATTATGTAACACACAACATGCAATAGGGATCCGTCGTTGCCTACGTGGAGGGTAATTAGGCATCAATTTCAGAATAGGAAAACGTGCTTTTAGCACACCAAAACACCTTTCAATTACATTACGCAATGATGAATGCCTATAATTGAACAACTCCATAGGACCTCTTGGTGCTTGACGAGGTCCCCTGTAATCACGCAAATGATATCGTTCACCTCGATAGGGTGACAAGAATCCTGGCATGTTTGTATACCCAGCATCGACAACATAATAATACCCTGTAATTTTTGTTTATTAATTGAATGTCACAATAATATAGGTAATATTTTAAATTTAAGAGTGACGTGCTTATTTATACCTTCCTCTGGAAAAGGAAACTCATTCTCTGGCCTTGTAACTGCATCTATGAACACCCTAGAATCATTTGCAGTCCCTTCCCATCCCGTGTAAACAAATGTGAACATCATATCAAACGAACATGCGCACATGACATTCTGAGAGACAAGAACCTTCCTACCACGATATGATGTTTGTTTTTGTGCGGGTGCCCATGCAGCGACATGTGTCCCATCAATTGCACCAATACACTTCTATAATTAAGAAAAAATAAATAAATAAATAGTTAGACTTAATGACATATACAATAATCTAAGGAATTTCCATAAATAAATATAACTTATCATTACCTCAAAATACGGATAATATTTAGGATTGTTCAGAATCTCCGGAGGAGTTGTTCCTCGAGTATGTGGGCGTATAATGCGCGGTGATAATGCACATAAAGCTGTTAATACACGCTTAAACTGTCTATGAATAGTTTCTTTAGATCTTTGAAAACGTTCAGCAGCAACTCGCATGCGTACACTATGTGACACTATAAATAAGAAAATTGCCAATGCCTCATGAATACCCACATGTCTATCATTGTGCAACAAATCTAAGCTCTCAAGAGTTTGACACAACCTTAGAAACACATGCTTCTCCATCCTGAATGAATTATACATTCTATCAGGATGTCCATGCAGCAACTCTTGCACATATTCAGGCCCTGATAATGCAGATGTATTACATGGAGTTCGATCTACATATGATTGCCAATATTCATAAATATGCATGCAAATTATCATATGTTGCGCCATTTCTTCAAGATCTGAATCACTATCCTCATTGTCAATAACCATCTTTGGTACCTTTCACGTATCGAAAACCAAAATAAATTCTAAGCACATCGTTCATTTAATAAACAACACAAGTATTCATCAAATAAGAATCATAACTCACAAATATCCATAAAATTTACCAACACAAGTATCAAACATTCAAAGACAGAACAAACATAAGTACCGAATATCCAGAGACATAACAAATATAAGTACCAAAAAGCCTAAAACATAACAAACATCAGTACCGAATAACCAAGCATATAAAAATGCAAGTCACACATAAAAAAGAAGTGCAAACACACATCTAGATAGTAATCCTAGAGACTAGCCAACCAAGCTCTTCTTCTTTCTTCGGTCATGGTTAGGAAAAGTCTCCTCCATTCCAGATTCACAATCTTATCCATCATCTTGATAAACTGGCTATTTTCAATGTCTCCCATTGCCTCCACTATTTGAATGCACTCTTCAATTGTATACATCTCCTTACTAGTTTCCTCTACACTTTTCTCTTTGTTGCGCTGCAACTTTTGGTTCATGACCTCACTGCAAACCTCCAAGTAAGCTTCCATTTTGTCCCATTTTTTTGGGCGACGGTCAGATGATGGAGCAGAAACACTTTTTCTTTTTCCTTTACCACTATCACTAGGTTCAACATCTTCATCAACATTCATATGAACCCCAGTATTAAGGAAGTTCTCTTCTAATTCACGCTCATCATCTGAGCTAGGAGGTAGTTGGCTAGAAGAATAATGCATCTGACCCGTTGCAGTAGTGGTGTTGAAAATCTCCCCTAAAAGTGAATAGTGCTCTAAGCCTTTTTTGCGATATGGCTTCACTGCTGGTACTTTCTACAAACCATTAAAAAATATATATTAATCAATGACATGAACACAATTGTGAATTATATAAAAATTAAATAAATTATTTTGTGAATATCAAAATAATACCTTGATGTAAGAAGCCCAAACCTCTTCTGAAGCAGTCACAGTGTTTGCAATAGGATCCCACCCAAATCCTGTATGCTCAATGAGATCTGAAAACTCACGATGTTTTTTACGCAATCTATTGAATTTAGATTTAAGTTGTGCCAGATTGTATCTTTTGCCACTTTCTGCAAACAACTCATCACTTATAGCTAGCCAAATTTTTTTTTTAAAAGTCGAAGTCTGCATATCTCCTCTCTTCACATGTTCATACAATATTCGGATAAATATTCCCTCAGATTTTGCAGACCAATCAGCTTTATCATCAAAATCCACATCATTGGAAGCCATCTCCTTTTAAGGAAAATAAAAATATATCAAGCAAATGAAACAAGTAGATACATACCTCATTATCCCCACAGTCCTAATAGAAAAACATTCAAACATAAACAAGGCACAAATAGAGTATTCCAACCATGTATGCGTGTAAGACAAGGCTTACTTCAGAAGAAAATATAGAAGACCAAGACCTTGGTTAAACTGCTATCAGATCACAGTAAAATGAGTTGATATGACAAACCAACATCTAACCAAATAAGGGAAAAATCAAGACACATGTTGCGCCTAAAAAGTGCCTAATATAGCATTGTTAAATGGCTGGTGTTTCAAGTCTCTTTTTATGAGATAAATCATCACAATGCTCTTTGTTGCTATACAATGCTCCACGCTAATTAACTCGTTTATTTCTAACATATAAAATACTATTGAGATATTATTTAGTGTCTAAATTTTGATGACTCTTACATTATTATAAAAATAATATTCATGCACCAATGTGAAATAACTCACCACCCATGTATATTGAGCTTAAATGAAGACCACACACATAAACTAGGTACAAATAATTAATACTTTGTACTGAGATTTTATTTTTTTGGTACAAAGAAAACAGAGATTTTAATACAGTATACCCAGCAACTACAACATAAACAGTGAACAATGAGTCCACTACAAAGTGCTTAAGGCAACTATACAATGCAGCAACCAAACCAACATCTACCCAAATAAGCAAGAAAAATCAACACACATCAGCTCTCAAATCTAATGAAGAAATCCCTCTAAATTAATTATGCATTAATTGACCCAAATTGACTTGTTCCCATAATTGTTGTCTCAAGTTTGGAAGTCTGATATTCTATTTCAGACATTAGAACTCATTTACAAATGAATTGAACCTTTATTTTTGGCATTTGGTTCCAAACAGTATGTTAGCCTAATATGTGTTGAAATCACAATCACAAGAAACTGTTACACTACCATGTTGCTCTAATAATAATGAATAGCAAACTAATAATATAAAATTAATATAAAAAAATAATAATAACAAGAGGCAATGAGGAAAGTATAAGTTTGACAAGCTTATTCAGCCTGTGTTTATAACAGGGAAACAAGAACAAAAATGACTCAAAAAGAAACTATACAAAGCTACAGAGACAATACTTAGAAAAAAAAAATTGAAAAAGAAAGAAGAAACATCAAGAAGAAGAAATAGAAAGAAAGAGTCGTAGACTTAATTAGATTATAAAAGAGTGACATGTACTTTCTAGCAGACCATACATACAAGGAAAGGCATACAATATGTGCTCATCTTTTCGTCATTATTGTAGGCAATAGCTATATATATTGATGTCAAATGGTAGTAAAAGAAGGTCGCATGAAATATAAAGCATGTCTATATTTTATAGTAAAGAGTGGAAGTCAGATGAACAAAGATTAGCAGAAAAAAAAAATTATAAGCAGAAAAGTAAACTCAGATACAAACATAGATGATCGATTCCTATTATTCTTAAATTAGGGCTTTAATAAATTTTACAAACTATTAATTGAGACAAATAAGACAAACCAACACTAAGATTCATGAAAATCTACCACACAAGTGAGATTTACAGAGACTTGAACGAATCAAGAACTAAGAAAAGGTTTTCGTAATACCTGGTTTGATGGAGAACAGAACGTCGTTGAGAGTGATCGAAGATGAGAGACTACGTCAAGTAGAAAGGCGTAAAAAGTGTATCCCGTGTTTTCACTTTTTTTAGGGTTATATTTTTATAAAACACGTAAAACGTCATTAGTGTGTTTTGGGAATTTAGGCTAAAAAGTGAATCTGTTTTTTAAATTTTGTTTTATAAAAACTGTCAAAACGTGCTACCAAACAGTGTTTTTATGTTTTTTTAAACTTGTAAAACAGAAAACAGTTTTCAAATACGTTACCAAACGCACCCTAAACTATCTAATTTCACTCACATTTTAACCAAGTAAAAAGACCGAAATGCCCTTGGACGACAACACGCTCGGATGTCAAATTCGGCAGCATGATGACAATTGGAATAAGATTTCCCGAGCCCGTATACATGTTATGACCAGACAACCAAATAAATACCAAACAGAAATACAAATGGGCCGTTAAACGACCGAAACGAGTGGTAATCACCATACACGGTGGCTGTCCAGCCCCCAAACAACACAGAAAATGCCACAAAATTCACCACAAGCTTCAAGTGACTGGCCATAGGCCAAAAACCAACAATTCAAGTCATCGACACGACCAAACGTGGCGGGACTCGCGGTGGTGGCCTGCACGATTTTAATACTCAAAATCAACGTAAACGAATTACACAAGTAGGAAGAAAACGTCGAGAGGATCAACTTTTTACCTGGGTCGACGGCCAATTATTGCCGAAAAAGCCCGAAACTGGCCGGAGAAGGTGCGGCTTCTCTGTGTTCGCACCGCCGTGTACGGTGGTCATCGGTGTGAGGGAACGGCACAGAAAGGCTCGCTGCGACGAGGGGAAGACAACCCATGTGGTCCGGAGTCGCGTTATGGCCGGAAAAGAGAGATCGCCATCGAAGCTCCAAGGATCAGCTTAAGCTGGTTCGCAGGTCTGGGGAGGTTTCTGGGCTGCGCTGACACCAGGGGGAGGAAGAGGAGAGGGCGGCGATGGCGGGGAGCCAAAGTCCGACCCTAGCCTCCGCTGGACGTGCCCTCACACGCCGGTGGCAGGGGCGGCGAGAGAGAGAGAGAGAGAGAGAGAGAGAGAGAGAGAGAGAGAGAGAGAGAAATGAGGAGAGAGGGAACTGACTTTGGGTTTTAAAACCATTTAAGTATAAATTACAAATATGCCCCTCACTTTGAACGTCCGTAAAACCCAAACCGTAGCTCCGATTTACGCGTGCTTCATGTCTACGACCGAATCAAATGAATAACGCAAGCAAGACGGAAAGTAAAAATAAAATGACGACCGAATCCTTCACTTGAGAGTTGTAGGTAACGAGCTTGTCGTGCTCCATCCGCATCCACTTTCCAAGATCTTTCGTGTGCATCCAGCTTGGTCATCAATTCCTTCGAGTAGATTGCCGTGGTTCTCGATAACTCTAGATTCTCCTTCTTCAGAACTTCCATCTTCATGTGCGAGTCGCTCAACCACTTATGAAGCGTTGCCACATTGAGATTGCAAAACTGTAAGCGCTGAGTTCTGACAAACAAACAACAACCTAAGTCCTACCTAGCTACAACCTCAAAACTCTATTTACTCAGTGAACTAACTCTTCAACCAATTAAAAATACCATTCTTCACCTTTACTCTTGAACCTTTGTTCTCTAACAAATAAACTTACTCCAACTTCAAACTTTTCTAAATTCAAACCTCAGACTAAGTCTCAAACTTCAACTTTCCTGAACATGCTGAGGAGCAGAGAGGCGATGACACTGCAGGGGACATTCCTCAACTTTCTCAAACATTTTCATGACTCAAATAAAATACTTTTCTGAAATCACTTGAAAATCATTTTCTTTCTCAAACTGGCTTTCTCAAATATTTTCCTCAGCTGATTTTCTCAAACTGGTTTCTCAAACCTTCTGTAACATCAACTTTCCTCACCCGAGCAGTGTGGGATCACTCACTTCTCCTTACTTGGTAGCTCGCCACTGCCTCGCACAGCCACCCACTCAGGGTCTTAGACCTTGGGTCTTGCAATTCACACACTTCCGGCCGAGTCTAGTTTTGATACCATTTTGTAACACCCCGAACTTCAGGCCCATAAAAATACTGAACATCAAACTTTTAAACCGGTTTTCTCTTTCTTTTGAGCTATGCATAACAACATAAGTAAAAACAATTAAATAAATCTCTCTGAGTCCCACTGCCTCATTTTCTCCTCACTGCTTCCTCAGCCTGCTTAACCTGCAAAACACAAACCCTACACCACATCCATGGTGTACCGGGTTATACAACAAACCCAGTAAGCTCGAAACCTCGTATGAGTGAAATGACGTAATTAACTAACCTCAATAAATAAATCACATGGCCTCAAAATACATTTTCTCAATTATCACAACTCACAATCCACAAGATAATCATAATAATACCAAGACATAAATAAATAATCCTCATAAATCCATAATTCATAAATCACATAAAGCTCATCATCAATGATCCATAAATCATTTCAGCAATTCAAATGCCTGAACGTCAACTATTAACCTCAACATCAACCATTCACAGCCTAACCCATAATATCATTGCATAATCATCATCATTTCCAATCTCAAAGATTCAAGCCTAGACTTTACCAAGTCCTAGCTAGGGGTGGACACAGGTAGGGTTGGGTCGGGTTTGGGCCCAAACCGTAGACCTAACCGATACCCACGGGTTCACATTTTGGCAAACCAAACCAATCCAATTGAAAGATAGAAACCAAACCAAACCAAACTGATGTGGTCGGGTCGAGTTGAGTGGGTTAGACGGTTTGTAAAATACCTGAAAAATGAGGAAACGGGCTGGAAGGTTCGAACACAAGACCATTAAGAAAAGAAGACAACACCTTATCCACCAGTTTGCCAATGTTTGGTTATCTTATACTTACAATAAATATATTTATACATATCTAATATATTAGACTAATTAAATATTCACTTAAGTCTAATATATTCTTTATTCTTACAATAAATATATTTATACATATATAATATATTAGAATAATTAAATATATTTCTTTGTGATTCACTGACTTAAGTGAATATTCAGTGTGATAAGGATACAAACCTATATATAAATGTTTAATATATAAACCTATATTGGTTATTAATTAGTTTATGAAAATGTAAACCTATATATAAGTGTTTTGGGTTTGGGGTTTGGTTTTTATACTAGTATACTATACTAATAATCTAATATACTAGTATACTATAATATATAAATTATAAATTTAGAACAATTAATTAATTGGAAAGAGTTCTTATATCAAATGATATTAGGGTAAGGGTGTACAAGATATATAAATAATAGTGTAAAAACATGTGATATGCTTATGGAATAAAAAATAATAAATATATTAGTGTAAAAACTTCTAATAGAATATTTAATTTCTGTTAGTAAAATTAATTAATTAAAGAGTGTTAGGTGTAAAGTAAATTGATTGGTCTTGTTGGGAACTTGGGATATAATAAATAATATTCTTGTAAACAAATGAACATAAGAAACAGGTGGCGTGGTGGGTGTTGCTCCATGTAGTAAATAGATTGATCCTGTGTTCGAATCACATTTGGAGCAAAATGGAAATGGTTTTGCTGTGGAACCAAAAGGATGTCGGGTCGGGTTGGGACGACTATTTGAAAGATCAACCCGCAAACCAACCCATTTAAGGTCGGGTAGGTCAGTTTGTGCACCGATTCCTCTAAAATGTGGGATAGAAACCAACCCAATATGGTCGGGTTGGTCGGGTTGGAATGGTTATTGTCCACCCCTAGTTCTAGCCAAATCAAATCCTAGCAAACAAACGCCTACACGCAAGCAAAGCAACGAATCAAACTATCTAATTTCACTTACAGTTTAACCACGTAAAAAGACCGAAATACCCTTGGATGACAACACGCTCGGATGTCAAATCCGTCAGCATGACAGCATCGAAAATAAGATTTTCAGAGCCCGTGTACCTAGTAAAACCAAAAAACCAAATAAATACCAAATAGAAATACAAATGGGTTGTTCAACGACCGAAACAGATAGTAACCACCACGCACGATGGCTGCCCAGCCCCCAAATAACACAGAAAATGCCACAAAACTCACCACAAACTTCGGGTGACTGGCCACAGGCCAAAAACCAACAATTCAAGTCATCGGCAAGGCCATACGCTTATGTGTTATGGACTATACATTAATCTACAAGTTGTAAAATTTGGGAAATGTCCAAAAAATAAGGGGATGTTGCTAATTTTTTGCAAAATTTATATATTTAAGACAAAAAAAAGAAGAAAAAATATGTGTTTGTTATAAATATATGGATTAATGTGGATGACCACCATAATGTCCATAAGTTACACATTTGAATGGTTTGTAACCTATTCTCTAATTATCACATTTAGTGATTTGTAATCTATGATTTATGGACATTAGATTATTGTATCCGTCATTTGTAAGCCTATAAATATGCAGTCTAATGAGAAGAATAGTAACACTCTGAATTCTCCCTAATTCTCTCTTATTGTCTCTTGTTATTTTCTTTAGTTTTATAACAGTGGTTCTGTCAGGCCCCAAATGGGGGTCCTGGCAGAGGCACCAACCCCAAGATCCCTAGAATATGATATCACGTCTTAGCATCATTATTCTAAGTTTTTTAAGATGAGTTTAGCCTTTGTTCGATGGAAAACGAATTGGATCAGAGAATAAAGTATACAATGAAAATCATATAAACATACTTCAAAATATATTTAAAATAATCCAACCCAGTAGGGTATTTAAGTTTTACAAAATAACCCTTAGCACAACATGACATCAGTAAAGATCATGTTTGTGAAACAAATTAAACCCAAAACGGGATACCAATCGACTATTAGAAAGATGTTCTGAATAATTACAACTCGAATAAAGGATAGATAATAAAACGGGTAGGAGACCCAGCAAAAACAACATATTAAACATGAAGAAAACTTAAGAATGCTCAACAAGATATACGAGTGCCTCGCCCAACCAACTAGTCAAGATCGTCAACTGGAATGTGATCTGCAATTATAAACAAGTGCAAAACAAACAACGTAAGGAGTAAGCATCATATACGATCATAACGTAATTCCCTTGGAGGACCCTGGCTGGGTTTGAAAATAGTAAGTAAAATATTTAATAAATATAGCTAGTGATAAAACAGTTCGAAAAGATTCACCAACAGCCCAATATCAAAGTTTAATCATTGAAATCCACGAAATCTTTGATGATGAGCATGCAACTTCTTAAAACGTTTATGGGATCTCAATATATCATCATCTGATGATCGATCACTAATGGCCAATTACACTTACCGCATCTACACTCGGTAATGTAGTGAGAGTATCCTTTACCATGGTAATACTCCCTGAGCCTAGCCTCTCTTCAAGGAAAAATCGACTAGCTCGTTCGTACTTACGTCTTCCAGAAGTTTAGGGGATTGAAACCCAAGGTCATCGTTTTTTGTGACCCTTTACTCTCCGATCATCATTAACAATAACAACAAATCCATGCAACATTGCATACAAAAGCGATGCAGAGTTCACAAGCAACATATTTATTATCATACATACATGCACAAAGTGTGAGAATCCGTCTACTTGGTGTCCAAGATTAACCTCTATGTACTTCCACAGCACCAATGTCCTTAGGCGATGATTGTAAATTTTAAATGCATCCTTAGGCAATGATTTGTAAATTTTAAATTTTAGGCGAATCCCCCTACCTGGTGTCCAAAACTAACCTCTATGTACTTCCACACAAGATTAACCTCTGGGAAATTAGAAATCTAAATCTGACAGAATACCGACTTTAGTTAAACGGTAATTTTGATAGAGTTTCGGCATGACCTTTCTTTTCGGTCATATTTTCCCAAAAAATTCTAGAAACTAGTCTACTAAGACTAAGTCTCTGTATTTTTAGGACTTAGAGTTTCTACTTAAACTTCGATTTTATTTATAAGTCTGTAAGTTAACCAATTAAAGTCCAACAACACACGACTAGATCAGTACGGGGGAGATTGGGGGATCAGTCCCAGTATCCTTAAGCCGGCAAAGCAACAACAGCCGATACTGACCTCGACATCACGTGTTTGGTTACTTTAATAGGGTGGCCTCAATCCATTAATAAATTGATTAATTAACTAGTAACTAGTTATGCAAGCAAAGTAAATTAATCAAACTTAAACTTTATTTGCATGCTTGCTAGTAAATCTATTTCCTTTTAGTAATAATAATTTTATAATCCAACTTGATTTATATAATTAATTGATTATAATTAATCCAACTTTAATCAACTAATTTTTTAATTAAATCTAATTTAGTCTTGATAAATTAATTTAATAAATCCCTTGGCCAAAAAAAAATTAATTTAATAAATCCAACTTAACTAATTAATCATGCATAAAAAACTTAAAGAGAAAGTAGAGATTAAATATCTGTTTGTAGACCTCCTTAGCTTAATTTCCACAATAGAATTGCTAAAACATAAAATTAAAGCCTAAAAGTAATTAACCTCAAAATAAAATAGCTTAACTGAGCTCAAAAGTCTTACCCAAAGACCTTATCAAGGCGACTAGAAAATGTGGCAGATCGAATTTCCCCACAAATTGCCAAAATTATTTGATTGAGATGTTTGTAGGTTCAAAATCCTTAAGGCCACCCAACGAGACAACCTAAACAAATATTTTAAACTTAAGAGATTCCCAACAAGTGGTTTATCTCAAGAAAACTTTGGAAAAAATCACAAAGCTTTCAGCTGAAGGTGTGGAGTGAAAAGGAGGGGGTGGTTCTCTATTTATAGGCTTGAAAAAGTGGAAAAAAAAAACTAGTGAATTTTCGATGTGGGATAAGGGAAAAATCAAACTGGGTCTGAGGGGTTAAACAGGTTGAAAAATAGGTTTTTTGTGAGATAAAATGGGTTGGGAGCGAACCGGGTCGAGCGGAACCATCAAGTCTAGGCGCGGGTCGACGTGTGAGACAAAACGGGTAGTTCGGTTAGGTTGCGGGTCGCACAAACGGATCAGAGGCTTGGGTGAAACGACGCTTCATTTGGAGTATGTGGCTGAGATGCATCGTCGTTCGCGTCGCACGGGGGCTTGCGAACGCGATCTTGCTCACACCGAAAGCTCCGTGTGAGCATACACACGCCAAAACCTCCTTGTAAGCCTGAAATAATAATCTAAAAATAATTATCCAACTTTGAAAATTCGTAATTCCTTCGTTGAACTCTGATTTCAACGAACTAAATGTCGTTATTCTCAGAAAAACGAGCTCTACGCTACCAAGGTCTAACCTTAATCACTTGGACTTCAGAAAAATTCGTCAACTCGAAGAATAAAAACCAAATTCTAATAAAACAAACCGAAAAATTAAAATACGATAAATTCTAGGGTCTAACAGGTTCGATTATGGAGATGTGCAACATTTTATTATACAAAAATGTGTTGTGTTGAACTAAACTTTTCGTTATACAAAAATGTACATTTCCAATAGATAACATTTTATTTAACCAAATAAATAAATAAATTTAATTATTTCAGTCTTGAAACTGTATTAAAACAATTTGATAATTAAAATATTTTATTAATTTAAAAATAAAGATAATTATAGTTAGTCTGACCATGCACCAAACACATACAGGACATTGCTATTTTGCTTATCCAGCTTCGTAGTTCGACACAGCACCAAATACAGGATAGTACTTAGTCCAGCTTATTCCAATCCAACACAGTCCATCAAATAAGAATAGTTCAGTCTAACACGTACAGTCCATCATAACAAACAAGCCCTTAGGGTTGATGTTATTCCAATGATTGTACTTTTGTGTTTTGTGTTGGTTTATTCACTTTTCACATGTATGTAATAAAAAACCAAAAAGCATCTATATAAGTATCATTTTTATGCAATTTTTAAATTAAATTATCCAACAATTTCAATCCCTATATTGAAACCCTTCAACAATTTCAATGTTGTTTAAAAAAACAAATGATACCGGGCGGTTGACTCATTAAAAAGTGGGCCAGCTTATCACCCACTACCGCTTGTGGGCCGACCTATCAAGCTATTTATGCCTTTGGGCTTACAAAAAAAAAATCTTAATGCGAATAACTAATGTGTTAAGAATATACAATAAAAGATAAAAAATTCCACTTTGAAAACCTTTATGATGAGAATATTAAAAATACTTAATTACAATATAAATATATACTTCGTAGAAATAATGTTGCTCTCTCATTAAAGTTGGCCGGCTTGATATATACTTTTGCATATATGTTTTCGTGTTTGAGGAGCATCGTCTGGACTAAAAGAAAAAGTCCGTTGATTTTAGGTACCAAATTTCAATGTTTTTTCATTTTAACTACCAAACCGAGAGCTTGGGAGAAGTTCTTTTTTTACAAACTCAACTGTGATTGTCCATTAGTCACAACTTTTGTTCTGACTTGTTTTTTTTTTTTTTTTTTTTTTTTAAGTATTTGCAAGGCTTAAGCTTTAATATTTAGTATCTAGGTCGTAGGACTTTATCCCCTAAACCTAAATAAAAACATTAAACCCTTATAAACTGTGAATTTTTATGAATTTCATACAGTCACAACAATATATGTATGATGAAAAATGGAAAACCTCCGAGCGCTCAGTGTTGGGAATAAATCCCCTCGCTACAACAATATATGTATGATGAAAAATGAAATAATAAATAAATAAGCCAAGAAGACAAATACATGAGAACACCAAGACATACGTGGTTCGGCAAAATCCTGCCTGTGTCCACAGAGAGTATTCAACTTCACTATGAGAGAGTAATAAACTTGTACAAAATAATGCTCAAAAGTTAATCCCAAACCTGAGCCCTTGTATCCAATTGGATACCTCTTGTACATATTTTTCTCAAATCCTAGAAGTATACTCTACCCCTCTTTGGTTCTCCTTCTTTCAACTGCTCCTTCTCAAAAGGAATTCCTGAGTTGATATAAAATGAGGCATAAGTCTCCTGCTTTTATAGTCACAAGAATGATTATATTTAGCCAACCTATAACTAATGCATCCATGAACATCGTCCATTACGGTCAATATGAACCACAAACAAATGGGTTTCCTAAAATTATGTACCTCCACATAAGAAGGGACAACACATCCAACAATCTCCCCCACCCGACTTAGGTGGAGGACTCCACTTCTTGACTTCAATCCCGAAATCCATCTCAACTTGAGATATAGTTTGTAAATACCACAAACGATCCATTGGCCTTGTCCTTATATCAGCTACACATAACTCAAATTAAATTTTTGGTCCTAACTCCCTTATGATTTGTAACGATCAATGCTTATGTGTAACTGCACTGAGTCGACAATTACTAGCCGACTCCGAAGAGGGACCTCGATTTGACCCCTTCCCCAACAAGATTTTCCTTCTCACCATAGTTTGAACCTTGGAAACATGTCACCTGAGTCTCTGCTATGCTCGCAATGAGACCGTCTCAGGTACCTGTTTTTCTGCGCACGCCATTTCCAAATCACCATTGTGGTTTGAGTTATTGTACTCCCTACCAGACGATATAAACCACCACATTCTTCTCCCTTCATCAGGACCATACAACCATATGTGATTTTCATGACTCCCCCTGCAACAGAACACTTGCAACCTCTGGAGTCTAACTGGCTCAAGGATATTAAATTCTTTCGCAACTCTGGGATATCTGTCACACCACCCAAAGTGCGCACCACGTACTCCATCAAACATTTTGATCTTTACCATTCCCACACCCATGACACCACACTTAAAGCCATTGGGCAAGAAGAATGACCCACCCCTTCTTTTTTGGAACGTATCAAAATATTCTTTCATGGAGCAAATATGATGAGTCTATTATCCATTCACTTTGAGAAGAAATGTTACCTGTGGAGACTGTGAGAACATCTTTGCCAATATCCATGTAATTTTGTGCTACCCATGTAGTGGAGGATTCCCCGTTACCGTCCTTCTTATACAAATAGTCCCACTTTATATGCCCTATTCCTTACACTTGTAGCACTGCTTGCCCTTTTCATTACCTCTGGATATATACCTATTATTACTACTAGATCCCCACGCAATTTGCCTTCCCCTACGATCCAAATCGTTAGCATCAAGGCTGAATCCTGAGTATCCTCAACTTTCTTAATTTCTCTTTTCATTTGACAAGAGAGTTGGCTCGACATCTTCTAACTTTAGTGTATCCTTACCATACAACACCGTGTTAACTATGTTGTCATATGAATCAGGATGTGAGGTAAGAAGTAAAAGGGCTTGATCTTTGAAAGTTTAATTTAGGTGATCTATTCACTCAATTAACTTGATTAATTTCACTTTCAGTGATCGGACCCCAATTTTTGGTTTATGTGATCACTCACGAACTAGTCAACCAAACACAACTCAGACGGTCCAGTAACAAAAATGTGAAACTCCACATTGACTTCTAAAAACCAAAAATCACTTCAGTAAACAACACAAATCAAACACACCAAGGATCAAGTGACATCCTATACACTCAGAGGACCCATCACAATAGGCATCCCAGTGTTATCCACAACTACAGTGGTGTGTGATTATCTAAACAGTTATATAAGTCATATATCAATTTTAAGCAAATAGCTCCAGTACAGATTTGTGTTTAAAAGATGAGTGAGCCAGTAATCATAACAACACAAACAGGGAAGACAGATGCACACAAGATGTTCACCCAGAAAAACCGCAAAGGGTAAAAACTGGGGGTCTATCCAGCTGACCAGGCAATCCACTAAATCAGAAGTTCAATACAAAAGAGGGTACTCAGCACACAAGCTCAATCACTAAGTCCTAGACTAAGTGGCAGCTATCTTACCCATTTTGTGCAACTTCCATACGCAAGGCAGATGGTCATTCATGAAGAAGGCAGCTCCACTCCAAGCTCATCAACCCATGGCACCAATCCGCACCAAGCTCAGTGGTTTCATCAATGCATGAACATGATATGCAAATGTAGGATTCACAAACAAAGATCAATCTTCTCAAGCTATCGGCATGAAAAGATCAATATTGAATCCTTCAACTTAAATCTAAAATGAATGTGTTTGAAGTATGTATGAAGACATTTAAGCACTCAAACCCATATAGAATTTCAGATTTAACAAAAACAATTTCAGAAAATCTCTATGTGATTTTTCAAGAATTAAAAACCATTTTTCTGAAAATTATGAAGATGAGCACCTCACATGGAAAATACCCAGCAGTGAAAACCCAAGAATTCACGCTCTAAAATGGCTCATCGACACGCGCACAGATCTGACCAGCCAGCACCCCTTATGCCCGTACACACTCACGCAAGAGGCATGTTCGCCCATGCCACGTGGAAGCCAATCAATGGCTGTCCACAAGAGACGGATTAAGGGCATATTCCCTTTGTCCTAGAGGGGTATCCTAGTATTTACTAAGGATAGAAATAAGCAGCTGTCAAAAGGAATTTTGCATTTAAAAATCAGAATGTAGAAGATGATGAATAGTGTGTGTGCGTGAATGGGAAAGATGAATCAGATCTGATTTGAAAACATTGGGGGAACCAAGTCATGTGTTGTGCACATGCATGTCTAATACTAAACAGAATATGGGCTTTCAAAGAATTGGGCTTAAACAGCAAAACCCGAAATGACCCACTGTAGCAACTGTGACTTAAGTAACAGTCACTGTACGTGAAAAACAGTGTTCATTATGATCAGTGAATGACTAGTCAAATAGACAAAAATCTGTTAATTTCATGAAATGAATGAAGTGCAGTATACCTTGTGACTTGTTCATTCTTGACTTCTTCAAAGCAGTAGACCTTGTCCTAAATCTAGCCTAGAGCTTGTGAGTGAATAAATACAAATTAATACAATTGTTTTGACACGGAAAATAGCCAACATTAACAAATCCTAGAAACTAACAATCTCCCCCTTTGGCTTTCCTTGACAAAACAATAACCCATTCACCTCACAAGACTCTCAACACACAGCCCAACACTTGTTATAATGTACCTGCAAGAAGAAGAACTTGCACAACACAAAATATGATAGTATGCAGTTTAAACGCAACAAGCAATGGAGATTAAACAACCAATACATTCTCCCCCTTTTTGTCATGGAAAGACAAAAGGTCATTCACAAAAGAAAAATCAGTTCAGAAGCACAGAAAAATGGAGAGATATGCAAGAAAAATACATGCCGAAAGAGAAAAATGCCATAGAATTCTAACTCCCCTAAAGACAAACTCCCCCTAAATGTAAACTCCCCCTAAATTCTAACTCCCCCTAAAACTGATAATCTGCAGTAGCCGTAACATCTCGATACCGGGCTTGCAGAATATAGACAAGTAATATGAAGGACAGCTAGAGAAGAACATAGGTATGCAGAAAAGTCTGAAATGCCCTTTAATGAACAGTAATCCAAGGTGCAGAATGGTCCTGTGAAATTGACTGTATTTGACGATTGTTAGACTAGTCAAAATGAACAAACTGCGTACTGGAACATAAAACAAAAAAAGATAGAGGAATCCTTAGAGAATTGGAAGCAATGACACACAAAAGGAAATCTATGAGTTAGATGTGCTTCAGGGAATTTATTTTTAACAAAACAACTTTGACAAACCAACAAACACACTTGAAAAGAATTAACCACCAATGTCAACACTCTACTAGATATGGAAAATGAAGATTTGCAAATTTGGTGTAAAAAAAATAAGCATATTTGGGATATAGGGAGGTCAATGCTAGCATGCAAGACTTGTTCAAGATGGTAAAACAATGTCAATGACAATCAAAGAGGTTAAATAAGTTTCATCCACTACAAGAGATTAGAATTTAACCACTCAAGAGAATTTCTAATTTGGGAACAAATCTTGAAAGCAATGTTTTTCAACTCATGACAATGGCTTTTCAAAAAATTATTTTCATTTCATTTTTTTTTTGTTTAGGCACATCCCAAGTTAAGTGCAATGAATTGGTCCAATTTTTGCGACTCTTTACCCTAGAACACCATAAAAACACCTTGTTTCTCCCTAGGGCCGTGACTTCTTTGGTCACACTTCTTTCCTTTTTTTTTGATGTTTTTGTATGGTGCACATTTGTTCAAATGAGGAAAATTTTAGCTAAAGATGGGACACAAAGGAGAAATTATATTGAAAGGTTAAATTGCATCCTCAAACAAATTGTCATTGAAAAGCATTTAACAAGTTTGATTGATTATGACAAAGAGTTAAAAAAAAATCTCAAGTCTAACATTTGACAAGAAGGAGGGATTATGCTTATTGACATGACTCATGTTATGCAAGAACTTTTTTGAATATCAATGAGAGTGGGACACATAATGTTAAGACCTTTCAAGGTGGTTATTTTCTTGAAACGAAAAACTACTTAACCAAATAAAAGAAACTTAAACAATGAAGCACATTTAACTACAAAGACTCATGCATGTGTACAAATGCCAATTGACTTCCGAAGACTAATGTGCTTTGGATTCTCTAGAGCTTTTGTAAAGATGTCTGCAAGTTGTTGTTCGGAAGGAACAAAAGTCAAAGTAAGAGTTCCACTCTCCACAAGATCTCGAATGAAATGATGTCTTATGTCAATATGCTTGGTTCTAGTGTGTTGCACCGGATTCTTGGAGATATCTATAGCACTCATGTTATCACAATAGATGAGAAAAGTTTTCTCATCAATTCCATAATCGGCTAACATTTGCCTCATCCAAATAAGTTGTGTACAACAACTCCCTGCTGCTATGTATTCAGCTTCAGCAGTCGACAAAGAGACAGAATTCTGTTTCTTGCTATGCCACGACACTAAGTTATTCCCAACATAGAAAGCACCACCCGAGGTGCTCTTCAAATCATCACTACACCCAGCCCAATCGGAGTCACTAAATCCAACCAATTTAGTGTTGGTATCATGGGTATACCACAACCCATAGTCAAGAGTCCCACTTACATATTTGATGATTCTTTTGGTTGCAAATAAATGGGATTCTTTGGGATCACTTTGGAACCTAGCACACACACCTACCGCAAATGATATGTCCGGTCTACTAGCTGTGAGGTAGAGGAGACTTCCTATCATGCTTCTATACAAGGTTTGGTCCACTTGCTTACCACTTGGATCCCTATGAAGTTTGGAGCTTTTACTCATTGGAGTAGTAGCCACTTTGGAAGACTCAAGCCCAAACTTTTTGACCAAGTTTCTAGCATACTTAGATTGGGAGATAAATATCCCACTATCTACTTGCTTGACTTGAAGCCCTAAAAAGAAATTCATTTCACCAACTAGACTCATTTCAAATTCACTAGACATTACATCAATGAATCTCTTAACATGAAAATCTGAAGTTGAACCAAAAACAATATCATCCACATAAACTTGAGCAATCAAGACATCATTTTTCAACCTTTTTACAAATAGGGTCTTGTCAACCGACCCTCTTTGATACCCATTGGACAACAAGTGATGAGAGAGTCTCTCATACCAAGCTCTTGGAGCTTGCTTCAGCCCATACAAGGCTTTCCTCAATTTATAGACACCATCTCTCATGTGAGGATCCTCAAAACCTTTTGGTTGTTCTACAAAAACTTCCTCATTCAAGTAACCATTTAAAAACGCTGTTTTGACATCCATTTGATACAATTTGAACCTAAGATGACATGCAATGGCACAAAGCAACCTAACGGACTCAAGTCTAGCAACGGGTGCAAAAGTCTCATCAAAATCAATACCCTCTAATTGAGAGTACCCTTGAGCAACAAGCCTTGCCTTGTTTCTAACTACATTCCCAAATTCATCGGATTTATTTTTGAATATCCATTTGGTTCCAATGACATTTGTGTTGGTTGGTCTCTCTACAAGAGTCCACACTTGGTTTCTCTCAAATTGGTTCAATTCCTCATGCATTGCACTCACCCATTCCTCATGATTGAGTGCTTCTTTGACATTTTTAGGTTCAACAATGGAAACATAGCAAACATGAGCAAGTTCATTGGCCATTTGTTTTCTAGTCCTAACTGGCTTGTCTACAGAACCTAGAATTACATCTTCACCATGGTTACACCTCACCCATCTTGGTTTTTCAGATCTGTCACTCAGAGTTTTGTCATTTTGTTCGCTCTCTGACTTGTCAAACTCAACAATTTTTGAGTCATCAGTAGGTTCATCACTGTCTGACTTGGACTCTTCTTTAACCAAACTAACCTCTTTAGGATCAGATTGTGGGAACAATCCATCCTTATCTGCAGCCATTTCAATAGATGCATCATGATCATCTATTTTCACATTTATGGATTCCAACATAGAATTTGTTCGCAAATTGAAGACTCTAAATGCTCTACTGTTGGATGAATAGCCTAAAAACAGACCCTCATCACTCTTGGAATCAAATTTTCCCAAATGTTCTCTATCCCTAAGGATGTAACATGCACTCCCAAACACTCTAAAGTGTGTAACCTTAGGTTTCCTACCCTTCCACAGTTCATAGGGAGTCTTTTTGGTTCCCGGCCTAAGATAGACTCTATTTATGATGTAACATGCCGTGTTTACCGCCTCAGCCCAGAAATGTTTAGCAAGATTTTTGCTATTCAACATCACTCTAGCCATCTCAATCAAAACCCTATTCTTTCTCTCAACGATTCCATTTTGTTGGGGTGTTATTGGAGCTGAGAATTCATGTTTAATACCCATTTGACAACAAAACTCATCGAATTGAGAGTTTTCAAACTCAGTACCATGGTCTGATCTGATTCTGGACAGGGTTGACAGACTCGACATACCTTCACTTTTCTGCAGTTTCACAATCTTGACAAAATGATGAAATGTCTCCGACTTGTCCTTAAGAAATGACACCCAAGTGTACCTAGAAAAATCATCTACCATGACTAGAATGTATTTCTTTCCACCTATTGACAAGGTTTGGACCGGACCAACTAAATCCAAGTGAATTAGTTCAAGTGTCCTAGAGGTGCCTATGTCTTTGACTCTTTTGTGTGGTTCTTTGGTTTGCTTCCCCATTTGACATGGACCACAAACAAAAGTTTCGGGCTTTCCTATCTTTGGAAGACCTCTAACAACCTCATGCTTAGACAACTTGTAAAGGTCATGAACATTAATGTGATCAAGTCTTTGATGCCAAAGAGAGCTAGTGTCATCAATAGCTCTATTGCAAGTATTCTCAATTTTTCCAACATTGCCATCAAACACATAGCAATCATCCCTAGACCTAGGGGCATTCAAGATCTCCCTTCCTTGGGAGTCAACAATTCTACATCCACTTTTGGACATACACACTTCACCACCCCATTCATCACAAAGTTGGCTAATACTAAGCAAATTAGAATTTAGCCCATCAACAAATCTTACATTTTTCAATTCGGGTATACCGGGTATGTGTACAACCCCCTTTCCACTCACATAGGACTTCTCTCCTCCTCCAAAAGTCACACTACCACCATCATAAGGAGCAAGAGAGGTAAAGACCTCCTTATCTCCCGTCATATGTTTGGAACACCCACTATCTAGGTACCAAATGTTCCTCTTAGTGGCTGAAAAAGCATTCAAGGTTACTAGACATTTAGTGGAGCTCTTCACTACCCATCTTTGATGTGGACTTGGCTTATTTTTGGGAAGTGGGGTGACAAGTAAGGCAATTTTGGTTACCTCTTTGAGTAGATTGTTCACTTGCTCTTGTAGAGAAACATTTCTCTTTGGTTCACTTGATTTCTTTCCTCTAAGTTTGTTGCAATTTGGTCTAATGTGACCCTTGACATGACAATGATGACAAACCGGGACAAACTTTGTTTTTCTAAGTGAAGTAGAACAATCAATTTTTGTGACACTTGATGTGGCTTGACTTGACTTAGGATGAGATGCATTTTGACCAATGTCAATGAAACCTAGACCCTTTTTGACACTATGATCAGATTCTGACTTGACAAAAATGGTCTTTGTGTTGGATACACTAGGACTATTTTCACTAAAACCCAAACCGGTTTTGTCACCATGAAGCTTTCCAATCCTAAGCATCCTATCAACCTTTTCAGCCCCAATGGTGAGCTCAACAATGCTCTCATTTGCTTCATGAACTTCTTTTTCAAGCTTTTCATTCAAAGATTTAAAGTAGATGTTGCTCTCCTTGAGCACTTTGACTTGACTCTCAAAATTTTGTTTCAAGATAGCCACACTTTCTAATTCACTCTCTAATGACTCAATCTTCTCACACAATTTCAATTTAGCATTCTTTAGTTTCTGATTTTCTTCCTTTATGCTAAGAGTTTCGGTGAAAAGTAAGTCATACTTATCACAAAGTGCAGTGTAAGACTCATCATCAGGAACAGATTCTGAGTCTGACCCACCATCTACTTGGTCAATCTCCTTGATTGATGCAACAAATGCAACTTCATCACCCTCAACATCGGAAGAAGACTCACAATCATTTGAGTCATCACTCTCACTATCACTCCAAGTGATTTTCATGACTTTATTCTTACTTGAAGAATGATTCTTTCTATTGTTTGCACATTCAATTGCTATGTGACCTATTCCACCACAAGTGTAACATTTCACATCTCTCTTTGTTGTTCTTCCTTCTTTAAAGTTAGGCTTCCTCTCTTGTTTTCTCTCAAATGAATTCTCTCCTTGAGGTTTGAATTTGAACTCCTTAAAGTTGTTACCACTAGTTCTAGCTTCTCTCCCTTTATTTCTAAGAATTCGTCTAAATCTTTTGACAAAAAGGGCAACCTCATCATCGGACATGGATGATTTTTCACTCAAGTTTTCACTCATCTCTTTGACACTTTGCAAAGCAATATCTTTTGACTTCTTGCTATCCCTTTCATCCATTTCAAGTTCCATCTCAAAGGTTTTAAGCTTTCCTACCAATTTACCAATTTTGAGTTCATCCAAATTTTGGACTTCTTGTATTGCATGCTTCTTAGATTGAAATCTCTTAGGTAGAGATCTAAGAACCTTTTGGACAATGGTAGACTCCTCATAAGGTTTACCTAGGGACATGGCTTCATTTGTGAGGGCTTCCAACCTTTCATAGAACTCGGAAAATGACTCGGACTCTTTCATCCTAATTTCTTCAAATTTGGCATGTACCATTTGAAGCTTAAGTGACCTAACTTGTTTGTCCCCCTCATGAACAACCCTAAGTTTGTTCCAAGCTTGCCTAGCCGTGACACAATGTTGTATGTGTGCAAATTGTGAGGAAGACAGTGCAGTGACAATAGCATTTCTAGCCTTCTTGTTGGAGCTAGAGGCCGTGACTTCGGCAAAAGACCATTCGGACCTAGGCTTAGGAGTTTCAATCCCATCAACCGTTCGTGTGGGAGGAATCCACTCAACATTGAGATACTCATATGCCAACTCATCATAGGCATCAAGAAAAATTTCAAATTTTTCTCTCCAAGCAGCGTAGTTGCTGCCATCAAAGAATGGAGGAGAGTTGCAAGATCCTGCAACGCGATCTCTTTCCATCTAGACACACCTAGAAAACAAACAACACCCTAGGATCTCTCTATTTGCTTTTAGAGTAGCGCTCTGATACCAATTGAAAGTTTAATTTAGGTGATCTATTCACTCAATTAACTTGATTAATTTCACTTTCAGTGATCGGACCCCAATTTTTGGTTTATGTGATCACTCACGAACTAGTCAACCAAACACAACTCAGACGGTCCAGTAACAAAAATGTGAAACTCCACATTGACTTCTAAAAACCAAAAATCACTTCAGTAAACAACACAAATCAAACACACCAAGGATCAAGTGACATCCTATACACTCAGAGGACCCATCACAATAGACATCCCAGTGTTATCCACAACTACAGTGGTGTGTGATTATCTAAACAGTTATATAAGTCATATATCAATTTTAAGCAAATAGCTCCAGTACAGATTTGTGTTTAAAAGATGAGTGAGCCAGTAATCATAACAACACAAACAGGGAAGACAGATGCACACAAGATGTTCACCCAGAAAAACCGCAAAGGGTAAAAACTGGGGGTCTATCCAGCTGACCAGGCAATCCACTAAATCAGAAGTTCAATACAAAAGAGGGTACTCAGCACACAAGCTCAATCACTAAGTCCTAGACTAAGTGGCAGCTATCTTACCCATTTTGTGCAACTTCCATACGCAAGGCAGATGGTCATTCATGAAGAAGGCAGCTCCACTCCAAGCTCATCAACCCATGGCACCAATCCGCACCAAGCTCAGTGGTTTCATCAATGCATGAACATGATATGCAAATGTAGGATTCACAAACAAAGATCAATCTTCTCAAGCTATCGGCATGAAAAGATCAATATTGAATCCTTCAACTTAAATCTAAAATGAATGTGTTTGAAGTATGTATGAAGACATTTAAGCACTCAAACCCATATAGAATTTCAGATTTAACAAAAACAATTTCAGAAAATCTCTATGTGATTTTTCAAGAATTAAAAACCATTTTTCTGAAAATTATGAAGATGAGCACCTCACATGGAAAATACCCAGCAGTGAAAACCCAAGAATTCACGCTCTAAAATGGCTCATCGACACGCGCACAGATCTGACCAGCCAGCACCCCTTATGCCCGTACACACTCACGCAAGAGGCATGTTCGCCCATGCCACGTGGAAGCCAATCAATGGCTGTCCACAAGAGACGGATTAAGGGCATATTCCCTTTGTCCTAGAGGGGTATCCTAGTATTTACTAAGGATAGAAATAAGCAGCTGTCAAAAGGAATTTTGCATTTAAAAATCAGAATGTAGAAGATGATGAATAGTGTGTGTGCGTGAATGGGAAAGATGAATCAGATCTGATTTGAAAACATTGGGGGAACCAAGTCATGTGTTGTGCACATGCATGTCTAATACTAAACAGAATATGGGCTTTCAAAGAATTGGGCTTAAACAGCAAAACCCGAAATGACCCACTGTAGCAACTGTGACTTAAGTAACAGTCACTGTACGTGAAAAACAGTGTTCATTATGATCAGTGAATGACTAGTCAAATAGACAAAAATCTGTTAATTTCATGAAATGAATGAAGTGCAGTATACCTTGTGACTTGTTCATTCTTGACTTCTTCAAAGCAGTAGACCTTGTCCTAAATCTAGTCTAGAGCTTGTGAGTGAATAAATACAAATTAATACAATTGTTTTGACACGGAAAATAGCCAACATTAACAAATCCTAGAAACTAACAATCTTCTTCCTCAATCTTGACTTAAACTCTTTCTAGTTGATCTAAGATACCTTTATGTGTTCTATGAGATTCCCACCTTCTTCCATCTTCAGCTTATACAAATCTTGCTTCAGATTTAATTTTGTGGTCAAGCTCTTGGCAAAATAAAGCTTCTCTAATTCTTCCCACAATACTGGTGCAGAATTTTCATTCATAACATTATTGATAATGTTATCAGCAATACATAGTCAAATTGTGCTAACACACTTGGACTTAATTCATATCCTCCCAATCGTGGTTGGACATCTTCTCTGGCTTCTCATCGGTTCCTTTCAACACTTTTGCCAGTCCCTACTGAACTAGGATGTCCTTTACTCTCCTTTGCCACAGAGTAAAGCTTCCCTTTCCATCAAACCACTTCACCTTAAATTGTGAGGCAACAATACCTGCCATGACGAAACTTGATCGAACACCACGATCGACGAACACGAACTTGACTATGATACCACTTGTTGGGGATAAATCCCCTCGCCACGACAATATATGTATGATGAAAAAATGAAATAATAAATAAGCCAAGAAGACAAACACGCAAGAACACCAAGATATACATGGTTCGGCAAAATCCTGCCTACGTCCACGGAGAGTATTCAACTTCACTATGAGAGAATAATAAACTTGTAAAAAATAATGCTCAAGTGTACATTAATCCACAACTCGAGCCCTTGTATCCAATTGGTGTAACATCCCAATTTGGGATTGCCACAGCGGCACCCATCTCAAGAGTTCCCGAGAATATAATACTCATATCTCGAGCGTTATAATCCCAAGATTTCTTAAAATGAGTTAAGCCTTTGTTTGATATAATACAGGTTGGATCAGAGTTAAATTGCACACAGGATCTGATATAATTAAACACACTTCAAACTAGTTTATATTAAAAAGCCAACCCGTTAGGGTGACACGTTCACAAAAGACTTTAAACGATATTTTACAAAAGACCCCAACCAACACACTACAGATGTTTGAAATACATTACAACTTTAACAGAAAGAAAATGATAACAATAGAAAAGAAAACAAGTTTACAATGGTAATAGCAAAAGAACATGATAAAGGACCTAGAGACCTTGCGGAAGCCAACCAAGATGTAGGAATGCCACGCCCAAACTGATCAATCAAGATCGTCAAACCCAGGAACAACTGCAAGAAAGCAGGTATGAGGTAAGCATCACATACGTTCATAGCTTCCCCTCAGGGGACCCTGGCTAGGTTTGAAAATAGTAGGTTAAAATAAACATATAGATATATGGCCAGAATAGAAAAACAATTGGAAAAAATTCACCACAAAAACCAGCAACAATAATGATAGTTGAATGTCCACAATCTTTGAGTATGAACATGCAGTCTTTCGCAAGCATTTTGTAAGTACTCAATAATTGAAACTTACCTGATGATCGAACACATTAATGAACAACTACGCTTACTAAGCAAAAGTGGTACCATAGCGAGAGTAGCCATCTCTGATTAGTACCTCATAAGTTAGCCTCCCTATCGCACATTCGACTAACTCGTCCGTACAAATCCTTTCTGGAAGTTTAGGGAATCGAACCCAAGGTTATAAAAATACAACACTTTACTTTCAGATCATCAATCAGTTAACACACGAAAATCCATACGATATGACAAGCAAAAACAATGCATTTTTGCACACAACAATATTTATTATCATGCATACACACAATAAAAGTCTCATAGACAGGGTGTGAGGATTCCCCCTACCTGGAGTCCAAGCTTAACCTGATGATGCGGTCCAACAGCACCAAAGTCTTGACTTCTTCTCTAGATAATTGGAAAGTCCATGTCCGACAATAATTCAGTCAAAAGTCATTTTTGACAGAATTTCAACATGACCTTTCCTTTCAGTCATGTTCCCAGAAAATTCCAGAAACCAGTCTACTAAGACCAATCTCTGTATTTGTTGGGTTTTTGATCTAACATGACCCCGCACCCCTAGGCAGACAGTCATGTCAGAATATTTTGTTCAAGAACCGAGTAACGGCTCAATTCCTAAACTTTTATTTTGTTTCTACTCAAGTTCATTTTAATAAAGTCTTGGAAGTTGATAATGTAATGCCCTACGATGTGCCTAGATAAGTACATGAGAGACTGTGGGATATCAAGCCCAGTGTCCAACGCCTGTTTGCTCATGGACTTGCCTAGACAACACATCGTTTGACATTAATATATTTTCCTTAATTTATTATTAGGTTGATTAATTAACAAAAGTTAGGCAGCATTTCGATTATAACTAAAACTTAAATAATTAGTAATTTAAATAAGTTAGGTTGTTGGGTTACCTGGTTGAACACTTCCCACGGGCAAAACTTCGGTACTGCTTTGGTTTTTATAATTTAAACATAACAAGAATCTAATTAATATGAGAAAATTCTAACAACATTTCAGCAGAACTTCGACTAGATTTAGGGCCTTACCTTAGCCTTTGAAAATGAAAGCCTAATTTCTGTAGAGTATCAGCCTAGAATCCATCTAGAAAGGTTAGGCTCGGCGTCACGATCTCGTGGTCGAAAACGGATCTCGAATCAGACATCGAATAAAAAAATTATGATGGAAACAAGTTGGAAAGTTTCAAGAAAGAGAAATGGACGAATTTTAGAGAGAGATAGAGAGAAAATCTTTACAGAGAGAAGCTCTCAAGGTGATGGTGTGATTTGGAAATGAGAAATTTCTTCCTATTTATAGGCTTCAAGGTGTGTACACTTAGCAATTCTAGGTGGGTTTACTTAGCACTTTGGTGGGTACACTGAGTAAAAGAGAAAATGTGTAGCAAATTGTGGGCGTGACATGTGTCCATTATTTGGCCATCACTCCATTTTCTTGCCAAGCACTCCTCCGTTGGATCAAACTTGATCAACGGTCGAGATTGTGATCTTTGTTTTCTATTTTCTTTTCTATTTAAATTTTGTCATTTCTCTAATTTCTTCCAAAATTTACCAGCAATTATTTCGTAGTCGTCAGTGTAATCTAAGAATAAGATGTTCATGGCATTTTATACTATCTCCTCATATTTTTAGTTTCTCCAACGAGTTACATGTTTTCTCCAAACAATTGAAAATGTCCTCGAAAGTGCTTGTTTACCTATTTTCTTCACTTTTTCTAATTCCTCAAAATTACAATCTAACTTCCGAAATTCTCTATAAATAGTTCAGTACTTGGATAATTATGATCTTAGTACCATTGGGTTCGTCTTATCAAGTTCTTCAATTCTAAGACCTCGAACTATTTTTGCAACGACGAAAACCTAGTTGAATAATTTCCGGAATACTTAAAAATAGTTTTCCATAATTTCTAAAAATAATAAATAAATTATTAATAACCTTAAATAAATTTCAGAAAATCAGTAATGACTCCAAATAAATCTCATAAAATTTCTATAAGCACAAAATAAAGTATAGGAAAATTCTAGGGCGTTACAATTGGATACCCCTTATACACCCTCTCTCAAATCCTAGAATTATACTCTACCCCTCTATCAACTCCTCATTTTTATTCTCAAAGGAATTCCTGAGTTGATATAAAATAAGGGCACAAGCCTCCTGCTTTTATAGTCACAAGGATGACTATATTTAGCTAGCCAACCTATAACTAATGCATCCATGCACATCGTCCATTACAGTCAATTTGCAAAACAAACAAATGGGTTTCCTAAAATTATGTACCTCTACATAAGGAGGGACAACACACCCAACACTCGGCACTTTGGTTGAGCGATCAGTGTCAAAAAATTCACGTTTCGTACAGTTTTATGACCTAATTCAAAATGTCTTGCTTTAACTTAGTACCTAAACTAAAACAAATTAGTGTCTAATTGTTTTGTTAAAAAACTATTGATATTTGATATTTAATTCTAATTTTCTAAAAGGAAAAACCAGAGAATATATATAATATCACATCTAAGAATCCTAAATTTTGCAGATTATAGAATTATACATCCATTCAAAATGAATTTGAATTGAATTAATGATTATAGGTTAACATAATGTGATCTAACTAATGTAAGAATCAGACAAAGGTTTTGCAATATCTTGATCAAGACCTCCACTGCAACTGCTTCTTCCTTGGTCAACAAAGCTAATTCTCATTAGTGACATTTGACAAGCCAATCATATCAAAAATATATATTGTGGCCAAAATTAACCAGGATTGCACCTTGAGGGCCTAAACATTATTGTGATATCAGTCTCGAATGGTCCCATGGATGCTTGTGGTGGATCACTGCGACTTTTGAAGCATCTCGCGCATTATAATACATATACATATACTTCAATCCACATCCATAATTTCGTTCACATTCAAATTTCTACTTAAAAGTACTTCAAGTGGCACTCCTTTGTGGCAAACAAAAAGGGTGGCATGGCACTCCTTTGAAAGTTACAGATGTACATCCATGTTATGGGGAATGAACTCGTGTCATGTAAACTGCTTGCCATGTATTTCCAAATCATTCCAAAATTAACAATTTTAGAATCACCGAATTCTTTTTTTTTTTTTTTTTTAATTAGAGTCATTAAATTTACTCACTTAAAAAAGTATAGTACTTATTAGAATAAATCAAGTTCAACAGAATTCAAATTTAAATAAATGAACTATTGTCGTATTATCTAATAAACAAATTATAATGACTGTATTAACACTACTGCTCTAGAATTACAATTAAATTAAAATTTTGATAAAAGCACAGTTGATATTTCATTCTAACTTCTTGCATTTTCCTTTGTAAATATGGACTTGAAATAAAAATTGAAGATTAAATAGGAAATAATAATAGTAATAAAATTATAATTGAAAATGTTTTAAAGTTAACTAATTAGCAACTTAGCAAATTAATATAAAGCTAACCACACGATATAATATTATAATATGAACTCTTTATTTTTTAGGCCTTACTTCAAAGGTTATCTTTGTGAAACTTTTCAAAATAGAATTATAAAAACAACAATTTATATGTTTTTCTCGAGAATAGTGTTTGTCTATTTATTTGATCACTATTAGATGATTAAATAATTTCTGATTTTATTGATTTTTTTTAATGACAATCTTTGAAGTGAGACTTAAAAAATAAAATAATTCGGATAATGAGATTAGTCATGTGGTGGGTTTAAAAAATAGTTTCGTATTAATTTGCTAATCAATTAAATTTAGAGTGCTTATGATTACTATTACTATGCATTTGCATTTTCTCATAATATTTACACAGGTTTTAAAGGATCAACATGGGCATGAAAATCTCTCCCCGAATTGTAAATCCTTTAATTTTTTTTTTTTCGTGCTCTCTTAGATTGTAATATCTTTTAGTTGCAAATTTCTAAACTTCTCGTCTATTTCAATTAAATTTTCGACCTTCGTAAGTGTTGAATTTCAGCACAGCTCACTGTTGAGCTCATGCATTCAGTAATCCTACCTTATTGACTAGCTAAACTTGGCCAATACTAAGGAAATGTATTACTTAATCTGCAATTTATTTCCAAGTAAATTGAGTTATAAAATTTTCTCAAATTATGACATAATGATGACGAATACATGACTGTGTTTTGGTCAAGAGCAGTACATGATGTGGCCACGTACAAATGGCTTATTCTCTTAATCTTGAACAGTAGATGATGTTTATACGCCGCATAATTTGACGCGTCTGAAATGGCGCGTGGGGTATCAATCCTGCGGTTGTTATACGGCTCTGACTTTGAGCTAAAAAAGGTGAAAACGCGGGTTGTGCCAGCTTCCTTTCCACTCGCCGACAAGTGCGTGGACTAAAGCGGAACAAAAATGTTTTGGATAGATAGTGCCAGACAAAAGTATGACCTTAGAAGTCCACGTGTCTCTATCAGCATCAATAGAGTCAAACCACGGTCAACCCGATGGTGATGTAGAAACAATGAATGCAATTTGTGCTCTAACTTTATGACTTCTCACTTCTTACCAAACCACATAACAATCACGTAATACCCAATCGTTGATTGGCTAGCAGGATTCCTATGAATATGATTAGAAATATGGCCAACTTTTTTGGGCCAAATTTTATTATTACTTAATATTTTGATAACTTCACGAATTGAGCCTATTATTTGAGATTATGACCTTAACACAATTAACAGTCCATAGAAGTGCCATGGAAGTGTTCATATATGGTTGAAAGTGAAAGATTATAGCTTGAAATCATATAGTTTGTTTGCATATTGTGCCATTGTCAACTAGACTACCCCCAACAACTTATTATATTATTAATTGAATAGATCAATGTATATCAAATTCCATTGTTAGATTAAATCCACAGATTAAAGCCATAGGCCAAGTTCATGGCCCAAACCATTTTGATTGCCCACAGGTTGTTTTCTCGTGGATATAGGTATAATATTATCAATAATGTAGGTGATATATGCTAATAAAGAAAAGTTAAATATTTTTCATACCATAATTAATCCTTATTTATTAAAGTTGTTTTCAAGAGTTTAGAAGTATATATATTTATCCTTCTCGTTGATAAGTTGAGTTCTTTTAATAATGTATTAGATTAGACATAACCATATCTTGATATTCATGTAATTAGATTAGATTAGGTTCAAGTAATTATTCATGACCATATCTTGCTTAATTTATATATATATATATATATAGAGGAGTGCTCTAGAGCTAACCAGTTAGTAAGATAATATAACGCTAACTATCATTTTGAGCCGATTACACAATCTAATTTATGATCTGAATCGTTTATTTTTTAGGCTCTCATTCAAAGATCATCCTTAGAAAAAAGTAAAAAAATCGAAAATCGTTTAGGCAACTATTAGTAAGCTAATTGTGCTCATGTAAATAGACGAACACAAGTTTTTTAATAAAACATGAAATGATTGTAATGATAATCGAATGGCTAAATGATTTCTGATTTGGTTGATTTTTTGTAAGGTTAATTTTTGAATGGAGACCTAAAATATGAATGGTTTAGATTATGAGATTACATTGTGTAGTGGGCCCAAAATTGTGGTTAGTATTGTATTATCTTATTAACTAGTTAGCTCTAGAGCATTTTTGATATATATATATATATGTATATATTTTTTCGATCTCAATCCTTCCTTTCCTCTTCCCCAAGAAGAAAAAGAAAGGTATATTAAACAAAAAATACACAAGCTAAAGGGTATAAAGTGTACAATTAAAAATTGCACATGTAAAAGGTATATATGGTGTCCCCTTAAACAATGATTGCCCTCCACAAAAGGAATAGACAGATTTATATGTGGACAAATAGAATGAGAATAGGGGTAGTGGAATAGTGAATCAATGGATAGGGAGGAAAGCAAGAGAGAAAAGATGAAGGCATTTGGTAAGCAATATTGTTTAATATAAGAACATAAAGGAGGAGAAGCTGGCAGATATATATACATATATAGTAGCTTTTTGAGAGAGGAGATAGAGGACAACGTGGCATATTCAAGCATGCACCAAATGAGGCTGACTACATGCATATATGCTGCAAGCCTGCAATGGCTTAATATTGTTCACTGGGGCGGTTACTGGGGCGGTCACACAGAATCATAGGCTTGTTCCCCCATGGCCCATGCAGCACAGTCAATCACTCACACCATTCATTGTTGTCTCTCTCTTAATTAGTGGATTTTGGGTCCCTCTCATCCATCTCAAGCTTTAGAGTACTTGAAGAGGTAGGTAGAGACTAGAGTCTCTTCATTATGAACCAAATATTGAATCAATGCTCCAATGAGTACTAGCATTGCATATTCAGTAGCTAGCTACAACTTAATTTCAATATTATTATAGTGTGCTCTCATGCAACAATAGTACATGATAGAATTGAGTTCAGATTAACCAATGCTATATATCGTGCCACCTCACTGAATTCGCAATGCTTTTGTCATCGACTGATGCATCTTGGTGGAAAAAGGTTTAAAGGACAATATATATTAATTACTCCTACTTTTACACTAAATATGACTTAACCAACTAAAGATGAGGTAATGCAAACACATACATAGGTTCATTATTATATATGAATGAGGATGTTTTATTTTATTTTATTATATATCTGAAGATCGAGAGGCCACACAAACTTACGACCTCGTTCAATATTGAAGAGAGAAATATACTTGACTAATGAGTAGTTATATGAACAAGGTCTTCCACAGTAATGCACTGAGAGTGATACAAATTTATTGGTCTCATAGTGACCTGATACCAATCTGAATAGTGCGAAGAGTGATAATGATATTTACTGTAGCTGCAGTGGTACTGAGAGTAATGTTGTTGTACCAAATTAGAATATGTCTATTTTGATTAAGTGGTTGTTACATTATAATTTGTAATTATGAAAATTATACCATTGTATTTTGATAACATCTAAGTTCAGTGGAGAAGGAAATGTCAGGGAGTATATCATGGGCATCATTGATGTTGGAACTAATTAATCTGAATGGGTTGGAGGTGCCTATGAGTGATGCTTTCCTTGTTCATCTAGCATTGAATTCATTGCCAAATGAGTATTCATAGTTGAAGAGTACTTATAATGCTCATAAAGAAAAATGGAGCTTGAATGAATTGATTGTCATTTGTGTGCAAGAGGAGCAGCAGATTAACAAAGAAAGGACTGAGAGATCTGTGAGCTTTGTGCAAGGTGCTAAACCATCTGGTCCTATGACTAACAATAGAGAGAATGGCAAGACAACAACTGGGAATTAACCATCCAAATCGTTCCAACAACTCACAATCCTTTAAACCACAAGGAATAAAGTGTTATTTCTGCAGGAAATTTGGTCATCTTAATTAAGATGAACTATAATAGGTACATGAAATGGCTAGATATCAGAAGGCTAAAGGTAATCTATAAAACACTCTAGTTTGTTTTCAATCTAATTTAGTTGATGTTGCTTGTGATTATTGGTGGCTTAACAGTGGGGCTACAATACATGTGTCCAATACTTTGCAGGGGTTCATAAGCAAGAGGGAGCTAGCCAAGCAAGAATGAGGTTTCTGTGTGTGTAGGCAATGGAATAAAGGTGGACGTGGAGTTCATTGGAGTGTCAGATTGGAGCTAGAGTCAGGATTTATTTTGGACTTTGTTGATGCAGTTTATGTACGTACCTTCCCTAAGAAGGAATTTGGTTTCTGTTAGTAGACTAGTTAGATCAAAGTTTAGGTTTGATTTTGATAACTCTGGATTTTCATTGTTTAAGAATAAAGAATTAGTTGGTTTTGGATTATTATGTGATGATTTATTTAGATTTTGCCTGAAAAATCCTAGCAACATTGCCTACAACACAACAAGTATCAAAAGAATCTTACTAAAAGAAACATCATCTAAGCTATGGCATAAGAGATTGGGACATATTGGACTTGGCAGAATTACCAAGCTAACAAGGAATGAAATTCTACAAAAATTGGATAATCAAGATATATGTTGAAGTCTGCATTGAGTGCCTAAAGGAAAAACAATTAAAAAGAAAAAGAAAGGAGCTATAAGGAGTGAAAACTTGCTGAAATTAATTCACACAGATATCTGTGGACCATTCTTCAAGCCAACACATTATGGTTTTATATATTTTATAACGTTTACAGATGATTTCTCATGGTTTGGATATTTTTATCTCTTGTCTGAAAAATCAAGTGCTATTGATGCATTTAAAATTTACAAAACAGAAGTGGAGAATCAATTGGGGTTGAAAATCAAAGTGGTAAGGTCAGATAGAGGAGGAGAGTATTATGGACGTGATGATGAGGTAGGAAGACATCCTAGACCCTTTGCTAAGTTTCTGCAACTCAATGATATAGTAACTCAATACACCAATCCAGGAACACCTGAGTAAAATGGGGTATTTGAGAGACAAAATAGAACTTTGATAGAGATTGTTAGGTGCATGAAATGCACTTTGAGCTTGCCTGAGTTCTTATGGGGTGAAGCATTTAAAAAAACCAATTATATTCTCAATAGGGTACCTTCTAAAGCAGTGGTCTCAACTCCCAATGAATTATGGTTTAAAAGGAAGCCTGGTCTTAATCACCTAAGGATTTGGGGCTGCAAGGCAGAAGCTAGAGTCTATAACCCTAATGAAAAGAAATTGGACTTTAGAACAGTAAGTTGTTACTTTATAGGTTACCCTGATAAAACCAAGGGCTACAAGTTTTATATTGAAACAGGGAGAGTGAGATTTCTAGAAGATCCCACAGATACATCAGAGACTGGTGATTATGTATTTGAGGAGGTTGAAGAATTAACAAATGCAGATAAGCAAACTGAAACTAGAAAGGACCTTGTTATCATTCCTGATTTGGTAGTTTCTAACTCGAGCAACAATGAGGTACCTATTATGCCTCAACCACCAGTGCCAGATAATGGCCATAAAGCTATAAATAATCATATAGTTAACATTAATGAAGCTTAAATCAAGAAGAAAATGCAATAAGGGATCAATTAAAGCTAGAAGGTCTGTAATACCTAGTGATTACGAAGTTTACATGCAAGAGTCTGAACAATATGAGGAAGGCATTCAATCTAATCCTTACACATTCATAGAAGCAATGCTAGGTGATGACAATGAACATTGGTTAGGAGCTCTGAAATCTGAACTTGATTCAATGAAAAAGAATAATGTATGGGAGCTAACTAACTTACCACAAGGAGCCAACCCTACAGGTTGTCAATGGATTTTTAAAACCAGAAGAGATTCAAAGGGGTAGATTGAACAATATAAGGCTAGATTAGTTGCCAAAGGATTCACTCATCAAGAAGGTGTGGATTTCCAAGAGACTTTTTCACCAGTTTCAAAAAAAGACTCTTTTAGAGTGATAATGGCCATGATGTCACACTATGACTTGTTTATGTACCAAATGGATGTGAAGACTGCATTCTTGAATGAAGATCTTTATGAAGAGATTTATATGAAGCAACTCGAGGGTTTCATTCAAGAAGGGAGAGAGAGTTTAGTATGCAAATTGAATAAATCCATTTATGGTTTGAAACAAGCATCAAGGCAATGGTATCTTAAGTTCGATGAAGTAATTCAGTCCTATGGTTTCACTGAGAATCCAGTAGATGAGTACATCTATGTTAAGGTAAGTGGGAGACATTATATATGTCATTTTAGTATTGTATGTTGATGACATCTTGCTGGCTAGTACAAATCAGACAATGCTAAATCATACTAAGACTTTTCTATCTGAGAGTTTTGACATGAAAGACCTGGGGGAGGATTCATATGTGCTAGGTATAGAGATTACTCGAGATAGAGAAAATGGGATTCTAGGTTTGTCTAAAAAAGGTTACATAGAAAGAATACTCAAGATGTTTAATATGAGTAATAGCATTGGTACTAATGTACCTATGAGAAAAGGTAATAAGTTGAGCAAGAAGCAAAGTCCAGTACGTTACTAATCAAGAGAAGAATGAGATGCAGTCAAGACCTTATGCCTCTTTGGTGGGAAGTTTGATGTATGCTCAAGTCTGAACTAGGCCAGATATAGCTTTTGCAATCACAGTGCTAGGCAGGTTTCAGTTGAATGCAGGATTAGCTCATTGGGTTGTAGCAAAGAGAGTGTTGAGGTATTTGCAAAGGACAAAAGAATACAGGTTGTGTTATAGGAGAGGAAGTGTGCTTGAACTATTTGGATTTACAGATTCTGATTTTGCTGGATGTCCACATTACAAGTATACAAGCAGTTATGTGTTTTTGTTTGGAGGAGGAGCTGTGTCATGGAAGAGTGTTAAACAGTCAACAATGGCATCCTCGACCATGCATGCTGAGTTTGTAGCATGTTATGAGGTTACCATTCAAGTAGTATGGTTAAGGAACTTTATTTCAAGCATGAAGGTCATGGAAACATTGAAAGGCCTATTCAGATATGGTGTGATAATAGTGCTGCAGTAGATTTCACTAAGAACAACAAGAGGTCATCTGGTACTAAGCATCTGAAATTTTTTGTTGGTGAGAAAAAAGGTTAAGACAGGTTATACTCGGATTGATTATATAAGTTCAAACCTGATGATAACAGATCCACTCAACAAAGGGTTGCCTAATGCAGTCTTCCATATCCATGTTGTTGACATGGGACTACTTCATGATTTTGATTTGCAAAGTTAGTGGGAGCCTTATTTTTCTGCTATTCTTGTTTATTAATATAAGTCATTTAAGTTTAGTTTGGATGTTCTGGTTATTAAGGATTTGCAGCTTGTTGATTTATCTTCTTTTAAAGATTTTATAAATATCAATGAAGTTCAGCTGAAGTGAGCATGCTTGTGGTTTTAGTTTTGTTTTCTTTCTTTGTTTTTGCTGGATGATATTTATTACAGTTTATAAGCTGCATTATATTAAAAAATTTGTGTTTTGTTAGAAACATAAGGCTGATTTTATTGAAATCTGATAACGTAGGATCTATCAGAATCATTGTGTCTTAAGCATTTTTGTATGTGTTTAAGTAACACTCATGAAGATACTTTGATCATTCTGTTTTTCATTGTCTTGTTGGTGTCTCATGTGGATATGAGTTCTTGCATATGTGGTTTCTAAAGCTTAGGACAATACATTAAGTTAAAAAAATTTTGAAGCTCTATGTGGGAAGTCATTTCTGACATGACTTGTTGGGAATTAAATTTAGTTGAAATCCATGTGCACTAAAGGATCTTAACTTAGCTGCATCAGCATCTATTCGACCAAGTGGAAGAATGTTGGAGTTTTTTTGCAACACATGCAACTCTGGTTTGGTCTTATAGTTGCTTAAGGAGGCTTGCAGCCTATGTAAAAGGTCAGGAGTTCTACTAGGATTACTCCTTGAGGCCTATCCGGTTTGGTGTTAACTAGTTTACTAGGCTAAGGGGATTCCTATTATGTTAAGGACAAGGAATTAGAGTTCCATGTTAATAAGGTAGTTCTATGAGTCCAGTTACAGGTTAGACTCATAGGATACACCTTTATTTAAGGCTAGGATCCCCTTACACTCAGAGAATACAACAATAAGAGACTACTCCCCATAAGGTAGAAGTGTGTTAAGGTTCTGCAGTGTGAGGAAGATACTCAGCATATATAACAACAACACCAGAAAATGGATGTTGCTATGGTCAACTTAGGAATGTGTTTTAATTCTTACAAGCTATAGTAAAATCAATATAAAGCTGCTGCCGAAAAACATAGGCGAACCAAGGTGTTCAAAAAGGATGACTCTGTGATGGTTTTCTCGAGAAAGGAGTAGTTTCCAGTAGGTACCTATAGCAAATTGAATCTCCGGAAGTATCGTCCTTACAAGGTTCTCAAGCGGATCAATGACAACGCCTACATTGTGGAGCTGCCAGAGCTTATTGGCATTTCTAGTACCTCTAATGTTGCTGATTTGCATCAGTTTCATAGAGATGACGAGCCTTTGTATCCAGATGATAACTCGGGGTTAAGTTATTCCGAAGTGAAGGAGACTGATGCAGATAAGATGACAGATCAATTCATGCAGCAGCTTGATCGTTGCAAGTCCAAGAAAGGCAAATTCTGATTTTTGACGAGTGCAACTACTTAAAGTCGCCGTGTCATATGGGCATTTTAGGCCAAATAGAGTTGTTTATTAGCCCAAAAACGTGTTTTAAGTTATTTCCGAATTTTGTTATTTAATTTCCTATTTTATTTTTGTCTTCTAGATAAGCTAGGGCTTGTAGGAACTATATAAGCCAATTTTAGGTCTTTGTTAATTATTAGTGAGTGGTTTTCATCAATAAAACTCTTGAGAATTCTCTCAATTTCTTGGTAGACTCTAGATTATCAACTTAGGGTTAAAACTTGGTTTCCCTTTTAAAAATTCTATGCGTCATAAATACTGAATTTTGTTTTCATTCAAGCACTTTGGATGGAAACTTTGAATATATTGTGAACATACATCGCTTTCCTGTTGGAAACAAAAATGATTACATTTTTGGCTTTCTACTACCATATGGATGACTGTTTTTTTTTTTTTTTTTTGTCGAAATAAAGAGTGTTTGAATATTGTGAATTAAGGTCGACACCTCACACCAGCTAGCTACTACAGACATGCCTGTCTATACTCTCTCATACTTTGTACGCGGTTTACGGTGATGTGGACTTTGAATTGATCATGGGTCTAGAAAGTGGAATAATAACTGGCTTACTACATTCCACTATGTTTTGTATTAGGCTCTCCTTGCCAAATGCCACCACATCAAAAAATTAGAGGAGACAAACATTCCAGACGGCATTCTGAAACTGCACAATATATACATTATAAAAATATAACAATAATACCAATTGGGTGCTTGTGTTTTTAGAGGTTTAATCTCAATGTGTATCACAAATTCAAAGATGTCTGAGAACAAAAAAAAAAAAACAGAAAATAGATGCATAACATATTTGGTTCACGTAACAATGTATAATGCCCTGGGCATCTTCATTCATTGTCAGTTACTCATACTTTCTTATTTATAACTCTTAAAATTTTAATATATGATGATTTAAAGCAAATAAAAATAAGTATATCGATCGAAGACTTCAAATCCATGAATAGTGTTGAATTTACTAAAATTATTTATCAAATAATAATTTAGTAGATACATAATTAAATAAATGAAAAACTGTCATAAATAAATTTTAGTAAACAAATTCACGAGTGCAAGAGGGATTTAAATTTCAGTAAGATGATTATTTTCTCAATATTATATGTCCATAACTTTCTCTCGTATGATGATGATGATGGATATCCAAAAGTTTATTGTATTTGATTCTCTTCATGGTAATGCCCCATCCAATATCATAAAAGCCTTATCTTCTGCAACCCACACTAATATAAATTTGCTTCTACATTGTTCAAGAATTGTGCCAAGCTGTGTCATTTTGAGGTTTTGGATCAATATATATAGAATATATCATGAAAGGGAGCTAGACAATATGTTTTGGAGGGTACCCATTTATCATTTGCTTCCATTTATTAAATAGTGGGATCACTAGCATTTTGACACATCCCCTACACATTTTATTTGGGTTTCCATAGTCTTAAAGACTATCAATTAGATTTGTCGGTGAGCAACCTGTATCAATTGTTTTTAAACACATATCATCAGTTTGTTGCACACGCTGTTCCCTTTGAGTACTTTGTTAGGTTATAAAGCCAAGTGTTGGTTTTGGTTGTCAACATAAAGTAGACTGTCGAGCGATTTGCATTTACTGCTCAATTTTTTTTTCTTGATATTTTACTTTAATCTTAATATTTGTGGGGTTGATCTCTTTTATAGTTTGTTTTAGGAAATTTATTGGTTGAAGATTTTACATTAGTGTTTTTTAATTTTATTCATAATATAAAATATAGCTACAATGTTATAACTGCAAATGTAGTTAACAAACGCAAATACGTAGATTGTTGAGTGCACTACAATAAATTTTGTCATAGAATTTAATAATGCAACCAGCTGTCTTTGATGTAGAACAAATGGCAGAACGGTTCATGCAACAACTCGACCGCCAGAAGCCCAAAAAAAGAAACAAGCTTCAGCCCGGCCCAGTGTCAGAAATGGGCCCATGACATACCGATTTTGGCCAAATTCCTTCGTTTAGGGCTTATTTTGGCCAAATTCCTTCGTTTAGGGCTTCAAATAAGCAATTTAGTGTTTTTGAATAAGTTTCCTAAATTGCACTTTATTTCCATTTTTATTTCCGTTTTTAATTTTGAACGTTTAGGGTTCTGAACGTATTTAAACAACCTTTTGGCTGTTTGTAAGATTCAGTTTTATTATTTTCAATCAGAAAATCTTGAGATTTCTCTCATTTCTTTGGTGGATTCCAGATTCTTTCTTAGGGATTAACGCTGGTTTTCCCTAATATATTTTAATTGCGTGTTACGCTGCGTCAGTCTTACTAGATAAATTTTGTCCTAGAATTTAATAATGCAACCAGCTGTCTTACTAGGTAAGTAAATTAATAATTTTGAGCTGGAAATTAAAAGACATTTTTTTCTAGTTTGTTATTGACTTCATGCATTTCTGTCATAAAGAAAAATATCTCTCATTGTCTTCGCTATCCTTTGCTTTGAATTTAAATGGTACATTAGAATTCTTTGCAATATCGTTGTCTTCGCTACTGTAAAGAAAACGAGAGAATTCTTGAATTGTTAATGAGAAAATTCAAATTCGGAAACGAAATCCTTCCCAAATAATATATTTCTATTGAAATTGTTTTCTAATATGAAGTATTTAAATGAACTTGTGTCACTTATATTAGATCTCATATGAACTAAGAAAAATAGTGGATATGGCATCTCAACCATCCATATTTTATCTATTAGCTAAGAAAGAAGTTTATCTTTAAAGATCTTAATAAAAAATAGCTATGTAGGTGTGCAACTTTATATTCCACAATAAGAAAAGCATACAACCCTTGGATCGACATATAATGACTGTAAATATTGATCAGATATATATTACTAAAATTTGTTTTTCTTCATATTAGTGGACCGTTGGATGTTGATTAATGATTGGTATCCACAGATTTTTATGCTCATTTTTATGATTGATCAGCTCACTACTGAGCAGGAAATCCATACTTTACCAATTGTTGGATTAAACCCAAAAAATGATAAATAATTCTTTTTTGTTTGGTACAAAAGATGGCCTGAAGGCCCAAACAAATGATGCTCCTGGCTCTACAAACTCCTGGCATATATCATAGGCCCAACAGGAGAGGGAGGGGACTGAAAATTTGCAGCCTAAGATGAAGATCCAGACTAAGCCCAGCAAGCCCATCATCAACAACATTTTGTCTTACAACTCTGAATCAAACTAAACAGTAAACAATGGATGATCACCTCAACATCCTTCTGCAGAAGTTCCACAGTACACATGGAATCAGACTCAACAACGAGCTTCTGCAACAAATGATATTCAATCTCGATATATAGAACATTTTTCTTTTTTAAATAAATATTAATTGGGTTAGATCCGAGTAAATACACCAACCTACAAAGAATGAAGTACCTTCAACTCATCAACCAAAAACAACAACATCCATGCCCAAAGCATCCATTAGTTATTTTGTTTCTTTTAATTTCTTAGACTTTTCAATCGTTTAGCATCCATTAGTTATTTTGTGGGAGCTCTTCGATCTAGGATTAAGACATTCTGGTATTGATTTATGATCTCCATGGTCAGTCTAGAGTTTGTAAATCATGAGATTTATAGTTAGGACCACCGTTATTACTCATTTTGATGATAATCAAGTTGTTTACCAGTTTGTTCATCAATGTTCACTGTTTCACACACGTTTAATCTAATTACAAGTACCATCACCGATAACTTTGGTCAATGAAGTCTTTGGCTTTCAAGGCCAACCAGAACCCAGATCGAGATTTGTTCCTTCCTCAATCGCACAATCAACTGGTGAAGAAGTTAGATGCGCGCAAACATCATATTATCCTACTTTTCTACGTTCGACCTCTCAGCAACATAGTGACACACCCTACAACCACATCAAATGACATTCGTGTTACCAACATCCTAGTTGTACATGTGGCTCGAGAATTGTTTAGGGTAACACATTTAAAATTGGTATAATCTATAGAATTAAAAATAAAAGAAAAGAAAAAGAAATCCGATAAAATAGATTATGTTGTGCTTTGTAAAAGCTCACGTACAAGTATAAGGATTTGGAACTATCTATTTGGTGATCAGTAAAGTACCATTAGAAGACAATAGGCAACATAGGTACTAATAAATTAAATAGATGTGACCCAATAAATAAAAAATAAATATAAAGAGAAACAAAAAGGAAGCCCAAAAGAGAGAGATCTCCAGAAATTTGGTCTACATTTATCGGTCCTTAATTTTAAACCCCCAAATTACTCTTTTTTTTTTTCCTGCCCTCACTGTCACACCCTAAAATGGGGTCTATCACTTTGGGCATGTGGCAGTGTCACATTAGTCATTACCCTTGAATTAACCTCACTAAAACCTAATGAGATTACTCCAAAACTAATGATCAATGTAAGGCTAAATTAAAGAAAAGAACAATTTGCAAAAGAGTAGTATAAATTTTTTTTTTAAGTACCAAGGGTTTGCAACAAGGAAGCTTCATCAAAGTGATGAGCTTCTTAGGTTTAATAAATGAAAATATGAACTTAAGCAGACCCTTGCCTTAAAATACACTAAGCATTGACCTTTAGAAAATAAGAATCATATTAGAGTTATAAACCATTGTTTCTCAAAGCATTGAAGATTCAAAACAATTTTAAGTGGACAATGAGCCATTCTAATCCTTTCTGTCTTTAACTCCACAAATTTCACAATCAAGGCAGTAAATAAAATGAAATGGTTGTTACACACTCATCCATAGAGGGGTCCTCCTCTTCACTTGAATTCTTTGAGGTTGGGGGTGTTGGTATGTCAATGCTGGGAGTCCTATCCCACCAGCCTCCTTTTTCCTCTGAGTCCAAGAGTTCAATCATGCTAACCATTGTCCTAAATTAATCCTGCACTCACAGACTATGTAGGGGTGTGCATCACCAAAACAGCTGATCACACACTCAACTAGTTCAATAACATTTCATGCATTTCAAAGTAGTTTAACAATAGCAAAGTAGGTTTCAACAAAAACATGTACATTTGCCATGGCTCAAGTATAAACAAGCACACAGATAGGCATCTAGACAGATCTAACATGTCTAATACAAGCAGTATCAAAGCATAAACATAACTCAATTCCAACAGAATTCATTATCATCCATAAGCACTTGTTGTTTTCAAATAATAACAAAGGTATAAGGCTCAGATTAGCATGACAATGTATTATACAACAGTATACTTCATGTTTAGTCATGAATGATTTCATGATATGTAAATGCATGTAAAAATAAATAACCATGCAATGCGTACCTTTTCCCCATGACAAAGCTAACCTGTCAAAATTCAAAATCAGTGGACTTGTCCCTAATTTTTAATTTTCATTACTCCTATCCCTATATCTTACTAATAAGTAGGTCTAGATAGTGAGATGTCTTTCATTTAAAGTAGATGAACCTATCTCTTTCCCTCTAGCATATTCTTAAACCACATAACCCTCTAGATAAAACCTGTATGCATACTTTTAGGGGATTATAACCAGGGATAAAGTTACATTTTACCCTCTCATCTCTAATTAGGAAGTCCAAACACTCAAAACACATTAGAGTACACATTCTTAATTCAATATATATACATTAATGCTAATGTAATGCAAGGGTAGTTTCCATAAAGGTAATCCTGCCCTTAATGAATCAAATTTCAATTGTGCATATGTAATCAAGGGATGACAGTTTCATATATGCATGTTTAGTTCATTAAATAAATCATACAAGCATGCTCTTAATTAAGGAATTAAGAACCAATAAATTACATTAACAATAATTCAAATGTAGCAGGCTTGTATTATACTCATTCTAGAACATGGTAGGATAGTCAACTACTTCCTTTTCAATTCCAGTACCTAGCTTTTAGTTCAGTTAGTTTACATTCTTATAGACATGCAAAACTAAAGCAAAGCAGTGAAGCTAGGTTCCAAATCATTCTAATTTGTTTAAATCATAACTCTAATTATGCAGGCCAGGTGCCAATTATTCATTAAGAGACATGTAATTCAGTTATTGGTCTTGGGTTCATGCATAAAGAAGGTTGCAAGTTACACTTTATTCAACCTAAGTGCATTCTAGTTATGAGCAAAAGTAGTTCATGCTATAATCACTACAAGAAAAATGTCAATAGATATCACCCATTTTATATCAGATTTGAATGTGACTGATATTATAAAAATTATAATATCAGATAATTTTTTAACTGATTTCTAAACTTTATTAGATATCACATGGTTTTTTTCAACTGATATATAATATTGTCATTTTTCTAAGAACTTATAAAGACATCAGTATAAATTGTTAACTGATATCTTAAAACAACACTTATAATTTTTTTATCCTAACACCGATATGTAATGTGTTTTATCTGACTTAAATTTTTTTGTCCTACTCCCAAGTCCCAACACTTAGACATATTCAGAATATACTAAAAATTAAAAACCTAGGTCGATCTATCTCTCCCGCTCACTTCGATCTCGATCTGTCTCTCGATCTCTCACAAATTCCATCTCGCAAAAACTGTCTCAGCTCATCAGTGTCACACACTCATCGTCGGAGTCGCCGTCGCCGTCGCCACTCCAGGCCCAGACTTCATTGTGAGTTCGTCTGTCTCTCTCACTCTCACTTCTCTGTCACTCTCACTTCTCTGTCTCTCTCTCACCCTCTGACTCTTAGCCTCTCCATTCACAGACGTCAAAGAACAACCTGACCAGTCGCACCCCAGCCTCTCTCTTGCCATCGCCGCCACCGCTTGAAGATCCTTTCGACAGGTGAAGTATGAATTTCTGGGTAAATTAGTTTCTGAATTTTTGGGTAAATTAGTTTGCTCACAAGGGCGTTTTCTGTGTGCTCCATTTTGTAGAACAAAACTTTAAATTAGTGAGTGAGATTTGGACTATCTGCTCATCAGCTTCACACACTCACCGTCGCCACTCCCAGACTTCATTGTAAGTTCTTCTGTTTCTCTCACTCTCACTTCTCTTTCTCTCTCTCACCCTTTGACTCTTAGCCTCTCCATTCGCAGACGTCAAAGAACAACCTGACCAGTCGCACCCCAGCCACTCTTTGTCGTCGCCGCCACCGCTTGAAGATGCTCTCGACAGGTGAAGGTGAATTTCTAGGTAAATTAGTTTCTAAATTTTTGGGTAAATTAGTTTGCTCACAAGGGCGTTTTCTGTGCTCCATTTTGTAGAACAAAACTTTAAATTAGTGAGTGAGATTTGGACTATCTAGTAGTTGTAATTTTATATTATCATCCATGGTCCAGAACAAAACTTTAAATCTTTTATAATAAGTGAGAAAATGTAATGCTGAAGAAATGGAAGGTTCAACTTTTTTCATTTATTTTTTTTGAAAATAATTGAAGTGCATGTTTTCCTTGCTTTAATAATGTGTTATATTTAATAAAACAAGGTTATGTTGTTGGGGGGTGATGTCTGGTGAAGTGTGAGCTAACAATAGTACTACCATGTCTGCCTTATTCATTGTTAATTGATTTGCAAACGTTTGTTTGACATAGACAGCCTTTGATTCTTATGAGCTGGAACCTGCTATTAATATATGGCTATATATTTGCACTTCACACCACATGAAAGCAATCATAAAATCAATGGGTATGTGTGAGTGTAGGCCAACCACTTGAGCTTTTGTTGTGGAGGCCCAGCAGATTGGTACCATATCATATTCACAAATAAAACATATTGTTGTTATGATTTTTGGACTGTTTTGATGGTACCATCCTGGTAATAAGTTAGAAAAATGTGTCGGTGTGATGCTTCTTTGTTCTTACTTTCTTAATTAGATGAGATTGAATTAAGAAATGGGTGCTTCTGGTAGTTAATTACTGAATGAGGCTCCTTGTTTGACTTACTCTGTTGTGTTTTAGCAAATTATAAATTGTGCATTTCATTTTTCAGGTTTACTTTGTTTGTATTAGAAGACATAACCAGCAGCCCTTTTTACACATGAGGAATTGCTAACCTAGGTATATTTCTTAATTATTTACTTCGATCACATTCATGCTGCTGTTCAATTTTGGTCTTCTGATTTTAAGCTTGTGCTTGTAATTATGACATAAGAGCTGTCCTAGTATGCATATAAGTTTTTTATTTGAAAAAAATTGGGGGAACAATAAAGTGGCTAGTGTAGATTTCTGTATGGTACACTTGCTGAGTTTTAGGAATAATAGGTTGTCCCTCTAAAGTCTCTTATGAGCTTTTTGTTTTCCATATATAACATATATGTTTTGAATCTTATATGTAAATTGCAGTACATGAATGTTTGCCTCTTAGGGTAAAATTAAAATGTATTAATGAGTATTTGTTTCATAAGAGGCTAGGTGAGAAATTTGCATTTTAATTTGATTGCACATTAATATTGAATTGGCTATTGTCTCTTTATGTGAAGTTAATATCGACAATTAAGGGCAATGTATAAAACCTGGATGCATGCTGATAGGATGACTAAGGAGTATGAGGTGGGAGTTGAGAATTTTTTGGCATTTGCATTAGGGAATGCTACCAATCATAAGTACATTCAGTGTCCTTGTGTGAAATGTGGGAACTTGAATAAGTTTACCATTAAGATAGTAAGGGAGCATCTTTACTTTAATGGTATAGACAAGCGATATAATAATTGGATATGGCATGGTGAGTGTGCTGCCCCTACATTTGTGGAGTCAGAACATGATGTATTTGGGTCTGAAACAGTCAACATGTACGAAGGTGCATTTGATAATTTCAATGAGAATCCGGATGAGTTTATGAAGTTTGTTGAGGAAGGAGAGAGACCCTTATACCCACATTGTCATAATTACAGCAAGTTATCTGCCCTAGTCAAGTTGTTCAATTTGAAGGCAAAACATGGTCATTCCGACAATAGCTTTACTGATATGCTGGTCATCTTTGGAGATATGCTTCCAAAGGATCATTTGCTTCCCTTATCTACGTATGAGGCGAAAAAGACATTGGCTGCTTTAGGAATGGAATATGAGAAGATTCATGCATGTCCGAACAACTGTATTTTGTATAGAAAACAATATGAGCATGACACAAGGTGCCCCAAGTGTGATCTATCTCGGTGGAAGGTCAACAAGGAAGAAGTTAAGAAGGAAGGGGTGGCAGCAAAACTGTTGTGGTACTTTCCACCTATTCCAAGATTTAAACGGATGTTTAAATCTTGTGAGACTTCAAAGAATCTGACTTGGCATGCTGAACACAAAATGAGTGACGGCATGATGCGGCATCCAGCTGATTCTCCAGCTTGGAAGTTGGTTGACCAAAAGTGGCCAAATTTTGCAAGTGAGCCTAGAAATTTAAGGCTTGCCCTTTCTGCTGATGGGATAAATCCGCACAGTTCCCTTAGCAGCCGGTATAGTTGTTGGCCCGTACTTTTAGTGACTTATAACCTTCCTCCTTGGTTGTGCATGAAAAGGAAGTTTATGATGTTAACCTTGCTGATTTCTGGTCCTAGGCAGCCGGGAAACGATATAGACGTGTACTTAGAACCTTTGGTTGATGATTTGAAGACCTTGTGGGAGGGAATTGATGGAGTGCACGATGGATTTAGAAAAGACATCTTCTTTTTGAGGGCTGTACTTTTGTGGACAATCAATGATTTTCCTGCTTACGGTAACTTGTCTGGGTGCACGGTTAAGGGTTATAAAGCATGTCCCATTTGCGGAGAAGACACAGATTCGGTTTTTTTGAAACATGGTAAGAAAATGTGTTTCCAAGGCCACCGAAGATTCTTGGACCGCAACCAACCATATCGAAAACAAAAGGCTGCTTTTAATAACAAGCAGGATGATCGTGAGGCTCCTACACCTTTAAGTGGCGAAGATGTCTTAGAAAAAGTTTCTGGAATCAATTGTAACTTCGGGAAGACTAAGTCAACTAAGCCAAAAGGTGGTGAATCCCTTATTTCATGTTGGAAGAAAAGATCAATTTTCTTTGACCTTGAGTATTGGAAGTCACTTCATATTAGGCATTGCTTGGATGTAATGCACATTGAGAAGAATGTGTGCGATAGCATTATTGGAACTCTATTGAACATTCAAGGGAAGACCAAAGATGGTGTAGCTGCCCGTTTAGATCTGGTGGAAATGGGAGTTAGACTTGACTTGGCACCCGAGGTTGGGAATAAAAGAACTTTTTTGCCAGCAGCTCCATATACTCTTTCTAGGGTTGAGAAAAAAACACTATGTAGGTGTTTGTTGGGTACTAAGGTCCCGGAATGTTATTCTTCAAATGTGCGAAACCTCGTATCCATGGAAGAGTTGAAATTGTATGGTTTAAAGTCTCATGATTGCCACACGTTGATGCAGCAATTACTACCCATCGCCATACGTTCGGTGCTGCCCATCCACGTGAGATATGCAATAACAAGGCTATGTTTCTTCTTTAATGCTCTTTGCACTAAAGTGGTTGATGTGTCGAAGTTGGATAAAGTGCAATACGATCTCGTTGAAACTTTATGTTTGCTAGAGAAGATTTTCCCACCTTCGTTCTTCGATATAATGGTGCATTTAACCGTTCACCTTGTTAGAGAAGTTCGATTGTGCGGACCGGTTTGCTATAGATGGATGTATCTATTTGAAAGAGCCATGAAAGTCTTAAAGGGTTATGTACGGAACCGTAATCGACCGGAGGGTTGCATTGCTGAAAGTTACATCGCTGAGGAAGCTGTGGAGTTTTGCTCCGACTATTTATCTGATCCAATAGCAATTGGAATTCCTCACTCGCGGATGGGGGCACAAAACAGCAATAGACCTCTCTCAGGGGCTAAGGCACATTTAGTAGACCGCGAATCTTGGGAGCAAGCACACCGAATTGTATTGGAGAATGCCTCAGAAGTCGAACCTTATGCCGAGTAAGTGTATTTATCCACCACTTAGACTTATAACATATTGAATTTAATTTAATTTGAAATCATCATTTTGATGTTTTTGTTTGGAATCTGTTGGTAGAGAACACAAGGCCTACTTGAAAGAATTACATGCAAGTAAAAAAAAAAGTGATAAGTGGTTGCTAGAAGCCCACAACCGTGAATTTATCTACTGGTTACGTCAAAAGGTATGCTACTTTGTTACCTTTACAAAGCTTTGACTGTTACAAAATTTTGGTGTTTTGGAAAAGTTTTACAAAGTGTAACTCAATCTTTGTTACCATAGGTTTTACATCTAATTGAACTTGGAGAGGTGGAGATAACAATGTCATTGAGGCGGCTAGCTCACGGTCCATCAATGAGTGTGCTGAAGTATGAGGGTTATGAGATTGGGGGGTGCCATTTTCACACAAAGGCACGGGACAATAACCGTTCTGTCCAAAATAGTGGGGTTACCTTGGTGGCGAATACAATGCAGGTGGCGAGCGCGAAAGATAAGAATCCGGTCTACACTGACATGGTTTTCTATGGGGTTATCCAAGAAATTTGGGAGCTACATTATTGTGATTTTCGGGTTCCTTTGTTTAAGTGTATGTGGGTAGAGAATAATAAGGGCATAAAGATAGATGACCTAGGGTTCTTATTGGTTAACCTTAATAGAATAGGTCATAAGAAAGATGCGTTTGCATTGGCTGCCCAAGTGAAGCAAGTCTTTTATGTAGATGATCCACTTGATTCGAGCTGGTCAGTCGTGATTGCAGCCCTTAATAAAGACTATTATGACTGTTCTCAAGAGGATGATTTAGGGAACAATGTGATTGATCATGAGTCCTTTACCAATGGCCTTCCATCTGTTGAGGAATTTGATGAGCTGATGAATGAGGATGACACCACTTACAAGAGGCCTGATTGTGAGGGAATATGGATACATCATGCAAATAAAAAGAAAAACAATGTAATAGAGAGAATGTAATATATAGAGCTGCTATTGTGCATTATTTGCAAAAAATGTAATGGAGAGAATATATGTATGTGTAATGGTACTGCTAGCTGCTGCTGGTTGTGTTAAGTTAATCATTTATATGTGTATTTTGTATTTGTGATCTTTTATTTGTATTTTGTATTTGTGATCTTGTAGTTGTGTTAAGTAAATCATTTAAGTAAATTATTCATATGTAAATTATTTTTAATTGTTAAGTAAATTATTTTTAATACTGACTTTATTTGTTATTCATATGGAACAGGAGCCACAGCTGCAAAACAGAAATGGCTACACCAAGGAAAAAGAGAAGTGCCAAGTGGAAGGCCAACTCAACACAGCTGGCCAAAAAAATTGTTGAAACAGCCAAGTGGAAGGCTAAAAAGGGCTCATCACCAGCCAAGTCCAAGGCTAAAAAGGGCTCATCACTAGCCAAGTCCAAGGCTAAAAAGGCCTCATCACCAGCCAAGTCCAAGGCTAAAAAGACCTCATCACCAGCCAAACCCAAAGCCAAAAATGTGTCATCACCAGCCAAGTCCAAGGCAAAAAATGCCAAGTCCAAGGCCAAGCAGACTGGTCGTGGGGTTACAACCATGCACAGAGTTGTTGTGAAGAAAGCACAAGGAAGAAAGGTGAAAGTGGAGTTTAACTCCTTTGGCGCACCTTGCGGAGATGCACGTTCAACTTTTATGTCATACATTGGGGTTTTAGCTCGGACCACAGTGCCAATCATTTATAAAAACTGGCCAGCTGTAGATGACACCATAAAACAGAACATATGGGAGGATGTTATGGTAATTATGAAACCTTAGAATTGAACTTGCAACTGCACCTTCCTTTTAGCCTTTTTTACTTTATTTAGTGGATAACCATGTGCTTTTTTTTAATGATCCACTTGATGTAGGGTGCATTTGAGCTGGACCCGTCAAGCAGGAAACATGTTTTGTCGTCCGTTGGCATCAAATGGAGAACATTCAAGACTATGCTGACACGCAAATACATTCTCCCATTCATAAATGATGAGAAGATGTTAAAATCACCACCAAAGGAGTATAAAAGCATCGAGCAAGTCCATTGGGATCAGTTTGTTGCTGGCAGGGTTACGCAGTCCTTTATGGTATGTTATATATGTATGAAATTTAGATTTATGTGTTTTGATTTAACTGACTGGTAGGTACTTTATTTGACAATATGGTGTTGTCTTAATTGTAGGAAAAACACGAGGTTCAACGTCAAAAAACCCTCAAGAGGAAGTATCATCATAAACTTTCACGGAAGGGCTACATTGGATTGGAGGAGACTTTGGTAAGATTCTTAACAATCCATCTGTTGGCAGCACTTGCCTTATTTATAAGCCCACAAGTTCTGGTATTTTTTTTTTAATAAAGGCCTCATCTTTTAGTGGTTTTAATTATAAACTTATAAATTGTGCATTATTTTTATTATAACTTAGAGGAAAGAAAGTTTTGGGGAGGATGACCTCGACCGTTCAGTCCTATGGAAGAGGGCACGAGAAGACTCTAATGGGAAATTGGATGAGGAAGTTTCTGAAGTAGTGAATATCATTGTAAGGATTTACATTGTGCTTATACATGACTGCCATTGCTTATTCATTGATAATTATTTAAATTATGCATTATAATGTCAGGATGATTTGCTGGAAAAGAAGAAAAATGGAGAGTTGAAGGTTGAAGGTGCTAATGATGTGCTGACAATGGCTTTGAACACACCTGAGCATTCTGGTAGGGTCAGAGCAGTAGGTGGGAATGTCAACCCTCATGTGTACTTCAACATACCTAAAAAACCGAGGGAGATAATTACAAAGAAAGAGCTGATTGCAATGTTTCTGAAGGACCGTGAGGGGCTTTTGGAGAGGCTTGAAATATTAGAGAAGAAACAACGTGGTGATTCACCTGTTACACCAAAGATGGTACCTGCAGGCCAAGGTTTGATGTCAGATAAAGCAAGCTGTGTTTATGAGGACAAGGCTAAGGGTGTGGATGTCGAGGTGAAAAAGAAAGCTGCTGATGTTGAAGTAGTGGAGGTTGAAGAGGTCGATATTGCAGAAACTGTCAAGGTAGCTGCTCTCGATCCCTCTTTCCATTATGATAATCTTGTGAACACGTACTTGTAAAAACATACCTTAAAAAATGTTTGCCTACAGTCTTAAAACAATCTTTTATTGACTGTTCTATAAGTTTGGCTTGGTTTGTGTAGTGGGTGTTACATAAAGCTGAATGATGGGTCACTAAATGGTTGATGCTCAGCATGTATAGTTCCATTTGGGTCAGTGTGGGTTTGGATTTAAAGCATCAACTAAAAACTGAATACAAAGCCGTAAACCTATATGAGCTCATTAAAGGCAGACCTTTCTAGCCATTTTTTCTTTGTATACAAGTTATCCAAATCCTTATATAGTGTAGGGAAGGATTTTTGAAGTCTTGGAAGGGTTATTAGCTTCTATGCTAGAGTTCAGCTATCCTATTAGCAGTAAATCCATGAAAGTACGTCAAAAAATTAGCAACTAACTTTTTTGGCACACTGCAATTGCAAATTAATAGGAGCACTTCATTTTATATTGTTGTCTCTTGTAATTTGTGCTTTGTGGATTAATCTAATTTATATGTTGGCATTGTTTGGGACATACATGGCAGTGCCTACAGTCTTTTATTGACTGTTCTATAAGTTTTTGGACCTTATAATGTATCTTTATTATTCTAACGAGTGTTGCTTGTTTTTTCTTAACACCCTAGAAACAAAAAAAACAGGATCCTGTCATAAGGAAAGAGTTATTCAAGACATCAGAAGCTGGCAAGCGAGTGCCTCCGAATTGCAAGGCCTTATATCGTTTTGTGTGTGACGCGATGGCCACAAGTGGAAGAGCTATTGCAGCAGATTTAGAGGAAGAATTCTTTGGGCATGTCCGACGTCTATACATCTTGAAAGAGGACATTACTTCCATCATGGAGATGCAAGAATTATCGGCCACGTGCATCGTGCTTTACATGAGGTAATTGTGCTTGCTGATTCAATGAGTATTTTCTCTAATATTTAAGTTATGATCTAGTAGCTGGTAGGATATGAACTAATTGAAATAAATAATTAGGCACCTATATGAAAAGGTTTTGAACTCACACATGGAAGAAATGATTGCATTTGTGGACCCCTCGCGCATCTCACTTGGAGTAGGCGACTCACAACAGCGATCACAATATTTAGCAGATCGCTTTCATATGGGCAAATCAGATCGTGTTTTTTTTACTTCCATACAATTCTGGGTAAGTTTCTGAAATTACTTATCTATTGATTAATTTAAAGCAAATTGTTTTCATATGGGCAAATCAGATTGTACTTGCTGATTAATGTTAACCTTTTCAAGGGCACACTGGATTTTGACCATTATCAATGAAGATAAAGATGCAGTTTTTATCATGGACCCTCTTCCAAAGCAAACCCATGACAAAGAGTGGATGGCAATTGTCAACAAGTAAGACTTTACTTTTATTTGATTCATTGTAACCACTCTTTTTTTCCCCAGATTTATATACCATCTTTGTTTCAAGACATATAATTAAAATTTTCAATTTTTGTTAATTAAGTGCTATTAGACACTTTAATGGACTCACGGGTAGGACAAATAAGAAAACGCCCCAGTGGAGGCATCTATTCGTAAGTCCTCAACCTTTAATGTCATTAACCTTAATTTTATTTGTCTGACAAGTCCACATATGCATATGGCTTGAATATTAACTATGTGCCATTTTTTTGGATATATCATGCATAGTGTCCAAAGCAACCTGGTGGTGTTGAGTGTGGTTACTATGTGATGCAGTACATGAAGGAAATTATTGAGGATACCAACCTTGATTATGCGACCAAGGTCAGATTTCCAATTAATAAAAAAAATATCTACCCAAGCTAGATTGTATTGCGTTTGTGTTGTTCATGCATTTGGATTAAATACTTAAAAGTATGGTTTGTAATATATGCAATTGAATAATCTGATCTGCCTTTTATCCTTTAAGTGGTTCAATAAACAATGTAGAAACTGCATGCATGCATGCATACCCAAATTTTTGACTAAGTTCAACTTGGAGAAACTGCATCTTTGATGTTTGAGAGAGAGGTATTTGAAATTAATGTGAAAGTTAGAGTGGAGAACCTCTGAGAACCTCTGCTGCTTTGTGTCATATTGTTACTATATATTATTAATTTGAAACAGGGTTGCAACTACAGGGAGAAGGAATATTTGGTGCTTTTCTTATAGTGTGGTCTCTTTTCAAGGATAAGCAATTTTCTTAAAAGCACACATATGCATGAAGCAAGGAAATGGGAGGGTTGTTAGGCAGCAACTCATTTTCTAGTGCTGCTATTGTCCATTCAACTACTCTGACTTGCTTTTATTCTTTATGCATATGCATGTTTAGTTGAAAATTGAGATTAATAAGGCATGCATGTATTCAGTATATAGAACTTATGAGATCAATGAATTTGTGATTAAATTAAAGAATATATGTTCCTTTGATGTTTTCAGTGGTCCAATATGAAGACCAAGCGAAGCGGATACACACAAGATCAAATAGATGAGTTGCGTGTGGAATGGGGAGATTTTCTGAACAATTATCTTTAGACCGACAAGTTAATTGGTAGGTGGTGTGCATTTTGCCTTTTTTGTGGATAGAAGAAAGCTGTCGTGCATGCTCATTTTTTGTAAAGCATGGAAGAAGATTGAAGATTTGGTGCTTTTAATTAGATCATACATGCTGCCATGACTATTTTGTAAAGGATGGCAGAATTGAAGATAGAACTAGCTAGCTAGCTAGACATAGTGCTGATTTGCAGATTAATTAGGCTAGGTGCTGTCATGTTATTTTGTACATGTGGGCAGCGTTTGGTACATTGTTTTGGTTTTGTAAAGGTCTTAACAAGCAGGGTTTAGGCAATATTGCCTTAGTTATTAGGCTGGTGGCATGGTATGTTTAGACCTCTACAAAACAAAAAATATATATATGGTTATCTTGTTGGATATTTGTATTGTTATTGGTGATTATGTACATGTAGGCAGCTTTGAATATTGTTATTGGTGATTATTGAAATATATGGAATGAGAATGCATGGAAGATTTTATGGCTGCACAAATTTATGTACAGGCTCAAATTTATGTATTCATATCATTTTTTAGGTGAAAAAAAACTGATATAGCAAGTTGTATTCCAATTTTCTTTTGTGAAATCGACATACTAAACGATATCAGTTTTAGACTAATAATTGATATTTTATAACGCTTTGATATCAGGTTCTTTCTCAGATTTGATATAAAAACAATATTTAGATATCAGAACCTATTCCATACCTGATATTGATATCAAGATTATATATATCAGATTCTAATATAGACCTGATATTGATACTATAGTTTTATATCATATTCTACCTCAAACCTGATATTGATATCGAGTTATATGTCAGTATTAGCATCCAATACGATATCTATTGACCAATCCTGTTGGTACTTGGATTTTATAGATATCAGAAATAATATCAAATTGGATATCTATTTTGTATTTAGGATATCAGGTTGAAAAAGAAAAATGATATAATAAACAATGTTTACATATCAGTTTAAAACTGATATCTAAAATACCATACATTAGATATCACGACGCGCTATATCAGACGGCTACCCAAATAGATATCAGTCCACGACTGATATCTATCGACATTTTTCTTGTAGTGAATTCCTTTTTAAAGCAAGTTGAAGTCATCAACATGTCTGCATATGTTGATTTTCCTTTATACAAAACCAATTTAGTTAAACCAACAAACATTAAACCAGATAAACTAGACAGTGTTTGAATTTCTGTTCAGTAACTTGGTCAACCTAGTGTAAAGCAATTAATAATGTAAATAAAGCATCACATTACATTTTCTGCATTAGAACACATAGCACCAGAAAAACAAGCACAAGCACATATATATATATATAAAATTATATATTAACACATGCTGAAATGAAATATATAAGAGATATAATCATAAGGATGGAAATTTATTTAATGAACAAACTTACATGACAACAATCGAGTATAAGTTTGTAGTAGCACACCACACTTGATTATAAGAGCACACCACTCCTCAAGACACTCTAAGCTCACAAATTTTTACAAGAAAAGAAAGAAATTCACCTACGAAAGATGCCCTTCAACAGACCGAAGGTGGTCTTTTATAGGAGTTGAGACCCCGACAACATAAATAAAGTAAACAGAGAAAAGATAAGGAATCTTATCTCCAGAGACAAACTGACAAGCCAACTAAAGCAAATAGTGAAAGTAAATCTTTTAAAAATTACAACTTTAATAATTGGGAGACTGTCCTGGATGAAGGTGGAGTCAGGCTGTCTACCGCAATTATTACTGATTAAAAGTTCTTTTTCTCTACTTTAGTGGGGTAGAGATTCCATAACAATCATCTCCATTATTATCGCCATTGTTAGAGGATGCCCTTCTGTCCTCTTGTGATGATGAAGTATCTTCAGAGTTTAATAATAAGTGCATTTGAATTATAAGCTTTTCAGGGGACAATTTATGCATATTTTTGACGATAGAGTCAAAAATAGTATCAAAGTTTGCTGGCTCTTGATCATCACTTAGATTAATAACAGAATCTTTAATTAAGGTAGAATTTATGCGGATTGGTTGGAAAAATTCTGGTTTCATCGTATGAACGAACGAAGACCATGGCTGGACTCACCATGACGAGGGGAACAAAGCACAGTAGGTTCGGCCATCCAATTTATGCAGGAATAGTGAGATCGCGGTGGTGCCGTGACAGGACCGTCCCCAGCTTCCACACTGGAACCCGGAGTGATCCTGTGGAGTCCAACACCAACCGGGTGTTAGGCCCGCTAATCTCCACTGTTACCCAAAATTTATGTCTGAATTTAAACAAAACATAATTAAATAAAATTTTTGCAACATCCAAAAACATACAATCAAATAAGACAAGAATATTGTGCCAACATCGTTAACGGACGAATGGTGGGAAAAACTGATGCCTCGACGTGGTGCGGTCCAACCTCAGCGATCTTTAAACCTGGGGGGAAAACGTAAAAAAGATAAAACGTGAGAATAATCTCTGTGAGTGGACAAAAAAATAAACTTTAGAACCAACTCCTTGAAAACCATTTGTAAAACTGCTCGTTTACTTTAAACTAATTTTTTTAAAAAATTCCCCAGTTTTAAAACCATTTCTCAAATCCATTTTTAAATCACCTCGAAACTGTAAATCAAACTCTGAAGAACAAATAATACTCTCAAGCTGTGAAACTATTAAAATATCTGAAATAAACACGCAAAGCCTTACTGAAATTGTCATTTAAAATATTTACTGATGCAAATTCATTTCTCAAAATACTCCACAAACTGAAATCTCACGCCACACTAGTACCTGGGGAACTGCTGGTCATACACTACCGAGTCATCTCTAAGCAGGTGCAGAGCAATATGTGATGATGGTCATACACCGTCGACTAGGCAAATGCAGAGCAATATGTCATGCTGGTCATACACCGCCAACTAGGTAAGTGCAGAGCAAATGCTGGTCATACACTGCCGAGTCATCTCTAGGCGAGTGCAGAGCAATATATAATGCTAGTCATACACCGCCGACTGGGCAAGTGCAGAGCAAATGCTAGTCATACACCGCCGACTGGGCAAGCTAGTGCAGAGCAAATACTGGTCATATACTGCCGAGTCATCTCTAGGCGAGTGCAGAGCAATTTTATATCTACTGAGGGGGGGTACTAAGATGCGGTTTGAAACTGCTTTTGGATATCTCAATAAACCACATCTCCAGAATACTCATCCAGATAAAACTGAAAATATAATTCGTTCAATAAATCCGTTAAAATAAAATCATTCTCAAATCGTGAAGACTGCTCAATCACAATCATTTCCAAAGAAATAGAAGTTTTAATCATAAACAGCTTAGAATAATACCCAAGAACCATTTCCATAAACCTTCCTTATGATAATCATGCTACTAGATCCAAATCATTTCCAAAGGACAAAAATTCAATAATAAAACTTTCCTAAAATAATGCCAAAAACTACTTCTAGAAACTATCCATATGAAAACCATGTAATGCAACCCTGAACTCATCATTTATACATATCAAAATATTTAATTAACCAATGATTTTCAAACTTATACAATCCAACAGATCTCAAAACATCTCATAAATCGTTAATCGAAAATACCAAGTTAGTTAATCATAAATTTAAGCTTTCAAACAATAATAGTAAATCATTTTTATTTTCCTCTTTTCAATATGGATAAACGTGCACTAGTTTGTTTAAATCCGTTAGTTAATTTAGCATGCAATAAGTAAATAACTTTCTTTAAATAAATAAATCATAAATTGCATAAAACATTTATTAAACGAAATCCACTCACTTTTATACCGAGTTATGCCGAATCTTTTCCGGATATTGATTCCTACTCACGATCCTTCACTTGTTTGCCACTAGATTAGTCGAAAGGTGAAATACGGTCAACCTAGTATAAAAACATGCCTAATTTCATAATTTGGGAGATTTATTAAACGAATTCCAAGTAAGGAGATAAAAGGATTGATACGCCCTCTTAATTGAACGGAATCTAAGTTTCTGTTTTCCATAAAATTCCAATCCAGTCAACATCACTCAAACCAACATCAAGACTCAACATCTTCCTCAAAAATTAATCAGATCATTCTGGCCTAACGATTGTCAAATCACCAATCAATAACCTCGATAATAAACATTTCTCATCTAAATCAGCAATTATTCTCAGGGCATCTCTATAATTCCCAATTAATCCCTTAGCCTCAAAATCATTATCCACTCATTCTCATAATCTAATCCTACACTTAGCCTCCTCCAACTTACAACCACAAATCACATATAGCAGACAATTCACCAACGGTACTCAACAATATAACCAAATAAGTTTCACTCACCGTGCAACTTGTGAAAAGACAGAATTGCCTTCCAGACACCTTTTCTCGGATCTCCAATCCTGCAGCATGACAACATCGGGAATAAGATTTCCCGAACCTGTGTACCTATTAAGACCAGACAATCCAATAGTTTAAACTAGGTTTCACAATCTGGTCATTCTACGACTGAGTCAGGCGGCCCACCACCACACACGGTGGCTGCCCGGCCCCAACTACACCCAAAAATTCCAGGAAACTCACCCAAAACACAACAGGCTCTGGAATTAGCCTCGGGGAGACTAATTGGCGCGAAAACTACTCAACCCGCCACCATGAGTGGCGGAAATCGGAGGTGGCAGGAGCGGCATGACCTGGAAATTACCCAATTTCAACTCGAATTATTTCTAATTGCACAAAGGATCCTTCAATTGCACAAAAACATCTCAATTTCATCTCCAATTTAAGAAATTCGAAAAATAACAAAAACCGTAAAATCAAATTTTCAATTTCTCATAATTGGACAAACGCACCTTAGGGGAAAGATAGCCCATACCTAGAGGATCAATTTCGTAACTGGGTAGATGGCCAAATCTCCCCGGAATCTACGGCGGAATCTGGCGGCTGCGTTGGAGTTCCGGAGCTCATTGCTCCGTCGTGGAGCATAATCGGAGCATAGGAGTACCATGGCTGAACTCGCCGTGGTGAGAGGATTAAGACCCAGTGGGTCCGACGTCGCGTCTTGGCCGGAAAACTAGAGATCACCGACGATAACATCTTCTCTGTCTCGCGACGTTTCTCTGTCGAGCCTGGTCGCCGAAGCAAGGGGAGACCAAGGGAAGGAGGAGGGAGGGACGGCGATGGCAGGGAGCCAAAGTCCGACCCCAGCCGCCGCTAGACGAACCTTCACGCGCTGGTGGCAGGGGCGGCGAGAGTGAGAGAGAGAGAGAGAGAGACACGCGGGACAGGGAGAGGACCAGGGAGAGAGGAGAGAGAATCAGAGAAAAAATAGACTTTTGGGTATTTAAAATCCATTCATGCCATTTTACAAAATTGCCCCTCACTTTGAACATCCGTAAAACTCAAATCGTAACTTCGATTTACGCGTGCTTCGTGTCTACAAACTCGTGGACTCGAGACCTATCTAACAGGCCCAAAGTCAAAATCAAAAACTCACTAATAAGGAAGGTCAACTTTGGGGTCAAGGCCAATTTAAGACGAAAATAAAAAAATTAGCCCAAAATCTTTAAATTTCTAAATAAATTTGGGTCGGGTCATTATATGCAGTCGCAACTTTGGTGGCTTGCTGCGCTGTCGTGGGTGGTCGGATGGTTGATCCGAGACCACCAATAGAAAAGTATCATCGATACTTTTCCAATGCCACTAAGAACGCCTAAATCAGAGGTCGGATCTTAGAGTTATGGCCAATGAGGAGAGGAGGAGAGAGAATCGGGAAAAAGAGAGAGAGCACGGGGAGAGATAGAGAGAAATGAGGGAAGAGAGAGAAATTTCTGACTTTTGGTTATTTAAACTCGGCCCAAACAAAATTACAAGTTTGCCCCTCACTTCAAAAGCCCGTAACTCCAATTTACGCATGCTTCGTGTCTACGAACTCATGAGTCGAGACATATCCAACGTGCCTAAAGTCAAAGACGAAAGTCCACTAATTTTAAAAGTCAACTTTTGGGTCAAGCCCAATTTAAAACAAAAATTAAAAATTTAATCACAACCTTTTTATTTCTCAAATCAAATCCCAAAATCTTTAAAATAAATTCTCAAAATATTTCCAAAGTAATTTAATGAAAATTCTTCCGAGGTTTTTTTTTTTTCAAATTTTGTTTCTTTATAAAATCTCTTAAATGAACAAAGTTATATAAAAAATTTTAAATTTCCAAGGAAATTTGGGTCGGGTCGTTACAACTAGCACCCTTCCACCTCTCTCTTCACTTTGATTAATCTTGGCTCCAGCCAATTGGACGGCGACACGTGCAGCAGCTTTCCCCTTCCTCTCACTTCCGCAACCCACATGAGCCACCAAGCCGCAAGCCAAGCCATTCTCCAGCCGCAAGCTGCCACCATTTCTTCCTATCTCTCTCTCTCTCTCTCTCTCTCTCTCTCTCTCTCTCTCTCTCTCTCTCTCTCTCACTCTCCCATGTGAGCCGAGCTCACAAGTCAAGCCAGCAAGGTTTTCGCCCAGCGTTCACACTAGCAGCAGTCACGCAAAATGCTTGATTAATCAAGCATTCAGCCATCTGACAGGACCGCCCCAAGAATTCAACCCTGAAACCCGGAGTGGTCCTACGGGATCCAAAACCAAAGGAAATCCTACCGAAAATTCGATAGAACCTCTCCTGAAATTGGAATAACCCAAATTTAAAGGATCTGTAGAAGAAAACACTTCTAATATTCAACCACCTCTACCACAACTGCAACAAGGGTCTCTGACCCATCCAAGGATAAAATAAATAACATACAACTAATTTGTACTGGTTATCAGAGTTAGTCTAGATTTTATAAAAATAAAGATATAAAGGAACTCTAGCCTACTAGGTTCTCAAACGTATTTCAAAATGCCTCGACGTTCCTCTTGGCTCAACCGCTCCTACCTGGGGGAAATTTAAAACAAAATAACAAAGCGTGAGAGGAAACTCAGTGAGTGGACATAAACTAATTTAATAGTATAAAAACTCTTCGTGAACTTATTTCCATACTTAAAACCTTTTTTCCTTAAAATCAGACTTGGTTTTGAAATCCTTCAATTTTAAACCAATTTACAAACCTTTCTAAAAACATCATGAATCTTTCAAACGCATAGATTTAAATAACTCAAGTATACTAGAGGCTTCAAAAATTTCCCATAAAATAAATTAGATAGTAATACCGTTTAAATCCTCAAATAAAACACTAATATTCAAATTAATACATCTCACAACTTAATACTTAATCAAAGTAAGATCTCATGTACCGTATAAAGTCACTTCGTACTAGTACCCAGGGATTTGCTGGTCATACGTGCACGCAGAGCTTATAATGCTGGTCATACACTGCCGAATCATCTCTAGGCGAGTGCAGAGCAATATACTATGCTGGTCATACATCGCCGACTAGGCAAGTGCAGAGCAAATGTTGGTCATACACCGCCGAGTCATCTCTAGGCGAGTGCAGAGCAATTGGTACCTATTAGGTGAGGGTACAAATAGGACGGTTTAAAACTGCTTATTTCATATCAAAACGAACATGCCCAAAAAGGAATTTCTTACAATTCAAATATCACCTCTTTCCAAACATGCCTTAAGGATAAAAATATTTTAAATTCATATTAACAAACTACTCAACTAAAATTGTCATATTTATAATCTTTGCTGATGTAAACTCGTATCTTAAAATACTCAACGGATGAGATAAGTAACTAAATGCCAATCCAATAATTTCATATAAAAATTGACAAAACCGCCCCTGGATTTCACCTTGAAACTCGGAGGGGTTCTATGGGATCCAAAATCAAGGAAAATTCTACCGAATTCCACAACTTAAAAAAAACCTTATATCATCAACATAATTCCAATAGAAAGGTTCTATATAACAACTTCAACTTTGAAATTTCTTTTGAACATAGAAAATAATGGGAAGTAATATAAATGTCATATCTTATAAAATTTCTAACTAAAAACCTCTTTTTTGAGTCTTGAACTGATAGGAAATAACTAAAAATATATATATTTTTTTTAGTAAAGTTTTTAGTAAAAATGTTGGCCATATAAGCACCCAATTAACGTGCTCCACATTGGTACCGTTACAAAACCATCGCACCAAGCGGACCGTCCACATAACCTTCCACCTGCGTCGTCGCAACGCCGTCATACGTCGATTCGCCGTCATACGTCGATTCGCCGTCGTACAACAAGCCAAGCGTCATATGTGCACGTAGACTACCCCCAAAGGGCGAAGCATCCCGACACACGGCCCAAAGCTTATATGTGTGCCGTGATGGGTCCCAAAGACCTATCAAATCTGATAACTTGGAGGGTACTGCAAGGGTGGTTTGAAAACCATTTTTTTCTATAGCCCAAATATATCATTTTCCACGGATAGAAAATATCTTTATCTTTCCCAGAAACTTTAAATCCTCAATCCACAATGCATAAGCACAACTAGTAAAATAGTCCTTAATAAATTTCATTCGAAACACATGAAACCACATCTTTGAACATAGGCTAAAATATGAAATAATCCATACGTATAAAAATAAGAAACTAGTTTCCTTTCAAATGTCCAACAATAAAACTTATTCGAAATAACATTTAATACCAATGATCAAATCCCAACATGAATTTCCAAAATATTAAGTGTGAAATGATTGATGAAATTTTCATGAATTCTTTAGAAAACCAAAAGCCCATTCAAACTTTTATTTCACAACTAAAATTTATATAACCAAAATAAATCACGAATTTCATAAATCATTTAAAAAAATAAGAGTCCACTCACAGATTAACCAAGCTATGCACAATCCTTTCCGAGATTGTTTCCATCTCACAATTCAACACTTATTCACCACTAACGGTAATCAAAAGACGAAGCTCCATTGACCTAATACAAAAATACGCTTACTTTAATATGCCGAACATTAATCCCACTTTAGAATTAACGCTACTGGTATAAATTAAGCCAAGGAGTCAAACCCTTATCGAGAACTTACCTGAATCTCTCTTTCAATTTGATTCCACGTTTGGTAACCAACCGATCATATATTCAAGCTTTTCAAACCTCCTTAATTCACAAGTAACAACCAACCATCAGTCTAACTCAATTACCGTCGATCCACTCAAAAAATAGAAATATCCCTAATTAAAAGGATATGAATTATACCTTTCTCGCGTTCCATAACCTTCGCGACTCAGTCACCTAATTAATTCAAAAAAACCAAACAATAACTATAAATCAATCTCCAATTAACCTTGATTATCCAACTCACTTCTCACTCTTAATCTAAATCACCAAATCAATTACTTAAAAGAGAGTTACATTTTATACCTTAGCCGGTGCTTATTCGGGAGTCAGTTTCATATCACTAAGACGTCCGTTCGAGGTTCGATTTCCAATTCGAGTTCTCCATCAGCTTTCAATCCACCTAAAAATCAACCAGTAGGTCATTAGGAATCTAAAAATAGTCCTAGGAGGTGGGAGAGGGTCGAAACCTGCTCTAAAACACTCCGGTCGCCGCCACGCGCAGTGGTCCCGCAGTGGCTGCCGGCGGTGAATAGTGGTCATTTCCCAAACTTCTCAGATGATTGAAATAAATATACGAACATGTAGATAACGACGAGGGAAACAACTTATATACCTGGGTCGACCTCAAAAAAAGGCTGAAAATGGTCGGAACACACCTTGGATTCGCAGTACCTATGGTGGCTTTAATGGCAACTATCAAAATACTGAATTAAAACATGAATGGTGACCTGGAACTGGAAGCCCATGAAGAGAGAAGAAGATCCATGCCAAGAAGTCCATGAATGGTGGCTGGAGTCGTCGGAAATCGACGAAAAACTGTCATTAGGAGAGTCACCTTTTGAGCATCGATTCGCTCAGTACAGTGTGCGATAGGGTGCGTATGATATACCAAAAGAAAGAGGAAGTCGATACGAAGCCATAGCCACCAAGATTGCATCAATCGGACATCGAATGAAGAAATTATGGCCAGTCAAATTTGAGAGGGTGGAGGTCAAAACAGGAAGAATTTTCTAGAAATGGGGAGGGGCTGCTGCTATGCGGGAGAGAAGAAAGGGTCAGCTGGTTTTTAAAACGGCTGATCCACAAAATTACCATAATGCCCTCTGTGAGACCCAAAATTTTTCAAATTTATTTTGGGATTTTTCCTTAATTTCTAGAATTTTTCTAGAAATTGTTGGGCGGAAAATCGTATTTTTCACCTTGAGCTTTAATTTTTTGACCAACTTTGACTAGGGTTTTGACCCAAGTTAGACCTTTAAAATGTAGTACTTTTACTCACGAACCCAATGGAGCAAGTCTCGTATTATTCCGAGTCCAGGAGATTATTTTATGAATTTCTCAAATTTTCTTTTTTTAAAAGCATTTTATCCTAGTTTGTGGAGCTTGAAATTTTTGAAATTTTTTTAAAGGACAAATTGGTAATTTGACCTCATATTTAATTAGTACTAGTCGATACGAGTCCGTAGTATTTTTCGAGATATTTTTTTGAGTCCCGAACTATTTTTAATTAATTTTTGAACTTAAGAAGTATAGGAAAAAGAAAATAAAATAGGAAAATCACCAGATCGCGCCACGTGGCACGATCTGGAGCGTCCAACGATGTATGGCAGCAAGATCTGATGACTACATGTGCAGCCAAGTGTCAGGGCATGCGCCACGTGTCACTTCCTCATTGGCCTAAGTTGTGACGGTTGACTTGAGTCAACCGAGTTGACTCACTCTCTCCCCCTATAAATAGTGCTGCACACCCCTAGCTGATCTTCACAATTCAGTCGCACGTTTCCCAAGAGAGAGCTTCTCTCTTCTCTCTCCTCTTTTCTCTCTTCTTCAATCTTGTTTTGAGTTTATCTTGAGTTCTGGAGCTCAGATCGACGATCCGATTACGCTTACGCGATCGTGGCAACGAGCTCTTCAATTCTAGTAGTGTGAAGGCTATGTTTTGGTGAAATTTTAAAAAAATCATTTATAAGCTTCATAGCTAATTTCTTGATCCCTGTCGAATTTCTGCTAAAATTTTGTTAAATTATTCTCTTGTTAATTAGGCTATTTTAATCTTGTTACTTAGCAAGTCTAGTAGTACCGAGACTCTGCCCGTGGGAAGTCTTCAACAGGTATACCCTTAACCCAGCTTATTTAATCTGTTGTTGTTTAAGTTGTGGTTATAGACGAAATGCCGTTTAACTGTTGTTATTAAATAAACTTAATAAATATTGAGGCCATATCAGTGGTAACCAACTAACGTGATGACTAAGGTCAGTCCATGAGCATACAGGCGTTGGGTACTGAGCCAGAGGTCCCTCAGTTTCCCCATACACTGACCTGGTCACGTTGTAAGGTTCATATCTGATCAACCTGCTCGACAATAAATTAAAATAAACTTAAAAACCACACGGTCTGACATGACTGTCTGCCTCGGGGAGCAGGGTCATGCCAGATCAAGAATTTAGAGAAGCCTAGTAAGTTACGCTAGTGCCAAACCTCTAGATTTTACCTGGTCTTAACAGACAAGGTCGAGAGTACGTTTAGTACGTTCCTAATGGCTGTTGTCGGATTCGGATCTCCAGTTTTCCCAACAGGTACAAGTGGGACCTAGACACAAGAAAGGGATCAAGCAAGGGACACACTTTGGTAAAACAGGTAGGGGGAAGATACCATATCCCAGTTATTGGATTTTCTACCTATTTTCGTACTATATGTATATGAAAATGTCTTTCACAGAGAATGTGCATAATTTTTGTATGGCATATTTGTGTGATACCTTAGACGACCTAAGAGTAACGGGCACGTGTTGTGACCTTGGGTTTCGATCCCCTAAACCTCCGGAGGGGTAAGTACGGATTGGTTAGTCGAATGTCCTTCTGGGGAGGCTAAACAATGTGGTATTACCAGGTAAATGGAAACTCTCACCACAGTATCGAGGTGGTGGTTGAATTTTCGATACTGGCGGTTGGCCTGTATGTGATCGATCGCAGGTATGTTTCTGAACTATGTCATGTGACAGGAAGGATTTTCACTGAAAGAGATGTATAAGCATGCAAAGGCTTTACTCATTGATTATTGACATAATTATCTTTATCATTACTGGCTTTGGTTACAATATTATTGGTATTGATACCCTTTTTTTGGGTGTACATTGCTTTTAAACTGTTTTCCTTGAAATCCTATATTTTCGAGTATTGTTTCAAACCTAACCAGGATTTTCCCCCGAGGGGAAGCAATGAACGTATGTGACGCTTTCCCCCTACTGTACTCTTGTGAGTGCAGATAATCCAGTTGTTGGAGACCAAGACTAAGGTCCTGGGTGTGGCACTTACAGCTTGTCAGTTTCAGCCTTGCTATCTGGTTTAGATCCTTTCTTTGGATCCATGGTGGTGTTTCTCTTTCATCCTCGTAGGTGGCATCTCCCATTGGCTACCCATGAGTCTAATTTATTGCACCACCTTGTTGAAGACTGAATCACTCTGGCGTGGGTTGGACTATCCTGACATATCTGTTTATCTACTGTTTTATTATGTCGCCTTAGGGTTAGTGTATTTGAAACACATATCCCTCACGAGTTGGTACTCTTTACTATTATTTATAATTTGAGGCATTTTCAGTAATTTCTTCCGTTGTATTTTTACTACTCTGATCCAACCCGGGTTCTTCAATAAAAAGGGCTTAACTCGTTTTCGAGAGCTTGGGAATATAATACTCGGGGTAAGGGGTATTATAGTCTCAGAATCTTTAAGACGGGTGCCACTGTGGTGTTCCCAGTTTCGGGGCGTCACAGAAAAATTGGTATCAGAGCGGTACGACCTAAAAAAAATAAAAATAAATAACTTTGTAAGATTGTTAGTAGATTATTTTTACTAATATGCAGGATATGCCAACCCAGAGCTGATTCAGCAGATTCTTTCGAAGTTTCCACCCAAACACATTCTTCGATAAGTCTTTCCCTTTTTGTTCCTGGTATTATTTGTGTCAATCATTCCCTTATTTTTTTTCAGTATTGCTGACAAGATGGCGCCCCGTTTCGATCAAACTAACAGTAATGCCAATAATCGGTTCGACTTGCAACAAATGGCTGAATTTATGCAGGCTTTCTTTGCTCAACAAGCTGGTAACCGTCTCACTCCCGTTGAAGGTGAAGATAAGTGACGAGGCGAGCACTTAGATCGTTTCCTTAGGACTAAGCCGATGAAGTTCTATGGAAGTTCTGAACCCGATTTAGCTGAGAATTGGGTTACGCACATCGAGAAGAAGCTCGAGTCGATTAACTCACCATATGAGTACAAGATCTGGCTAGCTACACATGTGTTTGAAGGCGAAGCTGACGGATGGTAGAGATTCATTAAGCACCGAGAAAATATTAACACTATGACTTGGGAAGGATTTAGAGAATTGTTCTACGACAGATATTTTCCCGAGCCACTGCAGATGACAAAGATGAAGGAATTCATGGATCTAGAGCAGGGAAACATGACTGTTTCTGAATACGTGGGAAAGTTTACTGAACTTGGATGTTTCGTCCCATCTACCATGAATGATGAGAAGGCAAAGACGGTCAAATTTCTGCAAGGTCTGAAGAACGGGATTCGCCAATACTTGGCAAGTCAAAGGTTTACAGTTTTCAAAGATGTGGTCAATGCTGCTTATGCTCAGGAGCAGGATTTCCTTGCAACTAGACAGAAAGGGGAAATTGTGAGGTCTGAGGGAACAAGACTAGGAAAAAGAAGAAATTTTCAGAGGGGAGGACCCTCCCTAAACCAAAGAAACTGGAAGAGGACTAGACTTCAAATTTGTTACCAGTGTGGAGGTGAAGGCCACTACAGAAATGATTGTCCTACTAGAACACAGCAGAATGCCCACAGGCCACAACCACAGATACAGGCTGCACCACAACCATTTAGAGCTCAACCATTGCAACAGGCACCACCACAACCCAACAATCGTAGAGGACAAGGAAGAGGTGGCAGAGGAAGACCACAACCAGCTAGAGGAGGATGAGTTCTTGCTGTAAGAGCTAACCAGGAAGAAGCCCCATTTGACGGTACTATACTGCTCTTTAATACTGAAGTTAGAATTTTGTTTGATACGAGTGCTTGACATTCATTTGTCTTTGTTAGCTTTACTGAGAAATTAGGATTGCATGCTAAATCTTTAGCTGAAACCATCCACATGAGTACACCCATTGGAACAACAATCGAGGTAGATAGAATTTACCAATCTTGCCAACTAGTAGTCCAAGAGCAAGTCTTGACAACAAACCTATACCCTTTGCACATGGATTACTACGATCTTATTCTAGGAATGGATTGGTTACAAGAAAAGCAGGCACAGATCGATTGTGAGAAAAGAAAAGTGAAGGTAGTCACGAGTAAAAAAGAAGAGGTGATCATCCGATTGCACAAACCGCTACAACCCATCAACCCATTGCTGAAAGTTTGTTTCAAAAGCAAGAGAGTTATGCTATGCTATTCACTCATCATTTTCACACAAGCCAAGCAGAAGGAAGATAAACCAATACCAGTGGTAGACGAATACCCAGACGTTTTTCCAGAAGATCTGCCCGGAATCCCACCAACAAGAAAAGTAGAATTCAAGATTGAACTTGTACCAGGCACTCAACCTATTTCAATCCTGCCCTACCGCATGGCACCAGCCGAGATGGTGGAGTTGAAGAAGAAATTAGACGACTTGAAGGAGAAAGGCTTTATCAGAGAAAGTATATCACCATGGGGAGCCCCTGTTCTATTTGCCAAAAAGCATGATGGAACATTGCGACTCTGCATAAACCACCGGAAGCTGAACCAAGTCACAATCAAGAACAAGTATCCATTGCCTATAATTGACGAGCTATTTGATCAACTTAGTAGAGCGAAGTACTTCTCAAAGATTGATCTCAGATCCGGCTACCATCAACTCAGAGTTCGAGACGAAGACATCCCAAAGACTGCTTTTCGTACCAGATACGGACATTATGAGTTCGTTGTGATGCCGTTTGGATTGACAAATGCACCTGCCGCATTCATGGACCTGATGAACCGAGCATTCCGTCCATACTTGGACAAATTTGTTATTGTCTTCATCGACGACATCCTGATTTACTCCAAGAGTAAAGAAGAGCATGAAGAGCATCTGAGAATTGTTTTACAGACATTACTTCGAAAGCAACTTTACGCCAAGAAGTCAAAATGTGAATTTTGGCTAAAAGAGGTACAGTTCCTTGGCCAGATCATCTCAGAAAATGGATTATCTCCTGATCCCAAGAAGATCGAAGCAGTTCTGAATTGGGAACAACCGAAGAACATGACAGAAGTCCGTAGTTTTCTTGGATTAGCAGATTATTACAAAAGGTTCGTAGAAGGTTTTTCCAAGATTGCTACCCCGATGACTCAATTACTCAGAAAAGGATTCAAGTTTGAATGGAACGAAAAGTGTGAAGAAGCATTCCAAGAGCTCAAGAAACGACTGACAACTGCCCCAGTGTTAGTCTTACCCAACAATGAAGATCCTTATGAAGTCTACACCGACGCGTCCATAATAGGAATCGGATGTGTACTGATGCAGAATTAGCGAGTGATAGCCTATGCCTCAAGACAGTTGAAGGAATATGAAAAGAATTATCCAACTCATGATTTGAAGTTAGCCGCTGTTGTACACGCTCTAAAAATCTAGAGATGCTACTTGTATGAGGCCGATTCACTGTTTTCTCAGATCACAAGAGCCTCAAGCATATATTCACTCAGAGAGATCTGAATTTGCAACAACGACGTTGGATGGAGTATCTTAAAGATTATGATTTTGAATTACAGTATCATCCAGGAAAAGCCAACAAAGTAGCTGATGCACTGAGCAGAAAGAAAAACACTCTAGCCAGTTTATTGATGGTTGAACGAGAGATCCTGCAGACTTTGGATCAGTACAAAGTTAACATACGCCATGATGGAAGGATTGCAAGTATGCAGATTGAGCCCCAATTGGAGCAAGAATTAGTTTAAGAACAGGAAGGGAATCTAGAGATACAACAGAAAAAGAAGAAGGTATACTCAAGAGATGCACCTGAGGAATGGAAGGTACATTCTGATGGAAGTTTGAGATACAGAGGCTGAATAGTTGTGCCAAACAGGAAAGAAACAAGACAACGGATTCTGAACAAAGCTCATTCTACCAGTTTTGATGTGCACCCTGGAGGGACGAAAATGTATCAAGATTTGAAATGAAGATACTGGTGGAAAGGTATGAAAAGAGACGTGGCTGATTTTGTTAATCACTGTGTGACCTGTCAACAAGTGAAAGCCGTACACCAGAAGCCGTCTGGATTGTTGCAACCGTTACCTACTCCTGAGTGGAAGTGAGATTGTGTTACTATGGATTTCATCACAGATCTGCCAAGAACTACAAAAGGGCACAATGGTATTTGGGTTATCGTGGACAGACTCACAAAGTCAGCTCATTTCTTGCCGATCAAGATGAACTCACCTGTTGATATTTTGCTGATCTCTATGTCGAATGGATTGTTCGATTGCATGGTATTCCGAAAACGATTGTTTCCGATCGAGATCCCCGATTTACGTCTCGATTGTGGTGGAAGTTACAATCTGAATTAGGCACTCAGTTAAATCTTAGCAGTGCCTATCATCTGCAGACGGATGGGCAATCTGAAAAAGTTATTCAGATACTGGAAGATATGTTGCGAGCTTGTGTTCTAGATTTCAGAGGTAAGTGGAGTGAGTACTTACCGCTTGCCGAGTTCGTATATAACAATAGTTATCAAAGCAGTATCAAGATGGCACCGTACGAAGTACTTTACGGAAGGTCGTGTCGTTTGGCACTCTGTTGGGCCAATGTTGAGGACCGAGTTGTTCTGGGCCCTGAAGTGATTAAAGAATTGACCGAAAAGGTCAAGATAGTCAGGAAACGCCAAAAAACTGCCCAAAGTATGCGGAAATCGTATGCTGATCAAAGGAGGAAGCCTTTGGAATTTCAAGTTGAGGACTTGGTGTTTCTGAAAGTTAGTCCTTTGAAGGGTACATTTCGGTTTGGTATGCGAGGCAAGTTGGCACCCAGGTATATTGGACCGTTCAAGGTTTTGAAACGTGTCGGGAAAGTTGCTTACAGGTTGGAGTTGCCGCCTCAATTGGCATACATACATAACGTATTCCATGTGTCCCAGTTGAAAAAGAGTGTGTCTGACATCCCTCAAGTGATGCCTTGGATTGGTTTACCGCTAGAACCTAACGTGTCTTATGTGGAAGGACCTGTTTCTATCTTAGCTTACGAGACGAAACAACTCAGGAATAAGAAGGTACCACTTGTAAAAGTTCAGTGGCAGCGCCACGGAGTCGAGGAAGCGACATGAGAACTGGAATCCGACATGAGGAAAAGATACCCGCATCTCTTCATTTAACTCAGGTAATCTCGAGAACGAGATTTTTTCTAAGTAGGGGAGGATGTGAGACCCAAAATTTTCCAAATTTATTTTGGAATTTTTCCTTAATTTCTAGAATTTTTCTAGAAATTGTTGGGCGGAAAATTGTATTTTTCACCTTGAGCTTTAATTGTTTGACCAACTTTGACTAGGGTTTTGACCCAAGTTAGATCTTTAAAATGTAGTACTTTTACTCACGAACCCAACGGAGCAAGTCTCGTATTATTCCGAGTCCGGGAGATTATTTTATGAATTTCTCAAATTTTCTTTTTTTAAAAGCATTTTATCCTAGTTTGTGGAGCTTGAAATTTTTGAAATTTTTCTAAAGGACAAATTGGTAATTTGACCTCATATTTAATTAGTACTAGTCGATACGAGTCCGTAGTATTTTTCGGGATATCTTTCTGAGTCCCGAGCTATTTTTAATTAATTTTTCAAATTAAGAAGTATAGGAAAAAGAAAATAAAATATAAAAATCACGAGATCGCGCCACGTGGCACGATCTGGAGCGTCCAACGATGTATGGCAGCAAGATCTGATGGCTACATATGCAGCCAAGTGTCAGGGCATGCGCCACGTGTCACTTCCTCAGTGGCCCAAGTTGTGACGGTTAACTTGAGTCAACCCGGTCAACACGGATGAGTCAACTGAGTTGACTTACTCTCTCCCCCTATCAATAGTGCCGCACACCCCTAGCTGATCTTGACAATTCAGCCGCACGCTTCCCAAGAGAGAGCTTTTCTCTCCTCTCTCCTCTTTTATCTCTTCTTCAATCTTATTTTGAGTTTATCTTGAGTTCTGGAGCTCCGATCGACAATCCGATTTCGCTTACGCGATTATGGCGACGAGCGCTTTGATTCTAGTAGTGTGAAGGCTATGTTTTGGTGAAGTTTTAAAAAAATCATTTTTGAGCTCCATAGGTAATTTCTTGATCCCTGTCGAATTTCTGCTAAAATTTTGTTAAATTAATCTCTTGTTAATTAGGCTATTTTAATCTTGTTACTTAGCAAGTCTAGGAGTACCGAGACTCTGCCCGTGGGAAGTCTTCAACAGGTATACCCTTAACCCAGCTTATTTAATCTGCTGTTGTTTAAGTTGTGGTTATAGACGAAACGCCGTTTAACTGTTGTTATTAAATGAACTTAATAAATATTGAGGCCATATCAGTGGTAACCAAATAACGTGATGACTAAGGTCAGTCCATTAGCATACAAGCGTTGGGTACTGAGCCAGAGCTCTCTCAGTTTCCCCATGCATTGACCTGGTCACGTTATAAGGTTCATATCTGATCAACTTGCTCGACAATAAATTAAAATAAACTTAAAAACCACACGGTCTGACATGACTGTCTGCCTCGAGGAGCAGGGTCAAGCCGGATCAAGAATTTAGAAAAGCCTAGCAAGTTACGCTAGTGCCAAACCTCTAGATTTTACTTGGTCTTAACAGACAAGGTCGAGAGTACGTTTCGTACGTTCCTAATGGCTGTTGTCGGATTCGGATCTCCAGTTTTCCCAACAGGTACAAGTGGGACCCAGACACAAGAAAGGGATCAGGCAAGGGACATACTTTGGTAAAACAGGTAGGGGGAAGGTACCATATCCCAGTTATTGGATTTTCTGCCTATTTTCGTACTATATGTATATGAAAATGTCTTTCATAGAGAATGTGCATGATTTTTGTATGGTATATTTGTGTGATTTTCTCTATGTGATACCTTAGACGACCTGAGAGTAACGGGCACGTGTTGTAACCTTGGATTTTGATCCCCTAAACCTCCGGAGGGGTAAGTACGGACTGGTTAGTCGAATGTCCTTCTGGGGAGGCTAACCAATGTGGTATTACCAGGTAAATGAATACTCTCACCACAGTGTCGAGGTGGTGGTTTAATTTCCGATACTGGCAGCTGGCCTGTATGTGATCGGTCACAGGTATGTTTCTGAACTATGTCACGTGACAGGAAGGATTTTCACTGAAAAAGATGTATGAGCATGCAAAGACTTTACTCACTGATTATTGGCATAATTATCTTTATCATTACTGGCTTTGGTTACAATATTATTGATATTGATACCCTATTTTTGGATGTACATTGCTTTTAAACTGTTTTCCTTGAAATCTTATATTTTCGAGTATTGTTTCAAACCTAACTAGGATTTTCCCCCGAGGGGAAGCGATGAACGTATGTGACGCTTACCCCCTACTGTACTCTTGTGAGTGCAGATAATCCAGTTGTTGGAGATCAAGACTAAGGTCGTGGGTGTGGCACTTGCAGCTTGTCAGTTTCAGCCTTGCTATCTGGTTTAGATCCTTTCTTTGGATCCATGGTGGTGTTTCTCTTTCATCCTCGTAGGTGGCATCTCCCATTGGCTACCCATGAGTCTAATTTGTTGCACCACCTTGTTGAAGACTGAATCACTCTGGCGTGGGTTGGACTATCCTGACATATCTGTTTATCTACTGTTTTATTATGTCGCATTAGGGTTAGTGTATTTGAAACACATAACCCTCACAGGTTCGTACTCTTTACTATTATTTATAATTTGAGGCATTTTCAGTAATTTCTTCCGTTGTATTTTTACTACTCTGATCCAACTCGGGTTCTTCAATAAAAATGGCTTAACTCGTTTTAGAGAGCTTGGGAATATAATACTCGGCGTAAGGGGTATTATAGTCTCAGGATCTTTAAGACGAGTGCCGCTGTGATGTTCCCAGTTTCGGGGCGTCACACCCTCCAACTTGAAATGCCCATAATTTTGTCTACGTAACCTCGAATCGCGATCCGTTTTTGCCTAAACGTTCGTTAGTACGAGCACTTTCCAACCATACCAAGATTGTAATTTTTAAAATTACTTTTCAATTAAACCCCTTTGGAAACCCAAACTTTTTTTTTGTGAAGGGCATAATTGTCCACACTTTAATTAATTCACCAATAATGGATCTGAAGTCTGAAAAATGTTCCGTAAATTCTTATGGGTTCCTCTTGCCTTGTACTATTTTCCTACCCCTCAACTTCAAACTTTGAGTCCCCGAAACTTATTCAACTTAATTTAAATGCTTCCAAATATTTCCCAATAAATCCTTTATAACTTAAATTTAATCACCAAAAATCATTTTAATTACAATTAGGTCTCTATAACTCCAAAACTTATTATTGTCTCCCAATTAATTTACAAAAAAAATTTCTTGGGTCTCACAACTTAACTTTTCTTCTTGCTTCTTAGGTCAACAACCAATAAAATTTTAAATTCATAATGAAATTTGGGTCGGGTTGTTACAAAAATTCATATGTTTAGCAATTGAATTGAGATCAAGACTTCAAATGGTTTACGCTAAAACCAAATTCAAAATATTATCCTGAGCATAATATAAATCTCAAATTAGATAACTCCAAACCCAAAATGGAAATATTATTTGATGAACTTTAAAGTTTGATAGAACTCAATTTTCACCCTCATGGAAATAAATAGGAATGTAACCATTCAGAAACCATAAACCATTTACGCTCAAAACTCAGGATCCACCCCGCTAATCATCATTTTTAAATCAAAACTCAAAATAAACATTTTGAATCAAGTAAATCATAAAATTCGTAAATTGTTTTCCCCAAAACAAAGATCCAACTCATAAATTGTCTTTTCTCGATTAACTCATGAAAAATGTATATTAAATCATGAAATTCATAATCATTTTTAAAACAAAGGTCCACTCTCCTCGAGAAGTCTAACTTCGATCGTTAGTCGGATTGTCTTGTGCCGCGGTAGTCTCGCCTATAAAATAAATAAATAAAAATACTATTAGTCCCGACATTAAGGCATCAAGATGTGTGTCCTAAACCTAATGTCTCACCCAACTCTCGTTTACTCACAATGATTTTAAACATACCCAAATTAAATCCATAAATGTCTCCTCATTAATTCACCTCGAAAGCTTTGCGGCTCAACCCAACGTCTTTCTCATTTCTAAAATCAAACCTAGAATTAAAAGAACTAGCATAAGACTTATATCGGTCAGAAAGCTCGTCTTAGAGAAATTTCAACAACAACAAAGTCTCACGTTTTCACCCCAAACAATTTCAGCTTCTCCAACCACACTCGACGCAGCCATGGTCAAAACTCACTCAACAATCGCCTTAAAAATAAATTTACAAACACCAAATAAAAAAGGGTTTTCGAAATCACAGTGGGTGCCACCCAAAGTGGCTGCCCCAAAACCAACTTTTAGCCGAAGATACAAATTTCCCAAATCCACTTCAACTTTCGATTCTAAAACAACAAATTGAGGTTCCTAAAGATTAAATTTGCCCAAAACCATCATCAATAACACCCTTAGTCTGAAACCCGAGAGAAAATTCGAAAAGGCTCTAAATTCCAAAATCCAACTTCTCAAATTCTCAATTTAAACAACAATTTACATAGGGAAAAGAAAGCCAATGACAAGAGAATGATAACCCACCTAATTTGTTGTGAAAAATGCCAAAATTTTGTCGACATCAGGCGAGGAAGGGGCGGCGGTGGGCTGGCTTCCAGTCGCGGTTCGCGTCTCAGTGGTGGCTGGCCGGCGCAAGGAGGTGCTGGGTTGGGTTGGCGCCGGGTGGGGAGTCGACCGGTGAGCTTGGGTCGTCGGGAAGGTGGCCGAACTTAGGCTGGGCTGGCTGGGTTGGTCGCGCGCAGTGGAGGAGGGAGAAGGAGTCAGAGAGAGAGAGAGAGAGAAGTAGGGAGGTTGGGGGGGGTTGGCGACGACTGAGGGACCCGCCGCCGGCCTCTGGTCGCCGGGAAATTGGCCGGAGCTGGCCGCGCTAGAGATAGGAGGAAGGGGAGAGAGTGAGCTCGGGGAGAGAGAGAGAAAAAAAAAATTTGCTGGGCTGTGGGTTGAGGAGAGAGAGAGAGAGAGGCCTAGAACCTTCTAGTGTGGGTTTTTTAAAAATATCTTAGGCTATGAAAAGACTAAAATGCCCCTAGCTTCAATTGCTAGTATCTCTCAAATCTTAGTTTTGATCGACAAACCGTTCACACCTATATGTTCGTAGAGCCGAGCACTACCCAACCATGTCAATAATCAAAGTCAAAAGTCCATTAAATCAAAAGTCAACCTTTGGGTCAAACTAACCTAAAAACAAAATAAGATAAAATAAATTTCATCCAAAACATTTTATTTCTCACACAAATTCCCAAGATATTTAAAATATATTTCAAAAATAAAACTTGAAAAATACGGGGTCTCACAGTTAAACTTCCTTTAAAGCCTTGTAAAACCAAAATTAAATAGAAATTCAAATTTCTAGTCAAATTTGGGTCGGATCGTTACAGTGAAGTTGTTGACGTGGCCGAGGGAATTACTTCCTTTGGTGGCGTCTCTTTTTCTTTTTGTGTATCACCTGCATCCACAAAATCGTCTTTAGTAACTTCATTGCTAACTTTATTATCAATAACCTTACCTCCTCGGAGTATTGTAATTGCTTTGGCATGTTCTTGTTATTTGGATTCACAAGTGGTTGACTTGAAACTTTCCAGGCTCTCGTTGACTCAAATTTTAGCAATTTGCCCTAGTTACATCTTCATTTTGCTTAAAGCAGTAGAATATTGTTGAAGAGCACTATTAGCAAAAACCGAGAGCATTCTTGATGCCCAATGTCTCCCACACTTCGCTTTTGCAAGCCTCCACCCTATTGTACCACTTGATCCACTTTTTTGAAGTTGATGGCCAAAACGTTTGAGGTTTTTGGGTCGTCCATGATCCTCCCCATCGACCACCAGAATGGAACACAGAATAATCTTTGAATTATAGCCTCAGAAAGTCTGGGGGGCATATCGCCTTTGAAGCAGGGGCCCAGGCAGGTTGCATAACCAAGAAATTCCTTGCGGACGATGGCAGAAAATATGTTCACTTTATCAACAAGGGCTTCAGGAGTGTAGTAAGAGGCAATGGCCTCATGGAAAGCCTTTGCGTCTTTCTCAATTCTTCCAGATGCCTTAGCGAATCGAACATGAACCATGATTACAAAGAGGGGAAAGTTTAAAGAATCTGAAGTTTTGAGTTTTTTAAGAGGAAAAGAAACACTCAAGAACAAATGCGAGCTCTTAGAGAAAATTCAAGAGAATTCAAGACAGGATCTAAGCTCTTAGAGTTTTTGGAAGCATGAAGAATGCAAGAATGGCTAAGTTCTCAATTTATAGTCTCAAGGTAAGATATCTGAAAAGGTATGAAGTTTGGCTCAAACGGTAATTTATTTTCAGAAGTTGCAGGGGTTTGAAATTGATTAAGGATGGTGATGATGAAGTTTTAATGAAAGAGCGATAATGATTCAAGTAGTAAATCACGCTTCACGATGAAGAGACATGCCGCCAAAGGTTTTAGGACAGAAAGAAGGTGACGCCGCCTCTGCAATACAAGGACATATGTGGCCAGTTAGGTTGCGCCACGTGGCACGAGGTGTGCAAAAAAGCTACTGTGAGCATTTAATGAAACAGATTAATGTTTCCTTACTTAGCAAGTCTTTTGCCCAGGGCAAATGAAAAACAGGAAATCTCTAAGTCCTTTTGTTCGCCAAGATCTTTATTCGCCCAGTTTTATTTTAATGAAGTCTTCAATCTCTCGACTAGTTCAAGCATCTCTCATACTTGGGGGGCAATGTTTGTACCATGATTTTCAGGTGGCATAAACCCGAAGCCCAGAGGAGAAGTTCTGAGAAGAAATTAGCCCAAAGATGATGCCAACTCAACTAAAGCCCAAGTTCAAGGCCCATGAAGGAAGGTTCAGGCGAATAGAGGTGCCTTGGCGAGAGAAACTCTCGACTAGACCAAGCCGAGAGGATTATGAAGAGATGAGGCCATTAGAACAGTGACATGCGTCCATATAAAGCTGTCCAAAAGCTGGCTGCAGTTGTGAAGTCACGGGTACCGAGATTCTTAAGCTTGTTCAAAATCGTACACGTGTCAGCAATCTGAAGAAGAATCAGCTAGGGTTTCGGAGCCTTATCTCACTATAAATACAATTTTAGAAGAAAATTGAAGCTCTCTCCAACAACTCACACAAAAACCCAGATCTATTTCTAAAATTTCTCTGTCAAATGACTTGATCATTCATTTTGTCTTCTCTTTGTGCTTTTGTTAATGCGTTGATCTCATTGCAACCTTTTCGTTCTTTCATATTTAACTGCTTTATTTATTACTCTCTCTCTCTCTCTCTCTTTATATTTATTTATGGAATTTAATGTATTTTCCTCACTGCGAATCAATCAAGGAAGCATTTATTTTCTCAATCATTGAGTATTTATTATCAGTCTATTTTCATTTCATTGTTTGAATTTCACAATCTCTATCTATGACCTGCAATTTCAATGGACATTTTTGTCAAATCTGGATCCTGAGATAGTTAACTTCTATAATTTTGATTTGTTTACTTATTTATCTTATTTTAATTACTTGCAGAGAACAACATAAACACATCCTGAAGCAAATAAGCTTAGTACATACTTTAGAACTTTTAGCACTTAAGTCCTGTAATGCCCAAACATAGAGAAGAACTAAACACAAATGTCTGATTTCTTTTACATATGTTTTATTTTATTTTATTTTTAAACAACATAAGTTCCAAGTAGGATCTTTACTTGGTGGTACCTCTTTTAGCCCAAACTAACTGGGTGTCCCCAACTTAGATTTCATTGGATTTTAAAAGTCCAATGAAATCTAGGTGTCCCCAATTTAGATTTTAATGGATTCTAATGAACTTTAGGTGTTCCCAACTCAGATTTTAATAGATTCTAATAAAATCCAGGTGTCTTCAAAAAGTCATAGATTTCATTAAGTGAAGGATTTTAATGGATTTTGATGGATTTGGTTGGATTTGAATGCATTTTTTACACATAACAAATTCCATAAGAATTCCACCCAATTCCTTTGGATTTTGATAGATTCTATGGATTTTAAAATCCATTAAACTCCTGTAACATCTGAGTTGGGAACACTCCTTTAAGTGATATGGACCAATTTTAGCTCAATCCATGAGTGAACAAATTTTGTCCATAACAATCATGTATGTAATAACCTAGTTTATTAAATTCAAACAATTAAGAAAATGTTTATTTTACGCGACGAAAATGGAAAACCTATGATAATTGATAGTTGGGTCCGTAAATTTTTTTCTACTTCGATTAACTTTGCTGAGGGCCTCGAGGCTCTGAGAGATGGTCTTTTCTGGGCTTTTCTACCAAAAAAAAAAAAAAAGAATAAATCATAGAATGAATTCAATGAAAATGCAGACCCAAAAAGAATTGAATGAAAAATGAGAAAACAGAAACAAATGAAATAAGTGGGAAGGACGGAGAATATGACCGTTGGGGGCAGCTGGGTCAGTTCGGAGTCGTTTGCTTGTTTGTATGCACAAAAAGTAGTCCCACACTCTCCTCGTCATAAGCACACAAAGAGACAAAATCTGAGTAAAAATACAAAAACTACAAAACATTGTGAGTAAAAGAGTAACAAACGAAGTCTGAAAAAGCAAAAGAAGGCTGTAAGTGTAACGGCTACCCAACAAGCACAAAAAATGATACATGTATTTATTAATTACATAATCTACCCCCTGGCCTTGGCCTTGGGCTCCTCATCAGCTAGTAGCTACCCCTCCACTACCATGCACACTACCAAGTACTACCAACAGACTGCTCTCTGCTTAGTTACTGTAAACTTTCCACTAATGTGATGCCTGGGTCGTCGGATTTGCCTTTATTATTGCCACGTGATATGTGGGCCCCCTCTCTCTCTCTCTCTTACTTCTCCACCGACCACTAGACCAGAGTCCACAGTCAAGATATGATATATTCCCCTGCAACTTTAATCCACCCTTTGCTTCATTACTTTACTTCTTCACTTGGGTTTCATATGTTTCCAGTCTAACACTCCCCTGCTCTCTCTCTCTCTCTCTCTCTCTCTCTCTCTCTCGCGACATTGTTGGGTTTGCTTCAGATTCTTTAGTGGGTTTATTGTTTTTGGCGGATTAAATCCATGGCTGTGAGGCTTTTGCTTTTACTCTTAGCAGTTTCAGTTGCTACAGCTGATGAAGGTTAGATCTTTATTTGTGTATTCATTTTAATTTTCTATGGGTTCTTTGAATGTGTTCGAGTTCTATCCTAATTGGTCAGCAATGCATTAAATGTTATTCGGGTGATATTTTATATGTTTAATTGGAATATATATATATATAGAGCTTATGATGATTCGCATCATCTCCATGTGTTCTCTTGGAGGCATTATTTCATCTCCGTCCTCAATACCCCCATGAGTTTTTGTTATTACATGAACACAATGTTTGATGGTTGTTGAACTAGGAAAGGAAAGGGAAGGTGTCTTGTTGTGTATGAGTGTGTTATGCTTCACTTGGCAGTGAGTTTGATGGTCATTTATTAAATTGCTAGAAGGCTCTGTTTCTTCTCTCTCTCTCTCTCTCTCTCTCTCTCTCTCTCTCTCTCTCTCTCTCTCTCTCTCTCTCTCTCTCTCTCTCTCTCTTGAAATCAGTCAGATGTGTGTTGAGGATTTAGTGAAAATGCTCTTGATATTGTAGATAATCATCCAACAACGATCCTTCCCTTGCAGAACTTAATATGCATAAATCCACACAAATTTCATCTGCATCATTACATATCTGTAATTAATTTTTATATGAAAATCAAGTGGTACATATAAGATTTGTGCTCATGAAGTTGTGCAATTTTCATGTAAAATTATGTAATATATTATAATAATATGAAATTCACCATCACTGTCTTCCAGCTCAAGGGTAATTTTTTTTACCCTTTACATTGGTAGTGCAAATGGTCAAAGGTTACAGAATTTAGGCATTTCTTCTTGGGACTTAGAACTTTGTGGATCATAAAAACATACTGTGCTGTATTCAGTTACAGAATATTATATTGCTTTATGCCATAAGTACTGCTACCTAAGGCTGGTTCCTGCTTGGATTAGTTTAGTTTACCTTGGAATAATGCTCTACCTAGTTCCAATAAAGTGGGATTCTTACTGTCTTCCAAGTTACCCATGTGAACATACTTTGTAATTAGTATGCATATGGTATTCACAGTTCTGTTTAGGTAATAATATTGTGAATGAGATTACATACTAATTTCTCACTCCGCTTTTGCTGTAAATGGTAAGTGAGTGCCTTGCAAGAATGTGCCATTTTTTCTTGGATATCAGAATTTATGTGCAGCCAAACTTTTCAAACTTTCTCTTTTCAATCAAAGAAGCATAGGTAATTATGCAATTTCATCTTTTGTTGCAAAAGTTTGTATCACTAAGAAAGAAGAAATAAAACCCTTCATAGCATCATCATCCCACTCCCCTTCTTAAATGGTGTGGACCCCTTTTAAGTGATTTTGTAGGGTACCTATCATCATTACCAGATTATCATTTGACAGTTTAATTAGATAATTTAGATATGTATACTAGATAATGTCCAAACTCCAAAGATTTGTCTACTAAAATTGTGCTACTGTCAAGTAAATCTATGTCCATGTGAAATTTGTAGGCTAGATGTCAAGTTATCATGTTCTATTTGGTTCATTCCAGTGAAGCACCAATGATCATAAATGCTTGAGAATCTTGAAATTTTAGCATTAGATGAAACTAAACGGGATAATTTACTTTTCTTTCTTGTACAAGTTGTTCAGTGGAAGCTGTCCTTTAATTTCCTGTGAATCTGTGATCGATGTTTTACTACTAAAGTTCCAATATGGTATAGGCAAGGAAATTGGAAGGTCCTATTGGATTTCATGTTATCCAATCTTAGCCCCCAACAAATTGCATATTCTTAATCAAACATTTCAATATATTAAAGCAGTTGATATATAATAATTGCGTTCTTATATGGATGTGTGGCATGTATTTTTCTAACTGCAGATTGTGGTCAAGGGTTGTCCAACAATTACTTGTTATTTTAGATATCATTTTTCATTTGGTTGATTATGCTTCTAGTTGGATTCAATATGTGGGGGAACGAAAATCTCTCAGTTTATCTTCACATGTGGGAACTTGAACTTGGTTAATTTTCTTTACAGCTTAGTCAAGTTCCTTGGTTATCTGGTCCTCAAAGATAATTGTCACAAACCAACCCAAACCTTCACCAAATATTGTTTTTTTCTGAAGAGGAGGCTCCTTTTTTATTGGGCTTATGTCAGTTTTCAAAACTGGTGGGAACCAAATATGTTCTAATTAAGAGATAGTTCTACATATGTACTAGTTCTCAAGAGTAGTAAAGCTTGCAAAAGCAGGTTTCTCAGTTAAAATTCAACTAAGATTTAAGTAGTAAAAGAAACAAATTGCTCTGTTAGATGTTGATTTCATTTCCTTTCCACTCATGCGTTTTTGCTTGAAACTTGGAGTTCAGATTTATGTTTCAGATAGAAAAAAGAAAAAAAAAAATGACAACGGCTGATTTCCTTTGTGCAGATGTATTTATTGGTGTGAATATAGGAACAGACCTCTCAGACATGCCACACCCAACACAAGTAGTAGCTCTCCTAAAAGCTCAGCAAATTCGACATGTCCGTTTATATGATGCTGACCGTGCCATGCTTGTTGCACTTGCAAATTCAGGCATTCAAGTTATGATTTCTGTCCCTAATGAACAGATCCTTGGAGTTGGTCAATCGAATTCCACTGCAGCTAATTGGGTATCCCAGAATGTGGTAGCTCATTACCCAGCCACAAACATCACAGCCATATCTGTTGGCTCGGAGGTTCTTACTACCCTCCCAAATGCTGCAAAAGTCCTTGTCAATGCCCTCAAGTATATTCACTCAGCCCTTGTGGCATCCAATCTTGATCGCCAAATCAAAGTTTCAACTCCCCTTTCTTCCTCTATTATCCTTGATTCATTCCCACCCTCCCAAGCCTTCTTTAACCGCTCATTGGATCCCGTTTTAGTCCCCATGCTGAATTTCTTGCAGTCCACAGGGTCGTTTCTCATGGTCAATATATACCCATACTACGATTACATGCAATCAAATGGGGTTATTCCATTAGATTATGCACTCATCAAGCCCCTCGCTCCAAACAAAGAAGCTGTTGATTCCAACACACTTCTTCATTACTCTAATGTTTTTGATGCTATGGTTGACGCAGCATATTATGCAATGGCTTTTCTTAACTTCACTAACATTCCGGTAATAGTGACGGAATCAGGTTGGCCTTCTAAAGGTGATTCTAATGAGCCAGATGCAACAATAGAAAATGCCAACACTTACAACAGCAATTTAATAAGGCATGTGCTGAACAAAACTGGAACTCCCAAACATCCTGGAATGGCTGTTAGTACTTTCATTTATGAACTGTATAATGAGGATACGAAACCTGGGCCCGTATCAGAGAAGAACTGGGGATTGTTTGATGCAAATGGGACACCTATCTACATTTTACGCTTGATAGGATCAGGAGCAGTATTAGCAAATGATACTGCAAACCAAACTTTCTGTATTGCAAAGGATGGTGCTGATCCAAAGATGCTTCAGGCTGCACTTGACTGGGCTTGTGGACCTGGCAAGGTGGATTGTTCAACTTTATTGCAGGGAGAACCGTGCTATGAACCGGACAATGTGATTGCGCATGCAACATATGCATTTGACACTTATTACCATCAGATGGGGAAGACTTCTGCAGCATGTGACTTCAATGGAGTGGCTACAATCACCACCACAGATCCAAGTAAGACCTCTACTTTACAGAACGCAACATTCTCTTAGTCTTAGGTTCTATTTATTATGAATATTTATGTTGGAGTTGGTCATCCTACTTAACTATGCATCTTTTTAATAATTCTGTTTCAATGCTGCAGGCCATGGTTCCTGTATATTTCTAGGAAGGTAAAATTCTGCTTATTAACTACACTTTGCTAGATGAGCAATTAGCACTATTTTTTGTTTTGGTACAAAGCAATTAGCACCATTTGATTGCTGTTCTTTTTTGCATGCAGTCTTGGCAAGAATGGCACCATGGTAAATATCACGGCTCCATCCATGAATTCCACAAGTACAGATTCTTCTGCCTGCAACTTCCACAGCAACGCTTTTACAAGCATTGCACTGATAATTCAAGTTCTCATCACCTGTGCAGTTTTCTTGTAGACAGGTATATATATCATATATGGTATCGGGAACTTTCAGAAATTTTGAGATAGATGGTGGTCAGGGGGTCTTGCAGTGAGTGAGCAGGTAGTTTTAGCGAATTGGTCCACTCAATTTTGTAAAAAACAAGCCGAAGAGCCTGGGCTTCAACTATTTATTAATATTCTTTTAAAAGCTCCACCTTGTTTTGTTTTAATTTTGCAGAGAAGAGAAAAAAAGGAAAAAATTACAACTGAGGCTCACATAATGAAGTCCAAACATGTTAATTCTTACCATAAAAAGATGGTGATTAGTGGATCTAAATGGGAGAAGGAGAGCCACTCATTTTAAGTGGATGAACCTAGTCCATATTATTACTAGGTGGAATGGCTAGAAAGCCATGAGCTTGGCCGAACCCTCCTAGGGTTTTAACTCTCCACTCATTTTCAGGGGAAAGACTAAACATGTTTCCCTAATGGAGAAGTAAACTCTCCTGAAAGAGTTTGGCTGCAATGACTTCAGCAACATGAGAAAACCATCCTTTGTTAAAATCTTTCCATTAAGCATCGAAATGTTCCTTGGAATTGTAAGTAGCATCTTGGACTCGAAGATCAAAATTATTTAACTTGCAAGCGTTGTACTGAGAGAGCTCATGACAATCTTTTTTCTTGAACTCGACCTGAAAGAGGTGGCTAGGTTGACGAAATTAGAGAACGGAATTGGAATTTCTTAACTAAAACCGAAGTTGATGGCAGGCTGCGATTGGAAAATAAAGCTTAGCCCTACACAGGTATTTGTGAGAATTACCCTCCAAAAGACCAAATTGCAAATCTCTAGTCACAGTAATACTAGCCCAAAGGTTATTGCATGAAGTTTTGAAAGGTGTATGGGCTGAGGTAGGCGTGTCTAGCGTCATGCGGAGAAATTAAGGAAATTTGTGGTCTAGACGTGTAGAAAATTGGGAAGCATAAAGGCCTTCGCAATGGTACAAGATTCTAAAGCAGTCGTCGGCCTCGAGGCCGAAAGGTGGTCATCGTAGCAATGTATCCTCAAGGAGAGAATCGTATGAAAAAAGGGGGATATGCCTGCCTCAATTGTGAAAAAAAACCTGCAACCATGTTTGAAAAAGCCAAATTGGCCCAGAAGGGTGATAGTCCAAGGGTTTAGGATGAACCATGTTGTAGAGGCCTCGATAAAGATAAGCTAGAACCATTGGTCCAAGGGTCATATTGTGGCCTAAAGCTAGAGCTTCGACAACAGTTTGGAGATCTTGAATGACCTATTTCTAGGCCACACAAAAAATATACTTTCAAAGCCAAACCATCAGAAAAAGTGAAAAACAGTATGCTCCTTATGAGTAATATATTGGGCCATCATTCTTAGCTTGAATTTCAATAAATTTGTTATAAACCTTATTCTTCTTATCAAAATCAATGGTGTGTGTTGATGCAAAAATATGCTCGATGATGCAACAACTTAAGGTGAATGATGTGGGTGATGATTCAACCTTCTTGGAGGGTGAACAAGGGTGATGATGAGCTAACTTGCTGATGATCTCTAATGAAGATGACATGAATAAACAAGAATCAAAAGAAGTAGCACCGGTGTGGTACCAGCCAACTACGCTTCGATGATTAAGTTAGTGAAGAGCGAGAGGAGGTGGTTGAGTAAGAACAAACAAGAACAAATGATGAACTTGAGAGAAATAGGAAGAACAAAGAAAATATGTTATGGGTTATTCTCTCAAATGGGTGTGTGTTTGTTTAGGCTTTTGTGAACCCCTCTTTTATGCATATAAGGTGGCTTATATAGACAAGGAAGAAGTAAGGGATAAGTTACCTGCATGAGGATGAACGTTGGAGAAGAGGCCACGTCACTGTCTTGGAACAGTAGCATGCATAGCTGCCAAGTCCCCTTGCATTCAATGTTGCATTGAATGCAAGCATGGCTTGGTATGATGGGATGTTCTAATAGTGACAATTGGAGCTAGGTTGCAAGGCTGTATAGCATGTCACATCAAGTGCACTTGAGTGAGGCGGTTCACATTAGCTGGAGTTTCTAGAACAGCGGTGGAGCAAAGAGACCGAGCCGAGCTGAACATGTAACCATTAATCCTCTCAAGTGTGAAATGGTCTTCTTGGGAAGATTAGATTGGTGGAATAGTATGTCAATCTGAGCCATTCGCACAATAGTCAAGAACGGTCCTTCGAGTCAACGATAAATACCAGTCAAGATGAGCTCAGCTCGAATTAGGTGGTACAAGACGAGCTATGATGTTGAATCCGATATCATGTATTGTCGAACTGGCATGATGACGTGGATGGTGGGTTTGACCAAGTCGACTGCTGAGAGGTCAAAGTGGCAAATGGGATCTATCAGGCCACGTGGAAGTGTGTGGTTGGTTGTTGAATCCATGTGGATTTATCCACAAACAGTGTGTTTTGAATATTAGCAAAGACTTCTTCTATAAGATATTTGATTTTTTTCATAAAATATTTATTTCTCGCAAGTGTACGAGTTTATTGAAATATAGACTAATAAGCATGAGGTCAAACCCACATGGATAGTTTAAAAGATGAAAATAACTAATTAAATCAAAATTAATTGGGAAAAATTTACAAAGATGACACATATTTTGATAGTTGTTTCATTTCATGACATTAATTTTGTTTTGTGTTAATGAAGGACACATACTTTCATTTTGTGTCAATTAAGGACCATGTTTTTTTTTTCAATTTTTATCTCAACTTTTGTCTGACGTTGGACCCATCAAAACTTCACCAAACTCAAAAAAATTATAGTAGGTTTAAAGATATACATCTCCTCTTTACAACCATATAAAGATCACCTAAATCGGATCTCTACAACTCTAAATAATCGACCCCAAAGTAAGGTACCCGAAACTGTCTGATTTTTCAAATTTTTCCCTAGAGGTTCAATTGAACAGTTTCGGGTACCCTACTTTTGGGCCAATTATCTGGAGTTGTAGATGTTTGATTTGAATGATCTTTATATGGTTGTAAATAGGAGATGCATAGCTTTAAACCAATTATAAGTTTGCTGGATTTGGTGGAGTTTTGATGGATCTAATGTCGGGTCAAAGTTGAGATAAAAAATTGTCTTTAATTAACATAAAATAAAAGTATGTGTCATTCATTAACATGAATCAAAATTAATATCTTGAAATGAAACAACCATCAAAGTATGTGTCTTGTTTATAAATGTTTCCCAAATTAATTTAAATCTAACCTAGTTGAAGAAAATGGATTGTGATTTGAAAAAAATAAACTAAGCATGCAAGCTAACAAGCAATTAAAAGAGAACTAAGGCATCAAGTTCTACCACTATTAGTTAATTGATAAATTTCTAATTGTGGTATGTCCTAGAAAAGAAATATTTCTAGAGTGAGAAAAAAACTAAGAGAGTTTTAGAGAGAGAGAGGCTCGCAAAAATTAGTTTGGTAGTGAAAATGAAATGGGAGGGGGTGGCCTTGTATTTATAGGAATGGAGGGTCCAAATGAAGGGTTAGGATATTGGGGGAGAAAAGCTAGGATTAAATGGAAAGGCTCTAAAATTGGCTGAAAATAGGATTAAAAACTGAATTGGATCTAGCGGCAACCCTATGGTCAACACACGGATCCTTTTTGTGAGTGTAAACGCGTAAAAGTTACTCCAACAATGAGCTTTGGCATTTCAACTACAGGCATAACGTGAAGCAAGAAGTAGTCAAAGTTACTCCTAAGCTACTCATTGATTTTGGTTATCTTAGTCAGTTAATATGTTAATCGCAACAGTCATCTGCAGCAGTTCTCTCATAAGTTTCAGTACTTAGCATAAATACATTTAGAAAAGTGGCATGATCTTTGCATTGATTTCCTCAGCATTCCCCTTAAATGGGTTTTAAAGAAAGTTCATAACGTAGCATAAAACATAGTAGTTTTTAACAAGAACAAATATTTTGTCACTAATGTAGCAGCATACAGGTGGACACCAAAGATTGAACATATCTAGAGATTTTGAGGAGGACAACTTGTCCAAATTGATAATTTCGATGATACACATCCCAAGCTTATGCTTATAGGATAAGAAGATAATATTAATTAGTATTTATAATAGAGAAAAGATTCTTAACAGCCCCTATGGACCCACTTAACATGAGCACATAGACACAATAATCTTTTAAGAAACTTACTGCACAATTAGAGAAACAATTACAATCAGAAGGAGACAACAAGCAATTTCGAAATAATCTCACTGATGAAGACCATGTAACGCCCCGAACCTCAGGCCCATAAAAATACTGAACATCAAACTTTTAAACTTGTTTTCTCTTTTCTTTTCAGCCATGCACATAAATATAACTAAAAACAATTTTACCAAAAACATTTAAATGAAAACATTGTGTAAAAACAATTAAATAAATCTCGATGAGTCCCACTACCTCGACTTCTCCTCACTGCCTCCTCAGCCTGCTTAACCTGCAAAACACCAACAACCACACTACACCATATTCATGGTACACCGGGTCATTCAAACAAACAACCCGGTAAGCTCACTAGAGCTCGTATGAGTGAAATGACTTAAACAATAATCCTAAAATAATCCTTCAATTTCCATGCTCAAAAATAATCCACAATAAAACCCATAATTACTCAAATCGCATAATAATTTCATCAACAATCTCATCCAAGCATCAAGACAAATATAATTCCTCAAGTTTACATCATAAATCCACCATAAATAATAATAATCATTCTGTAATTCAATTGCCTAATCATCAACTATTAACCTCAACCTCAAATCATTCCCGTCTTAAATTTAATAACCTCAAAGCATAATTACCATCACTTCCATTCTTAAGATTCAAGCCTAGACATTTCCAAGTCCTAGCCAAACCAAATCCTAGCAAACATATGCACGCAAGCACACAAAGCAACAAAACAGACTATCTAATTTCACTCACAGTCTAACCACGCGAAAAAGACCGAAATGTCCTTCTTCGCTCTTTTGCTTGGATCTCCAATCCGACAGCATAACGGCATCGAGAATAAGATTTCCTGAGCTCGTGTACCTGTTAAGACCAGACAATCAAATAAATACAATTCAGAAACACAATTGGGCCACTGAACGACCGAAACTGGCGGCCGCCATCACACACGGTGGCTGCCCCGCCCCAAACATCACACAAAAATCACCGAAAACTCACCACAAGCTTCGGGTGACTGGCCAGACGCCAAAAATCAATAATTCCATCCATCGGTACGACCAAACACGGCGGGACCTGCGGTGGTCCGTGGTGGTCAACCTACGCAAATTTCAAAACTCAAAATTAACGAAAACAAATTACTCTAGCACGAAGGAGACGTCAAGAGGATCAACCTTTATACCTGGGTCGACGGCCAATTCTCGCCAGAAATGGCTGAAATCGGCGGTGGAAGCCGCCGGCCTAAATTCTTTGAAGGATCTTGAGTTTGAGGTGGGTGATCGAGTTTTCCTATAGTTATCACCCTGGAAGGGTGTAGTGCGTTTTGGAAAGCGCAGGAAGTTAAATCCTCGTTTCATTGGACCTTATGAGATTATAGAGCGAATTGGTCCAGTTGCTTATAGACTTGCTTTACCTACGGCCACGATGTGTTCCATGTATCTATGTTGCATAAGTATCAACCAGATCCTTCTCATATTTTGGAAACCCAGCCCATTGAGTTGAGAGAGGATTTGTCTTATGAGAAGCAGCCCGTTGAGATTTTGAATCGTAGAGATCAGATACTTCGTACAAAGATCATTCCCCTGGTGAAAGTTTTATGGAGAAACCACAATGTGGAAGAGGCGACGTAGGAACCGGAGGAGCAATTATGAGCTCAGTACCCGCATCTTTTCGAATGGAAGGTACAAATTTTGAGGACAAAATTTTCTTAACGGGGGGAGGTTGTAACGCCCCGACCCCAATGTGACCCTTTGAAGTTTAATTTTAAGTTTTATTGTGGATTTTTATTTAAATTTTCATGAAGGGGAATTTTAGGATTTTAAGTAAAGGGTTAGTTGACCCAATTTTGACTTTTTAATCTATTGGGTGTGAATTTGGTCTCGTCGGATAAGTGTTGAAACCACAAACTCATATATGCGAACTGTGCGACCATCGGAGTTTCGGATCAAGAGTTATGGACGTTTGAAGTAGAGGGTATTTTAGACTTTTTCATTGTAGGGTGTTTCTAGAAAGGCCCAAATTTTTTTAAAATTTTCAGATCTCTTTTTCTTTCTCACTCTCTCTCTCTCTTCATTTTTCTCTCCCTTCATTTTATCTCTTCTCCCCGCACACTCTCTCCCCTCGCAACCCACCCCTGCACACCTAGCCAGCACCACCACTCTCACCGCCGACTACCACCCACCAACCCAGCGTCACCGGAGTGACCCCACCGCGCCGACCACCACCTCCCAGTCACCACCCTTGCAGCCCAACCCACACACGCGAGCGAATAAGGCCAGAGGAAGCCCATCTGCCGCCACCACCTGCCGCCGCCCTTTCCAGCCACATGAGACCTCCGGCGAGCCTCCCCCAATGTCGACCACCTCCCTCAGCTACTCCTCTAGCCAACCCAGCCCCCTCCTCCACGACCCATGCTCAGAAAATTCCCACAGAAAATGCTGACCATTCTCCTTCAAATCTCCGGCCAATCCCACTTCCTATCTTCAAGGGTTAGGGTGAGTTTTCCTTCCTTCTTAATGGGCTTTCAACCTCTCATGTTTTGGTGGTGAAATTTTGAGATTTTGGGTGAAGTTTGAATATTGGGGTTTAAGGCCATTTCGGATTCCCTTTGAATCTTAGAGTTTGAGACTATTATTGTTGTTTTCTTAGAAAAATTTCATCCCTAAGAACCTCATTTGTTGTTTAGAACAAAAAAAAATTTAGAATAAATTTGAAGGAATTTGAGTGTTGGGAAGTTTGATTCAAGGGTGGAACCCATTTTGGGTCTGCTGAGGTTTGGCTGAGTCTTGTGGTAATTTTGGTGTGGTTTTGGACAATCCCATCTTTAGGAAACCAATAAAATTTGATACTAGATTTGAATGAATGAGGAGATTTGAGAAATTTTTGTATTTTGGTTAATTTTGGGCTTGAAACAGCCACCTTGGGCGGCAACCTTTGTGATTTCGAACCCCCACTGATATTCCATGATTTTAGGAGTATTTAGGATTACTTTGTTGAGTGGGTTATCAATCTAGGTTATGTTGTTTATGGTTAGTGAGCCGGGAAGCTTTAGGGGGGGTTGTGGAGTTGTTATTGGTCAACTTGTGTAAATTGTAAACCGTTGTGTAGAAACGAAAGTTGGGTGGGACGTTAGGTATAACACACACATACAAATTTAACATCTTGGAGTTGAGACTAACTTCTTATTTTATTGTTTATTTTATAAGCGAAACGACCATGGCTCGTGACGATCTGGCGGAGGATCGAAGCTAGGCTATGTCTGTGAGTGGACTTTTGTTTTAAAAACATTTTGTTTACTCTATGGTACATTGAATTTATTTGCTTATCCCGAGTTTTAATTGAGAAATAATGAATTGTGAGTATGGATATATTAATTCTTTCTTGATTTATTTGAGTATGGATTAAGTTAAAATATTTTGGGAATGGACTTGTTATAAACTATTATGATTTTCAAAGTTTACATTTCCATTAGTTGATTAATGTTCTTACTTTAAGCCTTATTAAATGATTTTTCATTCGAGATTGATGAATTAACTTGGTTTTTAAGAGTCGTGAGAGATGTACGATTTCAAACGTGATTTATACAAGAATTTATTTAAAATAAATCGATTTCAAAGTTTTGAGTAAGTCTTGAGTTGATAGCAAAATGTGTTATAATTTCATAGTTGATATTTCATTTTCAAGAAAATATTTTGCGTGGCTTTGAGATATTGTAAATGGTTTTATGTATACTAAATTTATTTGAAATAATACACTTTGACGTATTGATTTAAGGTTTGTAGGAAGGTTTCAATAATATATTCTTGCGACGAGAAAATGATTTTATGATTTAGTTATGGGAGATGGTTTTCAAACCACCCTTTTGCAGTACCCTCTAGGTAATCAGATTGGATAGGTCTTTGGGACCCATCACGACACATATATAGGCTTTGGGCCGTGTGTCGAGATGCTTCGCCCTTTAGGATCTGCTTTGTGTGCACGTATGACCAGGATTGCCTGCACGTGTATGGATTTTACTTCACTCGTATGTATAGCCAGGATATTGCATGCTTATGCGATTCAGGAATTCCGCACAGGTGTATGGCCAGGTTTTTCAGGGAATAAGCATGGTGGAAATTAAATTGTTATCTTCAAGAGCTTAAATATGGATTTTAATTGAGAAATACCTTTCGAGTTTTATAAAGATTTCGATTTTAATATTTTTATGACATTGTTAATTTAGATGGTTGGCTATTGAGAAATGTGTTTTGATTTATCTTTTCCTTGAGTTCCATTAGTTTTATAACACTCTTAAAGCTTGTAAATAGTTTTAAAACTAGGGGATTTCAAAGAGTGACGTGAGGTCTTAGAGTTAAACGTGGTTATAAAGAGTTTTCTGAAAAGATATTTAACATTTGATTTCATTTCCATTAAATTCTCCACTCACTGAGTTTATCTCACAGTGTTTCTTGTTTTGTCTTAAATTGTCCCCCCAGACAATAGCAGTGGTGGAGGTCGCGTCAATCACGTCGAGGCATAGCGTCCATTTCCTCTACTCAGATCTTGTAGGCATCGCTTCCATTTTGGAAGTTCCTTTTTTTAACTATAAAAATTGTTGTAATAAGAGTAGTGGCTCTGCTAACCATACTTCAATTTTAAGATGGTATTTATTTTGTATTTGTAGGGTTTGAGACCTCTTTTTGGTTGTAGTAGAGGCGGCTGGTGTTTTTAGAAGTGCTTTTACAGGTTAATAAATTTTGGGTTAGTCCATTTTCAGGGGAGGTTCTACTGAATTTTTGGTAGGTTTTTCCTTGATTTTGGATTTCCACAGGACCTCTATGTGATTCAGGGTGGAATCCAGGGGCGGTCCTGTCAGGTTTTCAAACTTAGCAGGGTCCCCTGAGGGAAGCTATCGTATGTGACGCTTACCTCCTATTTTTTTGGTTTTGTTTTGTTTTCTCTTACTTATGCAGATTTGTTTCTTGGAGAAGATATCAATTGAGGGGCGCGTAGCTTGAATTCTTTTGTCTGGTGTCTCAAGGTCTCTGTATTCATGTCTTCTGCTTTGCAGCAGTTCTTGCTTTCCCATGAGTGTTTTCCATTGGGAATCTATTTTGAACAATAATATTTTAGTTTAATCATTTTGTAAACTTATGTGGCTCTTACTTATACTTTGGTAATTCTCCTTTTTATAGGGTGTTGATTTAACTATTCTACCCTAGCGGGTTGGTTCATTTATATCTATGTATTTATTTTAGTTTTATTATTTCCTTAAAGATCATGTTGTGTAATGAGCACTCTGATCTAACCCAATGTATTTAAATTAAAAAGGCTCAACCTTTCTTGAGTGACTTGGAGGATTAACACTGGTTTATTGATATTAATTTCTCGGGAAATTCAAGAAGAGTACCTTTTTTGCATACCTGGGGTTCGGAGTGTGACACCACATAGATTAAAAGTTAAATTTTCCCATGGCATGTGGTTGGGTGAGTGTCTGTGGTCAAAATTGGGTGAAAAATCCAAAATAATACTACCACGTTAGCAATTTTGTAGGTGTGGGTGATGAAATGAATGAAAAAAAGGTTTAGTGAACACTGTGAATAGTTGTAAATGATAAAGTGAGACAAATAAACATCTGGATGATAAAGTGAAAACCGATTGAAACTATGGGTGTAAAAATACAAATAAGCCTTTGAGAAATGAGCTCTCTAGAGAATATTATTATTTTGGTCAAGAAAAGCTTTAATAAAGACAAACAGAAAACAACAAGACATGGAAAGTCCATAAGGCCTTCCACAGTGGTGAGCTTGAGCTTGAGAGTGAGAGTGGGAGTGGGAGTGGGAGTGGGAGGAAACTCTCAGTTTGTCTACAGTAAGCCAGAGTAATGAGAGTGAGGGTGAGTGAGAGCTTGAGTTGAGGGCGAGGAGAGGGTCCGGCTGAGAGTGAGTGTGTGAGTTTTTATTTAAGTGGGCCCCACCAGCATGCGAAAAGACAATTAAGGGCTTTTGAGAAATTCAAAAAGCTGAAGCTGAGTCCAGAATTTTGACAGAAGCCAGGGGCAAATCAGTACATGCGAAGGGATGAAAAAAAGTGGCCGACAATCCACTGTTCACCACAGCAGTTGTCTGCCACTCGCCAAGACGCGCACTTGACACACACGGGTGGCCACGATCTTCTGTCCGTTGCAGATCAACGGTCACCAATAAAGCCTGGTTTCAATTTAAAAATAAAAAATAAAATCCTAGCCAGCAACACGTGGCAGCGTCTGGAGGCTCAGATGAGTTTATCCGTTGGAGATCAACGGCTACAATTAATTGACCGTTATAATGCAATTAAAAATACAAAAAAAAATACAAAAAAAAAAATCGAAAAAATATTTAAAAATTCTAAAAAATTTATAACGGCTATTTCATCACTTTTGCTATAAATTAAGCATTCACACCTCATTTTTTCACACATCTATCTATTCAATTCATTCATTTTATCAATCTATTCAAATCACCTTACTTTTCCTAGAAAATTCTTTTTTTTTTTTTCAATCATGGAAAATGCCAAGAGAAAGAATTGGTCCAATGAAGAAGAGGTAGCACTTGTTGAAGCTTGGATAGAAAATTCGGAAGATTGTGAAATCGGATCCAATCAAAGAAACATGAAATTTTGGAATAAAGTGTACAATCAATTTATTCAGAGATATCCTCTTGCCGTGAGGAATGGGCGACAAATTGGGGCAGTCATGGCTCACTTCAAGAAAATAGGACAAGCCACCTCGAAATATCATAAATGTATCTTGGTGGTCGAATGATCACGCACTAGCGAGCAAAATCAAATTGATACGGTGAGTTTTGTTGATTAAACTCAAATATTTTTGTTAATTAAATTCACATATTTTCGTTGATCAATATGTGTGTATTCTATTTCAAATTGTGTGTACTTTATTTTTGCTAGTTAAACTCAAATATATTTGATAATTAAATTCACATATTTATGATTGATCAATATGTGTGTACTATATTTCAAGTTGTGTGTACTTATGATTGATCAATATGTGTGTATTCTATTTCAAATTGTGTGTACTTTATTTTTGCTAGTTAAACTCAAATATATTTGATAATTAAATTCACATATTTATGATTGATCAATATGTGTGTACTATATTTCAAATTGTGTGTACTTTATTTTTGCTAGTTAAACTCAAATATATTTGATAATTAAATTCACATATTTATGTTTGATCAATATGTGTGTACTATATTTCAAATTGTGTATACTTTTTTTTGCTAGTTAATTCACATATGTGTGTACCATTTATAATTCATTAATTTGTTTTCATATTACTAGGTGAACTTTGCCAACACACGATACCAAGCAACAAACTCGAGAAACCGTCCTTTTGCTTGGCACCATTGTTTTGCTAAGATGCAACACTTTGTGAAGTGGCAACGTGCACAATCCGACACCCCCACTGAAGAAGATACAGAAGCTGAAGCGGTTCAATTGAGAGCGGATGAGGATGCCCCGACCTTTCAACCACTTAGCAGTAGTCGCCCGAGGCCACCTACCAGAAACAACTCCAAGAGGGCCAAACAAGTTGATACTAACGATGATGACCTTGCCGATAGTATCAGGTTTCTTTGCCAAGGGCAGAAGGACATAGCTGCTTCACGCGACCGATTGATCAAAGAGCACATCGATTTTAAACAAAAGCAACAAGATTATGAAGTCATGGGCAAAGACCTCACCACCATGCATGGAGAACAACGAGTGTTTTGGGAGGCACGACCACGTGAAATTTTGGCGAGGTGGAATGCAAGTGCTGCTAACTAGGCCAATCAGGGCAAGTCAAACTCGGGAGGGTACTTCCCCAACACTGACTTTTCACAATATGACTGATGTGTCATTGTTTTTCCAACTATGTTAGTTGTGTACTTTATGTATGCATTTTATTATGAATTAAAATAAAATACCCTTTTATTAAATATGTCTCGGATTCCTTTACTTTTCCAAGATGATAAGATAGCCTATTATGACTGATGATAAAATTCTGATTCGTTTAACTTTCCAAGATGATAAGATTTTGATTCGTTTAACTGTCCAAGATGATAAGATTCTGATTTGTTTACATTATCGCACCTAGTCTATAAATTTCACCATGTAGTGCCTTCGCCAATTCACCTTGTTTAGTAATCGCAGAAAATTCGTTTACACTCTACTTCAGGATGTCTACCCCCAACGATTATGATTCAGATGAAGAGATGTTTCAGGCACAACTAGACATGTACGATGACCAGCTCGCAAATATAACGGCATGTACCATGGCTGCTTACCGACGATATACACAACGAAGTCAAAGAAGGCCAATACATGGAGGCACATCCCAACCACGACGATATATCCCTCGAAACCGACAACTAGGCCATGGTTTTATTATGAGCAACTATTTGCACCCTGGAGCAAGATATACTGAAGAGATGTTCTGACGGCGCTATCGAATGAAGAAATCATTGTTCCTAAAGATGATGCAAAATGTGTGCAACAAAGATGACTACTTCCAACAAAGACAAGACGCTGCTGGAAGATGGGGCTGTACGCCAGAGCAAAAGCTGACTTCGGTCATGAGAATGCTCTCCGCTGGGTACTCGGCTGATGCCCCAGACGAGGGCTTCCAAATTGCCCAAACCATAGTGCTGGAGTCATTCAAGAAGTTCATAAGAGTTATTGTGTAAGGCTAAAAAAAGAGGATTCCCAGGTATGCTAGGGAGTCTAGATTGCATGCATTGGAAATGGAAAAATTGCCCAGTAGGAAAACAAGGGGCATATCAAGGCCATTATCACACCCCAACTGTGATATTAGAGGCAGTTGCCGGGTACGACACATGGATTTGGCATGCCAATTTTGATTTTCCAGGGAGCAACAATGACATCAACGTATTGGATGGCTCACACCTTTTTGATGATGAGGAGCAGATGCGAAACCATCAGATCAAGTATAAGGTTAATGACAATGACTACACAATGGGGTATTATCTACTGGAGCGGATCTACCCCAAATGGGCCACGCTTATACAAACAATAACAAATCCAGTAGGAGAGGCAAGTCAGCTATTTGTAAGATATCAAGAGTCCTACCGGAAAGATGTCGAGAGGGCGTTCGGGATTCTGAGGGCTAGATGAGAGATTCTAAAAAAGCCCGCCAGAGGATGGAAAGCCAATGATCTGGGCTATATTATGAAGACATGCATAAATTTACACAACATGATCATTGAGGACGAGCGTCCAGAGAACGACGACGATGAATCGGATGATGACATTGACCACGTTCAAGAAAGGATCTCCCGGGCTGTGGCACGGTATGACACTGAACCATATGATGGAGGCCAAAGTTATCAGCCAATTCTTTTAGAGCAACGGCTTTCCCGAGTTAGATTGATACGGTCAACAGCACTCCACCAGCAACTGAAGAATGATTTGGTCCAGCACCTTTGGACGCGAGAAGGAAGTTGTGGCCAAGCACGACGCCGGCGATGAACGCCAAAATGTTGAAGATGTCTCCAATACCATTGTGTGTTTGTGTTTGTGGCTGTCGTTTTGTATTTGTTTGTGTTTGTTTTTTGTTTTATTTGTTTATGTTTATTTGTGTTTGTTTGTTTTTGTCTTAAATTTTCTTGTTTTATGTTGGTGAAATGAAATAAAGATATTGTTTCTTGCTTTATGTTGGTCAAATGAAATAAAGGTATTAAAATAAAGGTATTGGTGGAGACAAAATATATATAGAATTTATATTTTAGGTAATAAAATTATAAATTCAAATATATTCAATATTGACCTTATATTAAAGATCTCTTTAAAATAAAACTAATGGTATAATTTTTATAAATATTAAAGCTATAAATTATAACTTAACTATAACTTAATCTAACTTAGGCTTAATTTAATTAGATACAATTACATTACTCTCACTCTCACTCTCAGCACTACTGTAGCTTCATCACTCTCACTCTCACTCTCACTCTCAGCACAAAAAATCACTTTTCAAGCCAAAAACTCACTTTTCAGGCCATATCTTACTATCATGCACTCTCACTCTCACCGCTGTGGATGGCCTAAGCAAGGGATTGGAAATGAAATAGGGCAACCTGACCCAATTCCACAAACTTCACAAACAAAGGACAAACCAAATTTACAAACACAATACAGGCAAAGGCCCAAAAAGAAACCACGAAGCAAACCCTAGACCTAAAGACCGAATCCACGCCGCCATCAAACAAACCAGAGAAGCTTGCCTTGGAACCACCACCACCAACAACACCGATAGTCACGTCGCCCCGAGAATATTATTGAGTGTTCTAAAATCACTCAACCATAAATTGGGCCAAAGGGTATTTTTGGATCTCGATTGGATGCAGGCCCCGAAGCAGGCCCAGCCTTGACTCGTAAAATGGGGTGGCAAATCTGTAATTGTGAAGAACATTGCGGACATTATATTACATTCCTTTACAAACCCTAAATATTCCTGCTGCTATATAACTCAACCACAAACGACTCTGCAGCCACCATCTCTTTTATTTCTTAGCAAAATTAGTTTTTTCTTCTTTTAATTTTGATTTCGTAAAATCTCGATGGTTTGTATTGTTGTGATTTTTGATTCTGCCGAATGAGAATCGGAATAGGCATCTAACTATGAACCTCTCTGCTCATCAATGGCATAGAGACTACGAAACGATGCGAAATCAAATCCCGAAGGGTTAGGAACTTCTGGACTGGCAGACTCTCATATCTCCAATGGGTTCTGGCTTTTTCTCGTAAGTTCCACATTTTCTCAGCTCCCAAACACGAACACCCACCAACCACTTGATGCTCGATGATGATTTCATTTGCTTTAACCACACCGAATCGAGACTTTGGGGGGTTGGGTTGGGCCCTCTCCTGAATTAATTCATAGATCAAAGGCGGTTGCTTCTTGTTCTTGGCTTTTCCTAATGACCCTTTTCTCTAAGAACAAAGGTTGATATGTTTTTATATGTCCCTCTGCTTTTAGGGAAGAGAAGAAGGGTTTGCCAATCATTTGAAGCTCATGACTTTTTTCTTTGATTAAATCGTGTGAGGGTCTGTCCGACTCCTTTTATGTTCTCTTGTGTTGAAAACCTTGGCCCTAATCTGAGAGCAATCACTCATTCTCTCTTTGCTTATTCTTTAATTTCTAATTAACAGGTGTTTCTCTTTAATCTATTTCTTATTGATTTGTGATGTGTGATTCCATATTCCACTTATTCGATTAGTGTTTAATTGTTTTACATGTCAATGAGGCATTCAACAATCTCGTAAGATTGAATTGAATTTGGGGAATGATGATGAGATTTAAACGATTTTACAGAGGCTTCTGCTCTGCTGAATATCTTTGCACGTCAGTCTGATCCCAATATTGTCATTGTTTAAAAAAATGTAATTTGTGAGGTTATTGGATGATTTGATACCCTCATAAACACAATGTGGATAGGAGTGTTTTAATATTTAGAGAATTTGGATAAATTTTTATTAAGTAGGTGTATGTGATTTTTCTGTAAAAGAAAATTTGTTCTCATAGTTTGTAGGGAATGGTTGTATGCAAATTTTTTTTTTTTCTTTGAGAGAAAATTGATGATAATTTAACTTTTTTTTAACACCTTGATAGTATGGAGATAAGTCTTAAATCGATATACCTAACTCTCATTGCTAGTTAATGACTGATTTTGTTACAAAAATTTACTTAAATAGGTTAGTTATCACCTTATTAATATTATGATTTGGGGTTAGCTATTCTATTACTAGAAATGACATGGCTTTTCTTAACATAGAGAGCATTATTAGAGTTGAGTTTTTAAAAAAACTAGCTAAAATAACTTATTAGCTATTTATAGCTAAAATTTGGTTATTAAGTAGCTGTTTTTAAAATATTATTCTAATAATATTCTTTACTTTAGTTGATATGAATATTCTATTTTTTTCTTCAAAAAAACATATTTACAAAGTAAATCTTAAGAACATCGCAAATGTGGGTGTCAGACTCAACCATTTGTAATGCCACAATGTTAATAGTACCAAATCGACACCATATTTCAATTATTGACATTGTCATTGTAAAGTGCTCAAATTGTACTCTGTCATGAGCTATGGTTTTTTTGATTATTTTGTACTATTCTCTTATAGATTAAAATTAATAAATTTTATTTTTTTTAAATTATTGCATTGCAAATATTTCTTGGATTTTGTAATTTTGATTTATTATTTAAATTTGAGTTTCATATTTTTCCTTTATTTTATTAAATTTCTTGCACCAAATTTTCTTTCAACTTAATTTTATTTCTACCTACTTTTCAATTAATTTTTCACCTAATTTTTTTCATTTAATTTTCTGTCTGCCTAATTTGTGGAAAGAAAGTTAGTGGAAAGTTAGGAGGAAGGAAATAAGGTGTAAAAAAATAGTTGGAAAAGAAAATACAATTAAGTTGAAATACAATGGTATAATTTTTAAATAATAAAATTAAGGCTCAATTACAAAATGCACCAACTATAAAGGTTTTTCAAATTAGTCTATTAACTTAACTATAAAATGTTTCAAATACATCCACCAACTATAAAAAACTCACAAGTTAACACTTACGTTAAAATTTTTATCCAAAAAACGGTTAAGTGTCACGTGGACAATGTTAACGTGACATTTGTTGTTGACATGATATGCTGGTAGAGGTTCAGATCTCTATAAAAAAAACTCACAAGTTAACACTTACGTTAAAATTTTTATCCAAAAAACGGTTAAGTGTCACGTGGACAATGTTAATGTGACATTTGTTGTTGACATGATATGCTGGTAGAGGTTCAGATCTCGTGTCCTCAATCCCCCCTTGTCCTTCTCTGTCCTCTATCTCAGATTTTTTTAAAAAATAATTTTTTTTTTAAGTAAAACAAGAATTAAGAAGGGGCCCTCAAAGTTTGAGAGAGGAGACAAGGAGGGACACGGGGAGAGGAGATCGGGAGGACAGAGGGGATCGGGAGGACAGATTGAGGATATGAGATCTTATTTTCTGGTAGGGTTGGACATTATTTTCTTCAAAAAAAAATATAAGGAATGTGGTTACATTGAGTTTTGAATTGTTTACCACCGAGTTGAAAAGTGCTCCACCACCTGAATTAACTTGACTTCTTATTCATTTAGTGACATCTAATATATTTATAAGGTTTTACTTACTTTACTCCAGCAAATATAAGTAGTTTTATACCTAACCTTTACTAGCTTTTTAGTTTCACTTTCCCAGTCTATCTTTCTCCTAATGCTCTCATAGTTTTTGAGTCCCCATTTTTTTAATATTTTATTTCATATATAGCATATATATATTTTTTTGGCCAATCATCTATAGCAAGATTATTCTTGCGTACTTATATTGGCCAATCATCTATACTTATATTTTGTCCAATCATTTATATTTTGACAAGGGTTAAGTAGAAAATTACTTATATTTGCGAGAATAGAGTAAGTGAAACCTTATAAATATATTATATGTCACTAAATGAATAAGTAGTGAAGTCAGTTTAGCTGGTGGAGCACTTTAGTTTCAACTTGGTGGTTAACAGTTCGAAAACTCGATATAGCCACATTTTTTTTTTTGACCCCTACTAGTATACAATGTCAACAATAAATGCCACGTCAACATTGTCTACATGGCGCTTAAACATTTTTTGGATGAAAATTTTAATAAAAATGTTAATTTGTAGGTTTTTGATAGTTGGTTAATATATTTGCGAGAATATAGTAAGTGAAACCTTATAAATATATTATATGTCACTAAATGAATAAATAGTGAAGTCAGTTTAGGTGGTGGAGCACTTTAGTTTCAACTTAGTGGTTAACAATTCGAAACTCGATAGCCACATTTTTTTTTTTACCCCTACTAATATACCATGTCAACAACAAATGCTACGTCAGCATTGTCCACGTGACCCTTAAACATTTTTTGGATGAAAATTTTAATAAAAATGTTAATTTGTAGGTTTTTGATAGTTGGTTGATATATTTAAAATGTTTTATAGTTAATGTACGAATTTGAAATACCCCCTATTAGTGGATGCATTTTGTAATTAAGCCTAAAATTAAACTTTTAAAAATAAGTATTACAAAATAATTAAAATTATATAGTTTTCACATTTTAACTTTGGAGATGGTCTAATACTATCTTCTCTTGCATTTAGCTATATTTGACTAATCTTTTGTCTTTTTTGCAATTGTTAGGGTTCAGTTTTAAAATGAATAGCTGAAATTTTAGTTGATCTATCTTTAAAATAGCTAAAGTTTAGTTACAAAGTATTTATTTTTAAAATTTATTCCAATAATTTTATATATTTAAACTAATTAAAATTGTATTTATTATAGCTGAAATGTTTTTACATTAATTTTCCTTTTTTACTTCCTTTTTCTAGTACTATGGGAAATTCACCAACTCTTGAAGGTTGCACTTAACAATAATGCTAAGGAGACTACATTCTGGGTACCACATGTGTATCACCTCTTTAATAGGGTTCTACATATATTAGTGGGTTTCAAGAGAGAGATGGTACACATGTGGTACCAAAATGTGATCTCTCTAGCATTGTTCCAAACTTTAATGTTTTGAAAAACACAAAAGTTAGAAGTTTTTAATTTTTTGAATTTATCCTTAATAAATTTCTTAAGAAATTACCACTGGCCTAAGAAAGTAAATCTGATTTTATTGTTAGCAAAATAACATATTATTAACCTAAAATTTATATATGGTAAAACATTAGTATGTGTTAATGGGATAATGAAGTTGGTTTGAAATTAAGCTGGCATGGCATGCATGATGGTGTAGATATGCAGCAAAACTACTTAAATTTACTGAATATATTTATTTATAGAATATAGTAGTTGCACACAAGGAGGAAAATTTTGTTTTTTTTGGAGAGGGGGAGATTTTATTCGAACTCCATAATTTTTTCGGTAATATTTTGGAAAATTTTTCCAAAATTTTGGGTGAAATTTCGCTGTCTTCTAACGTTCAAAGCCAGTTTTTTTTTTTTTTGGAGAGATTGTCGAATTTCCCCCAGCCCTCTTTTTCATTTTCAGAACATTTCCTAGCCATCCCCTCATCGTCGCCAGCTAGAGGAGGCAGATCGAAGAGAGTTAGAGGGTGAAGACTAAAGAGAAAGAAGAGAGAGAAGAGATCGGGGATGGAGAGGAGGAAGAGAAGGAGATCGAGGAAGAAGGAAGGGAGAGGGAGGAGATGGGTCTGCGTGGGTTAGGGCTGGGACCCTAGGAGAAAGAAATGAGAGGGGAAGAGGAAGAGAACACAAGAGGAAAAGGAAAAGAAAGAAAAAAAAAGGAAAAGGAAAAGGAAGGAAAGAAAAGAGAGAGTCATAGTCAAGGGAGGAAAAAGGAAGGAAAGAAGAAAAAAAAATAAAAAAGATTTAAAGTTGATTAGGTCCTAAATAATTCACTAAAATTAACTTCGAGGTCGGAAAAACGTTCTATAAAATCTTGTAAGCTCATTTCGATAAATCTTATTTTTTTATGACTTCAAATTCATTTATTGGCTTTCAAAATTCTTTAAAAAAATTTTAATATCTCTAAATTAACAAGATAATTATCAATAAATCATTATTTATTCCAAAATAAATTATAAACCAACTTTTTAGGATCTCACAATCTATTTAGATTGTGTTTTTTCATTGGATTAAGGGGTTTAGAAAATAAGAATACATGTTATTTTTTTATTTGTCCACATATGTTTAAAGGATAATTGGATTAAAAATGATTAAATATTCCTTAAAAAAAGGTTATTTTTATATAATTATTAATTAGTGACTCATTTTTTTAACAACATTTATCTTCAGTATATATTATATTCACTTTATATCACATGAAACTTACTATATAATTTGATTTCTTTAATATTTTTTTATCAATGTAGTACTTAATATGAATAAACATATAATCAAGTTTCATTCAAAATTTTCATATTTTAATAGCAATTTTCGTCGTTTTTGTCTAATTTTATTGAAATCGAAATTTTAATAGAAATTTCCGTAAAAATTTTTATCCAAATTTTCATCGAAAATTTTCTCCCGAAATTTTACCCCTTGGTTGCACGTTATGTAATTCCTTCCTAATGTTTTCTTTTTCTTTTAAACAATTTTGACCAGTAGTAAAAGAAAATTTTACTTCTGCCTTCTATATTCTTATGCTGCAAGTGTCATTTAACAGCTCATAAAACTAAATCATCAATACAATCAAAATTTTAATTTGATATTTCCATCCTTACCCTTGAAAAATTTTAATTTTAATTTTAATTTCATATTTCCATTCTTACCCTTGAAAAAGAAAAAACGTTTTAGTTATCCTTTAAAATATAAATTAGCTTGTTCCACAATCAATGTGCAACTCCTCTCCATAAAATTAAATTATTTTACTCCTCTTATCTGCACGGTTTTTTTTTTCTTTTCCAAATTCATATCACTTCCTTCAGGTTACCTTCGTTTTAAAATTGACTAATTAATTAAAAATAATAAATTAAAATAAAAATTAATTAATACGGGGTCTCACAATTGAACATTCTTTAAAAATCTATTAAAATCATAGTTAAATAAAAAAATAAAACTTAAATTTCTAGTAGAATTTAGTTCTGGTCGTTACATCGGATTTTGAGATTATATTGTGCGGTGGGTCTAACAGAGTGATTAGCTTTATATTAACTTGCTAGCTAATTAAATTTAGAGCATTATTGTATATATATATATATATATCTATATATATATGTGAAGGCCACTTTTTAATTATCACGTGCTAAAAATGTCAAAAATATTTATTTTAGGAGCTGAGGGTTAAAAAAGTTATTTGAAGATTAAAAGATGTTACTAAAAACCATTTGTAGCTTGAAGTAAGGTGTTTTGTGGTAGTAAAAGTTAATACTCTATTTTTTTCTACCCTATTTTCTTCCACCTTATTTCTTTCCACTTAATTTCTTTTCAACTAATTTATTTCTACTTAACTTTCTTTCCATAAATTAGGTGAAATGTATTAAGTACAAAGAAAATTAGGTAAAAAATTAAATAAAAAAATTAGGTAGAAATTGGGGTGAAGAATTGAAGATTGATATGACAATCCAAAATACCCGTGACAGGACTGCCCCCGGATTTCACCCTAAATCTCGGAGTGAGTTATGTGGGAATTTAAAATCAAGGAAAATCCTACCGAAAATTCGGCAGAACCTCCCCTGAAAATGAATTAATCCAAAATTTTATTAACCTGTAAAAACACTTCTAAGAACTTCAACCTCCTCTATCACAACCAAAAAAGGGTTTCAGACCCAACAATTTCAAGAAAACCATCTTAAAATTTAAGTGTGATTATTAGAGCCACTATTCTATTACAAGAAATTTTTTACAAAATTAAAATGGCGCTTACAAGGTCCGAGTAAGGAAGTGAATGTAAATGCCTCCACGTGATTGGCGCGACCACTTCTTGCCTGGGAAAAATTTAAAACAAAATAACAAAACGTGAGAGGAAACTCAGTGAGTAGACATAAACTAATTTAGTAGTATATAACCCTTCGTGAACGTATTTCCATACTTAAAACCCTTTTTACTTAAAAATCAGACTTAGTTTTGAAATCCCCCAGTTTTAAAAACAATTTACAACCCTTTCTAAAACACATCATGAACCTTTCAAGTGCATAGATTTAACTAACTCAAGTATACTAGAGGCTTCAAAATTTCCCACAAAATATGTTAGGTAGCAATATTAATTAAAACTTCAATAAGAACACTAATAGTCGAATAATTGAATCTCACAATTTGAAACTCAATTAAGGTAAGATCTTAAGGACTCATAACAACCCAGGGAACTACTAGTCATACGTGCACGCAGAGCTTGTGATGCTGGTCATACACTGCCGATTAGGCAAGTGCAGAGCAGAATGTAATGCTGGTCATACGTACACGCAGAGCTTATAATGCTAGTCATACACCGCTGAGTTATTTCAAGGCGAGTGCAGAGCAATATGTCATGCTGGTCATACACCGCCGACTAGGCTAGTGCAGAGCAATATATAATGCTGGTCATACACCGCCAACTAGGTCAGTGTAGAGCAAATGCTGGTCATACACCGCCGAGTCATCTCTAGGCGAGTGCAGAGCAAATCTATACCTGCTGAGGGGGTACTAATAGGACGATTTAAAACTACTCATTTTAATATCGAAAACATTCGTGCCCAAACAAGATTTTTGACCGTTCAAAAATCACCTCGTTTCAAACATATCTCAATAATAAAATATCTTATAAATCTATATAATTTCTGTTAAATGGAACAAATCCGTAATATCATATTGAACTGAGTCTTTCCGTGATCTTCCATTTGCAACATATTTGACAAAAGTAAAAATGTATATATAAACATCATTGTCCAGTTAAATTCATAAAACTCGTAACTCCAATCAAACCATGTCCAAAGATACTTAAACCATTGAAATTCACCACATAATTTCATAAAGAAAATGTCTAACTCTCAATCAATATTTCTAAGCCAAGACTCATGATAACCGAATTAAATAATAAAATCATAATTTAAGAAAACACTTCCAAGACAAAAATCCAATTCAACTTCTATTATTTCTCAAACAAATTCAAATAACCAAATGATTAAAACATGAATTTTAGAAGAGTATTCGTAAAATAAAGTCCACTCACAGCAAGAATTCTAGCTTCGATCCTTAGCCGGATCGTCTCGAGCCACAATCGTCTCGCCAGAAATAGAGGTGAAAGGAGGTTGGAAGTGGTTGGAATCCGGCGAGAAAAATCAGCGATGGCTAGCTTCTAGTCGCGATTTCGCGTCGCTACACTGGCTGGTCGGCGAGAGGAGGGGCCTACACGGTTTGGCTCCGGCGAGAGGAGCTTGCCGGCGATCTGGGTTGGTCTGGGTTGGCCGGCGGCGTGAGTTCTTGAGGGTGGCTGATGTGTGCGCAGGGGGAGGGTGCGAGGAAGAAGAGAGAAAGAGGGAGTGCGGGAGAGAGAAGAGTCTGGAGAGAGAGAGAGAGTGTGTGGGCTGGTTTTTAATTTAAAATGCTTGGGTTTCAAATTACAAAGATGCCCCTTCTAGAAAAATATCTATTCTTCTTTCCACGAAACTCCAATTTAGGATCCGTTTTCGCCTACGCGTTTTTACGTTTAAACTCTATTTAACCATGTAAATTTCAAAATTTTAAAAGATACCTCTCAATTAATTCCCATTAGAAACCCAATTTTTCTCTTGAGGGCATAACATCAATGTTCTTAAATAATTTACCAACCATGGTTATGAGGTCCGAAAATTGTTCCGTAACTCCCATGAGCTTCACTCGTCTTGCACCATTTTTCTAATGGCTTGAAATTTAAACTTTGAGTTCCCAAACTTTATTCACTTTAATTTAGTTACTCCTAAATAAATCTCCAAACATTCATATTTGTCTCCAAATTTTCTGGTTTCCACAACTTAACTTTCCTTTGTCTCCCTTTTTTTTTTTTTTTTAAGTCCACAACAAATAAAAATTTAAAATCCTAGTGAAAATTTGGGTCGGGCTGTTACAACCTGAAGGTATAAAACATTTCATGCATTTCACGAAATCAATTTTAAGTTTGGTTGTCAAGTTCTCACTGATTATAAAGACATTTTTCATCACACCTTCACTACACATGCATTTTCATCAATTAAATGAAGTTACATGTTTGGTACATGTTTTGGTTGTCTCTTTTGGAAATTTTGCAAAATGAGGAATTTGTTGATTTACAGCTCCACATTCTTATCTATAACTGTATTAGGAATCTTTTATGGGACACCAAGAATATGTCTTCAATTTGTCTTTTGCGGAGAGCCATTGGTTGGCTTCCAGGTGGCACGAGCAGGTAAGCATGTTGGTGTCGTGGGTATAGGTTTGAATCAGCCTCTTTTCTTTGTTGTAGATGAGCATTATTTTGGGGTGTGCATGCTCTTGAGATTTTTGGGGTCATTGGTGAGAGCTCATCTTTTCAAGTAAGAAAATTGTTTTGAATTTCAAAAACTAAAATTATTTTCTTAACTTGTTTTCGATTTTCTAAAATCTGAATGTGTTTAGTGAGTTCTTGAAGTTTTCACAAATTTATAAACACTCTCATTTAGGTTTTAGATTTAGGATTCTCCATTAGCTTTTTCATGTATTTAGCTTGAGGAGGTTGATTTTTATAGAATCCAAATATGAATTTCATGTTTATACATTGAAGAATCCGCTGTGCTTGGTGTGAATCGATGCCATGAGTTGATGAGCTTGGAAATTGAGCTGCCTACTTCATGATTGACTGATTGCCTAGCTTATCGAAGTTGCACAAAGGGTTAAGAAGCTGCCACTTAGTTTAGGACTTAGTGATTGAGCTTGTATGTTGTATGCTGCCTTTGTATTGAACCTCCTACATAGTGAATTACCCGGTTAGCTGAAAAAGACCCTCAGTTTTTACCTTTTGTAGTTTTTTTGGGTGAACATTTTATGTGCTTTCTTCTCCATTCTGTGTCATGATGTTTATTGGCATATTTGATATTTAAACACGAATCTGCTTTGAACATTTATGCTTGATGTTGTTATATGTTATATTGAACTATCAAGTTAATCACACACTACTGTAGTTGTGGATAATACGAGGATGCCTATTAGGGCTGGGTTTTTTTACAGATTTACTGAAAAATATCGTTGCCGTATCAGTACCATACCGATCGGTATGGTATTTTTTTTTTTAATTTTCGGTATCGGAGTAAATACTGTACCGTATCGACTAAAAACGGAATCAAAACAGTATTGATATACTCATATGACGGTATACCGATCCGTACCGATACCTCTTCTTCTTCTCTTATTTTCTTCTTCTTCTTCTTCTTCTCTGGTTTCAGATTTGCAGAAACCTTCTTCTATTTTTGATCTGGTTTGTGGGTCTTATTTTTTTTTTTTTTTACCATTTGTCTTCTCAGACTTTTAACACCATCTCAGACCCCTGCCTTATCTTTATTGAACCCTCTATCTTATCTTCAAGATTTCAAGATTTTTTTGTTGGCATTTCAATTAAAATCGTAATTGAACCCTTCTTGAATCTTAGATTAGAAAAAATCAAAAACCAAAAGAAGAGAAAAGAAATACCTGAGTCAGTGAGTAAGGCACTGAGGCTGTGAGGCTTAGAAGAAGAAGATGATCCCAAGAACAGCCACAAGAAGCTCAGAAATGGAGATGAAGCTTGAAACTGGAAGAGGAAGAGGAAGAATTGAAGAGATCTAGAGAAACCTACAAGAGCGAAGAATGAAAACTGAGAAGTAGAAGTGAAGAGTGAGAGAGAGAGGATTACACGTTCAAGTGTTGGTGGTTTGGGTGGGCTGAAGGTTGGGCTTTTGGGCCTATAGAATAAAAATATGGAAGCTCATATTTCATTGACCTTGAATTTAGAAAAACAGAAGCCATAACTCACAATCATAGTGGAAGACTGGAAGTCAGTCGCTACCCCAACAACACAGACATATGGAGACGAGTTTCATACCTCTAGTCTCCGCCTGTTTTCTTCTGGCCTCGTCCTTCACCTCTGTTCACTCACTCTCTGAGCCACACCTTCTCGGAGTTCACCCTCTGCTCCTAACACCTCTTTGTCTTATCTCTCTCCCTCTCTCTGTCTTCTCAGACTCCTAACACCATCTCAGACCCCTGCCACCACCACGAACTCCACCAGAAACCATCGTCGCCTCCCTCTCTCCCTCTTATCTCTCCCCATCTCTCTGTCTTATCTCTCCTCCTCTCTCTGATTTCTTTAATTTGGTTGTTGGTGTTGTTTTCGGCAGGCTCAATACCATTCCGACGCCGCCACTCTCCGACCGATACCGAAGTGAACCGTTACCGCCTACCGTCGGTACGGTATTGGAACCAAAAACCTCATCTTGACCCCAATCGGTCGGAATTCGGTATGGGTGTTTCGGTACGGTAATCGTACCGAACCCACCCCTAATCTGAATGTGTTTAGTGAGTTCTTGAAGTTTTCACAAATTTATAAACACTCTCATTTAGGTTTTAGATTTAGGATTCTCCATTAGCTTTTTCATGTATTTAGCTTGAGGAGGTTGATTTTTATAGAATCCAAATCTGCATTTCATGTTTAAACATTGAAGAATCCGTTGTGCTTGGTGTGAATCGATGCCATGAATTGATGAGCTTGGAAATTGAGCTGCCTACTTCATGATTTACTGATTGCCTAGCTTATTGAAGTTGCACAAAGGGTTAAGAAGCTGCCACTTAGTTTAGGACTTCGTGATTGAGCTTGTATGTTGTATGCTACCTTTGTATTGAACCTCTTGCATAGTGAATTGCCCGGTTAGCTGAAAAAGACCCTTAGTTTTTACCTTTTGTAGTTTTTTTAGGTGAACATTTTATGTGCTTTCTTCTCCATTCTGTGTCATGATGTTTATTGACATATTTGATATTTAAACACGAATCTGCTTTGAAAATTTATGCTTGATGTTGTTATATGTTATATTGAACTATCCAGTTAATCGATCACACACCACTGTAGTTGTGGATAATACGAGGATGCCTATTGTGATGAGTCCTCTGAATGTATAGGTTGTCACTTAATCCTTGTGTGTGTTTGATTTGTGTTGGCTACAAATTTGTGTTGTGTTTTTCAAGTGTCAATCTGTAGCTTCAAATTTAAGTCTGTTTGATTAGTCCCTGAGTCATCACATAAACAAAAATTGGGGTTCGATTACTGGTTGTAGTTTTAATCAAGTTAATTAGGTAGTTAAATCACCTAATACAAACCTTTAAAGTGGAAACAAAATTAGATAGAAACAAGGAGTTAATAGAAATTTTCGTTTTTTTTTTTGCTATGAAAATTTTAACACCATACCAACTCGTTCTTAGTCAAATTTCGATGATTTTGCCGAAATTTGGGTATTTTTGGAAATTCCTAAAATTTCTGCAAAAGTTTCGGCTGGTGGGATTTATGGGTTTTGGGGGGAGCTGAGGTCATGATGGGAGGAAGAAAGGAGGGGCTGGGTTTTCGATGGTTTCGACGGTAGGTGGTGAGATGAAGGAGAAAGATAGGAAGGAGAAAGAGATGAGGTGGGCTGTGGTCGGCGCTGGTGAGCTGGGCATAGAGATGCCGAGAGAGAGAGAGAGAAGCACAAGGATGGACTAAAAAGAAAAGAGAGAAAGGAGAAGAAGAAAAAAAAGGAGTGAAGTCGGGGAGAGAGAAAAATAGAGTGACCAAAAAGGGAGGAGAGAGAAGAGAGATAATGAGTGTGTCAGGGGGTTGCATGAATGTGAATGAGGAGAGAGAAATGAAGATAAAAATGTGATTTTGGATTTTTAAAACTCATGTTTGCAAATTTACCAAAATGCCCATCGCTTCACATGCTTGTATCTCTCAAACTGTACCTCTGATCGATGTACATTTTGCGCCCACGTATTCGTGTGTTCGAGACCTTTCCAACAAGCTACAAATCGAAGTAAAAAGATCAATAGTTCAAAAAGTCAAAGAATGGGTCAAACTAATTTTAAACAAAGATTATAAAATTAACCCAAAACATTTTATTTTTCAAATAAATTTTCAAAATATTTAAAATACTTTTTAAAATAAAACTTGAAATAATAAAACTTAAATAAAGCAAGTAAATGGGCTAAAAATTACGGATGTTAACTTATCTCAATCCATCAAATCAATCCAGAAAAAGTAGCCGTTTAAGACATTTGATTACCCAGAACCGCCTCTTCGAGTGTCCAGAATTTCCTCTATAAATCCCCCATTCCTCATATTCCCATTTTTACGCTTTCAAGTTTTCAAACTCTCAAGTCTAAAAGCTTCTACCTTTTTGAACTTTCATAATCCCTTTGTGTTCTTCATCTTTCAAAGCAAAACTTTCATCTCTTCATCCAATTTCTTATGTTCAGATGGCTCAGGTTAGGGAGATTGTTACTTCAAAGAAGATGGGCGAAGAAGCCAAGGCTTTCAACGATGCGATTGCCCCTTTACTCTTTCGCGAGGCATTGGTTTAAGCTGAGAGTGAAGTGGTTTCATTCTCTGACATTGGTTTCGTGAGGGAACCTGGTTTTATGGTAACCTTGGGTCCTTACTTTAGGAAGAAAATGCCCATTCTTGTGGAAGAAACCATGAATACCTAGTTTGTGGATCATTCCACATTTTATCATGGCGGGCTTTGGGGAACCTGGGTATCACGAAAACTTCAAACTGTGTGGCCTACCTCTGTCCCAAATTCTGAGTGGCTTCATTGGTACAAACGAGTTGAAGCTGAGAAGTCAATAGTATGGGAAGCTCTTGGTATCAGGGATGTCATTGCTTTGTCAACCAAGGCTTTGACCTTTGATCGTCCACTTCTTGCACCGGCTCTGTGTTTCTAGTCTTCGACCATGAATGCTTTGTATCTCCCCTATGGGTGACTCACCCCCACTGTTTTAGACATGGCTGCTATCTTTGGTTTCAGACCACATGACGAGTTTGTATCTCCGTTCTTTGAGGAGGAGCTCGACAAGAATGAGCATGTCAAGGTGAATTGGTGACATTTATTTATAAGGGACGTCAAGACTTCTTGCACAGTTACCAGCTATGAAACGTTCACCAAGCACTAAAACCGAAGGACTGGACTAGTGACTGACCATGAGCATTCAACCTTCCTATCCTATTGGCTGAGTAAGTATGTCTTTTGTGCAAAAAGCAATAAAGTTGTGCAGGAATTCGCTTGTATGGCCGATGCCTTAGCATCAGGCCGAGCGCTCGCTTTAGGGCCCTTTGTGCTGGCGAATCTTTATCGGTGCCTGTGTGACATAACGGTCAGGTGAATGGATCCAAATGGAAGTGGTCCATTGTGGATGTTTCAGATTTGGTTGCAAGCATACTTCCCTCAATTTCACACAAAGCCAAGTGTTGAATTCCCAAGCGAGGAGGTGATTGCCAACTTTAGCATCCCCTTATCTTTGAGGTCTCACACGGTGGATGAGTGTCTCTGAAACCCTAGGCAACCTTCCTTTTGATTATTGACACGTGTATGGTCTTGAACAACCTAGGATTCTGATGCTTATCCTCTTTGACAGCTACTACCCAGCTTTTGATAGCCTTTTAAACTCACGTGTCACTACTCTAATGGTCTCAACCCATAAAATTCTTGGCTTGGTGTAGCCGAGAAGACATTCTTTATTCACTAAGGACATCTTAAGTGGACCTTGAAGTTGGGCCTTGGACCTGGGCTTGCATCATATTCTTGGGCCTCTTGAAAATTATGGTACAAACAGTCCCCTTTAGAACTTTGGGTTGTCAAATAGTCATACAAACTTTATATATGTTGTAATTGATCATATGATAAAGAACTGCAGGTTCTTATGATGAGGATCAAGGAACTTTAAGTCCTTAATTAAAAGTCATGCAACCTCAGGTTTCCTCTTCTTATTGTATACGCATTGAGGAATTTCAGGCTTTCCCTTTATTGTATATGAATTAAGAATTTTTTTGCCCTCAATTGATTTTAGCACAAATAAGGATCTTTGGGACAATAATCGATTGTAAGTAAAGATCTTCGTGCAATTTTAGATAAACATGTAAACTATGCATAGTACATAAAGCTATAAAAAGTGGCATCCTTAAAACTACACAGCGAGTAAGTAAAAGTTTTCCATAAATCCCTATAGATAAAAAAACATAACAATGAAGCATTTGGGGTTAGCCATAGTAATGAGGGTGGGTGGGTAAGGGTTAGGATTAGGCTAGATCCAAGATTCGATTCCCTCCAATGTAACAACAAGGAAAAAACCGTCTTTTTTCATTAATTTGTTCTCCAATTAACAACCTTTTTTACATTTCATTGTAATAGTTTAGTCCGTAATCATTTGCGTAATCATTGTAATAGTTTAGTCCATTTAAAATATTATTTTTCGTCATATATATTTAATTTTGGTTTAACTTTGCTAGGCCCTGTATATTGCTTAGTCTCTCCCTATTGTATTGCTTTCCCATTTAATAATATGATTTTCATTTGATATTGACGTACGATTGGTGTAAGTTTACAATTCAAGTTTACTTTTATTGTTGCCTGCTTTATTTTTCACAACTAAGGCTTCACTTGTAAGTACAAGTTCATTCACACCATTACCATTAGACCAATTTCACTTTGGTATTCAAAATCTGACTCAAAAGTACAAATTCCTTGTTTACAAGACATGAAAATGAACTTCGACCAAGAATAAGTCTCTAGTTCGGCCCAACAAGCTAATTTAGGCTGTGTAGTGGCACGCTTGCAACTCAATATATACACCTTGCAAAGGACTACAATGCTCTGTCCTTATCTTCGCGCGTGTGATTTTCAGCTAACATAAGTTCTTTTACATTAGTGCGCCGATTTTTTTTATGACCTGGGGAGGGGAGAATCGAAATTGTCTCACTTCCAACATTGGAGAAACAAATACCACTAAACTAACAACTAGTTGATATACATTAGTATACCAATTTATTAACCCTAATTGCATGATCGAATCCCTTATTCGTCATTATATTAATGTGGTCTACAATGACTTACCAGTAATATATATATGCTTCATCATCAGGTAGGTGTGAAATTAGGGTGAAAGTGTGGGTGCAAGGGAAGGAGACTTTGAGAAGAGTCTCAAGAAGAGTTTGTCAGCAAGAACTGCATTTGCTGCATCAGAGGGATGGAATGCATCCCATAATACATAGTCTTTGCGATTTTTGCATAATTTTGAATTGGGCAAGCATAGCCCTCCAATGTTTGTGTCCACATTGCAACATGAGGTATTCGAAACCTTAAAACCTGAAACACAACAAAGTTAAATCTCTAATTACTAACTGTTACATATATTGTTTTACGTAACTTGTCGTCCAATCTAATCTACAATTGCATGAGTTTCCCATAGGTTACCAGCTACGGTCGTTAAGGGCATATATGTAAGTTGTGCTTTAGCCTTAAAATCACTTTCAAATACTTCAAATTGCTCTTGGTAGTATTTGACAAATAGTTAAAATTGTTGTGTTTTTTTTTTGTTATATATTAACCATTTTTAGTGTTTTTAAGTCCTCTTAAAGAAACACTTTCAAATACATTTACGGAAATCACAGTGTTTAAATAAATAAATAAAAAATTGTGTACTTCTAAATAAAGTGCTATCAACAAAAGTGAATTAAACACTTCTTACAAATGCACACTACATGTTTGGTAGCGCTACTAGAAATGCTAAAATTGATTATTTGGCAAAACCAGTTGTTAATATATAGTGTCTAATTTGGTTTATAAATCACTTGATAGATGCTTAATCTATGTGAATATTTATTAAATATTAAATATTTATAATATTTATAAAACACTTAAAGAAAACACTTGAATATTTATTAAAAAAATTTATGTGATGCCCATAAAATATGTCTCCAAACTAATCTACAGTTGAATGATCGAGTTTAGTAATTACCATAGGCAGTGGGGTTGTTGATTAAGTCGAAAACATCTGGATACGTATCTGCAAATGACAGTGTTGCATTTGGGAGGCGCCGGTTAAGAGAGGCAATGAGCTTTTGTACTCTGGAGTTGAATTCCAGCACCCACTCATTCACTCGCTTCAAGCATTGGCCTTTCTTTGATTTCACCCTCTGTGAAGGAATGCAGCCAAGGGGACCAAGACCATGGAAGATCATCTTTCTAGCACCCAGTTGGTAGAGACTCTAACACAAGCAATTCAAATACACACTGCACGTCAAAATTGATTTTCGAAATTGATACACAATTAATGATATTAATGCATGAAAGGGGATGAGAAAAATTAACTTGGGTGGGACAATCATCTCATGTCATCATGCTTGAAGTGGTGAGTCTAGTCACACATGAAAAGCCATGTGTTAAATGTTTTTCATTCTCAATACACACCATGTATTAGGAATGAAAAATAAGAATTGATAATAAGAAGAAGAGGAAGGAGGAGGAGGAGGAGGAGAAGGTGGTGGGGCGTGGGTGGGTGGGTGGGTGGGTGGGTGGGGGCAGAGAGGAAATGATGATGAAAAGACAAAATTACCCCTTAGAATATCCATTTGGGACATAACCCAAAGTTACTAAATTTGAAAAAAAAAATCCTAAAATATTAATGCACGACTTTTTATGAGCAATTAGGTCCACTATGTTAGTATTATATTGTAATATATCCGTCCCACTCAAGTTTTTTTTTTTTTTTTTCTCGAAAGAGGATTGTAGAGAATTTGTCACCGTAAGTTGGTGGTCTAAAGTACTGATTAATAGCTCCACAAATTCGTCATAAGTGTACTGCTGACCATCTGCTAAAAAGGGTTGCAAGAAATTGTTGACATAGTCATTGCTGCCTGAAAAATGAAAAGAGAAAGAAAAATGCTACATTGAGTACCAACATCCCATGAAAAAAATGAGTTCTAATTCATCTAAAAGAAATTTCATTTGCGCATGCATTGATAGAGTACCAATTCCAATGAAGTACATAGCTTCAGCGCAAAGCTTGATTGCAGCCTCTGGCCCAATCTTAGCCTTGATGGCTTCCTTTGTCTTGTTGAAGCTCTGTATTTGATCATCAAAAGACAATCTCTGAATCTGTGTGAAAAGGAAATAGAAGCAAAGTTAAATGTACGAACTATATAGGTATATATATATATATATAGTCTTCTAAAGAGAATGTCCACACTTATTTTTTATGCGGAAGCGTATAGAATGACATAATTCTATACCAGATATACGCATCGGCAAAAAAAAAAAAAAAAAATGAGCGCAGATCATCCACACCTGAGAAAAATCCTATATATATATAGTAAGTCAATTTCTGTCTAACTATGTAGTCTATATTCGCAGTTTGGCTAGACTGTCTTGGTAAGAGACATTACTCATGTATAGTACCTTAGATTATGGAATAAATATATGTAGTGAACATAAATAGTATTTTGAAAGAAATTTGATTATTACAAAGTAGAGTCCAGTGTCATTGAGTATTCCTGCTCCACCAGATGCATAATTAACCCCTTTAAGAAGTGCATCATCATTTTGTGACAAGGAAAGATAAGGTGGTGGTGATGGAATCCCAATCTTTGCAGCTGCAAATTCCAAAACAAAGAAAGGAAAAGAGAAACAGAAACAGAAACAATACAAAATTAAAAAAACATATTAATTATATATGAATTCTGGAAAATCAAATTTCGATCTGCAAAATAAAGGAACAGAAAATTATTATCCAAAAGTTGAGAATACGTACATATTATGTCGCCAATGGTCCTTCCATTAGTGAACCTGCCGGTAGCTTGACCGCCTTCATAATCGACCCCATACCAAGGATAGTTTGACTTTGCAAGAGAGTACTGCAGATAATTGTTGTTTCCTACTTCTGTCAAGGAGTCACCAAACACAAATGTCACTGTGGATGCAGCTGAAGCCATGGCTGACATGGTTGTGAAAATTGTGGTAGTGGTGGTGGCTAATAAAGCCATCCCCAATATTGCTTCCATCTTTCAATAATCTCACTTGTTTGTAAAATAATTAAATGGCAGTTAGGGACAAGAATTTATAGTATCTTCAGAGGCACTATGTGCGTGCCATTTTAATTTAGTGATGTCTAAGTCCCCAAGTTTCACATGTTAGGTGATTATATTCAAAACCATGGGAAATACTTGTAGTGTGAGCTTAATATATAGCACGTGAACATTTCACATTCAGAATATTAAGTATTGTGTTACAATATATAATATAATGAGTTTTTTTTCATCCAAATAATAAGTATTGTGTACGAATATCAAAAATAACAATAATCCACGTTTTAGGCTCAATCTTGGGCCACATATGTTCCACGTCATCCAGTATATTTGGCTCACATATATTTGGCTCAAGTTATTGTACACGTGAGAGAGTGTGTTGAGTAATATATCACTTTGGAACCTTATTGACGATATATAATATTTTGAACACATCTTCACTTGTAGTTAATTAATTTTAAATTATATGCTCTAACTTCAAAATTAATTAATTTGGAATCTGCAAATTTTGTAAGATTTGGTGGTTGGTAAAATCTCAAGGAGTTGGCCAACTCACCTCCTTTTAAGTCAGCATAATTTGATTTGTTAGGTGTTTCCCTCTCGGGGTGGCTGTGAATATAAGCCCAATTGCAACCGACTCTTTGCTCAACGTTCCTGTGAAGACACAGTCTTGTAACAAAAGCATGCACAAGGGTTTCAAAGTTCACTTGCTCTGCTTTGAGTTTTCATATTTGGCTGCCTACTACAGGTTAATTGGCTGCCAAGTAAACTGACCAGATTGTGAAATTAAAGCTTTACTAACCATTTTGGGTATCATCTATGTAATAAAGAGGTGAGACCTACTTTTGTAAATGAGTTTTTTTTTTTTTTTTTTTTTTTTTTTTAAAGTATGAGTAAACCTACTTTCTTGCTTCACCACCTGTCATGCATAATGATATTGTCTCAGCTATAGCTCTATTTAACAACCGTGTGTTTCATTCCAAGGCTAAACACACAAAGATTGATTATCATTTTGTGAAGGAGATCGAGAGTCAATCGAGGTGATTTGAAGCTCGGATTCATTCCTAGCTCTATGCAGTTGGGTGATATTCTCACCAAAGCTCTTAATTCTCCTAAGCTTCGATTTCTCAGGTCCAATCTCATGCTTAAGCATGAGCTTGAGGGGGGATGTTGGTATATTATCAGATATCTTTGGTCAAAGATTTAGTTATACAGTTAGTACAACTGTATAACTGTATCTTGAGGGGGCATGAGCTAGCCGCCGTAATCAGTTAGCAGACTGTTTGGATGTATAGCTACGTTCTCTACGTACTCTTTATCTTCTCATTTTCTGCACAACTCCATGAGTGTTAAGAGTTTGGACAGAGAACAAAGCTACAAGATGGATTAAGAGTCATTTAGATATACCTTTATTTTCAATACTCAATTTTAGAGTAGGCCCAGTAGGTAAATAAATGTGTGTGGGTTTTTTTTTTTTCCACGTCAGATAATGGTTTAGGCATAAATTTGTGGATATTTACAAAAGATATCATTGCTTCAATTTGAACAATATTAATTACTCTAAGGTACCTTTTACTTATTGTTTTTACTCTCTAGTGCACCAATTAGTTTTTTTTAATAACAAGGTAAGTTGCAGCTAGCTGGCTTATCTTGAAATCTGGTCAATTGCCATTTTATTTCCTTTTTGTCTTTCTCTTTCTTCTCTCTTCACGTTCATCTTCTCTCTTTATGCATTTATGCCATTTTAAGTCAAACTGCAGTTTTTTGCATTTTTCTGCAGTTTCTAGAACTGCAGTTTTCTGCAATTTCTGAAACTGCAAGTGAACTGAAACTGCATAAAAAACTGTAGTTTATGCAGTTTACAGTGAACTGACTGCAGTTTCTGGAATTACAAGTGAACTTTCTGCAGTTTCTGAAACTGCATAAAAAACTGCAGTTTATGCAGTTTACAGTGAACTGAAACTGCAGTTTCTGGAATTACAAGTGAACTTTCTGCAGTTTCTGAAACTGCAAGTGAACTGAAACTGCAGTTTATGGAACTGTAAATGAACTGAAACTGCAGAAACTGCAATTTATTAGAGTTGAAACTGCAGTTTATTGGAGTTGCTGACTTGCAGTTTCAGTTTATTAGTGTTTTGGCATGTTGCAGCTGGTGAGGACACGGCAGGTATTTTTAATTTTTGTTATCCCTATTTTCGTCAAAACAATGCGCTGGCAGATGAGCTTTACTGTAGCGCGGGGATCCAGTGGATGTGGTGTCCGCAAAGGAATAATAGAATTGTGATAGTTGGCCCGCAAAGAAAGAAAGGGGCTCTGGGTAGTTTTGGTTAATAAATTTAGGTGCTAATACCTGTATGTTAATGGAACCTTTAAAGATCTATGATTTGATATATTTATTACTCCTAATTTTGAATGTTTTTATTGATGAAATTTTATGATTCATGCATCCAATTCAAAAAACATTTGTTACCAATTCACATCAACATATAAACACTTAAATACAAAAAATTAAACACCCAATATACATATAATATACCTATAATATAGATTTAAAATATGAACACAGTAAGCCTCCACTTTGGGTTAAAAAAAAATATATCTAATAAAAATATAACAAAGCCATCACAATACAAATACCAATACCTTGGACTCGATTAGGTACATAAACAGGAGAAGAAAAAAAAAAGATACCTATCACTCAGGTCAAGAAGAAGATACCTATCTTCCCAAATCCAACCTCCTTTTCATCACCTCTTACTTAGGAAGAAAAATGTGGAAGAAAAATAACACCAACAATCATGGAGAGCTTGGTGTTGAAAAAAAAAAAAAAGATCAAAGAAAAATATGGGAGGAAGAAGAAGAAGATCGAAGATTGATGAGGAAGAAAAATTAAAGAAAATGAAGATCAAAGAAGAAGAAGAAGATCGAAGAAACCACAAATACAACCAAAACAAAATAATATGTTACTTATCTAGAAAACATGTGATGATAAAATATTGCAACCTAGAGAACAGGTGAATCGGACAAGATCATGTGAGAATATTGCAACCAAGAGAACATGTGAGAAGGAAGCTTAATGATGTTTGCAATAAGTACAAGATGTTTCTTCTATATGATAATACACTAAATTGGACAAGATCAGACCTATTTTGAAATTTGAAAACTAAATTAATTAAAAGGATATACTTAATTTACAAAGTCAAACATAAATGTGAATTAATTACCAAAAAAATAAATGACAAAACTTTTAAGTAAGCCATTAATACACACTAATTTGGAAAACACATAAAATTTTGAAATTTGAAAACGAAACCAGAAATGGAAAATCTTAATATTCAACTTCATAAATTAATGACAATTAATTACAAAAAAAAAAAAAAAAATCATGACAATACCTTGAAATAAGCATTAATTGACAAACAAAAAATTTACCTTTTTTCACTTCAAAGGGTAAAAGAGGAAATCACAAAATGAATCTTCTACAAAAAATGAATAATCCTATGTGGCAAATTCAAAAATGAGTGTATATCAAAAGGATGGATTAATATCAAATTGGGCCTCATAAATGGGTGTATCTCTAGCTAATTAATTCATGGATTAAATACCATTGCATATTGATGTTGTAGTAGCATTAAAACAAAATTATAAAATAATTAATCCTATAAAATGTTATAGAATAACAGTTTCAAAACAACTTTTTATATTAATAAATAGGTGTTGTAAGTTGTAAGTCGGCTTTTTTTGGCCCCAGAGGCACCCATATTTACACCACATTTTGTGTGTGTCGGCTATACTTACCACATTTTTATACCATATTTTTATACCATCTCACGTGTCATTATTTTATTGGACAATTTTTTTTTTTGAGTTTTTTATTTTATTTTTTAGTATCCAATGTATGAATGTCATGTAAATTGCCACATAAGGTGGTATAACATTAGAATAATGCTATACTTACCACATTTTTATACCACCTGACGTGTCATTACTTTATTGGACAACGTTTTTCTTTTTCTTTTTGGGTTTTTATTTTTATTTTTTAGTATCCAATGTATGAATGTCATGTAAGTTGCCACATAAGGTGGTATGAAATTATGGTATAAAAATATAGTATATGTAACACATTTTTATCATAAACCCTAAACCCTAAACCCTAAACCCTATGACATTATGATATAAAAATGTGATATATCTAACCCTACTATTAATCATATCATATTGCTTTATCATATCTTTGCCGCCTCTCCTCTTTCCTTCTCTCTCGCTCTTCCATCTCAGATCTCGCCTCCCTCTTTCTCTCCCCTGTTTATCCCCCCCTCTTTTTCAACTGTATTCTCGTCGTATTCGTCGCCGGCGACACGTTATTGCCTGTTTCTTTCTTTCTGGAGTTTCTCTAATCCTCCAAGCACCAGAAACCAGAATATGCCATGGACGCCTGCTACAAAGATGAGCCCTACCTCCAGACCATGATTCCCAAGCGCATCCAACTCTTTGAGTCCATCCAGGCTCAACAACATGCTCATCGCAAGTCCCTCCCCTCCGATCCCATCAAGTAACCCTAAAACCTAAAACTTGTATATATTTTATGTATATATTTTCGGGGTTTTGAAACTATTGTTTTTTTTATTTTTTAGGATTACATTGCCGGACGGTAAGGTGAAGGAGGGCAAGAAGTGGATAACTTCGCCGCTTGACATTGCAAGCCAGATTTCAAAGAGTCTGGCTTCCAATGCTTTGATTTCTGAAGTTAATGGGGTGCTATGGGACGTGAATAGACCTTTGGAGGGCGATGCCTATCTTAAGGTCTTCACCGTTGACACATTTGAAAACGAGGAGCAAGTATCCCAAACTTTTTGGCATTCCAGCGCACACATTCTTGGACAGGTACCTCAGAGTTATTCAGATTTTGGTTTAAGGAATTGGATTGGATTCATAAAGTCTTAATACCGTACGCTGCAGGCACTTGAGGCGGAGTATGGATGCAAGCTCTGCATCGGTCCATGTGCCAGAGGCGATATCTCTGCCCCTAGGGTCGATATGTGTACCACTAGCAAACAGGTTTCATTGTTGACGTTTATCCTTGGCTATGTTAACATTCTAATTTTTGGAGTCTTTGAATAATTTTACCAGTCAATTTATGTTATAATATCTGTTTTCATTTGTTATATGATTTTTGTTCGTCTGGTTGTCTTTTGGGAAATCTGGTTCTTCAAATATGTTGTATAATTTGGAGTTTAATCAATATGTGGTTTCCCTCGTGTCCAGGATAATTCGAAGTTTGTGATCCCAATTTTGAAAAGATTTTGTATAGATTTTGTTCTTTGCTATGTGTTTTCGTGATTTCTCATTTGGTTTATGAAATGATTAAACTCAATTTCAGGGTTTCTATTATGATGCATTTTACGGAGATTTGGGCTTAAATGATGAGCACTTAAAGAAAATTGTATCAGTGGTAGAGAAGGTTGTTAAGGTACTGTTTATTCTCTTGTAAGCTGTATGGAGGAAACACCGATTACAAAAGCATAAGATCTTTCAAAGTTTTGCTCTTTTTTGTTGAGAATCCTTTACTGGTTAGCTGTTTTTTTTTTTTTTTTTTCCAGGGGAAACAGCCTTTTGAGCGCATTGAAGTATCAAGGGAACAAGCACTAGAGATTTTCTCGGAAAATAAATTTAAGGTAAGTGAAAGTGCTTAGTTTTGTTTTTTTTATAAATAAATGATTGTTAACTACTTTTTGTATATGCATTCCATACTTCCAAAATCAATTTCAGATTTGTTTTTGTTTTGGACTATTTTAATCAGGTTGAAATAATCAATGGTCTTCCAGTAGAGGAAACCATAACTGTATATAGATGTGGCCCCTTGGTTGACTTGTGTCGTGGACCCCATATACCAAATACTTCCTTTGTCAAAGCATTTGCATGCTTGAAGGTATGTGTACCATGCATGTTATAGTTGTAGTTTGTAAGATTCTCCTACATCTTGTTTGCATGTTCTGCAACTTATGAATTTGCACTCTCAGGCTTCTTCAGCATATTGGAGAGGTAACAAGCATCGCGAAAGTTTACAAAGAGTTTATGGAATATCCTACCCGGATAAAAAGTGGTTGCAGGTGACATCATGTTTTTGACTGGACATATCTTTGATTTCGGTTTTAATTATCTGCTTTGCTTTCTTTTAAAAGCTGCTTCAGCTAAGTTTTTGAGTGTTTTTTGAAATCTAAAGTTACTTGTAGGCATTAATTGTTACACTAATTTTTCAAATCGATACCAAATTGAAATCTATGCATATTCAATTTCAGTGCTAACTCATAAAATTGAATTTCACTATAGATCTGGATACAGAATAGAGAAAGCACTTCAATGAAATGAAAAAGGTTTCACATGTGAAGGAAAAAAGATGTTTCATTTTAGTTAACCAAACACCATAGTGTAGTTGAACTCGAAATATGTTGATGCCATTTGTTAAGCTTGTTTGATGGCTCTAGCACCTCACACGGGAATATAAATATCATAATACAACATGGGGCAGTTTCTCTCATGATATTATAGAAATTGGAAACCTATATTCAGAGTCAGTAGTGCATCGGGTGTGTTTCTGAGCTATGTAAACTGAAAATCAATAAAGCTGAATGAAGTGCAAGCAATACACCTTGGTGTAGTTTTATTCGAAGCAATGATATCGAGGAAATGAAATTTTCATACCGTCTTTTTCATAAGTTTAAATGTAAATCACAGTGCAATTTTAAGCTACAATGAATGTTACAGGAAACTATTTTTTAAGTATTAATTTGTAATGTTTCAGCTGTAGTAGTTCTTGAATTATTTCATTTTCTTACCAACATCTCCCTTTTTCTGCAGGCATATATGCAACAGCTGGAAGAAGCAAAAAAATATGATCATAGAGTCTTGGGTACAAAACAAGAGCTCTACTTTTGTCACCCACTTAGGTATGTAATGAGTTCATATTTCTTCATTGTTTTAAGTGAACAAGAGTGTCAATGATTTCCATTTGATTATTTCTACTTGTCAATTTCAGCCCAGGAAGTTGGTTTTTCCTACCTAGAGGGACCCGGATTTATAAGAAATTAATGGAGTTCATACAAAATCAGTATAGAGAGAGAGGATATGAAGAGGTTGGCAGTCAATATTCAGTTTTTACATCAACCTTTTAAATCTTATATAATATGCACATAGTATTTCTTCCTTTGGTAGGTTATATCACCAAACTTGTACAATATGCAACTTTGGGAAACATCTGGTCATGCTGAAAATATTCAGTTTTTACATTAACCTGTTAATCTTAAATAATATGCACATAGTTTTCCTTCCTTTGGTAGGTTATATCACCAAACTTGTACAGTATGCAACTTTGGGAAACATCTCGTCATGCTGATAAGTACAGAGATAATATGTTTTCGGTGGAGGTGAGTTTTTATGTAACTTGATACCATTGCGGAAATTTATGTTCAAGTAACTTTATGCCGAAATGTAATCTGACTGTGAGGGATTAAGTTATGGTAAGACAATTTGAAAGGTAATGTAAAAATAAGGTCAATACACATCTTTGAAAATGTAAATTTTATGTATTAGTTTTTTGTGTGTACAAATGAAACCAAATATTGGCTATATGCATATTGATATCTTAACAGCTGAACTGGGGCCTCCTATACTACTTTATTGGGATCTTTGTGTGGGTAATGTAACGAAGGAGAAGGCACTGTTGCTTGAACAATAAACCAATATGAAAATTATGTATGAAATTCAATGCAGATGGTTAGATCATCATCATATAGTTATGCTATGTAAATGACCAGGAGTCAGGACTAAGTTTAACTTCTTGGATTTTGTACCCTTTTATATGATGATGTCATGTTTCCATTGCAGATTGATAAACAGGAGTTTGGATTGAAGCCAATGAATTGCCCAGGGCATTGTTTAATGTTTCAGCATAGGGTTCGATCTTATAGAGGTTTTTTTTTTTTTTTTGAAACCTTTTATTCACTTGAATTGCTTGATCGGATTTTCATTTATCATGGTTTGATGCACAGGCTTCCTTGCTAGTTTAGGAATTGTAAAGGAACTTTTTGTATCTCTAGCATCGCTATTATTATTTATTTAGCTTTCAGGAAAAATATTTGGTAAATCTTTTCTTGACATTATTGAAACTGGGATAAACCATCCTTTGCTGTTAGGACTTGATATTGTTACTTACTTGTGTGTGGTCTTTTTGTGAAGAACTTCCACTACGAATTGCTGATTTTGGTGTGTTACATCGGAACGAGGCCAGTGGTGCACTTACTGGATTAACTCGTGTCAGGAGATTCCAGCAGGTATACTTTGAGATGATTTTTGGTCATTTGAATAATTATATTATTAATTAATACCAGTTCCCAGCATTATTGAAACTCTTTTCTCTCTAATGAATACACTTTATTTGTCAAAAAATTATGTTTGTAGCGACTTATTCCTTTTAATTCGTAAAGTGCATGACTCTTCTGACTATTTTAGTCCAAAATATGGTACAGGATGATGCTCATATCTTTTGCAGGGAGTCCCAAGTGAGTATAACTTTATTTACATACCTCATAACATATTTTTTTTGTTGAGGTTTTGTTATGTTTATAGTTCTATATATCTATATTTCTTTTTCAGGTAAAAGATGAAGTGAGGGGTGTCTTAGAGTTTATCGAGTATGCCTATAATATATTTGGCTTTACTTATAATCTGAAGCTATCAACAGTAAGGTTCTTGATCCCTATGCTTGAAGCATTGAACTACTATATTTTTTGTTTGTAGAAAATTGAATGGAGTTTATTTTTCCTAGGAGCAACTAGCCACCATGGTATTTTTTTTTAGAAAAGTGTAGATGTTCTTCCTCACAAGTTATAGGCCCAATCTGAAAGTTTGAATTAGATATATATTTTTTATTTCACATTTAAATAGACAACATTTACGCTCAAGGAAATATCTCATCCGTCTTGTAAATTTAGCTTCTTTTTTGTTACCATGATGTTTGTGCCTTTTTTCTCATATTGAAAGATCTCCATGCTGTCTCTATTTGGATTTTAATTTTAGTTGATCATCACATTGTATTGATAGTTGCTGATTTTCGGTTGCAACTCATTGGGTGTGGCATACATATATTTGTTATGCTATGAGTTTTGTTTCTGAGTACCTGTTTACGTCTAGGAAGTATGGGTAATTCATATCTATTGCATTGTATAATATTAGTACTGGTATTTATGTTGTAGATGCCAGAAAACCACATGGGAGACTTGGCAACATGGGGGAAAGCTGAGGCTGCTCTCAAAGAAGCATTAGTTGAGACTGGCAAGCCCTGGGAGGTACTTTTACTTGATGCTCTTAATACTCTTAAGCATCTTGCTCACTCTTTTTTGGGTACCTAATGCAGCATGTTCATAAAAGTCATGTATAATAAAATATATCCAATTTTCATTGTTCTTGAGCCGAAGTAGATCCTTGCTTATTTCTTTTGTGGTCATTCCAAATTGGTTTTAAAAACTTGTTGAAGCTCTGTCAGTCCCGTTTTTAACTAAGCCATTTTCTACTCTACTCATTCACCTCGGAGAGAGTAAAATTTTGTAATTGGTGGAATGTTGTTTTGGTCTGTTATCTGTACTTTGTTTTTTGTTTTTAAAGCTAGCACAATAGTATTTGCCCCTGAATTTCTTGATTTTGTATGGATGCTTACATTGTTAGTCATGTTACACAGGTGAAAGAAGGGGATGGTGCATTTTATGGCCCAAAAATAGACATTGGTGTATATGATGCATTGAAAAGAGAACATCAGTTGGCAACGATACAGGTATATGATGATCACTTTTTTATGTTTTACGATCTCTTGATGTTTCATTTTGTTGCTGTTATCATTTGGTAAAATGCTGTGGTTGCAGCTTGATTTTCAACTTCCCACTCAATTTGAGCTGTATTACTCAGCTGAGGGTGAAGATGGCAAGAGGGAGAGGCCTGTTATGATTCACAGAGCTGTTTTAGGTTCTGTAGAGCGTATGCTTGCTGTACTTTTGGAACACTACAAAGGGAAATGGCCCTTCTGGCTTAGTCCACGACAGGCAATTGTGTGTTCTGTCTCGTACATATCCGAGCCTTATGCTCTACAGGTAGCGTCTTTTCCTCCCTTCTTTTTTGGACCGACTCTACAGGTAGCTTGAGAGCAATTCTTGCTTCCAATTAGTGTTTGCTTGAGTATAGCTTGTCTATCATCTGAGGCTATGAGCCATGCAGTTTCTTATGTCAGCTTGTTCAGATTTTGAGCCGAGCACTATATTTTTTGAGTACTCTCTCTTGGTGAGCTAATTCATGACCAAGTTAGAGTGTCTTACATTGTTTTTCTATTTTTGACATTTTTGGATGTCGAGTTAGGTTGAGCAAACATCCAAACTGTCTGACCAAATACTGTCTGTGGAGAGTGGAGATTTAGATCATGGAATTATGGGTAGAGTGTTGGCCTCTAGTGCCCGACTTGATCATATCTGTCATATCTATTTTCTTTATATTTATTGAAGTAAAATGTAGTTTTCAAGGTTTATATTAGGTTTCGGTCTCTACTCATTACTTGGTTAATAATTGAAAACAAAAACTGTGCTTTGATAAATCTGAAATACAAAATTCTGTTGGTTACCGGTGAAGGAAACTGATCCAACCCAACCTGTCTTTGGTTAGGTTGGGAATTTTTTTGGTATTGTTTGGTTCAGCTTCTGTTGATAATTTTGGAAAATGATCAAGTAGCTAATCTATTTTAATTCCTGTGGTTATGAGTTGTACAAATTGTCTGAGTTATATTTTCTAATGGATACAATATCTATAATCTGAAGTCATGGATAAAAACTGTTGTATTTTTGTAGGTGCGAGATCAGATCCATGAAGCTGGTTATTATGTCGATGTTGACACAAGTGGCAAAACAATTCAGAAAAAGGTACGCATTCATAACTTTGGTGAAGGCAGGATTTGATTGCAGGACTCTTGTATGATAATAAACTTTAACAGCTGTAAGGACATTGTGCATTTTATTTTCTGGTGATGGTGCTTTTGAAGTATGATTTTGTTAAGAAATATTGTGGTTAAAAATACGGAATTCCTCATTCAAACCCAAATAATAAAACATATAATTGTTTTTTTCATGTTAGAAATTCTGATATCATCTAAGCTGTGGTTTGATGACGTCAAATATGCCTACTGTCCAATGTTTATATTTTACATGCTGCAGTCTGTGGTGTTGCATAAATCAATACATTAATGGTTATGCCTGGGCTGGAAAATTTCAGACATGTAATTAAGATGTAATGCAATTCTTATCAGTAAACTTGCATATGCGGCATAATTTGCAATTTTGGAACGCAAAGATAAACAGTTGATGAAAAGTACTAATATCAATGTTGTGATACCCGTGTAGTTTTTAATAATTTGTTGATAGAAGCCTGTGTTGGCTAGTTTCATTATAGTTCAATTCTATGTAGTAATATTTAGTTAGTAATATTTAGTGCGCACCATACTGATGAGTTTTAGAGATTCAGTCTCTCAAGCATTAATATAGTGAGGGCACCCCAATTAATTCTTTATGAATATTGCTTCACCGTTGTCAATTTGTTTGATTCGTTCAGCCCAGCCTTCTGTCCCTTAGATTGTTGTTTGTTTACTGATCTTGTCATTTCAGGTTCGGGATGCTCAACTAGCACAATACAACTATATTTTAGTTGTTGGTGAGAAAGAAGTTAAATCCGAACAGGTTATATTCATTTCTAATTTTCTAATATATCTATGCTGCGTTTCACCCTTTTATCAGTGTCTGACCACAAACATGAAATTCTGTTGTTTCTTTTGAATTACGCTGTCCTTCCATCTGTTATGTTCTCGTTTATTGCAAAGTTTTTTTGTACATGGCATTGTAGCATGGTTACTGAAAAAATTGAAAGCATTACTTTTTACTTTGAAACCATCAGACATCATAAGTCACTAGCACTGTCTATGAACCTGGTCCTTTCTTGTTAGTTATTATGAAATTCCGCAGTTCCATTGAGAAGTTTTTTTTATCTTTGTTGTTGTAGGTTAGCTTAAGAATGAGGGACAAAGTTGATGCGACCCCAATGTGCATGAAGAGTCTACTCCAACTCTTCAAAGGCAACCTTGAAGCTTTTTATTAGGTTTCCTTTTGGTGAGATACCTTTTTAGTAACAAAAAATGGCAGTATCTTAATTATATCAATTGAGTATTTGTTTTCGTTTAAATTTCAATTTAAACTCGAGACCCTATCTCTTTGATGCTCTGAACTTGACACGCCACCGTGTTTAATATTGAAATTGGACGAACGGCTTTTTTGTATCTTTCATGCGCATCAAGTTCATTGATATGGTTCGTTTTCGTCTAACGCACTATGGTGTTTAACATTGGATTACCTGATCCCATTTTAATCCCAAAAGCACTACTCCACCCAAAGTTCCAAACCGTACAACTAGTCTGGAATGTTAGAATATTTTCAAAAAATTATCCTTAATTTGAAACATATTTTCAACTAGTCTTGAATCTACGGTCTCTGTTAGTTAAATTATCCTTAAGTTGCCAACTGCATATGCATGATTAAAAGTTGTCTAATCATTTTGCAAAATGTAAATCAGAATCACACTTATACATGATTCCACTTAATCAATCGTGTCATCAATGGCAGCCGGAGATGCATATATATTTTCCTGGCAAGAGAAAACTACTATGGATATATCTTTGTGTAAGATCTCTTGTAAAATATGCTATATATTGACAATACTTACTACCTTTTGGTACTATTATTTTAATATAAGTGAGATCTAGCAGTGGATTTCATCAATCATAATTGCACAATCTGATATTTCTGTATTGTTTTTGGTAAGAGAAAATTACTATCCATATATCTTTTTTTGCAACTACTATCCATATATCTTTGAGTAAATTTTATGTCATATTTCACGATCATTAAACCATGTATGATGGTACACTATATTGTACATTTGTACTCATGACTCTTAGTGATTGCAATGGGCAGTACATCTTCTTGATAAACATGCTCTTATGTCACCAAAATTTGTACGTTTGGGTAGAGGATAGCATATCTTAGCTATCTCATGTATTATTTTGAGATATTAATCATCATTAAATAAAGCATCTTTTTATAAAAAAACATAAAAACCATATATGATATATGAAGTATTTTTTTGGTTTTTCGGCCAGATATGATATATGAAGTCTAACTAGATGGATCACAAAGGTTGGTATGTGAAATCACACTAAATATGTCCCTAAACCCTTGGATTAGTAGGTGATTAACAATTCACTAGTTGGCAAAACTATTTTATTGAGGAAAATAGATAAGCTTGTAATTCGTCCCAGCCAAAAGTAGACTCAGACTTTTTGGTCACATATCCTGATATCCATGTACGACTTCCCCAGTCTGGCTTATAAGTCATAACCGCTGCTTCATCATCTTCCATATCCCTATCCAAATGGCTGTAGACTTGTAGGGTTGATATGAGTCATATGAGCCCTTGGACTAACCTCAATATGACATTTAGATATGCATATATATACAGGAATTGCGTGAAGTTGTACTTGAAAAATCATTGAACTTATTTATTCTAGAAAATAGAGTTAGTATACAAGTAAAATTATTAGACTGTGAAAACATTTAAGTTATTGACTATATTTATTATAAAATAAAATGTTAACTATTTAAAACCCCCAAGTTTGAACTTGGTTATTTATAAACCTCCACCCTTAATAAAACTATTTCCCAACCCCCTATTGGACATTTAATCTCTCCCAAAACCCTCTAGTCAACTAATAGTTTGACCCATATTTTTTTAATATTTCAGGTTTACCCCTGTTTTGTTTTCCTACATCAACAGGTTTAATTACCGTATCGTTTTTTTAGTTAGCCCTGTTTTTGCGCTTGCGATGTTCATCGTGAGCTTGAATCTTCATCATCGTGAGCTTGAATCTTCATCGTGAGTTCTTCATCTTCATATGCGATTCTCTTCGTGAGGAATTGAATATTCGTGAGCTTGGGATCGGATTCTTCGGGGTGTTTTCTGTTCTCGGGGGAGGTCTTCATCGGATTTTGGAGTAATTGAACCTGCGCGAGCTTGTTATCGGATTGTTCGGATTGTGATCGGGAGGTTTTCATCGGAGCTTAGTAGACCAAATTTGATTACTGTGAGTTCTTGAAAATTGAGTTTCAATTGACTAAGTAATTTTAAATTTTTTTGTTGATTATGTTGAATTTAGGATAAATTTGTGTGTTGATTATGTTGAATTTAGGATAAATTTCAATTGATTTACAATTTCTGTGTGTGATTTAGTTACAATTTATTTGAGTGATTTAGTAACAATTTCTGGGAGTACCAATTCTGTTTCAAAACCTTAAAGAGAATAATTCAGTTTCAGTGTACCAATTCTGTTGAAATTCAGTTTTACTGTAGGAATTATGTTGAAATTCAGTTTCAGTGTACCAACTTTGTTGCAATTCAGTTTCACCGTAGGAATTTTGTTGAAATTCAGTTTCAGTGTACCAATTCTGTTGAAATTCAGTTTCAGTGTAGCAATTCTGTGGAAATTCAGTTTCACTGTAGCAATTATATTGAAATTCAGTTTCAGTGTAGCAATTCTGTGGAAATTCAGTTTCAGTTACACTTGTGTTTTTTCTTTGTTTGTTTTATTTTAAGTCACTAATTGAAACTGATATTGCCTAAACTTATTAAGAAATTGAATTGCAATACTGATTATGTTGTTCTGTTTTAACAGTTTCAATTGATTTTATTTTGTTGGTTAGTGTTTACTTACTTTTTTGTTTTATGTTTTCTTATCATGTAGCTTAATGGATGTTGGTGTGATTTCAAGAGTTACTTGTGACAGTAAATCAGTTCTTTTGTCATTGTTTTCCGGTGTTACATATGAATGGATTTGTAGTGAAGTAATAAAGAGATTCAATCATTTGAAGGCAGGGCAATTTAGGTTATCTTACTCTTTACCGGATCTTGAAAGTTGCAAATTGGAATGTGATATGGATGTTCACTTGATGTTAGCTTCTTTGCCGTTGTTTAAACTTTCATATGTTGATATACTTGTGAATCACGATGGTGTTTTTGTTGAGTATATTGCATGTAGTGCTCCTAGTACATCATCTAAAGATACAAGTGCTAGTGAAGTCTCTTATACAAGAAAGAAAGGTGCAAGTTGTTCATCTTCTGAAGACTTTGAGAGTTTGATTGATCCGAATCAGTATTTAGGTGATTTTGGAACTGCTGAAACTAAAAGTTATATATCGAAAGAGTGGGAAGGTTATATTGATCATGTTGGACATAAATTTGAGGGCGGTGTAGCTGAATTTCGTTTGAAATTGGTGAAATATGCTGTTCAGATGAGATTCAAATTTGTATTTGCGAAAAATGACAGAGATCGGATTATAGCTGAATGTTTTGAGAAGAATTCACATGGTTGTAAATGGCGTGTGTATGCAGTGTTATGTAGAGCAAATGGATTTTGCTATATTCGTACTATGAATAATCAGCATACATGCCGTGGAGTTGTTCGTGAGACTAAAGGTAAGATGATGAGTTCACGAATTGTATCATCAATTGTGAAAGATGAGCTTCGTTTGAAGCCATCTTTGAGACCTATTGACATTGTGCAGGAACTGAAACTGAACTATGGTTTGGATATCAGTTATCAAAATGCATGGAAAGGTAAAGAGATGGCAAAGCTTCTTGTTCATGGTGATGAGGAGGCCTCTTTTCAAAAGTTAGCTTGGTACGTTGAAGCTGTGAAGATTTCAAATCTAGGCACACATTGTGTTTTACAGTTGGATGAGTCAAGTGGTCGGTTTTTGAGATTTTTCATTTCATATTCTGCATGTATTCAAGGATATAAATGGTGTCTTCCCATGGTTCATGTTAATGGAACTTTTTTGAAAGGGAAGTATTTGGGTCATTTGCTTGCTGCAATGGAAAGGATGGTGATAAAGGTATGTCTTTTTTTTTTTAGTTGCAGTTTATTGATTTCGTTCATTTACCTTTCAACTCTTTTTTTTTTTGCCGTTGCTTCCTTCCTCGATTTTTATGGGTAAATCCCTATTTTTGATCCAATCTTCTCCTAGGGTATAGAATGGGCTTGGTGGAGGCATTATGTTAGGGTTTAGCTATGGGATTTTGGGGTTCCGCCCAAAATCCCGTAGCTAAACCCTAACATAAATGCCGACAAACCAGGTATTTGTAATATTGAAACTTTTAATTGACTTAATTATATATGGCTCTAAAGAGATTAATTCAGTTCAGTGTAGGAATTTTTTGGTAATTCAGTTTCAGTGTACCAATGATGTGGAAATTCAATTTCAGTGTACTAATTTTGTGGAAATTCAGTTTCAGTCTAATATGGCAGTGAAAGTTAAAAAATAGAAAGATTGAGTTTGTTTGACTTAGTAAAATTTATCTTCTGTCCAGTAATTTATCTTAGTCAAATTCAATTACAGTTCGTAAATTATCATATTTTATTCTTTTGCTTTATTAGTTACACTTCGGCTTTTTCTTTGTTTGTTTTATTTATTTTTCTGTAGGTATATTTCCTCTTGCTTATGCTATTGTGGATTCTGAGTCTGAAGACAATTGGACTTGGTTTTTTGAAAATTTGTATCAAGTTTTCGCACCCCAAGGTCGTACAGTTACATTCATTTCAGATCGTATCCTGGCTTGTTAGAAGGTGTTAACCGTATTTTTCCTTCCTCACCTCATGCATATTGTTATTTTCATTTGGTAGGAAATTTGAAAAATAAGTTTCCTGTGAAAGTAGTTGGTAAATATTTGAGAGAACGTGTTTTGAATTTATTCATGAAATGTGCATATGCGCTGACGGTTGAGATTTTTTACAAACATTTGGCTGATTTGGAAAAAGAAAGGCATGACAATGCTAAGAAATTCTTAGAGAGCATTCCGTTTGAACATTGGGCGTGTGCTTTTTTTAAAGGTAATCGGTATGGGGTTATGGCAAATGGCTTATCTGAGTCTTTTAATTTTTGGATCCTTAAGTTTCGTTCATTGCCTATATTTGAAATGGTTGATGGTATTAGAGTTCAAATAATGAAAACTATGGACAAAAGAAGGACTGAGGCTAGTAGTTGGCATAATGTTCTTTGTCCTAAAATGGATGAGATGTTGAGGAAGTATATGGAAGTGGGTAGGCATTGGAAGATTGCCCGATCATATGATTCTGTTTATGAGGTGTTCGGTCCACATTCTATTTTAGTTGATTTGAACTCCAACTTTTGTACTTGTCGTAGATGGAAAATTGAAGGGTTCCCTTGTGCTCATGCTCTTGTAGCAATTCAAAGAGAGGGTAAAAATGTCTATGATTACATTAAAGACGAATTTAAATCTGGTTACTATAGAAATTCCTATGCAGCTGCAATTCTTCCTATTCCTGATATTGAGATATCTGCTTATGATGCTTCTGATTTTGTTATTCCTCCTTTTACAAAGAGGCCTCTTGGAAGACCAAGATCAACGAGATATAAGTCTATTGGAGCCAGTTCAAGATCTATTAAATGTGGTAGATGTGGTAAAGTTGATGGCAACAATAAGAAAACATGTACTGCTCCTTTGAAGAATTGATTTCTTTGTTTTTGTAGTTTAGTTTCAGTTTATGAAATTTAATTTAAGGATTTCTTGGAATTATTACATTGAATTAGATTGATGATTCTCGAAATTTTTATTATGTAGTCCTGTAATCTTGGATTTTGGAATTTTCAAATGGAATCTGTTTAGTTTTCATGTTTTTAGTATTATTTTCAAAGTTGAAACTGTTTTGATATAGTTTTAGTTGAATATTTTGTATTATTAGAGATTTTGGTTTATGATTGCAGTTGAATGTTATTATCTGACTTATGATACAATTATTATATTCCAGTTGATAGCTTATTAACAATGAGACTGTTCATTCTCTTGAAACTGAAAAGACGTACGCCTCCTTCTTTGAAAATGGCAACTGAAACTGTTTTGTAAGTGAAATTGTTTTGTAAGTGAAATTGTTTTGCAAGTGAAATTGTTTTTCAAGAGAAACTGTTTTGTAAAAGTTGACAAGTGCGTTGGTGTTATTGCGAGTTTTTTTGGTCCTACATGCAAAGTTGATAACATTTAAATACAGTTTCAGTTACTTTTAGTATCCAATTTTAGTTATTGTTTAACAGTTACACTAGAACTTAATGACCAAGAAGTTTTTTTTTTTTTTTTTTTTTTTAAGTGCAATTGTTTAGACAGTACAAAAATTACAGAAATAAAAGAACTACTTATATACAAGTTATAAATTAAAGAAATTAGATCAATGTTTGAATTTAGCCAAAAATTACAGAAATAAACCAACTACTTATATACAAGTTATAAATATAAAAGTCTCGACATTTTATCAATGTTTGAATTTCGTCATGATATGATCAAACTTGTTGGCTTCTGGTCTCTTAACTTTTTTGCCCAATATGTTCAACCAGCTAAGTGGATGATCCATGAACTTCTTCAGGACTTGTATTTTGAATTTCTGCACATCTGTCTTTGTGAAAGGGTTCTTAAATGGAACTCCCCTTTGAATTTGCTCTGTGTAGTACATGACTAGGAATCCACAATCATTTCTGTAATAGACAAGTTACAGTTACAGTCATTCCTTTATTCTAAAATATATATTTGCACTTTTTAAAATATGTAATAATACTTACGTTCCCGATTTTTGCTGGGGACAGTTGTTGTCATCTTCAATTGGCATTTCAATGTTGTGTTTCAACAGCCAAGTCAATGTTACTTTCTCATCCTCATTCAGTTGCACTTGATATAAGTCATCTAGTTTCTGTTGATTTGCCTGGTTTAGGGAAATTGGACCTATTTGTTTCACTAGATTCTGCCTCCTTATCCCTTTAGCTAAATCTTGTGCAGCATTCTTTTTGGATTCTGTGAGGAATTGATCCACGTAATTTTTCTGCATGTTTAAGACAACATATGTTAGTGTAACTGAATGAATCATATGTTAGTGTAATTTAATGTTAATATACATTTTGTTTGTTTCTTACCAAATACTTTGCATTTTCAAAGCATACATCACTTCCGTTCATATTACTTGATTTGAGGGAATTGAAATGTGTCCACTTTCTATTATTCAAGTCAAGCATAAGTAGTGTGAAGTGGCTCTTTTTTGTAGATAGTATAGGAAACAGAAATTTGTCATATTTTGGCAAGCGTTGCAACAATTCTTTCAAAAGGAATCCAACGATGCCATTGTCGTTTTTCTCTTCCAAAAATCTCTGATGTTCTCAAGAAAAATAGATTTGAATTTGATAAAACATACATATACACATTTACAATTAATAGTAGAAATAAATAATACAGTTTCAGTTCTTACCCAGGCATAAGTACTGAAAATGAATGTACCGCTTTCTTGTAGCTCTTCTTGCAATATGTGATTATATGAGTCGACAACCTATGTTTTGTGATGAATTTCAATGTTAGAAATTAGTATTTTAAGGTATAAGAAGTATATAAGAATGAAATTGAGCATGTGTTACTTTCATGCTTTTATCTTACAGTATTTGCCACATCATGCTCTTTGATCAACTGATCCACATCCTCGCGTGATACTGTCCATCCAGGTTTACCACACCAAAAGAATTCACTGTTTGATAAAGAAAACAATTTCAGTTACAGTATAAATTCAATTGCAGTGTGAAGATTCACAGTGTAAAATTCACTATTCATATTCAGTTTCAGTGTTGAAATTCAGTTTCAGTCTAGTATTGCAGTGAAACTTCATATGTAAAAAGATGGAGTTTATTTGACTTACTCAAATTCAGCTTCTTTCCAGTAATATATGATTTGTGCTTTCAATTCAGGTTCCATCATCTTGTACACTGCACATCTGCCCCATGGGATTTTTCTCCTCTTTTGATCTACTACCGTTGAATCAACAGTTGCAGTGGTTTCAACAGTTTCAGTGGTTTGAGTGTTGTCGAGTTTCTCAACATCATCTGTTTTCACTTCATCAGGACCCACTTGTGAAATTGGCATTGCAAATTCGGCAGTTTTGATGGTGGTCCGTGTCTTTTTCTTTCCACAGTCATAATCGAATTCAGGGTACTCAAACTTCTTCCTCTTTCTTTGTTTCATCCGTAATATTGCTGACAGGTTTTGGATGAAATGCTTATTTGATATCTTTAATGCCTGGCAGGGAGTTTCAGGAGTATTCTTTTCCTTCAAGAACTCTACCTCTTTGATGAGTTCGTTCTTGATATGGATTATTTCACTTTGGATGTCTTCTAGGTTCTTGATTTGAAGCTCTTGGCTGCAGTTCTCAGTCGCTATTGCCAAAAGGTCATTACTCATTCCCTTCACTTGTTCATTCAATCCATTTACATGTTCATTTAGAGATGCATTTGTAGCATGCAACATGTGCATCTGAAATTCAACTTTAGAATTTTGTTGTTTTTCAATTTGCAACATGTGCTTTAGTTCTTCATTTTCTCTCTTTTGTTCCTGTAACTGTTCACGAAGTTTGTCAGCTTCCTCTTTCAGCATGTTGAATTGATGTTTTAGATCATTCCTTTCTCGTGTAAGCTCCTCATTCTCAGTCATTTCTTCTGCCAACATTTCTTGAGTCGATATTCTTTGATATTCGACTCCATGTGGAACTTTAATTTGCCTATAATTTTCTTCCCTTTCTCTCAGATAATGATCTTCCAATGAGCCAACAATGTCTCGAAAAACATCATTGCCGCTTGTCTGGTCTCCACCGTCCACATCTTCATGTTCAGTTGCAGCATCAGATTCAGTTTCAGTTGCACTGCGGTCAGACTCACTGCTGTCAGACTCATTCCCTTCTTCTTCATTTTCATCTTCTTCTTCTACAGGTTCATCCTCATCTTTCTTTTCCTCTTGTTTTTTGTTGTCATTTTTCCCCTTTGCAGTGTCATCCACTTGTTCTTCCTCATCAGATTCGGTTTCAGTGTTTCCACCTTGCTCTTCTTCCTCATCCTCACTTCCTTCCTCACCATCGCTTTTTCCCTCAACCTCCTCATCAGATTCAGTTTTTGTGTTTCCACCTTGCTCTTCTTCCTCATCCTCACTTCCTTCCTCATCATTGCTTTTTCCCTCATCCTCCTCGTCAGATTCAGTTTCAGTGTGTCCACCCTTCTGTTCTTCCTCATCGTCACTTTCTTTTTCACCATCGCTTTTTCCCTCATCTTTCTCTGTAGCCTCATCCAGTACTTTGTGTTTCTTTTTTGGACCCTTTTGGTTTGTATGTCTTCGCCTGATCCTTACGTTCTTTCTTGCCATCTGCACAGTTGCAATATAAGGTATTGCAATAATAGTTACAATACAATAATTTCACATTTTGCAGATAATGTTTTTTTCACTTACCATTTGTACTAATGACATGTCTTCTTCAAAATCATCATCATCATCATCCTCATTACCACTTTCATCATCCTCATTACTACTGTCAACATCTTGTTCTGCAAACTGCACATTTACATTAGTGTTAGTATCATTGAGGAAACAGTTTCAGTATATTAATAATACAATTATAGCTTAATTAGAATAGAAATTTTTACCTTTATATCTGCAAGTTTTGTCTTTCTCAAAGCTGCAATCAATTTCAACAAGTCCCACTTTACAATTGTTGGACTCATGTTTTCTCTTCCTTCTATTGGTTTTATAACTCTAGTTTTCTCACAAAACCAATACTGTGAAAATACAATAAATAAAGATATAGTTACAATCATATCAACATATTGTAAAATAATGTTAATAAAAAACTGAAAAATGTAATTACATACCAAAATCATTATAACACATCCACTGACAGAACTGCCCTGTGGACTATTCCTCAAATTATTTCTCAAGAAATCTCTTATGGCTCTTGCCCATGCAAACGATTTCATTTTCTTGATGTTTTCTATTGGGGAGATTAAATTCCATGCAAGTGTGTACCCCGAATTTGCAAAGAAGATGATAGTTAACATCAAGATAACAATCAGCCTCACCACATCATTCGTTCTGTCTTCTTGAAGGGCTTTTGTAAGTGCATTTTCAGCTTCTTTTTTGGTCACTCTTATGTCTTCACTGAAACATCTCTTTACAAAACTTGATTCAGATCTTGTGCAGCCATAGTTGTCGATTTGTACTTCCTTTCCATTACTTGGCAACCCAAACATCTTTGCAACATCTTCAACTTCAATTGCTTCAGATCTTCCCCCAATTTTGAATTTGTGTGTTCTTGTGTCATACAAGCTGAGGATTTGTTGGATCTGTTGGTCTGATTTCCTGTGCTCTTTCTTTGTTATTAATCCTCTGTTGCAGGCATCGAAAAAAGTCCAAAAAGGAGTCTGTTTTAACTTGTCCAGATGCTTCTGCTGTAGACTAGGCTTTATGCTTTGGAGGATATTCAAAAAGCTCACCAGGTTAGATCGATATTGTATACCTAGATTTCGTTTAGCATCCTTTGCTGGTGATTTTTTCTCACTCTAAAAATGTTTAAACAGTTACACTTATTAGGATATGCTATGAATTGAAACATGTCAAGGTATACTCAAACATAAGAAATATGTCAAGGTACATTTCCTAGTCCCATATTCAGTTACATTGCATTTATAGTAAAGTAAAGTAAACATGTGCAAATGGATAATTATAGTGAAACTGTTTATGTGTAAATGGATAATTATAGTGAATTTATAGCAAGTGAATTTATATCAAGAACAATTATGTGCTTGAAATTAGCTCAGTCAAATGACGAAACCATATTACATTATGCAACTTAGTGAAACTGTTTCCTCCTACACTAAGTGAAACTGTTTCCTCCTAGACTTGGTTATAGTTACATACATTTGTGCAACTTGCATAAACTAGGTGAAACTACATCAGTCAAATGATGAAACCATATTACATTATGCAACTTAGTGAAACTGTTTCCTCCTACACTAAGTGAAATTGTTTCCTCCTAGACTAAGTGAAACTGTTCTTATTTAGAAATTGATTTGCAATTGTTTTTTGTGGTTTTACCTTATGTTTTGGTGCTTTGTTTTGTTTTGTTGCTTGCTTCCCCTTTGCCATCTTTTAGAATCTTCAATTTTGAAAGTAGTCACAGTTATTATAAAATACTAGTGACCTTGCTGAAAGTAGTCACAGTTTTAGAACCCTGCAATTTTTAAGTCTCAATTTGCATAAGAAACACAAATTCAATTCAAATATAGTTACATTAGTACACTTATCCAGAATACCCACAAATTTTTATGTCCCAGAATACCGAGAAGATAATTATGTACACTTACCTTTTCTGCAAAAATTCTTTATGTTTGTTGTCGATTTTGGTTTTCTTCAGCTAATGTATGTGTTGGTTTGTAGGAGGGGGAGTAGATTTCGGAATGAGAAATCATGGGGGGTGAGTGGCGGAAGTTGAAGAGTGAGTGGGTTCTGAAACTGTTTTCGGAGAGGGGAGTGGGTTCTGAAACTGGTTTCGTGATGGAATCAGAAATCGTGGGGGGGGGGGGGGAGTTGGGGGAAGTTCAGAGGGAGTGGATTCTGAAAATGTTTTCGTAATGGAATGACAAATCGTGGTGGGGAGAAGTGGGGAAGGTTGAAAGGGGATGAGTTCTGAAACTGTTTTCGTGGGGGGCAGTGGGTCTGAAACTCTTTTCGTGATGGAATGAGAAATCTTGGAGGGGGGAGTGGGGAAAGTTGAAGAGGGATGGGTTCTGAAACTGTTTTCGTGGGGGGGGGGGGGGAGGGGGGGGAGTCGGTCCGAAAAAATTTTGTAATGGAAGAAGAAATCTTGGAGGGGGGAGTGGGGAAAATTGAACTGGGATGGGTTCTGAAACTATTTTCGTGGGAGAGAGGGTCTGAAACTGTTTTCGTGATGGAGATTGTGGGATATTTTGTGTGCTACGTGTTTGTAATGGGGTGGGCTTGTGGGTTTGGGGTGGGCTGGGCTGCTGGCGGAGGTTGGGCTTCCAGCTGTCCTGAGGACTGGCATTTTGTGGGCTTCTGGCAATTTGTGGGCTTCCAACGGTTCTTTGGGCTGTGGGCTTGGTTGCAGTTTCAATGGGATTGGTTGCGGTTTCTGTGGGCTGTGGGCTTGGTTAATGGCATAGATGTAAATTCTAGTAATTATGAAGCCTAAACTATTGGTAGGATGTGTTTAGGGTGCGGCTGGTTTGTTGGGTAATGGCTGGGTGCGGCAACAAATTTTTTGCTATAATTGGGTGGTATAAATTACGGACTATAAAATAAATGAGTTACTACACTTATGAATATTCCCATCAAAATCTAAAGATAGGACCCGCCTTCTTAGGACAAGACTAGATACTAAATATATTGATATCAGTAATATAGATAGACTCGGATTCATATATTCTACGATTATAATAGAGATGAGATCTTTATATCAATATATATACATATACGTAAAGGAATAATAAAATATCAACATGTGGCATAGAAAAGAATAAGCCTCCAGGATCAAAATTGATTTCCACAACATAGATGAAAACCCATCAAGACTTGGCAGTATATGGTGATTAGTAAGATAATATGTGAGACCCCGAAAAAATTTTCGTGTTTTATTTCCTGAGTTATCTTTATTTTTGTGCTTACTTTGAATTTCTTATTGGAAGTGTTAGGATTTTTGTGTAAATCCTAAAAACCCAAACTTGGTTTTAAGTCCATAAGAAATTAGTATTCGCCGCTACGAGTACGTAGCATTTTTCAGGACATTTTTGGATGACCGATTGTATTTTTGGCGAGTGTTTGAAGTTGGAAACGTGTGAGAAAATAAGTGAATGAGATGGTAAGATCTCAACCATTGATCAAGTTGATCAAACGGCTGAGGAAACGACAGCCAAATGAGAGAAAGAGGAAGGCAGCTGGCACAATGGAAGAATGGAGAAGCGAAGAGAAGATAGGAGAATTCGGTGGATTAATGTAGAAGCCACCACCGAGGGCTCGGTGGGGTCACTAAGCGATCTGCAAGGCTTGCCGAGCACTCGGCGGTCCGGCGAGGGCTAGTTAGCACACTGTTGCTATATAAATTAGCACACTGTTGTCTTTTGCATTTGTTTTGTAAATTATCAAATATCTATCTTCGGGTTGGTTACTTTTGTAAATCTTGAACATCTTTGTTTATATGTTCCTCGAGGTTACTTTTGAACTTATTAGTAACCTTGTCGGGTTGGTTTAAATGTAAACTCTTTATTTATATTTTGTATTTCTGCTGGCAATTTATCTCTGATCCAACCAGTTTTCTTTATTATTAATAAGGCTTACTGTAACGACCCGACCCAAAGTTGACTTTTAAAACTAATGGCCTTTCTTCTTTGACCTTGGGTCCGTTTGATAGATCTCGAGTCTACGAGTTCGTAGACACGAAGCACGTATTAAACAGAGTTATAGTTTGAGAGATACGAGCATTTGAAGGGAAGGGCAATTTTGTAATTTTGTAGAAGTGGGTTTTAAATACCCAAAAATCCAGAAATTTCTGGACACTCTCTCACACTCTCTCTCTCCCCCCTCGCGTCTCTCTCGCCCCTCACCCTCGCCACCCCTGTCGCCGGCGCGTGGCGGCGCGTCCGGCGGCGGCTGGGCTGGGTGTTTGGTCCACTGTGCTCGCCGTCCTCCCCTCTTCCTTCTCATGGCCGCAGATCACCCACCGGAGCCACCACCGCGATGAATCGACGCAGAACATACCGACGGTCTCCTCTGGCAATCTCGCTTTTCCGGCCACGCCACGACCAGCGACGGGTACCGACAGACTCGTCTCGTCGTCGCCGTCCTCCCCAGCCCGGTCTCGTACCCCATGGTCACCTCTCGACGCCGCAACAACGTAAAACAAAAAACAGAGCCACCGCCGTCGAGCTGATTTTTCCGGCCAAGACGCGACATCGAACCTACTGGGCTTTGTTGCCCTCGTCATGGTGAGTTCAACCAAGGTCTCCGTTCGTTCATACGAGGCTCCACGACGGAGCAATGAGCTCGGGAAGCCAAGCCAGCCGCCGGCTTTCGCCATCGATTCCGGCGTTTCCGGCGACTTTTGGCCGTCGGTCCAGTTGACAAAACGATCCTTTAGGTACGGGTAATCTTTCCCCTAAGGTGTTGATGTTCAATTTTGAGATTTTAGAAATTCGATTTTTGGTTTTATGTCTATTTTGAATATCTTGAAATCGGACTCAAATTTGTGATGTTTATGTGCAATTGAAGGTTCTATTATATGATTAGGATTGTTTGGAGTTGAATTTGGATATTTCTAGGTTTGTGCCGCCGCTGCCACCGACGGCTCCGCCACTTGTGGCGGTGAGTTGGGTGGTTTTTCTTGTTAATCAGCCTCCCCAGGACTCTTAGAGGCCAACCCTAGGGTTTGTTTACATGTAGGTGAGTATTGTGTGAAATTTGGGGCTGGGTAGCCACCGTGCGTGGTGGTTACCGCCCATTTCGGTCATTGAACGGCCAAAATGTGAAACCTGAATATTTAAATATTGGTTGTCTGGTCTTAACAGGTATACGGATTCGAGAAATATCATTCCCGATGCCGTTATGCTGCTGGATTTGGTATCCGAGCAATGGCACTGTGAAGGGTATTTCAGTCTTTTACGTAGTGGAACTGTGAATGATGCTTATCGGATTTTAATATAGAGTACTGTTATTGAATGGTCTGTTTTGTGTGTTTGTTGCTTTATGTTAGGAAGACTAAGGGTAGGATTTGGATCATGAGAATGAATTGATGAGGATCTGAGGTTAAGGAATTAATTTGGAACTTTAGAGTTTGTCCTGAGGATAATTGCTGGATTAGGAAAGAAATGTTTATTGTCGAAGTAAATAAATGATGATTAGGCGATTATTATATCGATTTGATCGAATTGAGTATTGAAGAAGTATTGGTATGATTTGAGTGACAAACAAGTGAAGGGTCGTGAGTAGAAATCAATCTCGGAAAGGTTTCGGTGTAGATCGGAGTAAACAGTGAATGGATTTTGTTTATGATTGATTATTTATACAATGATGATTAAGACGTTGTGTTTTGAGGAGAGACACCTCCTTTTGATGAGTGGGTTTGATAAGGAGAATTTAGAAAAGAATATTTAAAGACTGCGGTGTAAATGCACGTGTTGACTGGTCGAGCCTGCCTGTGTAAAATGCACGGGATTGTGGCCAGGATACGAGCCTGCTCGTGCGGAGTGACCCTCCGTACGAGATTGTGGCCAGGATGTGAGCCTGCTTGGCGGAGCGACCCTCCGTACGAGATTGTGGCCAGGATTTGAGCCTGCCCGAGCGCGGGATTGTGGCCAGGACATTGTCTACAGTACAGGTACGAGAATGATGTGAGTTTTAAGAATAAGTGTTTCGAGATATCAGTTTCCAAGGATGAATTCAGTTCAGAGCTTGATTTACGGTTAAGGGGATTTAAAAATGGTTTTGAAAGGAGATTTTTGAAAGTAGTTATAAAGCTGGAGGATTTTCCAAGAAACGAAGTGTGTGAAATTAGATAGATGGTTGTTGGGTTGCTTGCATTGCATTTGTTTGCTAGGACTTAGTAAAATCTAGGCTTGAATCGTGAGGACGGAAATGATGGTGTCTATGCATTGAGGATATTAATTAGGATGTGAATGATTGAGGTTGAGGTTAATGGTTGATGATTAGGCAATTGATTTGTCAGAGTATAATTATTATTATTGATGGAATATTAGGTGATGGAAGAATTTTGGACTTATGAGGATTAATTAGTTACGCCTTGGATTTATTGCGGATATTTTGTGGATTATTTTTGAGTTTGGGGATTGAGAAAATAATTGGGGACAATTGTTATTATGTCATTTCACTCATACGAGCTCTAATGAGCTTACCGGGTTTGTGGTATAACCCGGTACACCATGGAGGTGGTGTAGGATTTGTGTTTTGCAGGTTAAGCAGGCTGAGGAAGCAGTGGGGAGAAGACGAGGTAGTGGGACCCAGAGAGATTTATTTAACTGTTTTTACTCAGTGGTTTGTTTAAAATGTTTTTGACAGAATTATATTTACTTATGTTGTTGTGTATGGCTCAAAAGTAAGAGAAAGCAGATTTAACAGTTTGATGTTCGGTATTTTCATGGGCTCGAGGTTTGGGGCGTTACACTTACCTATTTTAAAAATATTTTGGAGAATAATACTTGGGGTTTGAGTATTATATTTTCGAGTATTCTCAAGGTAGGTGCTGTTGTAATGAACCCGAGTTTTGGGGAGTCACAGAAAAATGGTATTAGAGCAAGTTTTCTTGAAAATTATTTCAAAATGATTTTTAGAATACCAACCTAGAGTCTTTCGAGAGTTATCCTTTGAAACTTCTCTTCAGTTCACTCTTTCGGATCTGTTATGTGAGATTCAACAGTGATTTGTATTCCGTTATTCCGAAAGCTTTGATTCGCTTCGGAATAGTTGTTGAACCCTGCCCATTGTTTCTTTCAGTTTGATTGACAAGATGCCGCCCAGACGAGTCAACAATCGGGCATAATGCAACCAAGATCAGTTCAGTTCGACTCTCAACAGTTTGTTGAGATGCATGTTCCAGACTTTCTTAGCGAATCAGGCGATGAACAATTGACGACTGAGGAGCGCGAGGAAAAGTGCCATGGTCATTTTTATGATCGTTTTTTCTGAAGAGCCAACCGTTGAAATTCTACGGTAGTACTGAAGCTGATCAGACAAAAGCGGAAGTTTGGATCCAGAATGTTAAAAAGAAGTTGGATTCTATCAATGCCCCATTTGAGTATCGAGTTTGACTAGCTACTCATGTCCTAGAGGGAGAAGCCGACTGTTGGTGGAGAACCATTTGTGAGAAAGTGGGAGATGTTACTACAATCACGTGGGAGCAATTTGTGGAACATTTCTATGATCGTTACTTTCCTCCAGTACTGCAACAGAGTAAGTTGGGTGAATTTATGATTCTGGAGCAAGGTAACATGACTGTTGGTGAGTATGTGAATAAGTTTACTGAGCTTGGATGTTTTGCCAAGGCGATTATGAATGATGAGAATACGAAGGCTGTAAGGTTCTTCCAAGGTCTTAAGTTTGGAATCAGAAAGTTTATTGTTGGTCATGAAACTAAGACCTATAAGGACATTGTTGAGTCTGCTTATGCGATTAAGCAGGAGTATCTAAACAACCAAAAGAGACAGACTTCATCTGGGAAGTTTGGTGAGAAGAAAAGGAAGACTAACCAGGGAAAAGACTCATCTTCTGGGAGTGGTACCAAGAAGAGGTTAGGACCACTTATCTGTTTTGGATGTGGAGAAGAGAGACATTTCAAGAGTCGGTGTCCTCAGAAGAGAGCTACTGGGTGAGTCGCAGCTCCACATAAGAGGTTTGGATCAGTTATTTGCTTTGGTTGCGGAGAGGAAGGACATTTCAGAAACCAATGTCCTAAGAGGGGAGCTACTGGACAATCTTTGGCTCCACAGCAGCAGTAACCACAGACATCGTCTACTATACCTTAACAACAACCACAAGCATCTCAGCAAGCTAGTCAGGGAAGTCAAGATAGAGGACGACCCCAGAAAGCTATGAGTGGTGGCAGAGTTTTTTGCTTTAGGCGAAAGCAGTGGGAAAGCTACACTTGACAGTACGATTTTTTTATCCAATACTGAAATTAAGATTTTGTTTGATACTGGTGCATCACACTCCTTTATATCTTTTTGGTTTGCTAGAGCTTTAGGATTAAGCTCTGAACTTTTGGATAAACTTGTAGAATAGTGTATTCCCATAGGAACATGAATCACTATAGATAGAATCTTTAAAGCTTGTTAGTTGGTAGTACAGAACCAAGTTTTAGCTGTTGATTTATTTCCATTGGAAATGGATTGTTATGACCTGATTTTGGGAATGGATTGGTTACATGTTAAGTAAGCCAGAATTGATTGTGAGAAAAAGAAGATCACTGTAGTTACACCTGAAGGAGGAGTGGTAGTCATAAGATTGAATGAGCATTTTACTCCTTTAAGCCTGTTGTTGAAAGCCTGTTTTGAGAACAAAAGAGTCTTGTTGTGCTATGCCTTTATAGCATCAACAAAGGTGAAGGATGATGAAAAGAAAGTGATACCAGTAATAGATGATTATCCTGAAGTGTTTCCCAAGGAATTGTCAGGTATCCCACAGCAGAGGGAAGTAGAGTTTATAATTGACTTAGTACCTGGTACCCAACCTATTTTGATTCTACCTTATCGGATGACACCAGCTGAGATGGAAGAGTTAAAAGTACAATTGAAGGATTTGCGAAGGAAAGGTTTCATTCGAGAAAGTACATCACGTTGGGGAGCGCTAGTCTTGTTTGTTAAGATGCACGATGGTTCATTGCATTTGTGTGTGGACTACCGGAAGTTGAATAGTGTTACTATCAAGAATAGGTACCCTTTGCGAAGGATTGATGAGTTATTTGATCAACTCAGTGAAGCTAAGCACTTTTCGAAGATTGATTTACGATCTGGCTATCATCAGCTTCAAGTTCGAGAAGAGGATATACCAAAGATTGCTTTTCGTACTCGGTATGGACACTATGAGTTTGTAGTGATGCCATTTGGATTGACGAATGCACCAACAACATTCATAGACTTGATGAATAGGATTTTTCGACCTTCCTTGGACAAGTTTGTCATAATTTTCATTGATGATATTCTCATTTACTCAAGGAGTCAAGAAGAACATGTTGAGCATTTGAGGATTGTTTTGGAGACTCTGTTAGAGAAGCAACTCTATGCCAAGAAGTCGAAGTGTGATTTTTGGTTGACCGAAGTGCAATTCCTTGAACATGTAATCTCTGGGGAAGGAATTTCAGTGGATCCAAGCAAGATTGAAGTTGTGCTCGAGTGGAAACAACCTAAGAATGTTACAAAGGTAAGAAGTTTCCTTGGATTAGTTGGTTATTATAGGAGATTTGTTTAGGATTTCTCGAACATTGCTACACTTTTGACTTATTTGTTGAAGAAGGAAGCTAAATTTGAATGAAATTATAAGTGTGAAAAAGCGTTCGAGGAATTGAAGAAGAGGTTAACATCAACTCTGATATTGGTATTGTCAAATGGTAAGGATTCATATGAAGTTTATGCAGATGCCTTAGCTTAAGGACTTGGATGTGTGCTGATACAGAATGAGAGAGTAGTAGCTTATGCTTCAAGACAGTTGAAGAATCATGAGAAGAACTATCCTATTCACGATTTGGAGTTAGCAGCAGTTGTTCATGATTTGGAGGTGTTACTTGTATGGAAGTAAGTTCAATGTGTTTTCGGATCACAAGAGTCTCAAGTACATTTTTACTCAGCGTAACCTGAATTTAAGGCAAAGAAGATCAAGGATTATAATTTTGAACTATTATACCATCCAGGGAAGGCGAATGTAGTCGCTGATGCCTTAAGTAGAAAGACGAGGAATACTTTAGCTAGTCTAATGCTTGCAGAAAGGAAAATGTTTCAAACTCTTAGTGAGTATGAGATTGAGGTTCAAGAAGATGGAATTCTAACTGGCTTGCAGTTGGAGCCTCATTGGAGCAAGAGTTAGTTCAAAAACAGAAAGAAGATCCAGAGTTGCAAGAACTGGAATAGAAACTGAGCTCATGAGAAGCACCTGAGGGATGGAGGATTCACTCAGATAGTTTGAGGTATAAAGATCGAATAGTTGTACCGAAGAATGAGGAGCTCAAGAAACGAGTTCTGGATGAATCTCATCGTACTCGCTTTGCTATGCATCCTGGTAGTACCAAGATGTATAAGGATCGTAAACGGAGCTACTGGTGGAAAGGAATGAAGCGAGATGTGGCTGAGTATATCAGTCGTTGCAATGTGTGTCAACAAGTAAAAGCTGAGCACCAGAAATCGTCTGGTCTACTGCAATCGTTACCTATCCCTGAGTGGAAATGGGATTACATTACTATGGATTTTGTTACGGAGTTGCCAAGGCCCACTAAGGGACATAATGGAGTTTGGGTGATTGTTGATAGGTTGACGAAAACTGCACATTTTCTGCCTGTCAAGATGGATTCACCTGTTAACTATTTCGCTCAATTGTACATTGAATGGATTGTTCGTTTACATGGCATTCTGAAGACGATCGTTTCTGATCGAGATCTGCGATTCACATCGTGATTGTGGAAGAAATTGCAATCTGAGTTTGGCACCAGATTGGATTTAAGTACTGCTTACCATCCACAGACTGATGGACAGTGAGAATGAGTTATTCAAATACTCGAGGATATGTTACGAGCTTGTGTGCTTGACCTGGGAGGCAAGTGGAGTGAATATCTTCCTCTTCCAGAGTTTGTGTACAATAATAGTTACCAGAGTAGCATTGGGATGACCCTGTATGAAGCACTCTATGGGCGACCGTGTAGATCACCATTGTGTTAGGCTGATGCTGAGGACCGACTTGTTTTAGGTCCAGAAGTTGTTATAGAGACCACTGCAAAGTGATTCAGGAACGGTTGAAGATTGCCTAGAGTAGGCAGAAGTCTTATGCAAATCACAGAAGGAAACCACTTGTGTTTCAGGTTGGTGATTTTGTATTCCTGAAAGTGAGCCCTAAGAAGGGTATGAACCAGTTTGGAGTGCGAGGCAAATTGGCACCCAGGTACATTGGACCGTTCAAAGTTATCGAGCGTGTCGGTACTGTGGCGTACAGACTGGAGTTGCCGCCTCAGTTGGCATCCATTCATCCGATATTTCATGTTTCTCAATTGAAAAAGAGTGTGCTTGATATTCCACAAATTATGTCATGAATTTATTTGTCTTTAGAACCTGATGTGTCCTATGTAGAAGGACCAGTTTGTATCCTGGCATACAAGACAAAACAGCTCAGAAACCGGGTAGTGCCATTAGTGAAAGTTCAATGGCAACATCATGGAGTTGAAGAAGCTACTTGGGAACTGGAATCTGAAATGCAGAAGAAGTATCCTCACCTGTTCGACTAACTCAAGTAATCTCGAGGACGAGATTTCTTTTTAGGGGGGTAGAGTGTGAGATCCAGAAAATTTTTTCATGTTTTATTTCCTGAGTTATCTTTATTTTTGTGGTTACTTTGAATTTCTTATTAGAAGTGTTAGGATTTTTTTGTAAATCCTAGAAACCCAAACTTGGTTTTAAGTCCATAAGAAATTAGTATTCGCCGCTATGAATACGTAGTATTTTTCGAGACATTTTTGGATGACCGATTATATTTTTGGCGAGTGTTTGAAGTTGGAAACATGTGAGAAAATAAGTGGATGAGATGGTAAGATCTCAACCGTTGATCAAGTTGATCAAACGGCTGAGGAAATGATAGCCAAATGAGAGAAAGAGGAAGGCAGTTGGCGCAATGGAACAATAAAGAAGCGAGGAGAATTCGGTGGATTAATGTAGAAGCCACCACCGAGCGATCGGCAAGGCTTGCTGAGCGCTCGGCGGTCCGACGAGGGCTCGGCAAAGCCACCGAGCGCTCGGCGTGGAAATTATATATACCCCCCCCCCCCCAGCTTCATTTCTGATATCTTCGCGCATACTTCCTCTCACCCGCAAGTTTTCATCTCAGCAAACCTCTCACCTGCAAACCAAAATCTTTTCATTTCCTTTAGATTAATCAAACGTTTTACGTATTGAATTTGACATTGAATTCAATAGTGGATTCGGATTGATTACTCAATCCTTTTGTAAGATTTCCAAACTGAGAATTTGGTTATTTCATTTCTGATTAAGGTTTTATTATGATTTGGATTTAGATTTAGATTTAGATTTCTAATTAGAATAATTGCTCTTGGTTAGAAGTTAACTAAGGATTACAGCAGTTTCCCAATATTTGGACCCAGTGAAGTAGAGAGCTGTAAATTGGATTTGTATTGTGGATATCAAGCTAAGCAAAGGATTCCAGGTAGGGGGAATCTCACACCCTGATAGTGGCCCTATTTTACTGCATGTATTATGCTAGTATAAACTGAATGCATGAGAAATTTGCATAGTTCGTGATTGTCATCTGTGGTGTGGTTTTTATTCTATATTGTGATATTTGAATTGTTAGGATGACTTGAGAGTAAGTGGTCACCATAGAGTTGACCTTGGGTTTCGATCCCCTAAACCTCCGGAGGTGGTTATACAGTTAGGCTGGTAGCAGTCAATTTATAACCAGGAATGGATACTCTCGCTACCAAATCAGTTTTTACTGATAATCCAAGTAGGGTGGTAGTTGACCAATTTTGAGTTCGGTCATCAGGTATTGTATTAGGAACGTTCCGAAATGTTTTGAATGATTATTTGAGCATGCAAATGGTTTCGAACTGATAATGATTCTCTGGTTGTGCATTATGTTATTTTGATGTGTTTCATTGGCTATTTAGTATAAATATGTTCGTACTATTTTAAAACCTAGCCAGGGTCCCCTGAGGGGAAGCTATCACTACTACAATAATATAAATAGACAACACTATCTACACAACGGTTGTTTTAAAACTGTTGTGTAGTTTTAAAACATAACAGTTTTAAAAAATAACCGTTGTATTTATGCATGAAATACAGTGATTTTTTGTGAGATAGATTTTATGAACTTGCCTAAACAACACTTATTAGTCGTGACCGTTGTGTATGCGAAAGAAAATGAAAAAAACCAGTGCTACAGTATTTTAATTAATCCTCTCGATCTGTGTCCTCTATCACTCACTCTCAAACTTTCTCACCCCTGGATATGCTCTTTCTCTCTCCCTCTCAAACCCTTTCAATCTGCTCTCTCCCTCGATATGCTCTTTCTCTCTCCGATCCCTCTCAAACCCTCTCAATCTGCTCTCTCTCTCTCTCTCTCTCTCTCACTCTCACTCTATCAAACTTTCTCTTCTATTCTCCTCACTCTTTCTATCTCTCTCACACCCTCCCTCGATCGACCTCGCCCTCGCCCTCTGACCTCACCCTCGCCCTCGACCTCGCCCTCGCCCTCTTTTCTTTCTGTCTCGATCGTCCTCTCCATCGAAACCCAAAAGCTACCTCTCACCTTGCCCTATAGTTTAATGGGTATAAGCAAAACAAATTCCAGTTGTAGGTAATCTCTCTCATTCTGCTTTTTCTCTTTGATTACACTTGTGGTGATAAATGGTCAGTGAGGGTTTTGTAGTCTCATAACCTGGGTCCGTTTGCCCACCATTTTTGATCTATGCTTGGATCTTCTGTTCTTTCTGGGTTTCTCTTAGATCCGGTGATGAACCAAGGTCAAGAGCGTCGTTAAATACTCCATCTCTTTCTCTCTATGTCTCTCTATTTCGTTCACTGATTCAAGGTTAGGTTATTATTATTTTTTTTTTTTGAGTTTCAGCATCTTTTATTCTTTAGATGTTTTTTTATTTTCGTTTTCTAGGGCTTTTGATTTTCATTTTTAGGGCTAAGTTGTGATTTTTTTATTTCTGAAATTGGAGAGGAGAGGCTATATGGCGAATAGAGTGGACCACGAGTACGACTATCTGTTCAAGATCGTGCTGATCAGAGACTTTGGTGTGGGCAAATCGAACTCTACAGACAAGTTCGATTTTTGGGTTTTGATTAATCTGCTTGTGTTTAATCTTAGTGTGGAAGCTGATCGGTGAGTTTTAAATATCTCTATCTTGTTTGCATTTTGATGTACGGTGTTTGGTTGGTGAGTTTTGAATATCTCTGTCTCTGTGTCTCAAACTTGCACTCAGATCAAGCCCATCTTTTTTATCTGTTTTTTTGAGCTTAGAGATGCTGATTTGGGCTATCAGATTTGCTTGTATTCAAAGAACAGATAACAAAGAAGATAACCCATCTCAGCATTTGAGTATCTCGTTTTCTCTCCTTTGTGTAAATTGCATTTTATTGGGCTTGTTTACTGGGCATTTTTCTTCAGCAATGTAAGATTAGGACATCTGTGTGTTCATGAGTGTGCTCTGCTACATCTCTGCAAGTTTCTAAGGTTTTTACACATGTGCTTTGCTTTGGTATTCTAGTTTATTGTCGTTTTACTAGTCTGAATAGAAGGTGTATTGGAATTTGCAATGACATCCATATTTCTCTCTCTTTAGCTGGAGACACAAACGAGGAGGAATTCTCTGTTCTTTTGTGAAAGGCGGTGGTGGGTTTTGGACTGAAGAGGGTTTGAAATGGTTGGAAAAGAAAACATCAAGACTGAGGACTTGAACTTGTGCTTTGAGAAGCTTATGATGGTTGGTGGAATTGGTATTGGTTTTGGTGGTGGGAAAGTGAAAATGGAAGGAAGGGTGATCACTGATTGGAAGGATATTCCCATGGAGCTCCTTCTGCAAATCCTTGCACTTGTGGATGATCAGATGGTCATCGTTGCTTCCAGAGTCTGTCGTGGTTGGAGAGATGATGTTTGCTTGGACCTTACTCGTCTATCCCCCTCATGGTAGATGTTTTTCTCTCTCTATCTCTTTTCTGCTCCTAATTTTTTTGTTTGCTTTTATTGTAGTTTGCTGCTTGTATTTGTTAGTTTATAACCTATGACATCAAGAAGTAAGCATGAATTGTTGTTGCAGTGGCATATAAATTCGTGAAAAATAGTCTTTGATGATACAAAGAAATATTAAGTCTAGTCTCACTTCTTTGAGTTGGTGAAATGGAGACTTCATGATTGAAATCTGAAAGCAGGGGTTGGAAAATGGAGGACTAGCTAGATGGTACGGTGATTAACAAATTATAATAAAATAATAGGTTAAATAAAGGTTAAGAAGAACATGGTTGCAAATTGGAAGCAGCAAGAACACCTCTCCTCTAATTTTGAAAGCAAGCCAATTCCTTTAGACAGGAGGGAAAGAACACTAACAAAGCAATCACGTAGGCAAGATCACTTTACGCATGTCTATTTTTCATCTTTCTGATCTCTCTTTCCTATCTATTTGTTCAGCAAATAAATATTTGGTGAAAGCAACCACTTACTTACTCATCTGCAAGACTATTCTCTTTTGGGTTAACTTGATCTTGTATCTACTTTTGGGCTGAATTGAACTTGTTTGCCATGCGTATGTGTAGACTTTGCAGCACCTAAGAAAACTTGCAGCATTCATTGCTATGTGGGGACATGGAGCAAGAGAAATAATTTTTTATTTGGTAGTTTAATCCCTTTCACATGTCCTCTTTTTGCTGACTTTGGATTTCCATACTTTTCCTTTGTCTTATACCAACAGTAGCTGACCCTTTTCATTAATTTGCAGGTGTCAACTAACTCAAAAGGAATTCAATACCCCCATAGTCCTCCACGTGAGACTTCAAAGAGCGAGGTTCCTTTTCTTTATAATGGACATAATTTCTCCATCCATTTTTTTTTCTTGTTGTCTTTTTTTCCCCATTCTCTAATACATGCTTTTTTTTTTTTTTTTGTTTCGGCAGGGAGGGAAGAGAAGAGACCATCTTCTTGATTTATTTCTCCATGTGCCGACTGCCTCTTTTTTGTTTTGCTATTTTTTTTTTATTTTTTTTTTCACATGACTTTGTTGAAAACCTGCTCTTTCATCTTGCTGCAAGCCACTCCAAAATCAAGACTTAAGGCACAAAGAAAATGAGTCACTCTTCTTTTATCTTGATGGCTGCAATCCCTTTTTTATTTTTTTTCTTTTAGCAAATCACAAGACTAGCTTGTGTTATTTTCCTGCAGGAAAGGTGCCGAAGCAAGCCACCTCTCCTTTGGAATTTAAAGTGAAACGTCAGACCTCCATATATATATATATATATATTCATATGTATCTATACATCCAAGAAAAGCATGTGTATTCCTCAGTGGCTTTTGTTATTTGAATTGCCTTGTGGTTTGGAATTGTGCCAGGTACTAATGGCAGTAGGGGATACATTTCGAGCAACTGCCTATGACTAGCTGGAGATATAGGCTAAGAGGACTGGGTGTGAAATTTCTTTAGTGGAGGTTAAGAATGATAAAATTGATGGGCCATGTATGCTCTTTTAACTTTACAGGAAATTGGACATCTACCAATGTATACTTGTGAATAAAAGTTGTGCATGAAACAATTTTTTGCTAACTATGGTTTTTTTTGTTTAATGGTCTTTGGGTTAATACTTTACACTTAATAGCCAATATGTACTTGAGTGAATTTTTTGTATCTTACATTAGCTGAAAGGTTTGGGTATTGATGGATGGTTGGGACGACAAATGAATATTTTCACTTATGATGATTTGCAATAAATTGGACTGGAGATGTATAATTTTATAACTCGATATGCAAGAGAACCACTCAAAATTAACTTGTTTATCGGTAGGTAAATTGATAGATCTTGCAGATATGGTTAAATGACTTCTGCAAAACTAGAACTTAGAATTTTTTATTTTTGTCTCAGCATTTTTAGTTAGAACTTTTTTTAGCTTGATCTTTTAGTTTCAATCAATCTACTTTGCTTTCTTTTTTTCTTTTTAATTATTTGCAGGTTTATTAAAACATAAGGTCAAGGGAGCCTACTTCTATCATCAAAGTTCTAAATCAGGTTCCCTAGTATTTTCATACTTCATATTATGAAAGGAAAAAGAATCCTATTGAATTTTTTTTATAGTAAATTTAAAATAATAGATCCAATTATCAGCTGGGGGCTCCAAAACATACAGCATCTTCTTGTCTAAATTAGTTGTTCTCCTTCTGAATGCTACTTGAGATTCTTACATTTATTATGGTAATCATGCAGGGGTGAGTAGATCTTATCTCTAAAACATGTGAAACAAAGTAAGGAGGGGATGATAACAAAATCTTCTATAATGGGGCTTTGGAGATCACACAATGAGTTGAAGGAACAAGTACTTTTTATAGTTTTTGTAACAAGTACGTTTTATAGTTATCAAGTTACTTAATTACTTATAACCTTTGGGCTGTTAATTGGCAAGGGATGTGTGAATGGATTTGCCATCATGACTTTGTAAACTCCAATTTCAATTTAATGAATTCATGGATTTTTTTGAGTTGTCAATATTTGTGGATTTCTTTAGATGCAACAAGCATGGATTTAGTGGGATTTAATTCCAATTGGATATGCAAGCAGGGAATTAATAGGGATTTAATTGGATGCAAGTAGGGATATTAAAATGTGAATCAAACAAACGACAGTTTTCAATTTAAAAAAATTTATTAATTAAACCTAGACAATGGTTTTTTTTTTTAAAAAATATTTGTCATACGCATATCTTAACATCACATATAAGTTAAAACAAGTTGTGGATAATATTATTACCCAACAGTTTTAAGTTATAAAAGGATGTGTATGTACAATTAAATAACATGTTTTAGTTAAACTTGTTGGAGATTTGAATACACAACGGGTTTAGATAATTAACAGATGTGTATATGCAATTTAAACAACATTTTTTAGTAAAAACTGTTGTTGAGTATCTCATGGAACAACATTTCTACCAATTTAATACTTAATTATGCAACGGTTTTTCTTAAAATTGATGTTTAACAGTACTTTGGACAACTTTTATAGTAAATAAGTATTGTGAGATTACCACTAATACAATAGTTTTATATCTGTAAACGTTGTGTATTGTGTTACGAGACAACCGTTTTCGATGAAAATCATGCATTTTGGTGGACACTAGACAACAATTTTAAATTATAACTGTTCTATGAAACCATTCAGACAACAGGTTTTAACCTTTGTTTGAATAGGCTATAGATGTCACTCGCCTAAACGACGAAATTTTGGGCAAATAGACAACGGGTAAAAACCGTGGTCTATTAACTTCATTGTAGTAGTGTATATGATCGTATGTGATGCTTACCCCCTACTGTACTCTTTGAGTGCAAAAAACGTACTGGTTGACGACTTGGACTGAAGGTGCGGCCTTACTATTTGTCGAATTTCCGATTTGTCGGATTTTGATCTTTTTTTTCTAAGCAGGTTAGTTATGATCTTTGTGGATCACTTTTGCTATGTAAAATAGCACACTGTTGTCTTTTGGATTTTTTTTGTAAATTATCAAATATCTATCTTCGGGTTGGTTACTTTTGTAAATCTTGAACATCTTTGTTTATATGTTACTCGAGGTTACTTTTGAATTTATCTGTAACCTTGTCGGGTTGGTTTAAATGTAAACACTTTATTTACATTTTGTATTTCCGCTGGCAATTTTTCTCTGATCCAATCAGTTTTCTTTATTATTAATAAGATTTACCTATTTTGAAAATATTTGGGAGTATAATACTTGGGGTTTGAGTATTATATTTTCGAGTATTCTGAAGGTAGGTGCCGCTGTGATGGACCTGGGTTTTGGGGCATCACATAATAAGGTTAGCCATATATATAAACTACCATGGGTGCAATCAGCGAAAATAGTATTTAGGTAAATAAGCATCAATCGATACATATATAAAATTGAATAAAACTGAATCTAGCTTTGAGTATTGACAATAGTCTCAAAATCTCATCCAATATGTTATGTCCCAAAGCTAATCATTAATAGCATCATAAATATCATAACATAGACTAGCTAGTAGTATGCAATAAACAATCATGAAGTCAGACCCAAAATGTAGTTGAACTAATTCATATTTAAACAACCAGATGAAAGAACAATGCGCAAGCATATAAAAGAATAGCCATATGCCAATATCCTAGCGGATTTGTATTATGAAATTCAAGGTAGAAAACCCATAATATAAAATTGACGGATTCAAAACCAAGTATGCCTTATCAGAGAATACAAATTTGATAACCACATCGCACATTGATAATTTCTGGTTGTAATAACACCATTCAAGTTGTGCTTATCATATATCGTGGTTTTGAATAATTGAATTTAAATATTGCAACATGAATTGAACACATGTATAAAATAAACACAACCAAATAGAAAAACTCTAACATCAAGAGTATTGGTCAAAAACAAGTTGCCATATGACTCTTAAATCTAGAAGAGTTTATAAGAAAGTAAAACATAAGAAAGACTATTGTGCTGATAACGTGTTATAGATTAAAGAGATCGAGAAAAGTAGAGAGAACATAAGAAAGAATTGAGGAGGAATCAAAATGTCTTTCTCATCCACGTAAGGCTTCTATTTATAGGCTCTTGGATGACTTGGGATAAACCCTTAAGGTCTCCTATTTTACAATTAATTGGATTTTCTTAATTATCTATACAATTGCTCTAGATAATACATGAGATAAATATTAAACATGATAATGGACAGTCACATAATTAATAAAATTTACAACAATATATAGCACTAGTAATTAATTTATCTTGAAACTTATGATGCTCATGTAGCTTGAGCAAGAGAGGCGACATGTTGCCTCAGCTGTGGACTGCTACATAAAACAATATAGCGCCCCAGAAGAAGAAGCAATAATCGAACTTTGCATGTAGACAAGTGAATAATGCATGGAAGGACATAAACGAAGCGTTCCTAGCCTCCACCCTACCGTTGCCCCCATGCCCCTCCTAAGACGAATTCTCAATCCTGGGCGTGCCTATGATGTTGTATACAAGCATGGAGATGGCTACACTACTAATGTAAATGTGCTCAAGAATTTTATAGTTTCTGCACTTGTCGAACCTGTGCCTATATAACCCTAAATTTCAACTTGTCGTATTTCATATAATAAGGTCTCCCAAGTCCTATAGTAAAATAAATATGGAGCCAGTACGTCCTTTAAAACTGTTTCAAGGACAGTGGGTGCTTGCGGTTGTAACCATGTCTCCATGAAGTAATATTTGGGATTGTCAGTCTTCTTTTCATACTCAATAAAAAACAAAACTTTCTATGTGGTGGGTATAGATCATTCTCGTTCTACTATATATAGTTTGTGACTACTTTATATTTATGGCCTTGTAATTTGGATCCGATTCTACTTTGTATTTATACGTACGATTTTTAAGATCCGGATCCTCTCCTAAGCACTCTAATCTCCTAACCTTACTAATCTTTTAATTATAAAGTGATACATGTCTTTTATAACATCCTATGGTGCATACTCATTTAGAGCTATAATTATCAAATCAAAATAATTAAAAATAAGAAACATGTATAATCCAATCACATAAAAATAAAAAACCTAAAAAAACCAAAAAACCACAAGCCCAACCCGCCCTCCCTCCCTCCCCCCCCCCCAACCTCCGACCCCTTTCTTTCTCTTTCTTCCCTTCTCTCTCTCTCTCTCTCTCTCTCTCTCTCTCTCTCTCTCTCTCTCTCTCTCTCTCTCTCTCTCTCTCTCTCTCTCTCTCTCTCTCTTTTCTGTGATCGAAGTCCCTCCACAAAAAGCAATAATACATCATCTATTTGCAGTTTTGAATCAAGACTCCAACTCTTGATTTTATATATATATGTGTTGGATTAAAGTGCTCCATATCAATGAGGTTAAAAGTCCCCACAAATATGATGTATTTTAATTACTAATATTTGTTGTAAACAAGGAGTAAAATTTCGGTTTCGAGGAAATTTTCGATGGAAATTTCGACGGAAATTTTCGTGGAAATTTCGATTAAAATTTCGATTTCGATAAAATTAGATAAAAACGACGAAAATTGCTATTAAAATACGGAAATTGTAAATGAAACTTGACCATATGCTTATTTAACATATTATCTACTGTATTGATAAAAAACATTGAAAAAATCAAATTATATAGTAGGTTTTATGTAATATAAGATGAATATAATGCGCGCTGGTGATAAATACTATTAAAAAATGGGTCACTAATTAATAATTATATAAATAACACCTCACATTTGCTCAGTCTGACCTATGTACCCCACTGTAACTCTATTATTTTATTAATCTTCAGATCCAAAACTAACTTGCTGTGTAGCCTGTGTTATGTCTTTTTTCGTTTTTTTACTAATATACCATATTATGTTTTTTTTTAATAAATAATAGTAATGGACTAAGTTGACTAACTGACTAAGTACTATTTAGTATTTAGTATTTACTAATCAAAGTTATCAAACTCGGACAAAAAAAAAAAGTACTAATCAATTTATATATATTAATCACTGGGGCTGCTGTATACTAGAGGGATAGGAAAATATCTAAGTTTATTTGGCACGTGTGCACATCTAAGTGGAGTGGCTATGGTCACGTTAGGAGAGAGGAATTCTAAGTAAAATAATTATTTTAATATTTAATGAAATTGGAAGAGGAACAATTTCTAAGAAGTAAGAAGCCTGTATATCAGTATATGGAAACTGTAAATCCAAACTTTTTTTTTTTGGCCACTAGCGTAAATCCAAACTTAAATGAATAAAAAACTATCATAATATTTTTGTTTATTAATCAACAATTGTCTCTATGAAATACTGATGTAATCACTAGACCAAATTTGACAAAGACAATTCGGGCCGCTCGAAGATGACGCAATCATCAAGCACAGACTCCTCACCCAAACGACCACCACCAGAGGCGAGCCGCCATTGAAGAAGCTCCAAAAGAAGTTCGCCAAGAACGAGGACAACTACGGCGACTGCGAGAAGCTCGCCAAGGTTTTCCTGCAGGAGCTCAACACGTTCGAGATCCCCCTCCTCAAGAGCAAAGCCGTGGTGGAGGCGAATGTCAGGGAGAAGCCCAACTTCGACGAGTTGAGGGAGGAGATCAACACGCAGATATTGCAGGCGGAGAAGACAGAGTGAAGAGTGAGAGAGAGTCACGCCGCGCCGGAGAAGGAGGCAACTGGGAGAGAAATCTTGTGCGCAGGGGAGAAGAAGAAATTTCGTCGAAATTTTGTCAAATTTCGCTAAAATTTCGACGAAATTTTACAGAAATGCATGTGAGGGGGATCGAAAATTTCGGCGAAATTTTCGAAATTTCGTCGAAAAATTACCGAAAATTAAGGGTAATGTAATAAAATTTCGGGATCCCTGAAAAATGAAAATTTTGACGAAATTTCGCCGAAATTTTCGAAATTTCAATACTTGGTTGTAAAGATTGTGTAATTAATCGAGAAACGATTTTGTAATTAAAAAATCATCAAACTCTTTAATATGGGACCCAATAGACGGCCTGAGACGTCATTCAATGGTTGGCTTGGGGCTCAGTTTCCTATGCTAGTCCGTTCTTTCTCTATTGACAAGTCACTGTGCCAAATGGAACATTTGGTTAGACTACTAAATCTATTGGGGTGAACCCCTATATATACTAATTACATGAGTAGAAAAGACAAATTACAAAGTTATTTAATTGTAAGAAATTATAGATAATTATATAATCATAGGTGAAATAGTCTATAGTCACTAACATGATTATAGGGTATCCATTATCCCATTATTTAGACATGAATTTTTATAAAAGGAAAACGGGTGCGAAGGAGTTTCACCCGATCGATTTACAATTTTTTTTTTCTTTACCTTCATAAAAGGCCACGTCGCTAATTATCTATGTAAGATCTACAAACTTCTTATAATACGTTAACAACCAAGCAATGTCCTTTCTCTCTAGTATTATCATATTTCATTCTTCTCTTTGCTGGTCATGACTCATGACAGAAGGACATTTCTTGGCCGATGGCCCCACTGACACATTTTAGATTTTATTTTCCTAAGCTGTATTCCAAAGTTTTCCATCGAAAAACAAAGAGAAAAGGCTGTATATATTCTAAAGTTTGATTGGCCCAAAACCCACTTACATATCTTTAAGATATAAATGAGAGGACCTACTTATCTTTTTTTATTTTCTTTAGCATATGATGACATGAAAATACTTATTCATAATGATAATGTCACACCTATTTCTCTCCACCCACCTACAAGTGATTTGTACTTTTGAGTCACTATTACAACATTAATGTTAACTTCATCTAAGAAGAAAGAATCATGCTTATCAAATTTTGATGTGCCGTAATTTTACAATTATGCATTGTCACCTTATGGTTTAATAAGTGTTGTTTCTCCCTTGTAACTTTTTATAGTATTTTATTTCTATTTTATAAGTTGCCATTGCTTTCCTTAAGAAAGTTTATCAACTCAGCAAAGATTATTCTTTTACAAACTTTTATAAAAAGATGAGCTTTGCTGAGTTGATCAATTTTTACATGGTTTTAAAGAATTTGCAATTTTTAAAATTCTTATGATTTTAAGTGTTAAAATCAACTCAAAAATGATGAAATATAAATTAGCTCGAAGTCACAATTTTAACATGAAAATCTCAAAATTTATTGTAACAGTTTAATAGGAGAGAAGGTGTACAATGTACTCATATCACTAAGACGTGTCCGAATGTATAATAGATTTGGATGTCGGTTGAGTCCACCACACTAGATTAACTTTGGTCAAATTACACTTTTAATCCTTATAGTTTGTAAGGATTTTCATTTTCGTTTTTATAGCTTAAAAATACATAATCATATCATGCTCCTTATAATTCATATTAGGTTGCAATCAAGTCCAAATCTCTACTTTTATTAAAGGAATGGACGGAATGAAGATGTGACCATCCTTAAATTTTCAAAATTTTTATAAAAAGACAAGAGAATATCCTTCTAAATCAAATGTTTATGGTGGGTTAGTGGTTGGATATTCTAAAGGCACACAAAATAGTGTATGCAAAACACGAAAATCCTCGTATAATAATGTCGGTATAATATATAGTAAAGTTAAACCCTTACAATTTTTATTGACAGCTGGTCGGCGTGTACAGAGTGAAAAGCAGGGAATTAAAGTAATAAAGAAATTTATGTAGTCTAAAAAATTGTGTAAAGAAAGAAGCAAACACATGTTAGTATGTTACCTATGGCCTCAGGCTCAAGACAAGCACCCAATTTTCAGTGTCTGGGTGTCTCTCCCGCGTGAACCTCTCCATATGATAATACCATGAATTAGCAAAGCCAGCAGTCGTCAAGTCATCAAGTAAACAATGTCGGTCACTTGCGGTGCTGAGTGCGTGCTGGTGTTGGGCTGTCTGAGGTGGGTCTCGAAGCGCTGCACCTACGTCGGCTCCGACGACAGCGCCACCTGGACCTCCGCCACCGCCGAAGAGTTCGAGCCCATCCCCCGCGTCTGCCGCTTAATCCTCGCCGTCTACGAGACCGATCTCCGCAACCCCAAATTTCTCCCCAGCGGCCGCGGCGGCTACCGCCTCAACCCCGACTGGGTCATCAAGCGCGTCACCTACGAGCAAACCCTCGGCCACGCGCCGCCGTACCTCATCTACGCTGACCACGAGCACCGCGAGCTGGTCCTCGCCATTCGCGGCCTCAATCTGGTAAAAGAAAGCGACTACAAGCTGCTGCTGGACAACAAGCTCGGGATGCAGATGTTCGACGGAGGGTACGTCCACCACGGGCTGTTGAAGTCGGCGATTTGGCTGCTCAACGAGGAGGGCGAGACTCTGAAGCGCTTGTGGCTCGAGAATGGGGCTGATTACGACATGGTGTTCGCGGGTCACTCGTTGGGGTCCGGTGTGGCCTCGTTGTTGACGGTGATTGTGGTCAACCACAGAGACCGCTTGGGTGGGGTCCCCAGGAATAAGGTTCGCTGTTACGCTTTGGCTCCCGCGCGCTGTATGTCCTTGAATTTGGCTGTCAAGTATGCCGATGTTGTTCACTCGGTTGTCTTGCAGGTGGGTTCATTCAGTTTTTTTATTCCACTTTTTTTGTTGAATTTATTTTATTTACTTCCATGATTAGTTGATTATTATGATTGTAGGATGATTTCTTGCCAAGAACTCCCACCCCCTTGGAAGATATATTCAAGTCAGTATTTTGGTGGGTATTCTTTGAACCCTTTACCTTATTATGTGAAAAATACATATATATATAATTTCCATTGTAGATTTAGTGGAGTGAATTATTAGGACTTGATGCTTTGGATAGCTTGCCATGCTTGCTATTTTTGGTTTGTTTGAGGGATACCTTCATTCCAGAAGGTAGAAAGCTTAGAGATCCCAGAAGACTTTACGCACCCGGCCGGATGTATCATATTGTAGAGCGCAAATTTTGCAGGTACTCTACCTAGATCCTCAAAACTCTTGTCAGGTTTTTTCTTTTTTTTTTTGTTTGTTTCTTATTGCATGATCTTAAAGATGTTATCGAATTTGTGCAATGAATTTCCATACCGTGTGGTACTTAATACTTATGGAGCCAAGGGTAAAGAATTTTAGAATGAATGCAAGCATGCCACTTGCAGATGGGGTTTTGCATCCCTTGCACATTCCAGCATCTCCTAATTTTTCACAATCACTCTTTAGGTTCTACCTAGGAATTTGATGCTTCTTAGTTTTTCATTGCATGCATATTTCACGGGTACATTAGTCTTTAAACTTAGAATGATTGTAATTTCTATGACAAGGTTTATCATTCTACTTGCTCATTAACTAAATAGTAGATTCAAGGTTCTGGAGTGTCATTAACTAATGAAGTTGGAATCAAAGTGGGGTTGAGGCCAGGTGCATTAGCCATCATTAAATGAAAATTTTTGTATATACATTCAGTACTACAATAAGCAGAATGAGAACTTTGCCAAACCATTCATACACAAACTAGTAACATGAAAAGCATGATTGTAATTCTTGTCTTTTTTTTTTTTTTTTTTTTGTGGGACCAATAATTGTGATTCTTGTGTAACAAGTGTTTCACTAGATTAGAGTTGGCTACAGGTTCATATATGAGATAAATGATTTGTTAGAAATGCAGTCCTGTTTTTAATTATTTTCTGCCTTTTCCCCTTTCAGCTATAAAGTAAAAGCAGATTTTGCCTCTTAAATGGTATAAAACCCTCTTTTATGTATTACAGAAAATAAGGAGAAAAAAGAAAATTAAACTTTGATTGGTCATGCTAAAAGGTTTGGATATCAATATATTACCATTTCAAAAGTTCTCTTTGTTGGAGTATGTCCTTGGTGAATACATCTTCTTATGTCATGTTAAGGTCTGCTAATTGTGATGAACTGCTGGGTACTTAATATCAATGCTTTGCATTTCTGAAAGAAATCCATTATAAACATTCAGCTATGCAGCTGGACTGTTATACCTTACTTTTGCATTGAGTAAAATCATTCTAATATTCATGTGCAAGTTTAAAATTAAGAAAGTCTTGAATATGTCTACGAGGGCTTTTGAAAAGACAGTGATGATATGTTCCTACTGAAACTGTTGCATTTATCTGATGATTGGGTTCCTAACTACTTGGTATAACAGATGTGGAAGGTATCCTCCAGAGGTCAGAACTGCTATTCCTGTTGATGGGAGATTTGAACATATTGTCTTGTCATGTAATGCCACATCTGATCATGGAATTATTTGGATAGAAAGGGAAGCAGAGAAGGCTTTAGAAGTAAGTGGAACATAACATTCAACATTGTACAAGTGCAAACATTATTCACTTTTCTACATAGACTACCATGAGTAATCATTGTTCATAAATAAAAGAAGATTGAATATCTTGTGCCTAATCTTACCATATTCTGATATTTTCAGTACTTTTTTTATATTCTGGATAAGCATGATTTCTCAAACTGTTGATACAAAATTTACAATCGAACTTAGAAGGCGGCTTGAGAGTTTAATTCATTTCATTTTTTTAAAGTTATATATAATGTTTAGCTCAATGATAATTTTTTTTTTTATTTGAACCGGAATATGAAAAATATAAACACTCTCTTTATTCTCCTGTTTAAACTAATCTGTAGGTTAGCTTCTAGAATTGTCTAGAAAAAGAACGAGAGAAAAATCATTCCATAAGGGTCTTAATGTTTATAAATGATCTTGTATGCCATGTGGCGGATGTGTGTGCCTTAAGGCTGTCTTTGGTTGGAGGAAAGAGGGACAAGCAGTAAAGGAAGAAACAGAAGATAAGGGACTATGTTAGTTTAAGAAGGGGAGAGCCCAAGAGACTCTCTTTGGTCTTTTTACTTAGTTTAAGCAGAAATAAACGGAGGGAGAAGATCGGAAGGGAAGATAGCCTGTCTGTGACCTTGTCCCTACATTGACGAAGCAACCCAATTGCTTGAAGAAAAAGCTTTCCCTTTCTTTCCCTATCATTTGTTTTCTCCCTCCTTTCGAAACTGAAAATTGTTTAAGTACCAACATGTGGGCATGGATTCAATTGTCAGAATGTCTTATGTTTTTCCCTTACTATGATATTTCTTATTGTTTAGATAGTGTCATATAGAGAATATCCATTGGTACCATGCCAGTGATGACTGTGCGATGGGTTTGTGATATCCAAGTCATCTGCTGCAAGGCATGATAAATTTCTCCTGATCATAATTGATTCTTAATAATTCTGTCTCCCTTCTGTCTTTTTTTTTCTCCCTGAGAATACTAGTATATGTGAATCATAAATTTAAAGTAAAAGATTGATTTGAGACTTTTTCCTTAATGCTTAGCTTTTGCTGTTGAATAATTACTGACAATTCATGGAATTACTCTTCAGAGAATGAGGAGTGGTGCTGAGACCATAACAACTGCTCCAAAAGTACAAAAACTAGAGAGGTTGCAGACTATTGAACAAGAACACAAACATGCATTGGAAAGGGCCGTCAGTTTGAATGTACCTCATGCTGTAACAGGCAACGAGGAAGCTTCCAAGGACGAAAACCCAGAGGCCCGGCAGAGTGAGAGTGAGAGTGAGAGTGGGACTGAGAGTAAAGTTGCTAGTGACGCAAAGTCAAAGTCCACTGGTGGAAGGGCAAACTGGGATGTTTTGGTTGAAAAGCTTTTCAAGAAAAAGGAGTCTGGAGATGTACTGCTTGATAGAGATCCAAATGCCCCTGAATAGCAGCATTTTTTTTCTCTCAGTTTATATTTGTGTTTTCTCTGAGGTTAGGTTTTTTGTGAATATGTCATGCTTCTTTATTTGTTTCTACCGGTTAATTTTTGGGGATCATTTTACTGGTTTTCGACCATATTAGAAATTGTACATCTTCTCATGTAACTCGGTTGTCAGAATTACATACGATCCCGGGCACATTGCCCATGAGGGAATTATGAATGCAGAGAATACTCATATTCAGTCCTCAAACTTATTATGTTGTCCGGTCTTCTGTTCTGTATGCTCTATGACATTATAGGATAACGAAATGGTACCGGATGTGTGAAACGGTACCGTATATGTGTGAAATGGTACTGTATATGTGTCTACGTGTGTATCTATCTATCTATCTATCTATGTATACTAACTGTAATCCACTTAATAGGTAGTGAGCATGCAAAAGAAAATGACTGAAAAATAGGTAGTTTGTAGCAGCTACATAATTTTAGATATCAAACTATATAGAGGATGCTCTATAAGGGATTTCATTCTAGCTATGGCATGCAAGAGACATTAATAAGTCATTCAATATTCCTAGTGTTGAATTACTATCATATCCTTCCAAATTTTTTTTACTCAATTTTAAAAATGGTGATTATCACACAATCACCAAGTCTAAAAACTGTAACTGTGTGACAGTTTCCAGTTAAAAAACGATAACTCTGTGATAGCCACTAATTAAAAAAGAGTAATTGTTTGATAGTTATTAATTAAAAAACATAAAAGTGGTAACTGTCACACAGTTTTCAATTAAAAAAAGGAAAATGTGTGACAGTTACCAATTAAAAAACGATAACTGTCACACAGTTACTAATTAAAAAAAGTATGTGATTGTTATTGACTTATATGTAATTTGAAAAATTGGACATTGGTAATGTCAACAACATGTTAGCACAGTGGCAATATACGTAAATTAGTTTCTTTTACTTTCATTTTGGTCAATAGTGAATATCATGGTATTTTTAAAAAGTTCATTGACTAATTTATAATATTGAAAATATTTATTGATTTTTTTGTAATTGGCTCTAAAAAAAAGTGTGGAAACAAGGGTGCCGCTATTCGGACCCAATTTTTTTATCAGTAGCCCCAACATACTTTTTACACCCACCTTTATTTAAAAAAATGTTAAAATTTATTAATACACCCAACATGTTTTCCTAAACTATCTTTACTAAAACCCAACAACTAAACCAAACATCACACCCAACAATTCTACTTAACACACCCAACAAACACAACCTTAATTAAACAACCCTTTACACTATCATCCAAAACAACCGCAACAAAACATCGTCAACGGTATGTTGGGGCTGTTCATATACAAAGTGTATTAATTGATGAGTATAATTTTATTAATCTTGGATCATATAAAATGTTACAACGTCTCTAATCTAGGACCTCTCCTTCTCCAGCGTCGATCTATATTTGAAAAGGAGCCTATAAAGCTTCAGAAGAGTAGTGAAGAACGTCATCTGCTTCAGCATATTCGAGTCAGCCATTCTTTCCATCTTAGGGGCGACCAAACCTTTTTTCTGGAAACTAATCTTTCTTGATTAGATCACAAGGTAATTCCCTTCAATTATTTTTTAATTTGTTGCATTAACATGCAATGGTTTTGCATGCTACAGATCAAGGATTTTGATTAGTGGGGTTACCATTTAATTTGATGACCCTATGTTTTGTTTCCTCTCTAGGAAGCACAAGGAGGAGTGATTGAAGGTCACGAAGATGGCCTAATTTAGAAATTCATCGAAGTGAAGAAAGCAAGGAGGAGTCCAACACCAGTACTCTTTAATATGTTTATGGTTTTTTTACATTTTTCTTAAGAATAAGACACATGGTGTCACACCCCAAAATGAGGTCTAGCACTTTAGGCATGTGGCAGCGCTACATTGGTATTTAACCTCGACATACTCTCATTAATCCTAAGTAAGAACATGCCAAGATTGAAGATCAATATAAGGCATTAAATTTTAAACAAACTAAACTCCAAAAACCGTGAGAATTTATTTTCATTTTAATAACAAACAATTGGAGTAAACCGCAAATGGAAGCTTTGTAAAAATGGTGTGCTTTAGTTATTCACTTTCTAAGATAAATCAATTTCAAGAAAATGAAGGTAGACCCTTTGTTTTAAAATTAATAAACAATACATCAAATAAGAAATTGAAATCCAAGTGAGAGTGAAAACTATAATTTAAAATCTAATTCTTGGTGTAGACAAATCAACATAAATAAGTATCAAATATTAAATAAGTAACTGAGCCATACTAATCGCTAATTAATCATTTTCTCAAACTTCTTAACTAAAATAAAAAGATAAATAAAAAAGATAGTAACTAACTCATCCATAATTGGGTCCTCTTCCTCGTCACTCGAGTATATGGACGTGGGTGGTGATGGTATGCTAATCCTTAGTGAATTCTCTTTACTTTCAAACCTTCATCCTTTGCTAACTGAAATCTCAATAAAGCTAACCATCCTTTTGTCCTAATGGTTTCCTGCAACTTAACAAACTGTGTAGGGGTGAGCATCACCAAAACAGCTGATCACACACTCAACTAGTCCAACAAAACTCAAACAATTCAATACAATCAATTCAATAACAAGTAGATTTTGTTAATGGCCTAAGCCCATGCCGAATTGGCTATTGCCCAAATAAATAATTCAATTAATTAAATGGAAACCTATTTAAAACATTTAAATATAATCAAATCATTCTTTTTTTGAAAATTAAACAAATCTATTTTCAAAGATCGAAGCCACAATTATACAAGCACAAGTATAATCAATTTCAATGCTCAAAATACAATTTCATAAGCATAAAATCATGGTCATAATTCCCAACATAATCCCATGCCTTTTCGAGCATTATCAAACCATCATGCATCCATTTTAATATGTATCTAACATGATCAATCTCATGAAATGCATATGCATGTTAAATTAAATAACAATGCAAGTGTACTTTTTTCTCCATGACATTGCAAACCTATCAAAGTTTATAAACAATGGACTTATTCCCTAATTTGTAATTAATATAAATTACCGTTGTCTCACACATCTTATTAAAAAGTAAGATCTAGATAGTGAGATGTCCTTTCACCAAAGTAAATAAAAACTCATTTACTTTTTCCTGCTAGCATATTCTTTATTTCTCATAACACTCTAGACGACACATGTATGCATACGTTTAGGGAATTGAACTCAAGGATAGAGTAAAAACTGCACCCCCTCATCTCTAATTAGGAAGTCCAAACACTAGAACCATATTAGTGTAAACATTCTTGATTCAATAAATATGAATACTAATGTATGCCTTGGCAGCCCCCCATGCAAAGCATGGCTGCCCTCAATGCTTCATATGAATATATGATGCCAAATGAACATGAAATGACAATCCAATGATATAATCGATCAATTCATTCCTTTCATTTAATAACATGCTTTATAGCACAACAAGTATAAAACAATATGAGCAATTAAATAAACAACCAAGTTCATAATTTAAAAGCTCAATACCGAAACCAATAACAAGGCCAAAGAAATAAATTTCTCTTATTGGTTCAATCCTCTTTTACCCTTTAATCTAGTTCTTAATCCTTAGAACCTCCAAGATTAACAAGAAGGTAAATAAATAATCCTTAATATTTTCGAGTACCACCAATTATGCAAGTCCTAATTAGATTCAAGTCTAGGTGATCTAATACCCTTCCAAACCATATTAAGATGTCAAATGATTTATTACTTTACCAAATAAACCAATTTCAATCCAATTAGAACCTTAAATTCTAGGCTAGTTTAATTAAAACTAAACATGCAGCTCTAGGGGTTTAATTCTTAAATAAACTCACTTAAGTCCACTCATTGATCCTAGGAGAAAGAGATTAATTTATTTCATCCTCACAAGGTAAGTTGAAGTCATCAACATGCATAGCAAATCAAATTAATTTTCGGTTTCAAAGCCAATTAAATTATCATTTTAATTGCTAAATTTCAATTAACCAAATGAATCCTAATTTCCTTATAAGGTTAATTAATCAATTTCATAACAAACATGGCAGCCACAACATGTCAAGACAAATTAAAATATCAATTCAAAGTCGAGACAAGCAATCAAAGAAACAAACACAACCATTAAATCAACTATGAATTAAATCATATTAAAACATAGAATTTAGAAAATGACTAGCTCCCCCTATCTCAAATGAAGCTTCTCATCTGTGGGGTGATTCACCAAATTGAAAATCAATCCCAAACACAAAGGGGATTAGATTTCACATTCTAAAACTCAAACGGGGTTTCCTAAGGTTTTAATGTCGTGATGACTAAGTTAAATGGCATCCGAGACCTCTAACCAATAACTAACCATCCTATGACCTTAAACAAGTTCTAAACCATGTATACAGACATAATTGAAAGCTTAAAAATCTACACAATAGCCTTGGCCGAAAATAGGTATGCTGAAGCTTAGTTTTTATTCAAAAACATGGGGTTTTGACAACCCAAATTCCATTCTAGAAGTAAAAAAATTCCCTCATGCTCATAAATCAATCCTAGGGATGATTTGTGACTTATGTGAACCAACCATTTAGGCCAAAAAGCCTAAATATCAAAAATAACATTTTTGGGGTAAAACACTCCCTTTGAAATCGCAAATGAGCAGCACCTTCTCCCGAAATTTTATAAAATCACAGAAAAATAATTTGAACGATATTTTTCACAGGAATTTAGAAGACATGCAAATTCTCATGCATAAAAATTTTCAGAGCAAATGGAGTTGTGCAAGTATGATTTTCGAAGGCCTCAAGTTCACATCAGTAAGCAGATTTTTCTTGAAAATTACTGTTCATTTAGAATAAAATGCTATTTTCGGGTTTAATGCACCAAATCGTGTAAAACCAATCGGTACAAGTCCAAAATCAGTCCTACAATCCACCATGATGATTTCAAAATAAGTTTTTAAGTGAACCAAAATCCGAGTATGCAAACCACAAGAATTTCCTTTGAAAAAACTATAGAAAATATGCAGTTTTTTTGCAAACTTTAAAAATACATATCTCACTCAATATAAATGGGATTTGCATGATTCTTGGCTTGAATGAAAGGTATACATGTCTAGTTTATGCCACAAAAACAGTTTTGCAAAACCTCATGCCGATTGGTGTAAAAATCTATTTTTGTGAGGCAAGGTTAGAAAATCCGAAAATTACAAAACAAGGTTAGGTTATGAGACTCTTTTGATGCACTTAACCCTAGCCATTCAACAAGGTAAAAGGGTATTGAAAATCAAACTTAGAGGGTAGGATGAGGGTTCTTACCAATTCTTGCTGAGTTTCCTAAAGAACAATGCAAGTCGAATTCCTTCCTTTCTTCCTTTGGTTTGGCCTTCCTCTTTGGCCTCCTTCTTCTTCTTCTCTTATTCTCTCTCTTTCTCTCACTCTTTTTCTCTGTAACAGGAGTTGGTTTTATAAAAGGGTTATTGTGTCTGAACATGAGTTGGTTTTATAAAAAGGTTCTTGTGTTTGTTGGAGGAAAAACTGAAGACTCACTTCCTATCTTACGTGAAAAAGGTTTCTAATAAAGTTTTGGGCTGTTTGTCAGGGCTTTTGGTTTCCCAAGAGGCTTTTAATTGGTTGGCCAATCCCTTTGGCCCTTTTTAATTGAGTGTTTAGCCTAAGACTTTAGGCTAAATAGCCCAATAACCAATCAAAGGGTTTTACTTATCCAAGTCAATTAAATAAAATCCATCATGACTTTTTTTCTAATTTTTCTTCCATATTGCCGAAAATACACTTCATCTCCAGCCCATTTCATGACCTCCATGTCATGCAAAAGTCATCATTATAATCACTTGCCCAAGAAATCTAGGTATCTAGCCCTAGTGGTCTAGATTAGTCAAAGATTATAGGATTTTAAAGTCAATTTGCAATACTTGGTATTCCTAGTTGTCAAAGCCTTATTTCTTAAACAAATAATAAGTCACAAACACACATAATTGTACAAGTAAGAGTGTGTGTGTGTGTTGATCCGAAAATGTCACCTAGGTAACCAATTGATTAACTAAAATCATGTTACTAAAATTAGGTGCCTTAAAACAATTTTCGAATAAAATAGAAACATACAGTTTCTTTGATAATCCCATGGAATTTCGGCACTTCCAATTGAATGAACAAAAATTGTATTTGTCAACCAATTAACCAAGTGTAAGCAATTTAATCAATTTAGGCAATATAAGGGTGCATTTGCCTTAATTTCAAAATCACCATAAGTGTATGAAAATAAATATAGTTCATAATTACAAATAAAGCATTTAAAGAATAAAATCCCATAAACTTGTTTATGTGAAAACAAATCTACATTTATGTTCAAAAGATGAGACAATTAGTTTCTAACTAATTTCAATTAACTTAGTAACACTCATAACCCAAAATTAATAAAATTTGGGGTGTTACACATTGGGATGGAGTAACTGATCTTGTGATGCCCCAAACCCCTGGGTTGGAAGATTTGGGTGCGTTACAGCGCCACACTGACCATTCAGCCCTAGATAGAACTACCAACCTCCAGTAACCCGCATCTAGAACCGAACAATCAATGTAAGGCTGAATTTAAAAACAAAATACCAGGTTGGATCAGAATTGAAAATTTAATTTAGGTGATCTATTCACTCAATTATCTTGATTAATTTCACTTTCAGTGATCGGACCCCAATTTTTGGTTTATGTGATCACTCACGAACTAGTCAACCAAACACAACTCAGACAGTCCAGTAACAAAAATGTGAAACTCCACATTGACTTCTAAAAACCAAAAATCACTTCAGTAAACAACACAAATCAAACACACCAAGGATCAAGTGACATCCTATACACTCAGAGGACCCATCACAATAGGCATCCCAGTGTTATCCACAACTACAGTGGTGTGTGATTAGCTAAATAGTTATATAAGGCATATATCAATATTAAGCAAATAGCTCCAGTACAGATTTGTGTTTAAAAGATGAGTGAGTCAGTAATCATAACAACACAAAACAGGGAAGACAGATGCACACAAGATGTTCACCCAGAAAAACCACAAAGGGTAAAAACTGGGGGTCTATCCAGCTGACCAGGCAATCCACTAAATCAGAAGTTCAATACAAAAGAGGGCACTCAGCACACAAGCTCAATCACTAAGTCCTAGACTAAGTGGCAGCTATCTTACCCATTTTGTGCAACTTCCATACGCAAGGCAGATGGTCATTCATGAAGAAGACAGCTCCACTCCAAGCTCATCAACCCATGGCACCAATCCGCACCAAGCTCAGTGGTTTCATCAATGCATGAACATGATATGCAAATGTAGGATTCAAATAACAAAGATCAACTTTCTCAAGCTATAGGCGTGGAAAAAGTTGATGTTGAATCCTTCAACTAAAATCTAAATGAATGTGTTTGAATAGAGTATAAAAAGATTTAAGCACTCAAACAGTCAAACCCATTTAGAATTTTAGATGAAAACAAAGAACAATTTCAGAAAATCCCTTTTTGATTTATCAAGATTTAAAAACCATTTTCTGAAAATTAATGAAGATGAGCACTTCACATGGAAAAATACCCAGGCGTGGAAACCCCAAGAATCACGCTAAAAAATTGCTCATCGACCACCAAAAAAGATCTGAACCAAAACAGCCCATATACCCGTACACACTCACGCAAGAAGCATGTTCGCCCATGCCACGTGGAAGCCAATCAATGGCTGTCCACAAGAGACGGATTAAGGGCATATTCTCTTTGTCCTAGAGGGGTATCCTAGTATTACTAAGGATATGAATAATCAGCTGTCAAAAGGAATTTTGCTTTTAAAAATCAGAAATGAAGAAGATGATGAATAGTGCTGATGTGTGAAGGTGTGTGCGTGAATGGGAAGGATGAATCAGATCTGATTTGAAAACATTGGGGGAACCAAGTCATGTGCTGTGCACATGCATGTCTAATACTAAACAGAATATGGGCTTTCAAAGAATTGGGCTTAAAAATCAAAACCCGAAATGACCCACTGTAGCAACTGTGACTTAAGTAACAGTCACTGTACGTGAAAAACAGTGTTCTTTATGATCAGTGAATGACTAGTCAAATAGACAAAAATCTGTTAATTTCATGAAATGAATGAAGTGCAGTATACCTTGTGACTTGTTCATTCTTGACTTCTTCAAAGCAGCAGACCTTGTCTTAAATCTAGCCTAGAGCTTGTGAGTGAATAAATACAAATTAATACAATTGGTTTGACAAGGAAAATAGCCAACATTAACCAATCCTAAAAACTAACAATCTCCCCCTTTGGCTTTCCTTGACAAAACAATAACCCATTTATCTCACAAGACTCTCAACACACAGCCCAGCACTTGTTATATGTACCTGCATGAAGAAGAACTTGCACAACACAAAGTATGATAGTATGCAGTTTAAACGCAGCAAGCAATTGAGATTAAAACAACCAATAATACATTCTCCCCCTTTTTGTCATGGAAAGACAAAAGGTCATACACAAAGGAAAATTCAGTTCAGAGGCACAGAAAAAATGGAGAGATATGCAAGAAAAATACATGTTCAAAGAGAAAATTCCATGAGATTCTAACTCCCCCTAAATTCTAACTCCCCCTACATTCTAACTCCCCCTAAAATCTAACTCCCCCTAAAACTGAGAACCGGCAGCAGCAGCGGCATTTCTGTAACGAGCTTGCATGGCAAGTTCAAAGTCATCTTCAGGCTGAAAGGCTGCTGAGCTTGCAGGCACGGAAGAGTCGGTGGGGTCCATCTCTGGAGCGTCATCGGAATGATCACGAATATCAGCATGTGGATCACCATCCTCAGTGTGGAGTCCATCAGAATACGGAACAATGGCAAAGGCAGCAAAGTTAGCTGTGTGAGCTGCTAGTTGGGCCATGAGATCCGCAATGATGGCCGATTGACCTTTGACCTTGGCAAGGAGTGCAGCGTTTGCTTGTTCAAGAGATGGAGCCTGATCCCCTCGCTTTTTGCGAGCAAAGGTTTCACTAACCTTCATGACTGATTTTGTGTAATCAGCCATGGGCTTAGCAAAGATATCCAAATCAGCCACAGAGGAGACACCACTGCGGGCACAGAGGAGGTGAATAAGGAGAGGGAAAATGAGGGCACCCTTGTGGTCACGACCACTACCTATTGTCTTGGTTTGAATGTGTTCATAAATAAGAAATCCTATGGGAACAGGATCCTTATTCAGAAAAGACATCATCACTTGAATTTGCTCAGTAGAAGGGTGTGAATTGTGGGAGGTAGGGATGATATTGTGACGCACAAAATCCCACAAAAACCTGTGAAAAGGTTTGAATTCAGACTTCTCAAGCAACACACCATCCTTTAAAGGGGTAGCAGGGTTAACATAGGCCACGGCCTGGAAGTGGGCAGCAGTGTAGGAACGAGACCGATCCAAGTAATGCTGGTAATCAGTGTGGGTTGATGGTTTTAACCCAAGAGCCTGAAAAATTGCACTAGGCCGAAAATGCACATCCCGATTGCGCACATAGACATTAAAATTTGTGCGGGCAATGCGACCTGAAAAATTAGCATAAAACTCCTGAACTATGGTGAGGTTGTAGGAGGGGACGGTGTGAGGGAGGTCATTCAATGTGGATACTTGATAGTCACTGAGGAAGGAGAAGACTTGACGAAAAAGGTGGAGATTGAATTCCTCTAACCTGTAGTGGCGCTCAGTGACCACAGATCGGGATTGCACAATGCGAAAAAATCGCTTGGCCCATCGAGTTGAAAACCGATTCTGTTCGTTGATGAAGTCTTCGTCTTCACAGTCCTCCGGCGTGGATGGTCGTTGTCGGCTGCGAGAAGGAATGATGGTGGAGCCCGACATGGGGAGAATCCCGATATGACGAATGGAGGTGCGAGAAGAGAAATTGGCCCCGAGCTGCGACACAGACTGAGTCGCGAGAGGAAATAAGGCCGACCGAGTCGCGGGCGAGAGGAGGTGGTGTCGACGGCGGCGCGAGCGAGAGGTGGAAGGCGGAAGGTCGAGGGGGTGAGAGAGAGAGATGCGGCTGGAGATGAGAATATAAGAAGGAGATTCTGAAATGTTAGGGATTGGAAAGAAGAAAGAGGGGCGCGTGGCTTATAAGGGCTGATAGAGATGATAAAAGTCTGAAAAGCCCTTAATGAACAGTGATTTAAAATGCAGAATGGGTCTGTGTTAAATTGACTGTATTTGACGATTGTGAGACCAGTCAAAATGAACAAACTGCGTACTGGAACATAAAACAAAAAAGATAGAGGAATCCTTGGAGAATTGGAAGCAATGACACACAAAGAAAATCTATGAGTTAGATGTGCTTCAGGGAATTTATTTTTGACAAAACAACAAACACACTTGAAAAGAATTAACCACCAATGTCAACACTCTCATAGATATGGAAAATGAAAAATGCAAATTTTGTGCAAGAAAATAAGCATATTTGGGATATAGGGAGGTCAATGCTAGCATTCAAGACTTGTTCAAGATGGAAAACAATGTCAAAGACAACCAAAGAGGTTAAATAAGTTTCATCCACAACAAGAGATTAGAATTTAACCACTCAAGAGAATTTCTAATTTGGGAACAAATCTTGAAAGCAAAGTTTTTCTACTCATGACAATGGCTTTGAGAAAATTATTTTCATTTGTTTTGTTTAGGCACATCCCAAGTTAAGTGCAATGAATTGGTCCAATTTTGCGACTCTTTACCCTAGAACACCATCAAAACACCTTGTTTCTCCCTAGGGCCGTGACTTCTTTGGTCACACTTCCTTCCTTTTTTTTTGTTGTTTTTGTATGGTGCACATTTGTTCAAATGAGGAACAATTTTAGCTAAAGATGGGTCACAAAGGAGGAATTATATTGAAGGGCTAAATTGCATCCTCAAACAAATTGTCTTTGAAAAGCATTTAACAAGTTTGATTGATTATGACAAAGTGTTTAAAAAAAAAAATCTCAAGGCTAACATTTGACAAGAAGGAGGGATTATGCTTATAGACATGACTCATGTTATGCAAGAACCTTTTTGAATATCAAAGAGAGTGTGACAAATAATGTTAAGACCTTTCAAAGTGGTTATGTTCTTTAAAAGAAAAAAACTACTTAACCAAACAAAAGAAACTTAAACAATGAAGCACATTTAACTACAAAGACTCATGCATGTGTACAAATGCCAATTGACTTCCGAAGACTAATGTGCTTTGGATTCTCTAGAGCTTTTGTAAAGATGTCTGCAAGTTGTTGTTCGGAAGGAACAAAAGTTAAAGTAAGAGTTCCACTCTCCACAAGATCTCGAATGAAATGATGTCTTATGTCAATATGCTTGGTTCTTGTATGTTGCACCGGGTTCTTGGAGATATCTATAGCACTCATGTTATCACAATAGATGAGAAAAGTTTTCTCATCAATCCCATAATCGGCTAACATTTGTCTCATCCAAATGAGTTGTGTACAACAACTCCCTGCTGCTATGTATTCAGCTTCAGCAGTCGACAAAGAGACAGAATTCTGCTTCTTGCTATGCCAAGACACTAAGTTATTCCCAACATAGAAAGCACCACCCGAGGTGCTCTTCAAATCATCACTACACCCAGCCCAATCGGAGTCACTAAATCCAACCAATTTAGTGTTGGTATCATGGGTATACCACAACCCATAATCAAGAGTCCCACTTACATATTTGATGATTCTTTTTGTTGCAAACAAATGGGATTCTTTGGGATCACTTTGGAACCTAGCACACACTCCTACCGCAAACGATATGTCCGGTCTACTAGCTGTGAGGTAGAGGAGACTTCCTATCATGCTTCTATACAAGGTTTGGTCCACTTGCTTACCACTTGGATCCCTATGAAGTTTGGAGCTTTTACTCATTGGAGTAGTAGCCACTTTGGAAGACTCAAGCCCAAATTTTTTGACCAAGTTTCTAGCATACTTAGATTGGGAGATAAATATCCCACTATCTACTTGCTTAACTTGCAGCCCTAAAAAGAAATTCATTTCACCAACTAGACTCATTTCAAATTCACTAGACATTACATCAATGAATCTTTTAACATGAAAATCTGAAGTTGAACCAAAGACAATATCATCCACATAAACTTGAGCAATCAAGACATCATTTTTCAACCTTTTTACAAATAGGGTCTTGTCAACCGACCCTCTTTGATACCCATTGGACAACAAGTGATGAGAGAGTCTCTCATACCAAGCTCTTGGAGCTTGCTTCAGCCCATACAAGGCTTTCCTCAATTTATAGACACCATCTCTCATGTGAGGATCCTCAAAACCTTTTGGTTGTTCTACAAAAACTTCCTCATTCAAGTAACCATTTAAAAACGCTGTTTTGACATCCATTTGATACAATTTGAACCTAAGATGACATGCAATGGCACAAAGCAACCTAACGGACTCAAGTCTAGCAACGGGTGCAAAAGTCTCATCAAAATCAATACCCTCTAATTGAGAGTACCCTTGAGCAACAAGCCTAGCCTTGTTTCTAACTACATTCCCAAATTCATCGGATTTATTTTTGAATATCCATTTGGTTCCAATGACATTTGTGTTGGCTGGTCTCTCTACAAGAGTCCACACTTGGTTTCTCTCAAATTGGTTCAATTCCTCATGCATTGCACTCACCCATTCCTCATGATTGAGTGCTTCTTTGACATTTTTAGGTTCAACAATGGACACATAGCACACATGAGCAAGTTCATTTGCCATTTGTTTTCTAGTCCTAACTGGCTGGTCTAAAGAACCTAGAATTACATCTTCACCATGGTTACACCTCACCCATCTTGGTTTTTCAGATCTGTCACTCAAAGTTTTGTCATTTTGTTCGCTCTCTGACTTGTCAAACTCAACAATTTTTGAGTCATCAGTAGGTTCATCACTGCCTGACTTGGACTCTTCTTTAACCAAACTAACATCTTTAGGATCAGATTGTGGGAACAATCCATCCTTATCTGCAGCCATTTCAATAGATGCATCATGATCATCTATTTTCACATTTATGGATTCCAACATAGAATTTGTTCGCAAATTGAAGACTCTAAAAGCTCTACTGTTGGATGAATAGCCTAAAAACAGACCCTCATCACTCTTGGAATCAAATTTTCCCAAATGTTCTTTATCCCTAAGGATGTAACATGCACTCCCAAACACTCTAAAGTGTGTAACCTTAGGTTTCCTACCCTTCCACAGTTCATAGGGAGTCTTTTTGGTTCCCGGCCTAAGATAGACTCTATTTATGATGTAACATGCCGTGTTTACCGCCTCAGCCCAGAAATGTTTAGCAAGATTTTTGCTATTCAACATCACTCTAGCCATCTCAATCAAAACCCTATTCTTTCTCTCAACAATTCCATTTTGTTGGGGTGTTATTGGAGCTGAGAATTCATGTTTAATACCCATTTGACAACAAAACTCATCGAATTGAGAGTTTTCAAACTCAGTACCATGGTCTGATCTGATTCTGCACAGGGTTGACAGACTCGACATACCTTCACTTTTCAGCAGTTTCACAATCTTGACAAAATGATGAAATGTCTCCGACTTGTCCTTAAGAAATGACACCCAAGTGTACCTAGAAAAATCATCTACCATGACTAGAATATATTTCTTTCCACCTATTGACAAGGTTTGGACCGGACCAACTAAATCCAAGTGAATTAGTTCAAGTGTCCTAGAGGTGCCTATGTCTTTGACTTTTTTGTGTGGTTCTTTGGTTTGTTTCCCCATTTGACATGGACCACAAACAAAAGTTTCGGGCTTTCCAATCTTTGGAAGACCTCTAACAACCTCATGCTTAGACAACTTGTAAAGGTCATGAACATTAATGTGACCAAGTCTTTGATGCCAAAGAGAGCTAGTGTCATCAATAGCTCTATTGCAAGTATTCTCAATTTTTCCAACATTGCCATCAAACACATAGCAATCATCCCTAGACCTAGGGGCATTCAAGATCTCCCTTCCTTGGGAGTCAACAATTCTACATCCACTCTTGGACATACACACTTCACCACCCCATTCATCACAAAGTTGGCTAATACTAAGCAAATTAGAGTTTAGCCCATCAACAAATCTTACATTTTTCAATTCGGGTATACCGGGTATGTGTACAACCCCCTTTCCACTCACATATGACTTCTCTCCTCCTCCAAAAGTCACACTACCACCATCATAAGGAGCAAGAGAGGTAAAGACCTCCTTATCTCCCGTCATATGTTTGGAACACCCACTATCTAGGTACCAAATGTTCCTCTTAGTGGCTGAAAAAGCATTCAAGGTTACTAGACATTTAGTGGAGCTCTTCACAACCCATCTTTGATATGGACTTGGCTTATTTTTGGGAAGTGGGGTGACAAGTAAGGCAATTTTGGTTACCTCCTTGAGTAGATTGTTCACTTGCTCTTGTAGAGAAACATTTCTCTTTGGTTCACTTGATTTCTTTCCTCTAAGTTTGTTGCAATTTGGTCTAATGTGACCCTTGACATGACAATGATGACAAACCGGGACAAACTTTGTTTTTCTAAGTGAAGTAGAACCATCAATTTGTGTGACACTTGATGTGGCTTGACTAGACTTAGAATGAGATGCATTTTGACCAATGTCAATGAAACCTAGACCCTTTTTGACACTATGATCAGATTCTGACTTGACAAAAATGGTCTTTGTGTTGGATACACTAGGACTATTTTCACTAAAACCCAAACCAGTTTTGTCACCATGAAGCTTTCCAATCCTAAGCATCCTATCAACCTTTTCAGCCCCAATGGTGAGCTCAACAATGCTCTCATTTGCTTCATGAACTTCTTTTTCAAGCTTTTCATTCAAAGATTTAAAGTAGATGTTGCTCTCCTTGAGCACTTTGACTTGACTCTCAAAATTTTGTTTCAAGATAGCCACACTTTCTAATTCACTCTCTAATGACTCAATCTTCTCACACAATTTCAATTTAGCATTCTTTAGTTTCTGATTTTCTTCCTTTATGCTAAGAGTTTCGGTGAAAAGTAAGTCATACTTATCACAAAGTGCAGTGTAAGACTCATCATCAGGAACAGATTCTGAGTCAGACCCACCATCTACTTGGTCAATCTCCTTGATTGATGCAACAAATGCAACTTCATCACCCTCAACATCGGAAGAAGACTCACAATCATTTGAGTCATCACTCTCACTATCACTCCAAGTGATTTTCATGGCTTTATTCTTACTTGAAGAATGATTCTTTCTATTGTTTGCACATTCAATTGCTATGTGACCTATTCCACCACAAGTGTAACATTTCACATCTCTCTTGGTTGTTCTTCCTTCTTTAAAGTTAGGCTTCCTCTCTTGTTTTCTCTCAAATGAATTCTCTCCTTGAGGTTTGAATTTGAACTCCTTAAAGTTGTTACCACTAGTTCTAGCTTCTCTCCCTTTATTTCTAAGAATTCGTCTAAATCTTTTGACAAAAAGGGCAACCTCATCATCGGACATGGATGATTTTTCACTCAAGTTTTCACTCATCTCTTTGACACTTTGCAAAGCAATATCTTTTGACTTCTTGCTATCCCTTTCATCCATTTCAAGTTCCATCTCAAAGGTTTTAAGCTTTCCTACCAATTTACCAATTTTGAGTTCATCCAAATTTTGGACTTCTTGTATTGCATGCTTCTTAGATTGAAATCTCTTAGGTAGAGATCTAAGAACCTTTTGGACAATGGTAGACTCCTCATAAGGTTTACCTAGGGACATGGCTTCATTTGTGAGGGCTTCCAACCTTTTATAGAACTCAGAAAATGACTCGGACTCTTTCATCCTAATTTCTTCAAATTTGGCATGTACCATTTGAAGCTTAAGTGACCTAACTTGTTTGTTCCCCTCATGAACAACCCTAAGTTTGTTCCAAGCTTGCCTAGCCGTGACACAATGTTGTATGTGTGCAAATTGTGAGGAAGACAGTGCAATGACAATAGCATTTCTAGCCTTCTTGTTGGAGCTAGAGGCCGTGACTTCGGCAAAAGACCATTCGGACCTAGGCTTAGGAGTTTCAATCCCATCAACCGTTCGTGTGGGAGGAATCCACTCAACATTGAGATACTCATATGCCAACTCATCATAGGCATCAAGAAAAATTTCAAATTTTTCTCTCCAAGCAGCGTAGTTGCTGCCATCAAAGAATGGAGGAGAGTTGCAAGATCCTGCAACACGATCTCTTTCCATCTAGACACACCTAGAAAACAAACAACACCCTAGGATCTCTCTATTTGCTTTTAGAGTAGCGCTCTGATACCAATTGAAAGTTTAATTTAGGTGATCTATTCACTCAATTATCTTGATTAATTTCACTTTCAGTGATCGGACCCCAATTTTTGGTTTATGTGATCACTCACGAACTAGTCAACCAAACACAACTCAGACAGTCCAGTAACAAAAATGTGAAACTCCACATTGACTTCTAAAAACCAAAAATCACTTCAGTAAACAACACAAATCAAACACACCAAGGATCAAGTGACATCCTATACACTCAGAGGACCCATCACAATAGGCATCCCAGTGTTATCCACAACTACAGTGGTGTGTGATTAGCTAAATAGTTATATAAGGCATATATCAATATTAAGCAAATAGCTCCAGTACAGATTTGTGTTTAAAAGATGAGTGAGTCAGTAATCATAACAACACAAAACAGGGAAGACAGATGCACACAAGATGTTCACCCAGAAAAACCACAAAGGGTAAAAACTGGGGGTCTATCCAGCTGACCAGGCAATCCACTAAATCAGAAGTTCAATACAAAAGAGGGCACTCAGCACACAAGCTCAATCACTAAGTCCTAGACTAAGTGGCAGCTATCTTACCCATTTTGTGCAACTTCCATACGCAAGGCAGATGGTCATTCATGAAGAAGACAGCTCCACTCCAAGCTCATCAACCCATGGCACCAATCCGCACCAAGCTCAGTGGTTTCATCAATGCATGAACATGATATGCAAATGTAGGATTCAAATAACAAAGATCAACTTTCTCAAGCTATAGGCGTGGAAAAAGTTGATGTTGAATCCTTCAACTAAAATCTAAATGAATGTGTTTGAATAGAGTATAAAAAGATTTAAGCACTCAAACAGTCAAACCCATTTAGAATTTTAGATGAAAACAAAGAACAATTTCAGAAAATCCCTTTTTGATTTATCAAGATTTAAAAACCATTTTCTGAAAATTAATGAAGATGAGCACTTCACATGGAAAAATACCCAGGCGTGGAAACCCCAAGAATCACGCTAAAAAATTGCTCATCGACCACCAAAAAAGATCTGAACCAAAACAGCCCATATACCCGTACACACTCACGCAAGAAGCATGTTCGCCCATGCCACGTGGAAGCCAATCAATGGCTGTCCACAAGAGACGGATTAAGGGCATATTCTCTTTGTCCTAGAGGGGTATCCTAGTATTACTAAGGATAGGAATAATCAGCTGTCAAAAGGAATTTTGCTTTTAAAAATCAGAAATGAAGAAGATGATGAATAGTGCTGATGTGTGAAGGTGTGTGCGTGAATGGGAAGGATGAATCAGATCTGATTTGAAAACATTGGGGGAACCAAGTCATGTGCTGTGCACATGCATGTCTAATACTAAACAGAATATGGGCTTTCAAAGAATTGGGCTTAAAAATCAAAACCCGAAATGACCCACTGTAGCAACTGTGACTTAAGTAACAGTCACTGTACGTGAAAAACAGTGTTCTTTATGATCAGTGAATGACTAGTCAAATAGACAAAAATCTGTTAATTTCATGAAATGAATGAAGTGCAGTATACCTTGTGACTTGTTCATTCTTGACTTCTTCAAAGCAGTAGACCTTGTCTTAAATCTAGCCTAGAGCTTGTGAGTGAATAAATACAAATTAATACAATTGGTTTGACAAGGAAAATAGCCAACATTAACCAATCCTAAAAACTAACAAGAATGCATATTACACAGCGAAATAAATAAATCAAATACTTTGATTAAAAACCAACCCCTAAGATTACATAAATAAATAGTAACCTTTGTACAACTGTTTCGAATATTAATGAGTTGAAGTAAATACAAATCACTTTGTACAAAATAAAAGAGAAAACCACTTCTAGATTACTAATTGCCACATTTCTTCCACACTGGTTCCTCAGTCTTACTTAACCTGCAAAATCAACCGCTGCACCATTGAATGGTGCATCGGGTTAAAGAACAAACCCGGTAAGCTATAAAGCTCGTATGGGTGAATCAGCCCATAAGCAAACATAAACAAATAACATTTAGCAGTACGGTATATAAAATACCCTGCAAAACCAAATTTGGAATTTAACATCCAGATTATCATATACATGAACAGTGGCAACAACCATTACAATTATCTTATTAAGCCAACAAGCTTAAAATCATCCTCGAATCACAAACAGGATTCAAATCCTAGAATTACACCAAATTCTAGCACACAAGCAATTAACTGGAAAAACACAGTTAAATACCACAAAACAAATAACATGACCAAGATAAGGGATCACCCACCTGGATTCCGTGCATCCTAAACCACCATGTGCACCACACCACCTCATCACCTCCGCGGGCAAAGAGAAAACTCAAAGAAAAACTCTCAGCGAAGAGAGAGAAAGAGAGAAAGTGAGAGAGAGAGAGAGGGAGAGAGAAAGCTGCAGATGCACAAATGAGAACTGAGGGGGCTATATATAGAAAAGCCATCGAGCTCTCGCCGGCCTGCCGAGCCCTCGCAGCCGCGCCGAGCGATCGGTGAGCGTTGCCGGGCCCTCGGTGAGAAATTTCTACATGATTCCACCGGCTTCTCCTTTCTTCGCATGACTTCCTCCTTTGCCACCAGCTGCTGCCACATGTCACCATTCTGGTCATTTGATCAAAATAAATCAACGGCCAAGATCTTCCCACTCAACAAACTTTAATTTCTGAAATTCCTTAACTTTGAAAATTAACCAAAAACACTTCGGGACTCAGAAAAATACTACGTACTCGTAAAAACGAATGCAAAGTTCCTATTGGTTCACAACCAACCTTTGATCTCCAAACCTTTGAAAATCAAACACCAAAATTTTCCAGGGCCTCACAGATCTCGTAATACACTTATCAATCCTTCCATGGAGAAGTATAGTTGGATCAATGATGAGTATACTGATCATATAGTAGAGAGCTGTTCGGTATATTGATGGTGTTGGGTATGGTTTAAGTTAATTATTTTTAAATTTTTTAAATTAAATGTTTGTCCTTAATAGTTAATTTACATTAGGACAAAATTGAAAAGTAATATTTCAATAAATTGTTGGGGATACTAATAAAAAAATTGGGTCCGAATAGCGGCACCCGAAAAGAATTACTATACAGAATTTTACTTATCTCTTTCAATTTGTTTATTGTTGGTAATTATTTTTGAAATCTTTATTAAGTTAGGTCCTAATTTTTTTTCTGTAGTGTTGAATATTGGGCTGTGAAACCCAAGTCGCACTGAGTCTGTAAGTCCGTTAGCAAAAAACTCTTAGGACTAGAGTAGGCCCTGGTTGAGCAGAATGGTCGGTTTAATTAGATTTTTGTCCAAAAAATTGACAAATAAGGTAATGAGAATAAAATGTTGAGAAACAATTACATAATTGGAACATTCCAAATGTCCCAAAAGGAGACATTTATCAAAAGGAAACTTTTGAATGGAGAAGTGATTATGCAATTAAAACTGTAGAGAAAACAATTTCAACAATAAAATCACAAGATAATCTAGAGTTATTAACTTCCTATGTTCTAGAAGAAAATAAAAAAAAGAGGATAGAATTACCTCCATATAGGTTTAATTCAGGTTGTTGTTAAACCTTTGACCACGTTGGGGTACTTGAACTGAATATTGATTAAGTGGTCCCTAGAATAATTAAGTGAGAATAAGTAAATCTTCTAGAACAATGGACATTGGAGCAAGTGGTTCCAAAGAAACCCATGTTAGACTAGATGATTATATGCATAAAAACACAAAAGTAGAATATCTGACCTTGTCCTTGTCCTTGAACAGCCATAACAATTGATGCAGAACTCGAGTAGCAAGACTAGCAGGGGTGCTCTTCTCACAGTAGCTCCTCATGCACAATAACTAGATGGGGTAGCTTATGAATTTGTGGTGGCGAGCTCTGCGTGAAGGGACCCTTGTATTTATACAGGCATATACCCAACACTGCTTGCCCATCAAGAAGTCTTGGAGTATCCTTATTGCCATCAGAATTGCAATCCATGTCCTCTTAGTATTTAGAATCCCTTTAACCATAGGATTGGTCTTTTGCACATGTATATCCTATAACCACAAGCAGGCTAGTCTTTATATAATTCCTTGATCAAGCCTAAGACTTAGATACCTTACATGACTAGGAGACCAATATGGTTTGTCTGTTAATAAACCATCTAACAATCTCCCACTTGGTCGATTAGTCAACTAAATCTTAAGTACTGATCACTTAATGGCCTATGGAAAACATCAAGACAATATTCTTTTCAAAACTTTTGTCAACAATGAAAACTCATATGGAGCTATCAAGGCACATTGAACTTCAGAACATTCAAGGACTTTATAGCTACTCATACAAGCATTCATATCCACATGAAGTACAATCAAGACATGAACACCAAAATGATCATTGTATCTCTTTAATTGTGTCTGCAATAATACTGATCATTTTGTGGTCCTCCTTAATGAGATTACTAGAATCTCCCATTTGCAGCAGCAAATGAATGACTCTTTGGTGATTTCACATCCAGCAAACATATTGCTAGCAAGTTTCGGCTGAATGTGCATAATTTAATCACTTGTCAGTTTAATCAAGAACAAAATGACAAAACAGTACTCATGAATTAAACCTCAATTTTATTCCATCCATCAGAACTATACAATAAGGTTTAAAAATAACCAGAAAAGACTCTTAAACAATTCAAAAATCAAAACCAGCAAGCAAACCCATGTTGGTTATACATGTTTTTGAAAAGCTGCATTAGGTAAGCCTTTATTAAGAGGAATTGCAATCATGGAGTGAGTGTCAATGTATTCCAGCTGCGTTTGCTTCATTTTAACCTTCTCTCTAACAAAAAGATACTTAATTTCCAAATGCCTAGTAGCATGGACTTCTTGTTACTCTTAGCAAAAGCTACTGCTCCACTATTATCACACCAAAGTTGAATTGGCCTGTGAATCGATCAATTCCACAATCTGCAGCCACATAGCTTGGACTGTAGCCTCATAACAAGCCACAAACTCAGCCTGCATAGTTGAGGGTGCAATAATGGTTTGCTTCACACTTTTCCAAGAGACTGCATCTCCTCCAAACATGAACACATAAGCTGAAGTCGATTTAAAAGTGAATCAACACACCCTGCATGAGCTGCATCTACAAAACCTTCTAGTACAAATGAATCTGATTTCTTGTAAACAAGCTTGAAGTTCTTATTTCTCTGTAAATATCTAACAACTTTCTTCCCTGCAACCCAGTGAGCAAGCCCTAGATTTGACTGAAATCTACCTAAGAAACTCAAAGAAAAGGCAATATCACGTCTAGTGCATATTGTAATGACCAGACCTCGACAGTGTTTTTATTGAAGGTCCCCACCCAAGTATCATAATTGAGCACTTTGTTGTGAGCGTACACAAATCCACTAGAAACTCAACTTGCCCGAGCTTCATAGAGATGACACGGCCATGTGGCCGGAGACCAAAAATAGCGGCCATGTCCAAAATGGTTGGGGTCATTTGGCCGAAACGAAGGTTCAAAGTGTTAGTCACTGAGAACCAAAAGCATAATCCCACCAAGAGTAAAGCCTTGTCCACAGCGATGTCCTTCCGGCTGAGCATGATGGCATCTTTAATATGAAGTTCTTCCCTCAACTTGCTGTAGGCAACAAACACCCTGTCAAGCCAAGTTGTGTACTTAGCCTGGACAGTTGCCCATTGGGGTTGTGAGCATGCTGTATTCCATCCAAATCAGTTGGCAAGACCCTGGCTGAAGCAAGAATCATCTGGAATCTTGGCCAACATAGGCTTCCCGGCTTCAGGGAATCCAACCGGGTAGTATGGCCCAAGGAAGCGAGTACCATCTCCTTTGCTGATCTTGAAGGAGAGAGTTGATTTCTCCAAGTGATGGTTTTCAGTGAGGACTGAACCAAGTTCTTCAAACTCTGCCTAGTGGTCATCGATGGTCTCGGCCAAACTGGCCGGAATGACTTCAACAGAAGTTTGTTCCACGTCAATAGGCACGATTTCGACTGAGGAAAAAGAAGATTGATGGGTCTGTAGTGCAGCCGTGGTAGAGGAAGCGACTCAAATAAGGTTAGGGTTTTGAGTATAGAGGCAGAAAAGTCAATCTTATTCTTCTCAATATGAGGTATATATACTGATACACTTATACAGTGCCTTTAATTACAATTCCTACAATTAAGGAAATCCTATTCTTACAAGGAAATATAACTAATTGCACAACTCACGCTAACACTCCCCCTCAAGATGGCGCATAGAGATCACCAATGCCCAGCTTGACAAATGAGTCATTAAAGGCTTGGCTTGACACGGCCTTGGTCAGGATATCAGCCAGTTGCTCCGTTGTCTTAACATGTGGAACTTGGATATTTTTTTTCCTCCAACTTCTCATATATGAAATTATGATCGATCTCCACATGTTTCGTTCGATCATGCTGCACCGGATTTTCTACAATCTTAATTGCTGATTCATTATCACAGAACAACTGCATTGCACCTCCAGATGGAAAACCAAGCTCCCCCATAAGCCTTTTCATCCATAACAATTCGCATATACCTTTAACCATTGCCCTGTATTCAGCTTCGGCACTAGATAAGGACACAACCTTCTGTTTCTTACTTTTCCAAGTAACCAAGTTACCTCCAACAAAGGTGAAATACCCTGAAGTAGAACGCCTTCTCTCACCTCTAGCACCCCAATCCAAATCTGTATACCCTGTAACATTCACATGTCCATGTTTTGAAAACATGAGACCCTTTCCTGGTGCTGACTTCAAGTATCGCATGATTCTCTCAACTGCATTCATATGGACTTCACTAGGATTATGCATAAAACGACTTACTACACTGACAGCATACGCAATATCAGGCCTAGTGTGTGATAGATAGATCAGACGACCAACCAATCTCTGGTATCTTCCTTTGTCAGCTGGCACTTGATTCAGGAAGTTCTTCCATACAATGATTCTGTTCAATGGGTGTACCTATTGGTTTACAACCAAGCATGCCAGTTTCTTTTAATAAATCAAGGACATATTTTCTTTGTGACAAGAAAATGCCTTGTTTGGACCGAGTAACCTCAATGCCCAAAAAATACTTTAAACCTCCAAGATCTTTCATATCAAATTCAGAAGCCAAATAACCTTTTAATCTCCCAATCTCATCAAAATCATCACCAGTTACAATTATATCATCCACATAAATGATAAGTGCAGTTAACTTGCCATTTTGTCTCTTAAGGAATAACGTATGATCTGCATTGCTCTGCTCATAACCATACTTCTTCATGGCTAACCGAAACCTGCCAAACCATGCTCTAGGCGATTGCTTCAAACCATACAATGCCTTTTTCAATTTACAAACCAAATTAGTCTTTGTAGTGGCACTATATCCTAGTGGCATACTCATATACACTTCTTCATGTAAATCTCCATGTAAGAAGGCATTCTTAACATCATATTGCTGCAAAGGCCAGTTAAAATTTGCAGCAAGTGACAACAAGACTCGAATAGTATTTATTTTTGCTACAGGTGCAAACGTTTCCTGATAATCAATACCATAAGTTTGAGTAAAGCCACGAGCCACTAACCTTGCCTTGTATCTATCAATCGTACCATCAGGCTTATGTTTAACTGTAAAAACCCATCTACAACCAACTGGCTTCTTTCCTTCTGGTAAAGGCACTAGATCCCATGTCTGATTTTTTCAAGTGCTCGCATTTCTTTAGTCATAGCTTCAGCCCATTTAGAATCTGACAATGCATCCTGTACCTTAGTTGGAATAGTAATATCAGACATCTGGTTCACAAAAGCCTTAATAACAGGGGACAACCGATTAGTTGAAACATAATGATCAATGAGATATTTCACTTTCTTTGAATTATCAGGCGAATATCTGTCTGGAGGTTGTCCACGAGTACTTCTAGGTGGTAATTGATACCTGTCATTACCACTAGACACAACTGATGTATGATCATTAGAGGAATTGTTAGTATTAATAACCGGTTCTATACATACCTCAGGAGCAGAAGAAGAATCATGGGTGGGTACTGTTGACATAGAAAGAGGGGTAGTAGCTGCAGAAACCGTACTTGGAGAAACTGGTGGTGTACCTGGTTCAGCAATAACAGACACCCCAAATGCCGGAATATCAATGCTCAGTTCTGGTGATTCTTCTCCCACAGTAGACGGCTCGACTTGCATGGATGATGGTGACCTGGAGACAACCACAAAGTCCGGAAGAATAGTCATCCAATTTAACTCTTCTCCTACACTCTCCTCCGGAAGAGGAGAATTGGATACGGGCTGAGGGAAAAACATTTCAGTTTCAGAGAAGGTCATGTCCATAGTAACAAACAACTTCCGAGAAGATGGATGATAACACTTGTACCTCTTTTGGTGAGGAAAATAGCCAACAAAAACACACTTGAGAGCACATGGATCTAGCTTAGTGCGTTGATGTTTATGAAGGTGAACAAACGCCACACAACCCAAGACCCGAGGCGCCAATGTTAAATGAGATGGAAGAGAAACATAGGCAGAGAGCTTCTCTAATGGCGTCTAGAAGTGTAAAACACTACTAGGGACTCGGTTAATAAGATAAACTGCAGACGTAATAGCATCTTCCCAAAAAGTGGGTTGCAAGTGAGCACCAATAAGACTAGCACGGGTTACTTCAAGTATATGACGATTTTTCCGTTCTGCAACACCATTCTGTTGAGGAGTATAAGGACAAGTAGTCTCATGAATAATCCCATGATCATGAAAATAGGCATGCAACATGTGATTGACAAACTCACCACCCAGAACGAAGAACCTTTAATGTAGCAGAGAACTGAGTCTGTATCATTTTATGAAAAACACGAAAACATTCATAGACATCACTCTTATGTTTCATCAAATATAACCATGTCATGCGGGTACAGTCATCAACAAAAATCACAAACTAATGACATGCAAGTGTCACAATGGAAATCCGAAATTTTACAATCCGAAAATAAAGTAGGAAATAAATGTTGTAAATAACCAAAAGAAGCATGTCCTAAACGATGATGCCACAACCAAATCTGATTCTCCTTAGCCCGAGATGATCCCTTTACTGATAAGCTTCGTCCAGTGCAGACATCATCCACATAATACAACCCCCCTCTCTTAGTACCACGCCCAATAATTTCCACTACTACAAAAAAGGCCTTTAATATCGGTAATCCACTGATATCTATTTGGGTAAAAAACCGATATTTCCAGGGGTGATATCTATTCTACCCCTAGAATAGATATCGGTGATACACTGATCTCTATTCCACTTTTAATATTAGAAAGTTTGGAAAAACTGATATCAAAACATCTTAAACTGATATCTAAAATGTCAAAAAGGGTAAGAATTTAGGTAAAACAGATATCTAAACATATTTTAAATATCGTTTTGGTATTTTAAACCGATATTTAAATGGACTTTGATACTGATTTTCAGTAAATAATTGATACTAAACCATCTTTATATATCGCATTTCTTATTAAACTGATATCTTTACATGTTTTAAAGATGGGTTTAACATCAGTTAATAAATGAAAAACGATATCAAAGTTAGTTTAGATATCCGTTTAATAGGTAATGCGATATGTAAGGATTGGTGTAACATCAGTAGTTTGTAGTGAACTGGTATGTAAACATATTTTAAATATCGTTTCTTTAATTTAAATTGATATGTAAATGTACTTTCACTACAAACTACTAATGTTACACCCATCCTTACATATCGCATTACCTATTAAACGGATATCTAAACTAACTTTGATATCGTTTTTCAGTTATTAACTGATGTTAAACCCATATTTATATATCAATTTTTTTAATAGAACAGATATTAAAATCTTTGGAAAAAGTGATATGTAAGGTTGGTATGAAATAATATTTTTTTTTTTGTGCAAAAACTCATATAAATGCCCTGGACATGCAAGTACACAAATGTGTGACCTGAAATTGGTGCATTTACAAATTTGTCTTCCATTCAAACATTCCAAGTACATAAATGCATTCCATTCATCCAATCATTCCAATTAAGTACAAAATAAAAGGATTACAAATTAATCCCACAAAAACAATTAATAGTCACAGCTGCCATGATTAAAATATATTCCATAAACCCATCAATTGGTCCAATTCAAAGCTGCCTACACTTTCAAAAAAATTCCATAACCCCATCAATTGTTCCAAATCAAAGCTGCCTACAGTTTCAAAATATTGGCATGGCAGCAATTTTCCTAACCTTTGACTACATTGTTCTAAAATCTGCATGCACTTGTTCTTCCTTTACAAAAAATTCCATAACCCCATCAATTGTTCCAAATCAAAGCTGCCTACAGTTTCAAAATATTGGCATGGCAGCAATTTTTCTAACCTTTGATTACATTGTTCTAAAATCTGCATGCACTTGTTCTTCCTTTACAAAAAATTGGCTTGGCCATCTAAATACCAAAAAATGGCTAACGTACCCTACTCCATACGTACGGACATGACTATATATAAGTCGAGATGACAAACTGTCCCCATTCAACCCGCACCTCATCAATTTGTGCTTGGGTGTAACCGCAACGCTTGTGCTTTGGATTAGACCACTGAAAATATATAGCATATATAGCAAATTAATTAGTACATAATTTTGACTTTAACTTAATGACAAAATTAAGCTTATATCCAGCAAGAGAACAACTTAAATGCATATATGCATGCAGTACATGAAAATGGCAGAGTCAAAATAAATAAGGGTGAGTTATATAGAGTGGTGAATTTAATTGACTGCATGCATAACTCAAATTCATTACCACAAGAAAAAAAAATGCAAATTTCCGATCATTTCCAGTCATTCCCATAAAAAAAGTAGTGGAAGATCAAAATCCAAGCTTAGGTATCAAAACCTCAATAACCAAGCAAAAAAATAAAAAGAAACAGATTCATGGTTGCATATTTAATTACTAAAGGGTGAATTCTAATCTTACATTTGCCTCAAATGCAAGGTTGGTATCCTCAATTATCTCCTTCATATATCTCATGACATAATAGCCACATTCAACCCCACCTGGCTGTTTTGGACACTACAAAGGAACAAAATCCACTGATAGAGACATTTAATATGCATCGGAAACCAACAATTGCAGACATTAATTGAGGAACATAAGAACTGAAGTAATAAATCGAACACTTACATTAAGCTTCTTCCATTGTGGTGTTTTACGAGATGTCCTGTTTGTAACTCCATTGAATTGTCTAATGGCACTTAATAACAAAACAAAACTTTAAGTTATTCTCCAAAATCCTTTGATCACAGTGCATATGTAATTAAATATACTAGCAAGGGCACATTAACTTACGTGTTCACAATGTCCATCCAATCTTGGTCACGGGTCAGTTTTGGGAGAGGGTCCATTATATAGACCACGTCTTTGTCTTCATTAATAATGGTCAAAACCCAGTGTGACCTTTCAAAGTTAATGATAATTAGCATGCAAAACCATGGGAATTAAGCATAAAATTAGAAAACACACAAGCTTGTTCATCAATTAAATAGCCTTACCCCAAATTGTACGGCACTAAAAATACCCTATCAGATTTCCCTTGCTGGAAACGGTCTGCTAAGTAAGTTGATCTTTTTTCAGGGACTCCCACTCCAACAGATACGCGTGATGGGTCCACAAATGCAACCATTTCATGCATTTGTGACTTCACAAGCATATCATATAGGTGCCTAATCAGTTTTTAGAATCAAATCATATTAGAGCAGTTCACATGGCAAAATAATTTACAAAATCACTTGAAGAATGAAGCAGAAAACTTACCTAATGTAAACAACTATGCATGAGGCAGATAGTTCTTGCATCTCCATCACAGACATAATATCCTCCTTTAATATGTATAATCTGCGGACAACCCCAAAAACCTCTTCCTCTAACTCAGTCCTTAGAGCTTTGCCAGTAGCCGCCATCATATCCCTCGCAAAACAATACAGCAATTTGCAGTCCATTGGAACTTTATTTGAGGGTGCATCATTCTTGAATAGTTCTTTCACCATCACAGGAACCTTATTTTTCTGTTTATAAGGTGAATTTAACAAACAGACTAGTGTTAATTAAGAGTGCATGTACATGTACATGGAAAAGTAAAGTGATGGCAGATTTACCTTTTCAATTTGTTGGATAACTAGTTCCTTCGGCCAAGCTACATGGCTGCCAATAGCTTGTCCAACAGTTAATAACTCATCCTTCACCGGAATTGGAAGCAAGGCAGCCAAGTTAGTGGCACGGTCAATGGAAACCCGGACATTGCCCTCGCCTAAAGGAACACCGTGCACGGTTGAGGATGCCAACTCAACCACTCTACCATACGCAACCACGTTGGTGATTTCACCTACTGCCAACTTGCATGTTTGACCCTAAGCATATATAACAAGTCATTAGGAGGTTATTAATTAATTAAAAAACAGAACCAATTTATATATATTCAACTTCAAGCAACCAGCCTTTTCATTAACCTTATCTTCAATTTTCAGCTCCTCCACATCCACTATTTCATCATTTTCCTTCTTTTTCCCTGCTGCCTCGTCATCTGCATTAACCTTAGCCTTTTCTGGGAAGTAGCAGCTTCCTTTATCGGAAACCAACCCCTGCCCTGGAACCAATTTGGGTGTAGCCAGTGCATCCACATTATCACGTGACTCTAGCTTTTCAATCCTATCCAACAACTCTTTGTTTTGCTTTTGGAGCATTCTCAACATCTCGTCTTTTGTCATGACATCCCTTGGCTTTTTTGGGAGGTTGAAGTACGTAGAGGGGTTGACGTATCCCCCCACAGCTCTAACCCGACCACCATGCTCAGATGTCTCAAGAGCCTTAGTAAGAATATCGTTTGCACCCTCGACTTGCAACTCGCCGTTCTTCTTTTTCTCCAACAACTCATCCTGCATGCCAAATTAAGGTGGATGCCATCATCATGTTCTCAACAAGATACTGATCCTGCAAGCTATATATATATATATATGCATGATTATATAAAAAAGCTTTATCCTATACATGATACTGTACTTACTATGACTTTCGCCACTGATGACACTTCCTCGTCCAAGTTGCCATTCGAGTCCTCGCGTGCTTTCTTACACAACATAGACCGGTCAATGTTCTCTTCTGCCCCAGTTTGTTTTCTCTGTCCATACAAGTACATGGTTAGACCAAGGGAAATAATTGAATATATAAGTCAAATCTGAATGAATGCTTACCAATTCCTCCTCCAATCCAACGTAACCCTTCCGCGCTAGTCTATGATGGTACTTCCTCTTGGCTACCCTTTGGCTTTGAGCCTTATGCAGTTCCTACAATCAAGACATGCACCACCACAAAAATCATTTTACTAAAACCAAGCTAGTAAATACACAATATAACACTCAAGGCCTTCATTAGGGAATTTGGAACACCAAGTTACTTGAAAATCATCTTTCAATCGACTGGCAACAAACTGAGTCCAATGTGTTTGCTCAATTTCTTCATATTCCGCAGGTGGGGTTTTTAGTGCATCTGGATCATCTTTGAATGGCATTACGAATTTGGTTGTTAATGAAGTCTTGAATGTCCTCCATTTACAACCAGCTGAAGATAGAACATATTTCCTGCTTGTAGATTCAAGGTTAAATGAACCCTCCAACCATTGAGCAAGAAAACCCATTAGAAAATAATGCTTAAATCCTAAAACATTTTTGAATAATATATATGAACCTAAAGGGTTTAGACATTATATTATATTAGATTGATGTTAAGCATTATATGCATTAAATCTGTACCCTACGAAAAAAAGGCCAATAGACAGACATTTAGTACTCTAATTACCTCAACGTCTTCCCATATTTTATCTTTTATTTCTTTCGGCACCTTCGGCCAGCTGGAGTAAATGATTGGCACCGTGGTCCTTGCCAAAACCCCTATGTATGAAGCAAGAGCCTTGCGCGTTTCTCCTATGGGCGTGCCATACGGGTTAAACTCAACATTTGTCTTTCTCCCTAAAGCTTTCTTTAACACAATGCCGTGCATCTTTGTAACACCACGTGTGTATATGGTATTGCCATCACTAGTCACAGTCGCCTTAGAACTCGAGCATGCTTTGGCTGGTGCCTCACTAGCATCCTTTGACTTTGCTGTAGAGACATTCTTAGACTTGGGTGTTGCTGCAGTCTTGGCATCCTTTGACTTTGCTGCAGAGACATTCTTAGACTTGGGTGTTGCTGCAGTCTTGGCCTTGGACTTGGGTGTTGTTGCAGTCTTGGCCTTAGACTTGGGAGTGGATACTTTCTTGGGCTGCAGTGCTATGGTGGCTTTAGATTTAGACAGTACATGCTTCTTTCTTCTTGGGGTAGCCATAACAATACCCTGAAAACTGTTAAGAGCAGAACCACACTTTAAATTAGTGACACCAGAATATATATAACAAATTAGTGATAGAAAAATGAGATATATATATACCAGATTATTAATTACAACACAAAAGTGTCAATTCTAATTTTTTAAGCCACAGTATAATTACAACACATAAGTCTCAAACTCATTCATGGTCAACAAATAAGTCTCAATCAAATAAGTCACAATTACAACACATAAGTCTGAATTCCAATTCAAATGATATGGCAACAAATAATCAAGGTTTGGCAGGCCTTCATAGTTATTTTTTTTTTCTTTGAGTGGACAATCCAAATCCCTTCACAATTGTCTCTCCTGTAACTCGAGCCATCCTCACCCATGATGTCATCAAATTCCTCAACCTCTGGCAAGCCATTGCTAAAAGATTCATGGTCACCGACGATGTCCCCAAACTCATCCTCATAACCACCATCATTATAATCTCTATTTGGGGCTGCAAGTACCACTGACCACCTAGAGTCTAATGGGTCTTCAACATAAAAAACTTGCTTTACTTGGGCAGCCAAGGTAAAAACATCTCTCTTGTGACCTACCCTATTAAGATCAACCAAAAGAAACCCTAAGTCATCTGTTTTAATGCCTTTGTTATTCTCTACCCATTGACACTTAAACAAAGGCACCCGAAAATCATGATAATCAAGCTCCCAAATTTCTAGGATAACCCCATAAAAACACATATCCGTGTAAGCGGGATTTTTATCCTTCGCGCTCGTCACTTGCATTGTCTTTGCCACCAAGCTAACCCCGTTATTTTGGATAGCACGTACATTATCACGTGACTTTGTGTGAAAATGGCACCCACCAATCTCATAACCCTCATATGTTAAAACACTCATAGGTGGAGCTTGAGATAGCCGCCTCAGCGATGATGTGATGTCCTTGGCTCCATGACCTATGTCGGCTGCCACCTATAGGAATAAAGGTTAATAAAGGTTAATAAAGATCCTTGAACTGAAATTTATATATTTGTGTGGGATCTTTGTTGAGAAAAAAAAAACACACCTTCTAGCCTTGTCTTAGATGTATTCTAGAGTTAGAATAATTAGCACACAATAGATAGCAGCAAAAGTAAACACAAAAACACCAAGATTTGTTCTCGAGGTTCGGCTAACTTTGCCTACGTCCCCGTGTGATCCTTTGAGAATCACAGCTGCACTATGATTAGAAAAAGAGTTACAAGAGTGTTGAAATAACCCTAGAACTAACCCAACCCGCAGCCACTTCTTCTCTCTCCCTGATCACAAAACGCTCTCCCTGTTTCTGGTATTCTATCAGTTTTTTTTTTTAGCCTTGCAGCAGCCTATTTATAAGCTTATAGGCTGCGGCATACAATAGGTTACAGCTGGGAAATCCTTTTCCTAGTAGAATTAGGTAATAGGCCTAACTACTAATTCTAACCTTGTACACTTAGGAAAACTTAGAACTTTCTTCCTTAACTAGGAAGACCTTGCGCAAGCTTTTTAGCATTCCTAAGAAAGCTGTACTCAACTAGGAATTATCTAAAACAGCTACTTTCCTATTTTAATTAATTTCCAGAAATATTCCGGCGAGCCAAACACAACAATCTCCACCTTGGTGAGTCGGAAACAAAGCTACGAATGTTGCTCCTTCGAGATATTCTACCAGTCTTGAAGTAACCCCGAAACAATCCTCCAAGAACCCTTCACCTCGGCAAAAACTTCTTGCCTCAATGCACCTTAAGTGAGAAGGTGCTCCACCTCAACCTTTAACAAGTAACAAGATTGATCAAGCTCAAGCAATGCTTGAACTTTTCTGTCGGCACTGGCTTTGTAAGAAAATCTGCAGCGTTGTCGCTTGTGTGCACCTTTTCTATACAAATCTCCTTTGAATCCACCCAATCTCTGATCCTGTGGTACCTCACATCAATGTGTTTAGATCTTCCATGAAAAACTTGGTTCTTTGCCAAATAAATGGCACTTTGGCTATCACATTTAATTTTCGCAGACTCTTGAGTGATTCCCATTTGGTTTGCCAAACCACTGAGTCAAATAGCTTCCTTTCCAGCTTCAGCCAAAGCAATGTACTCTGCTTCTGTAGTTGATAAAGCTGTAATTGGTTGCAATAGAGCTCTTCAACTGATTGGTCCACCTGCACATGTGAACACGTAGCCCGTTGTAGACCTACTCTTGTCCAAATCTCTTGCATAGTCCGCATCCACGTACCCCAACACACTTGTTTCTTCTTTTTGCTTCTCAAACAAAATACCATGACTCTTTGTACCCTTTAAGTATCGAAAAATCCACTTGATTGCAGCCCAATGTTGCTTTCCCGGTTTTGACATATACTTGGATACTACACTTATTGCTTGAGCTAGGTCGGGTCGTGTGCAAACCATTGCATACATAAGGCAACCCACGGCACTAGCATAGGGCACCTTCTTCATCTCTTCAATTTCTTCTTCAGATTTAGGACACTGCTGCCCACTTATTTTAAAATGAGCTGCCAAAGGTGTAGAGACCGCCTTTGCGTCTTGCATGTTGAATTTTTCCAGAATTTTCTGAATATACTTGGCTTGTGACAGCCGAATCTGATTTGCAGCTCTATCCCTTTTAATTTCCATGCCAAGGATCTTTTGTGCAGCCCCTAGATCCTTCATGTCGAATTCCTTACTCAACATAACCTTCAAGTCTTCAATCCTTGACTTGTCTTGACAAGCTATTAACATGTCATCCACATATAGCAATAGCAATATGATAACCCCATCTTTGGATACATGATAGTACACACAACAATCATATAAGCACCTTCTAAAATTAATTTTCAGCATATAAGAATCAAACCTCTTGTACCACTGCCTTGGAGATTGCTTCAAACCATACAAAGACTTTCTAAGCCTGCAAACTAGATCTTCTTTTCCAATCTCAACAAAGCCTTCTGGTTGAGCCATGTAAATTGTCTCCTCTAGATTCCCATGAAGAAAAGCCGTCTTCACATCCATTTGCTCAATCTCCATGTCATGCTGAACTGCCATTGCTAAGAGCAATCTTATTGAAGTATGCTTAACCACTGGTGAAAAAATCTCATCATAATCGACTCCTTCCTTTTGTGAGTACCCTTTGGCCACGAGTCTTGCTTTAAACCTCACGGCCTCTAGCTCATGTATTCCATCTTTCTTCCTAAACACCCATTTGCATCCAACTAGCTTTCGATCTTTGGGTTTAGGAACCAGCTCCCAGACAGAGTTCTTATACAGAGACTCCATCTCTTCTGACATAGCACCTATCCAACTTTCCCGTTCTTCACTTGCTATAGCTTCTTGATACGTAGTTGGATCTCCTTGACTAATGTTTAGAGCATAATTAACCTCTTCCGTTTCAAAACCATATTTCTGTGGTGGTTTTGTAACCCTCTTAGGTTTGTCAAGTGCTATGCTCCTTTGAAATCCAGGTGGTACTTGAGTAGATGCTTGAACTCGTGGGGATGGATTGCGGATTGGGGAGTGCACAATCTGCTCCACCGGATTTCTAATTGGTGTTTGATGTTGCTGCTCTTCTTCTTCCTCATCACCATAACCATCTTCTTCTTGCTCAATTGGCTCCACCCGAGCTTGAATGTCTTCATCAACGACCGATTTGGTGAGAGGTACTTCAGTTGCTTCTGTTTCAGCATCAAACAATTTCCCATCTGTTTTGTTCTCTTCTTTATTTAGAGGCATAGTTTTCTCATCAAAAACAACATCTCGGCTGATTATCTTCTTGTTAGCAACAATATCCCAAAGCTTGAAACCCTTCACTCCTTTCTCAAACCCCAAGAATATACAATGTGTAGACTTTGGCTTGAGTTTTGATCTCTCATCACTTGGAATATGAGCATAGGCGCTGCAGCCAAATACCCTAAGATTAGAGTAATTCACTTGCTTTTCAGACCACACCTCTTCTGCACACTTAAATTCGAGAACCCTTGATGGCGACCGGTTAATCAAGTAACTTGCATGATTAACGGCTTCAGCCCAAAAACTATCAGGCAAACCCGCATGAAATCTCATGCTTCTTTCTCTCTCCATGAGAGTTCTGTTCATCCTTTCAGCAGCCCCGTTTTGTTGCGGAGTCTTCTTAACTGTGAAGTGTCTTGTAATACCTTCTTCTTTGCAAAAACTTAAGAATTCATCGCTCTTGTATTCACCCCCATTGTCGCTTCTCATGTACTTGATCTTTCTCCCTGTTTGGTTTTCAACTTCAGCTTTCCACTCCTTGAACTTTGTGAAAACTTCAGATTTCTCCCTCATGAAATAAACCCAAACCTTCCTAGAAAAATCATCCATGAAAGTAACAAAATACCTGGATCCTCCTTTCGATCTTGTAGGAGCCGGACCCCACACATCCGAGTGAATATAATCGAGTACTCCTTTGCTTTTGTTATCTGACTTTGTAAATTTGAAAGAAACCCTACCTTGCTTTCCGAGAACACAATACTTGCAGAAATCTAGCTTACAATAATTTGCACCGTCTAGAAGACCCTTCTTGTGCAATTCTTGCAAACCCCTCTCACTGATATGCCCTAGTCGATGATGCCAAAGCTCAGTTTTATCTTCCGCATTCTTCTTTGTGGAAATAGCTGCTCCACCTGTTATTGTAGTTCCCATGAGCCTGTAAAGGTTATTCTGTTGAATGTCAGCCTTCATTACCACAAGTGACCCTTTGATTATCTTGAGTCTTCCACCTTCAGAACAAAAACTAAACCCAGCCTTGTCTAAGGTTCCCAAAGAAATCAAATTCTTCCTTAGCCTAGGAACGTATCTGACATTCCCCAAAGTCCTTATTATTCCATTATGCATCCGGATCTTAATAGTGCCAATCCCAATTATAGGACATGATGAATCATCTCCCATTAATACATCTCCGCAGCTGCTGTCCTTGTAAGTGTCGAACCATTCCTTTATTGCACACATATGGAATGTGCACCCGGTATCCAAAATCCAACTTGTGAAAGCCTTAGAGCCTGATGTAACCGAAAGTAACTCACCATCACTCTCTTCTTTGGTGACTGTACTAGCTGAACCTGAGTCTCTTTCCATCTTAGCTTTCCTATCTTTCCAAGTCTTGCAGTTTTTCTTCCAATGATCCATTGAACCGCACACGAAGCAACCTTCTTTTGGTTTTCCCTTGGATTTTGATCTACCTTTGTTGCTGTTTTTCTCTCCCTTCTTGTTTGACCGACCCCTCTCATTGCCCTTGGCATAAAGCCCTTGTGTCTGAGAGCCATCGGTTAAGTCATCTAGCTTGGCATATGACTGAAGGGCTTGCACAACATCATCAAGCTTCAGAGTCTCCTTTTCAAACATTAGGGTTGTTCGGAAGTGCTTGAATGATGGTGGTAGAGATCGCAGCAAGATGATCGCCTTGTCATCATCTTTATACACTTCTCCTACCTTGGTGAGATTAGCTAAGCAATTCTGAAATTTGCATATATGATCAGCTACATCTCCCCCTTCTTCTAGTCGAAGTCCGAATAGTTCATCCTTTAGAAAGAGCTTATTAGACACTGTTTTGCCCATATAAACACTCTCCAACTTTTCCCAAGCTTCTTTTGCTGTCATCTCTTCTGTGATGTGAGATCTCACGGATCTTGTGAGATGAATCTCAATTGAACTCTTGGCCTTCTTGAGAATCTTGCTCCACAAATTTTCTGGTGTAGTTGCAGGCCTCGCATCAAGTAGTGCATCATCAAGATCCTGCTGAACCAAAACGTTTCTCATCATCCGTTGCCAATCGGTAAAATCCTCCTTGCCATCATATGGCTTCAAAGCAGGCCTTATATCCCCTAAGTCCATGCTTCGATTACCCCCTCTAGACATCGCAAAAACCTTCTAGCCAACCTGGCTCTGATACCAATTGTTGAGAAAAAAAAAACACACCTTCTAGCCTTGTCTTAGATGTATTCTAGAGTTAGAATAATTAGCACACAATAGATAGCAGCAAAAGTAAACACAAAAACACCAAGATTTGTTCTCGAGGTTCGGCTAACTTTGCCTACGTCCCCGTGTGATCCTTTGAGAATCACAGCTGCACTATGATTAGAAAAAGAGTTACAAGAGTGTTGAAATAACCCTAGAACTAACCCAACCCGCAGCCACTTCTTCTCTCTCCCTGATCACAAAACGCTCTCCCTGTTTTTGGTATTCTATCAGTTTTTTTTTTTTTAGCCTTGCAGCAGCCTATTTATAAGCTTATAGGCTGCGGCATACAATAGGTTACAGCTGGGAAATCCTTTTCCTAGTAGAATTAGGTAATAGGCCTAACTACTAATTCTAACCTTGTACACTTAGGAAAACTTAGAACTTCCTTCCTTAACTAGGAAGACCTTGCGCAAGCTTTTTAGCATTCCTAAGAAAGCTGTACTCAACTAGGAATTATCTAAAACAGCTACTTTCCTATTTTAATCAATTTCCAGAAATATTCCGGCGAGCCAAACACAACAATCTTTATAAAGGTAATGAAATAATACCTTGTCACGTAACCAATACATGAATTTTCGGTTGTGCTCTTCTCGCAGCCACTTCTCACTCTTTTTTTTACTTGTATATAAAGCATTCAAGTGGGCCTTATGTACTCTTCAATCAAATTTCCAAAACAAAAAAATGAAACATGTAAATGATGTTAGAAAATCAAACCAATTGAAATCTGGAAACCATGTTCTAAGTGGTAGTTAAATAAAATAACTCACTCCGCATAAGGAGTAGAAATTTCAGCGGCGTTCTCCAATACACAACGGTGTGCTTGTTCCCTTTCTTCCCGGTTGACTGAACGTACCCTAGCACCTGAGAGAGGTCTATTGCCCTTTGAATCACCCATGCGCGATGACGGAATTCCAACGGCATTAAGATCAGATAAATACTCTGAGCAATACTCAACAGCTTCCTCACCAATATAGCCTTCAGCAATTGAGCCTTCCGGTCGATTACAGTTCCGTACGTAACCCTTTAACACTTTCATGGCTCTTTCAAATGGATACATCCATCTAAAATAAACCGGTCCACACAATTGAACCTCTCTAACAAGGTGAACAGTCAAATGAACCATTATATCAAAGAATGAAGGTGGGAAAATCTTCTCGAGCAAGCACAATGTGGCTACAAGATCATTTTGAATTTTATCCAACTTCGACACATCAACTACTTTACTACAGAGAGAGTTAAAGAAGAAACAAAGCTTAGTGATCGCATATCTCACATTTTTGGGCAAAACCCCCCGGATGGCGATTGGTAGCAATTGCTGCATCAAGGTATGGCAATCATGAGACTTAAGACCATACAATTTCAACTCTTGCATAGAAACCAAGTTTCTCACATTAGAAGAGTAACCTTCCGGAACCTTGATACCCAACAAAGACTTGCATATTGATATTTTCTCCTCCCTAGACAACGTATAAGGGGCAGCAGGCAAAAATGTTCTATTTTTCTTAATTTCTGGTGCCAAATCAAGTCTTACCCCCATTTCCACAAGATCCAAACGAGCAGCCATCCCATCCTTTGTCTTTCCTGGAATGTTTAGTAAAGTTTCAATAACACTATCGCACACGTTCTTCTCAATGTGCATTACATCTAGGGCATGCCGAATGTGAAGAGACTTCCAATACTCAAGATCAAAGAATATTGATCGTTTCTTCCAACACGGAGCATGGGTTTCACTACCTTGGCTGCTTTTTGCTACTTGCTTCCCGAAGTTACAATTGATAACTGAAACCTTTTCTAAGACTTCCTCTCCACTTAGAGGTGTAGGAGCTTCCCGATCATCCTCCTGGTTATTAAAGGCAGCTGCTTGTTTCCTATAAGGGTGGTGGCGTGGCAAGAATCTTCGGTGGCCTTGAAAATTGATTTTCCTCCCATTCTTCAACCTAACAGCATCCGTGTTTTCTCCACATATGGGACATGCTTTGTACCCTTTGACCGTGCAGCCAGACAGGTTACCATAGGCCGGGAAATCATTGATTGTCCATAAAAGGGCAGCCCTCAAAGTGAATGAGTATTTTCTATATCCATCATACACTCCATCAATTCCTTTCCAAAGTGCTTTCAAATCATCAATCAATGGTTGTAAATAAACATCTATATCATTTCCCGGCTGTTTCGGACCTGAAATCAACAAAGTTAACATCATAAACTTTCGTTTCATGCACAACCATGGAGGAAGGTTATAAGTCACCAAGATGACGGGCCAACAACTATATCGGCTACGTTCACTATGTGGATTAATCCCATCAGCCGAGAGGGCAAGCCTTAGATTTCTAGGCTCACTTGCAAAATCTGGCCACTTATGGTCAACTAACTTCCAAGCTGGAGAATCAGCTGGATGACGCATCATGCCATCACTCACTCTCTCATCGACATGCCAAGTTAGGTTCTTTGATGTCTCACAAGATTTAAACATTCGTTTAAACCTTGGAATAGGTGGAAAGTACCACATGACTTTTGCCGGCACCCCTTCTTTCTCAATTGCGTCCTTATTGACCTTCCACCGAGAGAGGTCACACTTCGCGCACCTTGTTTCATGTTCATACTCATTTCTATACAATATACAATCGTTCAGGCATGCATGTATCTTCTCATACTCCATTCCTAAAGCAGAAGTGTCTTTGTCGCCTCATACATAGACAAGGGCAACAGATTTCCCTTTGGGAGCATATCTCCGAAAGCAACCAAAAAGTCAGAAAAGCTACTGTCACTCAACCCATGTTTTGCCTTCAAATTGAACAACCTAACCAATGCAGATAGCTTGCTATACCTATCACAATTATCATATAAGGGTCTCACCTCCCTCATCAACGAAACTTCTAAACTCATCCAGATCATCATTGAAATTATCAAACGCACCCTCGCACATATCAACTGTTTCAGACCCAAAGACACTATGTTCTGTAACCCCTTCATGCTTAACAGTAGCTTCACCATGCCATATCTAATTCTTATATCGTTGATCAATACCATTAAAGTAAAGATGCTCCCTTATTACTCTAACATTATGCTTACTCAAGTTCCCACATTTCTCACAAGGACAATGAATGTACTCAGGATTGGCAGCATTCCCCAAACCAAACCTCAAAAAATTCTCTACTCCATCATCATATTCCTTGGTCCATCTATCAGCATGCATCCAAGCCTTATCCATGGCTCTTAGAAATATGAACTTCACATAAAGATACACATGTTCAATATAACATATAAAGAAAATATGCAGTTTTCTTAGCTCATAAAAAACAAACAGGTTAACAACCTATTTGTCCTAAGAATGGAAGAGGTAATTAATTTCTTTTATTCCCCCTATATATGACTCAAACTTGTTTTGCAAACAAGCAATAACATATCATTCAATCTTATAAGCCACAGTACCAAAACATAAACAAGCAATGCATTTTCCAACTAATTAAGCTAAATAGCAATCAAATGATCCATGATTTATGAGTTAAACGAATGCAATATCATCCATGATTTATCAATCACACAAGCATTCAAATGATCATAGGCTAGCAAATAAGCAGTCAAACTATTGCCTCAAATCATCCATGATATCAAATCACAAGCATAGGTTAAATTCATGTTTAGACAGAAACCCATATAAGCAGACAGAAAACCCTAAATTTTAGACAATTCGCCATATAACCATAGGTTTTTAGCTAACATATATAGTCATATAGACATCTCTATGTTAATTTCTAGTTAATTAGCAAGCTCTTTACAGTAAACCCTAGACATAAGCTCACTCATTACATAAATTTCCAACAAAAAAGTCATTTCATAAGCTCACCTCATGCTTTAATTAGAATAAAAATCATACATTTTGTCCTAAAAAACATAAAAAAATTCAGACATTGTGAATTGCATTTTAGTCTATTAATGTATTGATATATACATATCTGTCCTGTTCTATGACATTCAACAAACCTGAAATTTACCAATTCATTTCTGCCCAAATTAGATATTAAGCCCCAATCAAAAAAACCCAAACCATTAATGTTGGAAATTTCAGAAACCCAAAGAAAAACCTAGAACCTCACAAACCACCGAAGCCCTAATTTCTTTACCCTAAACCATAAAAGCACAGCTCATATAACCAAGAGAATGGAAGACGGGGAGGAAGAGATAGAACACCCAACCTTTTTTCGAAATATCTAGTGGATGACGCCGCAACAGTACACCCACGAATCGATAGAGCTTCGCGCATCGTTTGTGGATGGCGAGACTGAGCTTGGAGAGAACGAGAATGGAATTTACCAATTCATTTATGTCTTGTTCTATGACATTCAGCAAACCTGAAATTTACCAATTCATTTCTGCCCAAATTAGTTATTAAGCCCCAATCAGAAAAACCCAAACCATTAATGTTGGAAATTTCAGAAACCCAAAGAAAAACCTAGAACCTCCCAAACCACCAAAGCCCTAATTTCTTTACCCTAAACCATAAAAACACAGCTCATATAACCAAGAGAATGGAAGACGGGGAGGAAGAGATAGAACACCCAACCTTTTTTCGAAATATCTAGTGGACGACGCCGCAACCGTACACCCACGAATCGATCGATAGAGCTTCGCGCAACGTTTGTGGAAGGCGAGACTGAGCTTGGAGAGAACGAGAATGGCAGGATGCAGATCGAGAACGATGAGGGCAGGATGTAGATCGATGAAGTTTGTGAATGGGTAAGTGAGTCTAAGTCTAAGTCTAAGTGTTGGGGGGTACGGTCTTCGAATGGGTAAAGTGAGTCTAAGTCATGGGGGGTTGTGTCTGGGATGTAGGAGGTAGGCAAAAATAATTTTAAGTTTGGGGGAAAATTCAGCGCCTAATCACTTAATGAAATTAAAGATATCAGTTAATATTTTAGATATCAGTTTTTAGGATTTTTTGGTTTATGGGTAAACGTATAGATATCAGTTTTAAAAATTGTTGATATGTAATAAGTTTTAGATATCATCAGAAAAATCAACTGATATCTAAACTTCTATAATATCGCTTTTGTTACAAACTGATATCTATCTAGTGATATTAGAGGCCTTTTTTGTAGTAGTGCTCCTTGCTGCTGAGATCCTGAAGTAGACAGAAATGCGGATAAATTAACACTAAACAATTTAATTGCTTTGTCACTTGAGGCACAGATAAGAGATTGTTTGTAAGTGCGGGAACCAAAAGAGTGTGTTCCAATGGCAAAGAAGGAGTTAAATTAACAGTGCCAGAACTAGTAACTGGAGTGGACGTACACACCATTAGCATTATCAATATAAGAACAATGAGGTGCACTGGAATTTAGTAAAATAGAAGGATCATAAGTCATATGATCAGTAGCGCCAGAGTCAATAATCCATCCAGAATCCTTGGAAGAATCAACAGAAAAAAGGGCGAGACTACCTGATGATTGGTGTTGTAAATTAGGATCAAGAACAGACACAAAAGGAGCTGATGATGATGATACCGTAGGACTATTCTCAGCATTAAGGACTAAAGCTGACGGTGCATGGCTTGGTGACACCATAACCGCCGCCTTCCTTCCATCTTTCTTGTTACGTCGATCACGTCCTTCACGAGACTTGCGTTCATTAAAGCCATCCCACCAATCTGGATATCCATTCTTCATAAAGCAATTGTCAATTGTATGCTTAGGATTTCCACAATAAGTGCAGCTTCCTTCAGTAGAACCCGGGGATTTGGGAATCAAAGAAACCCGGTTCTGAGTCAAAGAAAACCTTGAATTTTTAGCCGCCATAGCCACATGAGAAACACTGTTCTGATTAAGCATAATGTTACGACGTTGCTCCTCACCCCAAATAGTAGCGAATGCAGATTCCGGATTTGGAAACGGCTCTGTACGAAGAATATCACTTCGAATACGATCATATATATCATCCAGTCCTACCAGAAAAGTATAAACTCGCTCCTCATTAATTTCCTTCTGCCGAGCACGTATAACATCAGGTTGGCTAAACACAATTGGTTTGCGGTAATCCAATTCCTGCCATATTGCTCGTAAGTCAGCATAATATGTAGAAATTGGTTTATTCACTTGTCGCATCTGCATAGCTCATCGAGATAAATCATACACCACAGATCGATCTGCTCCTTTGAAATAGGTTTGAGATACAGCATCTGAAATAGCTTTTGTTGTTGGTAAACGAATAAACAAGTTCATCACATCGGGTTCCATGGCACCGATGAGCCACCCTTTAACTATAGCATTCTCCATACTCCACTTTTCATATAACACATCCCCAGGAGGAGGTTCTTGATTTCTACCAGTAAGATAACCCAATTTGCCTCGTCCTGCAACAAACGTTTCAACCACTTGTGATCGACCAAAGAGAATAATTCACTCCATTTAGCTTCACACCATAGGGAATTGCCGTGGGTTCTGGTGCAAAACTCACGGGATGAGCAGCAGGCACAATATTGGGGCTAGACGAAGGTGCCGTGAAGGATGATAACGGCATCGTGTTTGGCGGAACAACTCCAGACGTAGGAGTCAAGAGTGGCTCGAGTTATGATGTTGGAGGTAGATCAGACATGATAACAAGAAAAATAATAAGAGAGATAAATTGCAATGATGGCTGCAACACACCAAGAACAGCTGCAACAACGCACAGCGGTAACGGGATCTGAAGACCACGCTCTAATACCAACTCAAATAAGGTTAGGGCTTTGAGTATGGAGGCAGAAAAGTCAATCTTATTCTTCTCAATATAAGGTATATATACTGATACATTTATACAGTGCCTTTAATTACAATTCCTACAATTAAGGAAATCCTATACTTACAAGGAAATATAACTAATTGCACAACTCACACTAACAAAGCGACGATAATGGTAGTCGCGGCATCCACCATGACAGGAATGGATCCGATGGAAATGGAGCCCATGGCTAGAGCAGAGACACTCCTAGAGGCAGCGACTGTAGCAGAGACAGAGGATGAAGAAGCAGAGGTCGAGAAAGCCATTGAAACTGAAGATGAAAGAGATGAAGTTCTTTGGAAAAGTGAAGAACAAAGAAGAAATTGCAGGGAAAGCTCGAGAGAATTTGGAAATTTTGAAAGTTTGAAGGTTTTGAGAGCGTAAAGAATGAAAAATTGCAGACTGGGGTTTATATATGGTTCGGAGATGAAAGGATGTGCGTGGAGTGTGGTAGGAGGATTCGAAATTTTTGGATTAATGTTAATTTCGAAAATTATGTGATGATTAGTCATGATTTTCGAGGTAAGTGTGGGGGTTGAGAAGATATGATGATTGATGTTGCCTAGGAAATCGTAGAAGCGCGCCTCCTAATTCACCCACATGATCAAGTGCATTTAATGCTGAGATTTAGTGCCGTTGGAGGGAATCTCGCCTCTTGAGTTGACATTGCGAGGTTCATGGTTGAAGGTGAATGCAACTCGAGAAACGCCTCATGTATTGGAAGTTTGGCATTTGTGCCAAGTCCAACGAATGTTTTTGAAATTTTTAAGAAATTAGGCAAAGGGAAAAGCAAATAAGAAGCATCACATTTCCTTAACCAACTCGGCGGTTATGGCCAAAACTCAAGGAAATGAGAGGGCATATGTTTACACCCTAGTTTAGCACTGGGCTGGAGTTACGGCCAAGCCCATGGTTTGATTAGCGAGGATTGATTGTGGTCCAGTTTGCCCAAGTCTTTATGAAGTGTGCAGGCCCATGGCAGTCAAGGCCCAAGTTGAAGAGGAAGGTCTAGAAGAATCCTAGTTAATCTCACCAAGAGTCCATGGTGGACTAAGGAGTTCTAAATCAAGTAATTTCTTGGGCATGAAGTCAGCGAGAGGAGTCCAAATGCAATAAGGAAAGAGATTTCCTAAACCCTAGAGGATTGATCACTATATAAAGAAGGCATTGACATTCAGAAAGGTCTCCTCTCAACACATTCAACACAACTCAACACAAATTCAAATCAAGCATCTCAATTTCTCAGGTTCTCAAGTTATTTTTTCCTTGTTTCTTTGTTTTAGCTAGGGTTTTCTTAGTATTGACTCTCTTTTGATTTTATCCTCTGTTTCTTGTTATTTTATTATGAGATTTGTTGTTCGAACAACAATTGTTACTCAATTTCGCGATAATCAAATTGTCCACACCGTTTACATCAAAGTTCATTATTTTGCAATTCATTCGAATATTACACAAGAAACTATTGTTAGTACCTAGGATTTCGAGCATATAGTCACAAAAACCAACGACAATTAAAGTCCTTGAGGATCAAGACAGGTAAAAATCTCGGTGAGAATTTGTTCCTTGCTCGCTTACAATTGTTCTAGTTAGAAGTTAGACAGGTCTAGCGCGAATTATACAAACACATACCTTTTCTATTATGGCCTCCCGGCCGAGAATGTGGCACGCCCGTAACAAACTAGGACTTCCGTGTTCCTTTACAGAGATTCTCGGCGATCTCTGCCGTGAATTTTAGGGGAAACAGATAAAGAAACAATAACTTGTATTCTCTAATATGTAAAGATTTCATAAAGAAGAAGCCAAATCTAATTGTGGCTTTTCAATATTATTTGGCTTTTTATGCTTTATCACATCTTCTACTTTCTAATATTTACTGATTGGGATGATTAAGCAAGTCTCTAAATAATATGCTATTAAGCAAGTCTTTAAATGGTACATCATTAAGCAAGTCTTAAAATGAACCTCATAAGCCAAATAAAATAAACTACGCAAATCTGAAAATGACAATCATCATAAATCATGCCCATGTTCTAAACTGCAGCGAAAATGGTACACCAAATTATACAATATTTTTTAAAAAGGATGTAAGTATACTTTAATTATATTACAAGTTTAAAACAACAAAACATAACACACCTAAAACATATTTAACAGAAATTCACCCTTTCCTTAATTATGACAATGAAACACACCGACAAAGCAATTTCAGCGCCGCTTTTCCAAAACCAAGACAACAAACCTACAGAGCATACAGTTTTTTAATTAAAAAGCCCAAAGCTGTTTTAATTGTCATTGATCACATTTTAGAAAAACCTTTCCAGTCATTAATGCATTTTAGAGTTTCATGAAATTTGAAATTCATTAATAGGTTTGGAATTGATTAGTAGGTGTTGAACCGTAAAAAAAAAAATTTCAAAAAAAAAATTTCAAAAAAAAAAAAAAATACAAAGGTTGAGGTTGAGATAAGACCCCATATACCATGTGCCACATTAATTTCAAATGAAAACAAATTGAAAAGTGAGATAATGTGGATTTATCTGAAAGCTTAATTATCTCTTATCTGATGAGTTTAAATTTAAATGGAGAGAGTTATCTATCTCCATCTGATCTCATCACTTGGACTTCCCATGGACTCTATAAATAGAGCATAAGGGATTTAGAAAAATAGAGGAGAGAAAGAGGGGAGAAAGAGGAGAGAAGACACCGAAAGGCTGCAGGAAGAAGAGGAACGTGTATTTGCCATCACCAAAGCTTTGCCACTGCTAGGTAGATGACACTTCTTTTATTCATTGCTCCTTTCAATATTTGGTTTCTGCTGAAACCCCAAAAAAGTTTACCAAAGGATTCGGCTGAATCCATTTTCTCTCAATCGGTTTTGGCTGAAACCACAAAAATTCATCAAAGGATTCGGCTGAATCCATTTTCTCTCAATCGGTTTCGGCCGAAACTACAAAAATTTATCAAAGGATTCGGCTGAATCCATCTCCAAATTGGTTTCGGCTGAAACCATAAAGGATTCTACTAAATCCATATATCCCAAGCACCGAACGGGTTGGGCCGAATCCATGGTGCGTTGAGTTACAAAAAAATGCATTTAATCTGTTGATTAAGATGATCCAAAGCAAAAAGGGACACCGAAGGGCTAAAAAAAAAAGTGAGAGCTTATATTAGAGAGCTGGGAAGAAAGGCTGCTGCAAAGAGGCGCCAGAACTTGAAGTGATCTTAGCCACGTAGAGGATTACATTGCAAATTCTTCTCTACCGCTGCCAACAAAAAAGATGGCTCTTTCATTTCTTCCTTTAAAATAAACAATTAAGGGAAACCAAAGGAGAAAAGCCAAGCAAAAGAAATGAATGGCCTTCTTGTTCTCTGTACGTCAATTGCAAGCCAAATTGAATGAAGACTTTGGCTTACAAAAGAAAGGTGAATGGAAGGCAAATATTGGCAAAGAAAAAATAAAAAAAAGTATGGCTTCTAACTCTACAGCAATGGCGCAATATAAAAAAACAAAAGAAATAGATTGTTGTTGTTGCCTCATGTACGTTGCTGCACTTCTGCCAGTGAAAGACCAAAAAGAAAAATGAAGCAAAGGATTAATATGGCTCTCGACCTTTAGGCGGAGAAAAGAAGTCTGCCACTTGTTCTCTTTGATGAAGAATGCATGGTTCCAAAGTCACAATATAAACCAATACAAATGGCAATGGCTTACTGTTCTTTTGAAGAAGCAAACAAAAAGCTTGCTGCCCTCTCAAGGCAAAAGGAGTCACAGAGAAATCCCATTTCTCAAGAGCAATATATTCCTACTAAATAAAGCCCCGCAAGAAAACAAATGTCTTCAATATATCAAAGTTCAATGGCCATGTGTCTCTCCAAATGGCCCATCAACAAAACAAACCACCAATTGACAAATCTTTTATTGGTGTGAATTCAAATTAAGGTTAATTGGGCTTGTCTCCAAAATTACAATGTCCATTAATAAAGAATTACCAATTAACATTTAGTTGGTACAAAGTCTAATGGATCTTTCTCAAATTCATTCGGCCATTAAAAATATAAAGTGTGTCAATTAATAAATAATTGATACAAAGGTATTAGTGGGCACATAACCAAATTCATGTTTGCCCATGAATAAATAAAGTGTGTCAATAAATAAATAATTGATACAAAATATTTAGTGGGCACATATCAAATCCAACTCTCTCAAATTCATGTTAGCCCATTATAAAAGAATGTATCATTTAACAAATAAATGATACAAAAAATATTAATGGGCACATTTTCCTCAAAATCCCAAATTCTTAAATTGGTACAAAACCAACACTCTCAAATTGGTATAAAACCAACTCTCTCAATCGGTACAAAACCGAAACCAAATCCAAATCCCAAATTTAAACTCTCAAATTGGTACAAAATCACTTTTCTCAAATGGTACAAAACCATCTCTCTTAAATTGGTACAAAACCAAATATCTCAAATCTAAATCCTAAATTCAACTCCAAAATGGCACAAAGCCAATCAAGTCAAATTCTTTCACCGAACTACGTCCGGTTTGATCCCATCATGGGTACGTAGGCAATGTGAGCAAAATTCACACTCAACCTCATTCATAAAATTCTCTAAATTCCCTTAGGAATTAATTCATATAAATTTCTTTGAATTAATTTCGCACCAAATCAAATCCACCTAAATCCTTCAGAAATTAGTTCTACACACAAAAGTCCCTGAATTAATTTCTCAGATTAAATCCAAGGGCTCTAAACCCTACCCAAATTACACAAATCATTTAAATGGGTCATTCACCCATTTAATTCCCAAAAAACTCGGAACTACGTGTGGTTTGATCCTGCAATGGGTACGTAGGCAACCTAAAATACAGGTGCAACCGCAATCACAAATAAATTCCATTTCAATGGGTCTTTTATCTATTGGAAATCTAAACACTCAACAAAGTGATCCGTTGGTTTCATTGCATTTGGAATCAAAGGGTATTCCCTTGAGTCAAGAGACTGTAATTAAGAGATGTACTTCATCTTGAATGGGTCGTACCCAAAATAATAAAAACCCTTATTCCATAAATGAATTTGGGTGAAATTATGTTGGGTAATATTTATTATTTATTTATAAATTTTGTTCAACAGTAGGCAATGAACATGAAAGAAGAGAGAAAATGGCAACTCTTAAAAAGTGACAAAAAAGTAATTAACCAAATCAAATAGACCAAAATGCATATATAGATGCATGGATCTTTTTTTTCTCTGTGGCACAAATAAATTGACAGAATAAGAAAAGAAGAAAAATAAGGTGATAGCCTATAATTTTGTACTTGATCAAACTGCCTACTGACCAGAGGCCAATAATTTTATGCTTCATGATCCACAAATTGTAAGACACAATCACAAAAAATCATGGCCATGTTGTAAAATTTAATAAGATCATCATATTTAGCAATTATAGAAAAGATGACCATGTTCTAAAATTTAATAAGACCATCATATTTAGCAACAGAAAAGGAAAAGAAAATGAAAACAACTTAGTCAAGCTCTCTCCTCAAAACAGTAGTAAAAAAGAAACATCAATCACAAACAATGAAGCCCTCTCTCTAACTGGTTACTTTGTATTGTATATTTTTAAAACTGCCTACTGACCAGGGACCAGTGATTTTGTGCCTGATCATCCACAAATTGCAAGACACAATCACAAAAAATCATCACCATATATGTTCTAAAATTTAAAAAGACCATGACATTTAGCAACAAGAAAGGAAATGAAGATGAAAACAACGTAGTGAAGCTCTCTCCTCAAAACAATAGTAAAAAAGAAACATCAATCACAAACAATCAAGCCCTCTTTAATTGGTTACTTCTTGTTGTATATTCTTAACCGATAAAACAGAAGAATTGATGTAAACCCAGAAAAACACAACCCACAACTCTCACCTAGCAGAGGCACAAACCACCAAATAGCTAGAAAAAAAAAAATCATGCAAAAGAAATCCAAACTCACAAAAAGGAACGCAAGACTACAGGATCACATTCACCCACAACAAACATAGAGCAACGAAATACAAATAGACCAATATGAGAGAAGTAGATGAACGAAAAAATTTGACTTATCTCGTGAAGAATAGGAGCAAGCCAACAGACAGATTTGCATCCCATGATCGCAAACATAAATCAAGGGCGATGAGATGGCTAGATCACGATGAAACAATGAATTCCTCATCGGGTAGAAAGCCTACGACAATGTCTATAAATCACTGATAAGAAAAGAAAAATAGAAAAAAAATTCTATAAAATCTTGTGGCTAACCTTCGCTGCAAGTTCAATCGACGACATCTTGCGCATGGGTTCCTTAACAACCCCAACTCATGCGACGACCAGATGGAAAATCTAGTTACAAAACTCATATGAGTGTGTCTAAAATCCAAGAAACCAAATTTTTGATCTGGTTATAAAATGATCGCCCAGTCCAAAATGGATGAGTTCTGACAGCCAAAAAGGCAAATCAGGGTAAATGACCAAAAAGGCCACACCTAACCCTAACCCTAATAACTCGCGATGGTAAGCTAGATAAAAACAAAAAAACAAAAAACTCCTAAGACAAAACCAAAAGAATGGCAGGAAATGTAAAAAAACCAAAAAGGCAAGGGTAAAAAGTGAGGGAGGGTGAAATGACCAAAATGGACCCAACTAACCTCACTAATTACAATGGAAAGCGACTAAAAAAAGAGAGGGTCAAAACGGACTTTTCACTGTACAGCTTAGCTACATAGCAGCGTTCTGCGCATTTAGTATATATACAATTTGAAGGGAAGCATTGTAAATAACGCTAATTATTTAGTTGTGTAATTATTGCATTTTGGTCAATACCTAATTTCCATTTATTAGAATCCTAATCTATGTAAATTAAAGAGGGAAATGTTAGAGTAGTCTCCGAGCAAACACTCTCAATCTTTGTCGCTCTTTTTTCTAATTTCACAACACTAATACTTTTGCGATATTAACTTAAGCCTATATAGTATTTTTTTTGTAGGTATCCCAACTTCATTTAAAGAGAGTTTTCAGTGTACGTGTTGCATGTATTATGTTTTGTTGAGAATTTTGAGTGTCATACAGAGAGAATCTGGATCTATTTTGGAGTCCAAAAGTTATGTAGGAGGCTAAGCATGGAAAGCACATGCAAAACTTCAATTTTAAGCATTGCATTTGTAGTTTAATGTTGGATTCATCATGACCTAACTAACTTTCAGATGACATGCTACTTAACCATGATAAGCCAAGAGCTGTCAGTGGGTTTTACTTGCTAATGCAATCAAAGTAGGCTTTCTGTCATGGTTGGTTAATGGCTTTAACAAGAAATACTTGAAAGTGGGGGCTTAACAACCTTTTGGTCGGACTTTCATGTTCTTGGAGTGCCTTAGCTTTTTGAAAAACAGCGACACATAAAGCAACGCTGCACTCACTTTCTTTGGATTGTCCAACGGTGCAAAGTAAAAATGCTCACTTTCTTTGTGCACTGACTGAGTCAACCGGATAGCTCTGCATGAATTTTATTCCTTTTTCTCTTACACAAAGTAAAAATGTTCTCAAACAAACAGAATTAGGGATGAAGTATATGAAAGCAGAACTTTATGCAAATAAAACTTTAATACCAGACAATTATTATATTTCAAAAATTTACGACTTATGCTTTGGGGGCTCAGTGGTTGTCCAATACAACCACTAAGTAAATTACTGACAGATTATACAATATTGTGTTATCATTTGAATCATTAGTTTTTTTATCTTTATTCAAAGATTACTTTTAAAAAATTCAGTAGATTGATTCTGAATTGGATTCTCTTACTTGAATATTTTATTCAATGATCAATGACATCAAACGCAGCCCCTTCTATTGAGTGATCCCTTAAATAATTTTATTTAAGGGTCAATCTTGGGGCTCATTTTATATTATATTTCAATAATTCGAACTGTCTATTTTGTAGATTTCCATTCTAAAATTATCTCTGCAAAAATTTATACAAATAAAAAACCGTTAAGATATCTAACTTTTATCAAATTAATAGATGAAAAAATGTTGACATCTATTCTTTAATTCTTTAATTAAAGGACGGATACATATATTTATTGTTTTTTTTTTTCACATTTTGATCTTATTCTTGGCAGAGATTAATATAAATCATCAATTGAGACTCGTTTATTGTTTTAAACTCCAATGGTTTTGTATAAAATCCCGTTACTTGGTTAGATTTTAGGCTTTAAAGCCCAAAACTCAATAGTTAAAACCTAAAATATAACCTAGCTTCTTTTTTTGGATCAAAGATATATATAACTTTATTAATATGATGTAATCTCAGATACATAAATTAACTAATACCTTTGATGATGTAATATACCCTAAAATGGTGAACTCTAGGATAAAAAATAGCAAAAATTCATAAAAGGACCCACAAACTAATGAATGGACATCATATATATGTATGTATATAGAGCTCAAATACTAACTGAATAGTAAGTTAATTACAAATTAATCACTCTTTTGGGCTCACTAATAAAATCTCATAATCTGAATCATCCATTTTACAAGTGTCATGTACTTCAAAGATTATCTTTGTAAAAATATTTTAGCTGGTCATATTACTGGCTTTTTTACCCAAATACCACATGAACTATAGGGAGTGTGTTCTCATACCACCTAAACTTTTTTTTTTGCCAATTTACCACCTGAAGTTATCAATATGTGCCAATTTGCCACTTGACATCCATTTTTTTGTTAAATCATCAAAAAATTTCCCAAACTTAATTCCCATTTTGTCCATAAATACAATAAAAAAATAATATTCTTTTAAAAAATATTTTTAAAATATAATTATAAAAAAAAAAAACTACAAAACTGAAAAATAGAAAAAGGAAATACCCTTAAAGTCTTTTTTTTTTCTTGTGGATTTACTTAGAATTTTTTTTTTTCAATATTTCAAATGCTTTTATCATATGATTTGACGGAAATACCCTTAAAATAAATAAAAAATTTAACTGAAGTGACGGTAGATGATAGATTGGTCAATATGTGAAAGTTCAGGTGGTAAATTAACAAAAAAAAAAAAGTTTGGGTGGTATTTGAACACGCCCCCTATAGTTCATGTGGTATTTGAGCAAAAAAGCCTTTGATTTTTTTTACAATTATTTCAATGTTTTATTGAAAATGTTGTGTTCATCTATCTATTTGATAAGTAGATTCTTCATTAACCAAAACCAAGAGCGTAATATATCATTATCCAAATGTCAAATTCCACCTACAATCCTTATAGTTGTCGTGATTTTTCAAACCAGGGAAGCCAAGTTGGGCCATCCTCCATCCAAACACAAAAATTAGAACTTGAAAGAGCTAGCAAAACGTGCCAAAACATGAGCAGCTAGCAGAATTACATGCACATAACAAAATCGAATCAATGAAGAAGTGTATTTGCATCGTCCTCGAGTTAGATGATATATTACATGGTTTTTTATTTGGTTAATTTTTTGCAGGTTAGGATGATCTTTGAAGTGAGACATACAAAATGAGCAGTATAGATTATGAGATTAAATTGTATGGTGGGGCCAAAAAGGTTGATTACTATCCACTAGGTATTTGGGTATATATATATATATTTTAACTCTAGATTTTGAGAAAGTTAAAATTTAAAATCTAATGAGGAAGCGAGAGTTAAATGTGGTCCTCCATATTTACCACCACACATCAATGTTGCCCTTCTGTTCAATTCCATTTGAAGTGCCGTAAAAAATAGTCATGCACTGCACATGACAATTTTTGAAAGAATTCGGGCGGAATACAACAAAAGGACAACATTGATTTGCAGTAATAAAGATGGAGGACCACATTGAGTGAAATGCATTTTAAGGACCAATTTGATATTTGGGTGACAGCTGAGGGATTATTTGTGATTAAAAGCCAACTTACAATTTAACCAAGGAGTGGGTCTCGATCGACCATACATAACCTAAACTACTTCCATAAGAAAAATAGTCTTTCTTGACTAAATTTTAGTTGACAAAATTTGATTTTTCGGCCAAAACCTCTAACACTTAACACTTGATTATTCCTTCTTAGGCCAATGAATATTTAGACGGAAAAACTATTTTAGGGGACGGCCGGATATTACTTTTATCGACCCAGCTCATGGGAAAAGATAAGGCCGATCAATTCGTTTGGATGACAAAACTTTCGTCGGGAGAACTCGTGCTCAGTAATCTAAAGCACACTTTGGTTTTTATTTTGTGGAAGCCAGTTTTCTTGTAGTGTATATTAAACTCTTTTGAGAATGAGATCAAAAAGTGGAAAAAAAAAAAAAAAGACATAAAAAATCTGCAGAGTGAAATACTGTTTGAGGAATCTCTTAAACAAGATTATTTGAGGGATGCATAGTGGGATTACATACTCTACATTATAGTTTAATAATCCGAACCACTTATTTGTTAGGTCTGCACTCAAAGATCATCATTAAAAAACTTAGATACATAAGAAAAACTATTCATACATCTCCTTGTGATCAAATAAATAAACAAATATAACACTAAATTGATCACCATATTTCACAAAAAAATTAAATAGTTCTTAATTTATCTAATTCTTTGAGAATTGATTCTTGAATGTACATTTATAAAATGCATAGTTAGAATTATATATTGCATATAATATCATAATATTATAGTCTCAGTTGATTCAGCGGCGTTAATTCTTACGTACCTTTGTAACATTAAAAAAGCATGACCTAATAGTTAGACTAGAACTACTCAACGCTTGAGGTTTCTATTACCACCATGGTGAAATGGCGCAAATAAAAGTATCCTTAAAGTACTCAAAACATGATCAATAATATTCATGATTAATATTAAATTTTATATATACGTCATTAAATAAAGAGAGACTTAGAGTGCAGTCCATTTTATGAGTTTTTCTTAGACTAAAATTGGTAGTGATTTAGGGTTTTTAATTAAGTCCTTTTAAATTTTTTTTTTCTTCTTTGACGGCTTTATGTTAGATTTTAATTCCAAAATTTTGGGCGGAAATACCCTTCAAATCGGGAAATGACTTTATTATGAATTAAAAAGATTTTCTTATAAATTAAAAAGACTTTATTATGAATTAAAATAATTTTCTTATAAATTTTAAAACACCCCCGGTCTCCATCTAAAAGCTGATTTCTAAAGGACCTAAGCCTAATTATTTCTTAAATAAATAAATTACAGTTTAATGTAGTAACTCTAGCTATGGTCATTCCTGAGTAATAACCAAGTTAATTGCGTACGTAGTCTTGTAATTAACTTTAATTTAGTTAGCACAATAGTGATGTGAAGCGAAAGGCAGACTTTTTGATTTATGTTTATAATTAGTTAAATTGCAAGAGGAGATTTGAAGGAACTTAAGCTTAAGTATAGGGTGAAGTTTTAACAATAATTTGCATGAGAGGGAGATTTAATCAGAATGTTTGGTGCCTGAGACTAAGAGGTCAGATCACAGCATGCAAACATTTCTTGAGCACCTGGTGATGTTGCAACCGAAATAAGCACTAGCTATCAAGACAAGAACTAATCTCCAAACCTTCATTATATCCAGCCCTTATTTATACTCAGCACTCCCATTAAATTAGCACCCACATGCAATTCATTCATTACAAGATGGAGAAGGCACAGACCAAATCTACTAGTCCTAAGGTTGTGGGGGTGCTTCTTAATTACCTCTTAAATGCTTCTTTAATTTCTATGCTCACTATAATCAATATCCTGATTCCTGATTGTATCTAATTACTTCTTTCTTTCTCATTTTGTTTTTGTCTTTATTTTTTCCCAATGAAGTTTGCAAAGACTACTTCACAGTCTGCAGTGGATTTAGGGAGCTCAAATGCTGGAGGATTAATGGTGAGAGACATTAATATATTCCACCTCAAAGTATATATGAAAGCCATTCACTACAGCCAAGTTGTAGAGCATGCATGTGCACCTATTAATTAGTGTAAAGTGACACGAGGGTGTGATTTTGGTCTTAGATTAATGAGATGGTTGGAATTGGATATGAAAAAGTCTCTAGTATAAACACGCATGACATACAATTATATATTTTTAGTTTTTGAATTTGACGGATTCACTTTTTCATAATAAAACATATATTTATGAATCGTAAGTTAAATTTATTTTTTACATCTTATAATATGCATTAAGTTAAGAGATAATCTATATTAAGAGTGTCAAGTTTTGCGTTGTAGTATATAAAATTTTATGTCTCTACAGACTCTACCTATTACAAATTTATTTAGAATTAAATGCTCAACACTATATGCATAGACAATTACACTCATGGGCTAGTTCTTAATCCTTTTCTTTTTCTTGATAATTGGGTAGTTGTTAGTTCTTGGGAGTAGAATTGAAGTTCACTAATATTTAATAAACTTATAGAGCAGTTCTTCACATTCTTGTAGGAGGGAATAAATATTGTTGGGAAGGGTGAAGTTAAAAGAAAACCTAATCATTGCTAGCTGTCTTCTCCCATCTTATCCTTTCTTTTTTCTGTCATTACTTTACTGTCCTTTCTTTCTCCTTTCTGTTTTGGTCGAATCTCAACACCCAAGCCTATCATTTCTCTCAAACAAGTTCCTTTCCTGCATTATTTACTTCAAGAATTTTAATCACCTGGTCACTAACGATCATGGGAACTCATGATCAATGGTTTATAAATTAATCAATAAGCGGCAAAAAATATATATTTAGTTTTTCTCTGGACAAATAATAAATAAGTAAATGAAATATACGTTGGCATGCATCACAAAGCAGGTTGTTCCATATATCCTTTGCTATTTCTGTTATTAGTTTGGAATCTTTCTTATAAGGGTAAAAGGCACATGTATACGAGGGTCCCTGCCCTTTTCTTTTTATGTTTTTGTTTAATTAGTACATGACGGTGCAATTGCCTTCTTATATACTTTCATATGATGTTAGCTAGCTAGTAAAGCATTTTATCATAGTCAAGTGACATGCATATATATGGTAAGTTCTTTTATTTATAGTTAATATTTTGTCAACAGTCACATCGTTGTAGAGTGCTATATACATTAGCATTTTATTATTTTCATACTTTTAAGCAACTTAGAAAAATGTCAAACTAGCTATTCATATAATGGTATTATTTTGGCCAGCAAATCTCAAGTTGGATTCCATTCCACATATAACAACAAAGAACAAAAAATATATACTTATAAGAATTTCCACAATAATTTGTTAGATATAATTTATGTCACCATTTATCTTTTGAAATCATATATATTTAAATAGATGGTTTGATTGACAATTTGACAATATATCATATTATACTTTATGACAAGAGATTATTACTCATAATGATTAATTTTAGATTATTATTACAAAATAATTGTTTTTTTATTATTATACATACATGTTAACCTTATTAGAGATTTTTTTATTAACAGTTAAAAAATAAATAAGGTACCTATATATTTTTATACTCCAACATTGTATATTTGCACTCCTTCCATTGTTTTTATGCTTTGGTAATTGAATAAATAATTAAGAATAAATAAATAAAAATAAAGAGAGAAGTGTAAATGTAAGGATATAATGGTGAAATACGTTACCAAATAGAATATAGGGTTTGTTTTAATATATAGGATAGTCTTTAAACATAATTAACACCATGATTCTTGGATTTTTTGCATTACTCTTATCTATCTTATCTTAGTAGTTAGTCCCTTCATCATTGCCACTAATAGCACATCCTTCTTTACAGCCAAAAGATGAACTCAAAGAGCGGGTCCATGACAAATCTAGGGTAATTAAACGATGTATTATGTTATATTAGTTCTACAATCTCTCTCTTTCTCTCTCTCTCTCTCATGTAATATTATAGTACCTTGTCTATATTACTAGTCTCCTCAGAAGTCTCCTACAAAAGAAAATACCAAACCTCAAGAAATAAAACTTCACACTCAACAAAGAGCAAGCAAACGAGCAATGTTCAACTACATGGTGAGTGTGCTTAATTATATATATATATATATCAGAAATGATAACTCGCTCACCATAGAGCTAAGAATTTCATGCTCACTTAACCACTCAGCAACTACAGAGCAGGAAATTCAATGATCAGGACCGTTCATTTTTTACGTCGCTTCTTAAGAGTCGTGTATGTAAAAAATCAGTTAAATCCGTAATTGTTTAGCCATCCAAACTGTGCTGACAAATACAGTCTGTCACATAAAGGGTAAATAATGTTAACAATAATATAATGACTAAACAGTTTTCGATTTGGCTGATTTTTTATAATGGTGATCTTTGAATGATGCCTTAAAATATGAACGGTTCCGATCATTAAAATTCGTTGCTGGGTGATTAGGGGAGCGGGGAATTCATCGCTCTATGGTGAGTGAGTAATCATCTTAATGAGTCGATATTTAATCAAAGATAAGCAAATATATATATATATATATTTGCTTATCTTTGATTAAATATCGACTCATTAAACTAATTTGGATGATCAATCCCAATTAATTAAGTGTTTCTTGAATTTAATAAGTACCCTTTATAAGTGCTACTTGCTCTGATAAATTAATGGGTAAATACATAGGTTGCAACGAAGCTGTGTCTCTTGGAGCAGCAGAGGAAACAAGAAGAGATGCTGCAGAAGGTAGGCATATATGAACATGCATATCTTGAATTCAACACCCGTTTGGTTTGCCATGAAAGACTGCTTTACAAAATTTTCTTCTTATTTTATACAAATACAATAGATGAAAGAAAAAATTCAGAATGGATATCAAACTTTCTTTCACCGTTATATAATTATATGTGAGAGATGTTGTAAATTGATGAGCAGATGATAGAAGAGGAAGAGATTCGTTTACTGAGAAAGGAGATGGTTCCAAGGGCTCAATTGATGCCTTTTTTTGATAGACCTTTCATTCCACAAAGGTAAAACACAATTTATTTATTATTCAATTTGTGTACACAATTTCTTGTGTAAAAAGTAAACACAGTCCCAAGTCACCAATTTAAGCGACAAAAAGATGTTTATCTTGGATTCAATTGTCATTCTTTGACCAATTAATAAAACATGGACATATGAAGGAGTTAAAAACTAATGAATTGTATGAAAATATGGGACAAAAGATGGTTGGGATAAATGATGCGAGATTAATATGGGATGTGAGGTAGCATTCAAAAGCTAATAGTACAACATTCAAACAATAATATTTGACATCCCGCATTAATTTGCATAATTTTAAAGTTTATCCCGAACTAGATAAATTTTTTTTTTTCTAAAACAGGATAGAAAGACGTTCAGATAGTAGAATGTTTCATATATATACAACTAATGCTTTTCTTATTTGTTTCATGTATATTGCAGATCAAACAGGCCTTTGACAATTCCTAGAGAACCAAGTTTCCGCTTCATAAGCAGCAAGTGCTTCACGTGCATCTCAGGCAGTGAACCTTATAACTTCCGACAGACTCAAAATCTGAATCCCATCAAGTAGACCATAGAGCTACCGCCAATAGATTCCATAGTGTACTCCTGATGCTGCTGCTTCAAGCATGCTTTTCAACGCCTTTCTTCTCATTTTTTTTTTTTTTTTTGTTTTTTTTTGTTTTTTTTTTTTGTGTTTTAAAGAAATCCAAAGTGTTACAAAGTAGTTGCAATTTAGTTGGCCCTAAGGGGAATTACCAGTGATTCTCCATTTTGAGTACAAAATAAAGTGAATGTACTTTTTTTTTTTTTCCATTTAAAGAGAACAATTGTGAACATTAGCGAGGAGACTTTTATTTTAAGAAAAGTTATTATAGGAATTCAATATTAAATTTAGATAAGCTAGATGCAAAAGATAGAGAAGAAAATAAATTTAAAAGCAAAAGCAAGCACACAACATTCATGAGCACAAAAACTTACTTGATTCACTCCTATTAAGAGAATACTCAGACTATTTTGCATGGCATCACGAATTTCCAGGGTTCGACCATAGGTTACATCTCAAAGAAGATTTTAAACCATACGCACAACCACCACAGCGGTTCTCGGCTGAAGCCCAAAGGAGAATCAAGGAAGAGATACAAAGGCTGCATGAGGCCAAATTCATAAGGGACATCGAGATATATCACCTGGTATCCAATGTGGTCCTAGTTATCAAGAAGAATGAGAAGTTAAGAGTATGTGTTGATTTTCGCAATCTGAGCCTTGTCACGCCCAAGATGAATATTCAATGTCCATGACAGATTTGCTTGTGGATGAGCAGCAAATCATGAGATTCTATCTTTTATGGATGGGCATGCAAGGTATAACCAGATTTTCATCGCCAAGGAGGATCTTCATAAGACAACCTTCAGGTGTCCTCCACCCATTGGGACGTATGAGTGGATAGTAATGCCATTTGGCCTCAAGAATGCAAGTGCAACCTACCAGCGAGTAATAAATGCACACCATTTTTCATGATTTGATTAGAGTAACAGTCGAAGTATATATAGACGACATAGTGGTCAAGTCTACCTCAAAGGATAGTCATTTGGCTTACTTAAGGTAGGCTTTCGCCAGGATGCATGAACACAAACTTAAGATGAATCCACAAAAGTGTGCGTTTGGGGTCTTGGTCGGCAACTTCTTAGGATTTTTGGTGCATCAGAGAGAAATGGAGTTAGGGCCATAATCGAAGCATCTCCACTCAAGAATAAGAAGAGCTTTAGTGTCACGTCCCAAACTAGGGCCTAGATAGTTTAGGCATGTAGCAGTCGCCGTATTATTCAAACAACTCAAAAATAAATTATCTCTCACTAAGACAATCTATTTTCAAGTCGCTTAAATAATACAAGGCTAATTTTTTTTCTCTTTTTCTAATGTAGAACTAAATAAGTCCGAGTGCACTATCGAAATTCTCAAATGGCTAGTGAGTCCCAAGGGTTTGTGTATCCACCTCATTTTAAATAAAAACATTAGGCCCGAGTTTGTAATTAGATCAAATTAAAATATATAGTTATTCTTCTTTTTGTTGTGTTGTCACGCCCCAATTCAGAATTAAGAATAAATCTCGAATTAAGAAGTAAATTGTTGTAAATATATTATTATGTGTGGCTATTCCTGTAATTAGTTGTAAGGGTATACTAGTAAATATTCAAAACCCTAGTAAACCCTACCTCTATATAAGGATATTTATAAGATGAATGAAATACACAGATCATATTCTCTCTGCCTCCTTTTCCACAAACCCTATTTTCTACATACTTTTACAACACGTTATCAGCACGAAAAGCTCTTTGGATTGTGGATCGCTAAACGAAAGAGGATCATCATTCAATTTATTCTTCAACCAAGTAGGTTTTATAAAACAATTTTATGTTCATGTTTTAAAACCTTGATTGATTGAAAAAATCTTTATGAGGCATGAACCCTAAATTTATGTGATTGATTTTTTTGGGATTATATATTTTATATATGTATTTGAGTTGAATGATTAAAATAAAAAGAGGAAGAGTTTTTGGGTGATCGGAAAACCACCCCGCGCTGCCCAGCGCCGCTGCCAGCCTCACGCCTTGCAGCCCCACGCAGCACATGTTGCCAGCAGGCCTGCCACGCCAGCAACCACATGGATGCCACGCAGGCGCCACGTCGCTGCCACTCCCACGCTGACACATGGTGAGCTTCCTGAAACTTTGTAAAAATGAAATATTAATTCTTGCCATGCCTGAGGTTTGAACCCAGGACATATTGTGCACCACCTTGCACCTTAACCACTGTGCTGCTGATGGTTTATTGTTAGTATACAAACTATTTAATATATATACTCTAAATGTCAGAAACTTTTATTCAAATAATTTTGTGATATTTTTCTGTTCTACTTGGGTATATGAATATTTTACTTGTTTAAATTTTTGCACTAGAGTATATGTGTAGAAATTGTAGGTAATTAATGAACCAGTAGTTCATACATAAATATTGAACTTGTAGCTTCAATAATGCCGTATAAGGAACCTGAAGTTTCCTTCATAAATTCACCATACATGATAAAACCAGTAGATTTTACATGTCTATACCATGTTATAGAACTTGAAGTTCTTATTTGTTGCTTATGGATGTTATTTCCCAAAGCATTAATTATGGTTATTTGTTCCTTTCAACCAAAGAATGTCAAAACTCAACAAGCTTGATCTTGTCGCTTTGGAAGTTTCCGGAAGAAACTATCTAAAGTGGACTCAAGATGTTAAGCTTCATTTGACTGCCAAGAAGATGGGGTCGACAATTAATGCTAACAATGTTGTCGCAGAGTCCCTTAAGGCAAGTGCCATGATCTTCATTAGAAAGCATATGAAGGAAGCACTCCAAGTTGAGTACCTCACTGAAGAGGATCGACGAGCTCTTTGGGTCGCTCTGGAAGAGCGGTTTAAAAATCAAAAAACCATTTTCTTGCCTGTAGCAAGACATGATTGGCAGAACATCCGTTTCCAGGATTTCAAATCCGTGAATAAGTATAATTCAGAGATCTGCCGGATCCGGTCACTCCTCAAATTTGGTGGAGAGGAGCTCACCGAAGCTGACCTATTGGAGAAGCCTTTCTCCACCTTCCCTATCTCCTGTTTGGTCCTGCAATAACAATACAGGGAGATGATCGAATTTTATCAAGTTCTCGGCATTGATCACTAATTTATTGTTCGCTGAAAAGAACAACTTATTAATGAGAAATGATCAAGCCCGACCTGTCGGTACTAAAACAGCACCATTGCCTGAAGCAAACGCTGTTGCTTATCGCGATTCAAACCGCGAAAGAGGATACCGAGGTCATGTAAAGGGCGCAAAGTCCGACCGCCCGAGATATGGAAGGAAAGGTTCTCAGAGGAATAGCCCGTATGACCGAGGCCAACGCGGCCAAGGCCCACGTGGTAGGAACCACGGTCCCTCGGCCCCAAGAACTCGAAATGAGAGGAACACTAGTCCGGCCCGTTGCCACCAGAATCAGAATCAGAATGATCTCTGTTATCGATGTGGAGGAACTGATCATTGGTCCCGCACCTGCCGTGCATTAGCGCAAGCTGTAGATGAGTATTACACCAGTCGAGGAACTCGAGAGACCAACCTCGTTGATGGATCATTTCCTATGGATACCACCCTAGAGGTCACTGATTTCCAGGCTGAATCTGGACACTTCGAGGACTAGAAACTCGATGACATGGATATGATCGGCACTTGTGCTGTATTTATTTTCTGAATAATGTTTTTCTTATTCGGATTATTTTGGTGATTTATGATTTGGATTATTTGTTTTGGAAATTTGGTTATGCTCGAATATTATTTAATTCAATCAAATTATTTTCATACATGTGATCCATTGAATTAAATTTATGAATAAGCATGTTTAGTGGGGAAGTTTGTTGTCTGGCAGACAGTGCTACTACGCACACCATACTTCAAGATCGGAAGTATTTTTCAAACTTATTTCTTACTCATACCTCTGTGACAACCATATCAGGCCAATCCAACCTGATAGAAGGCCATGGCAAAGCCCATTTTTATGTTGTCCAATGGTACTGAATTATCATTAATGAGGCCTTATATTCTCCAAGTTCCAGAAGAACGTTGTTGAGTTTTTAGGATATTCGAGCCAACGGTTATCACGTTGAAACCACTAAGGAAAATGGAGTGAAATATCTTTGCATAACCTCCAATTTGTATGGCCAGAAAGCGTACATTGGAGAAATTGAAATGTCTCTCGAACGGTCTCTACATGACCACCATTAGATCGATTGAGGCCAATCACATAGTTAACCAGAAGTTAACCAATTCGAGCAGTTTCTTTCTATGGCATGACCGGTTGGGATACCCAGGTCAAAGTATGATGCGCCGTATTCTCAATTCATCACATGGGCATCCCCTTACTGATAAGGATCTTGTGTTTAGTGACACATTATGCCAAACTTGCTCGCTCAGAAAGTTGAATACTAGACCATCATATGCAAAGACTAGTAAAGACTTCATCCTTTTCCTGCAAAGGATACAAGGGAATATTTGTAGACCTATCCAACCACCATGCGGACCATTTAAATATTTCATGATTTTGGTTGATGCATCGACAAAGTGATCACATGTTACACTATTGTCCACAATAAATGCTGCTTTTGCTAAACTTCTCGCCTAGAAGGCTCACCACACGGATTACCCTATAAAGTCCAGAAGACTTGATAATGCCGGAGAGTTTACATCGAAAACTTTCGATGATTATTGCATGTCCCTTGGGATTAATGTTGAATATCGAGTTCCCCATGTTCACACCCAGAATGGTCTCGCAGAAGCGTTCATTAAAAGATTACAAATGATCGCACGAACCTTGGTTATGCGCACCAAGCTTCCACTTTCTGCGTGGGGCTATGCAATCTTGCATGCAGCCATGTTGGTCCGGTTGAGGCCCACTGCTACCCAACTTTACTTCGCGTTACAGCTGGTGACTGGGTACGAACCTGACGTTTCGTACTTACGCGTCTTTGGGTATGCAGTTTACGTGCCAGTTGCGCCGCTACAACGTACCAAAATGGGTCCTCAACGAACGATGGGCATATATGTCGATTATGAATCTCCATCTATTATACGCTTTTTAGAGCCCTTGACAGGCGATCTCTTTACCGCCAGATTTGCGGATTGTCACTTTGATGAGACAGTCTTCCCGCCATTAGGGGGAGATAAGAACGTCACCGTTCCTGAAGAACGACGTGAATTGACGTGGAATGTCCCCACTATGTCTCATCTCGATCCCCAAACCGCACAATGTGATAGCGAAGTGCGGAGAATTCTAGATCTACAAAGTATAACTCATAATATGTCAGACGCATTCTCTGATCTCGCTATAGTGACGAGATCACATATACCTGCTGCAAACGTGCCTGCAAGGATATCCGTCCCCGAAGGACGTGTCGTCCCAGATGGACGAGGTACAACCGTAGCGGCTAACCAATCATATGTCTTTGCCCAGAAGTGAGGTTGACCACTAGGTTCGATGGACTCTTATCCCCGGAAGAGGATACATTTGGCACAAACAAGTCCCCTTGACATCGCGATCTCAATCGATCCTTCTCACGAAATAGTTCCGGATTATGGGTCCGTCCCAGAAGAGACAGTGTTGGGGGACGCTCCAACATTTGAACCCACTCCCGAGAACATAGAGATTTCTATAAATTATGCATGCTTAAGTGAGCTCTATAATCGAAATGAGATTATCATCGATGATATATTTGTATTCGCGGTAGCTACCGAAATTATAGCTAGCGATGACATCGAACCTCGCTCCGTTGATGAATGTCAACGTCGAGACGACTGGCCGAAATGGAAAGAAGTAATCCAGGTCGAATTAGATTCCTTGACAAAGAGAAAAGTGTTTGGGCCTGTCATTCCTACACCTTCCCCATGTTAAACATGTAGAATTTAAATGAGTATTTGTAAGGAAGTGTAATGAGAAAAACGAGATTGTGAGATACACGGCTCGTCTAGTGACGCAAGGATTTTCTCAACACCCTGGGATTGATTACGAGGAAGTGTATTCCCCCGTAATGGACGTCATAACGTTCCGCTACCTTATCAGTTTGGTAGTTTCTGAAAAACTGAGTATGCAGCTTATGGATGTGGTCACTGCTTATCTCTATGGGGATCTTGATACAGAGATATATATGAAAGTTCCCGAAGGACTTAAGACACCCGATGCAAATAGTTCCAGACCACGGAACACGCTCTCCATTAGTTTGAGGCGTTCACTTTATGGATTGAAACAATCCGGACAGAGGTGGTATAACCGTCTAAGTGAGTATTTGATCGGGATGAGATATGTGAATAATGATCTATGCCCTTGCGTGTTTATTAAGAGAACAAGTTCCGGTTTTGTTATTGCAGCTGTTTATGTCGATGACATGAATCTAATTGGTACTCCTGAAGAGATCAAGGAAACAACTAAACACCTGAAGTTGGAATTCGAGATGAAAGATCTTGGGAGAACGAATTTCTGTCTTGGCCTGGAGCTCGAGCACCGTGTAGATGGAATTCTAGTCCATCAATCGAATTACATCCAGAAGATGTTAAGGCGCTTTAATGAGGATAAAGCGAAGCCTTCTAGCACGCACATGATCGTTTGTAGTCTAGATCCTAAGAAATATCTGTTTCGTCCCGCAGATGATAACGAAGAGATATTGGCACCAGAAGTCCCATATCTAAGTGCAATAGGCGCATTATTGTACTTGGCTCAATGTACTAGACCAGACATCTCATTCGCTGTGAACTTGTTAGCTAGATATAGCTCTGCGCCAACACGCCGCCACTGGAATGGCATAAAAGACATTTTCCGCTACCTTAGAGGTACGAGGGATATGGGCTTATTCTATCCCTAGCTACGCATCAAGGAGTAGATCGAACCCCCTCGATCCTCAGAATGATGCCCGCCTTGTTGGATATGCTGATGCATGGTATCTATCAGACCCGCATAAGGCGTGTTCTCAAACTGGTTATGTCTTTACCATTGGGAATACAACAATATCTTGGAGGTCTACGAAATAGACCATTGTTGCTACCTCTTCGAATCATGTTGCGATTATAGCCCTTCACGAAGCTGTTCGTGAATGTATATGGCAAAGAGCAGTTTCCAAACATGTTCGAAGTACGTGTGGGCTGAATTCCACCACTGATGAACCAACGATTATCTATGAGGATAATGTCACTTGCATCAAGCAGATGAAGACGAGTTTCATCAAAGGAGACAACACCAAGCATATTGCACCGAAGTTCTTCTTCAATCAACAGCAACAAGAGCATCAGATGATTGAAGTCAAGCAAATTCGATCTCAAGACAACCATGCAGACCTCTTCACCAAGTCATTGCCAAAGTCCACGTTCTTGATGAATGTTCGAGGTATTGGTTTGCGTAGATTGGCTGATTTACTCAGTATGTAGTCTTCAGGGGGAGTCAACATCAGGGGGAGTCAACATCAGGGGGAGTATCCTGAAGCATACTCGCTTGGCCATTGTGTACTCTTTTGTCCTTCGTCCAGGGTTATTTTGTCCCACTGGGTTTTGTTACCTGGCAAGGTTTTAATGAGGCACATCTTGGCATGGTCATCCTACTCATACTACATCCTGAAGATGTGTTGATATGATATATATGCATTTGCTCATCTTTTCCCTTCGACCACAGGTTTCTCCCATTGGGTTTACCGGGCAAGGTTTTGGTGTAGCAACTCTAATGCACCCTGCTCCTATAGACATACTATCTGCTTTTGATCCAGAAGATATGACTTCACCTACTTTCAAGGTTCTGATGCGACTACTCCACACTCACGCGCGTTGCACTCTTTTTCCTTTGACCAGGGTTGTTTTTGTTCCCACAGGGTTTTTATTACCTAGCAAGGTTTTAACGAGGCAACTTAGAAGCGCATAGCAGAGACAACACTAATGACATGAAATATCCAAGGGGGAGTGTTGTAAATATATTATTATGTGTGGCTATTCCTGTAATTAGTTGGAGGGGTATACTAGTAAATATTCAAAACCCTAGTAAACCCTACCTCTATATAAGGATATTTATAAGATGAATGAAATACACATATCATATTCTCTTTGCCTCCTTTTCCACAAACCCTATTTTCTACATACTTTTACAACATAAATTACATTCTAATTATATAATTAACTCCTATAATCAGAATGCATGTGACAGAGGAAAATAAAATAAATAGAAATAAATTCCTTAATTCCTTAATTCCATCATACAACAAAACCTTATTCAAGCTTAATTTACACCGTACACCTTGCTCCAGTACTTTAGATCTCACAAAGCATTAAAAAATCAAACTTAACTTCTGACTCGGTTCACACTTATTGCAATCTTCTAGATTTAAGAGTCATATGGTGCAACCTTGTTGTTTTTGACCAATACTCTTGATCTTAGAGTTCTTCTATTTGGTTGTGTTTATTTTATACATGTGTTCAATTCATGTTGCAATATTTAAATTCAATTACTCAAAACCACGATGATAAGCACAACTTGAATGGTGTATATTACAACCATAAATTATCAATGTGCGATGTGGTTATCAAATTTATATTCTCTGATAAGGCATACTTGATTTTGATTCCGTCAATTTTATATTATGGGTTTTCTATCTTGAATTTCATAATACAAATCCGCTAGGATATTGGCATATGGCTATTCTTTTATATGCTTACGCATGGTTCTTTCATCTGGTTGTTTAAATATGAATTTAGTTCAACTACATTTTGGGTCTGACTTCATGATTGTTTATTGCATACTACTAGCTAGTCTATGTTATGATATTTATGATGCTATTAATGATTAGCTTTGGGACATGACATATTGGATGAGATTTTGAGACTATTGTCAATACCCAAAGCTAGATTCATTTTTATTCAATTTTATATATGTATCGATTGATGCTTATTTACCTAAATACTATTTTCGCTGATTGCACCCATGGTAGTTTATATATACATGTGGCTAATCTTATTATCTTACTAATCACCATATACTGCCAAGTCTTGATGAGTTTTCATTTATGTTGTGGAAATCAATTTTGATCCTGGAGGCTTATTCTTTTCTATGCCGCATGTTGATATTTTATTATTCCTTTACGTATATGTATATATATTGATATAAAGATCCCATCTCTATTATAATTGTAGAATATATGGATCCGAGTCTATCTATATTACTGATATCAATATATTCAGTATCTAGTCTTGTCTTATCGATTCTAGAGAAAATTATAGATTTGGTCCACTTATTTTATACCTAGTTCAATTTTGGTCCACGATCTTTTTTAAGTTCTGTTTTGGTCCACTAATTGTTTCATTTGTTCAATAAAGGTCCAGATTTGTGACTTTAAATCCTTTGGGTTGTGTTTTCTTCAATTATAATTGAAGTATAAGTTATATTTTATCATTTCTTATTCATAAAAACAAATTGGGTGTATTACAATTTAAAAGAATTGAGATTTGGTGAAGTTTGAAAAATTGGCAGTTTCGGGTACCCTACTTTGGGTCAATTATCTTGAGTTTTAGAACTCCAATTTGAATGATCTTTATATGGTTGTAAAGAAGAAATGCATAGCTTTAAAACAAGTATATGTTTGCTAAATTTGGGTGAGATTTGATAGGGTAAAAGGCAGGTCAAATTTGAGAAAACAAATATTGACCTTTATTGAAAAAGTGAAACAATTAGTAGACCAAAACAGAACTTAAAAAAGATTGTGGACCAAAATTGAACTAGGTATAAAATAACTGGACTAAATCTGTAATTTCCTCTCGATTCTATTATGTTTAATTAATATTTTACAATGAGATCAGAATGTTGCTTGATCTTTAAATTAAATTGATTAAGGGCTTGAAGATCCTTAATTTTGCAAAAATCAATTGAGAGCCTGAAGTTTCTTAATTTATATAGAAGTAAATGAAGGCTCGAAGTTCCTCAATTAAGTTCTTCAATTGTTATAAATAAGATAAGGGCCCGAAGTTCCTAATTACTTATCATACAAGGATCCGAAGTTCCTTAACCCATACAAGGGCCCGAAATTTCTAATTACTTATCATACAAGGATCTGAAGTTCCTTAACCCATACAAGGACCTGAAGTTCCTTCATACATACTAGGGTATTAAGTTTACCTATATGAGAACCAAAGTTCTAATGGGGACCAAAATTCTGAACCCGTAGTTTCGGATATATCAAAAGAGATGAACCTACAGTTTATGGATCATAATATTATGAACCAGAAGTTTCATAATTGATTATAATATAATTTTCTTATGCAATTTTAATGTTAGTTATATTTTAATTACGTTTATATTTCACTACCCGTTCTATATTATTATACACTTTATATATGATTATTCATACATAAATGAGATTAGGGCTTGAAGTTCCTTATTCTCAACATTATAAGGAGTTGAAGTCCCTTTACCTTAATTATTATAAGGGCCTAAAGTTCCTTATCATACGATCCAATCGAAACCTGAAGTTTCGCGATCCAATCAAAACTTGAAGTTTCATGATGATTGGTCAATATTGGAACAATATGCAATGAACTACACGTTCAATGATAGTGCAAATACTACATATTCGATCATTGAGGTCTTGATATTGTTGTGCACTAGATTTTGTTTTATATGAGATATACACGACAATTATCACATTATATTAGAACCTGAAGCTCCTTAATCATATAATCATACGAACATCTGAACCTCTCAATTTTTTATGAGAACCCTAAGTTCTTTCTTTGGTTATTATTATGTGATCAAATCATAATCTTGAGGTTTCTTGTTTTTATTATATATATTAAAAACTCGAAGTTTTTCAATCTTTATTCAATTGTGTAACTAAATGAGGACCTGAAGTTTTTCAATCTCTATATACAAATCATGACCCGAAGTTTGTTGATTATTTTTATTGGAACTAGAAGTTTCCAAAGTTGATTTTAATGCAATGTTTTACAATTTCTTCTTTAATTTCATCGTTCTATTTATACTACAAGAAAAATGCCTTTTGACAACATGTATTTAACAACGTGCGGCTGATGCACGTTGCGAAATAAGGTATTTTACAACGTGCCTTTAATGCACGTTGTTATTAGTGTGATGTAAAAGTATTTGACAACATGCGTGTTTTGCACGTTGTTAAAAGATTATACTGCAACATACCGGTGCACGTTGTGGAATTTATTAAGTATTTGACAACATGCGTGTTTTGCACGCTGTTAAAAGATTATACTGCAACATACTCGTACACGTTGTGGAATTTATTAAATATAACAACGTGCACTGCGTGTTGTTAAAATGAAACTCAATAATATTAATGTAGATGGACTAAAATTTTATGCGGGAATTCTCCCTCTCCTTTTTATCACTAAAAAATTGAAACCCCTTTTTCACAAAAAAATCTATTCCCATTCTTCCAAAGTCCAAACCCATTCTTCCAAACTATTACGCCAGTCCTTCTCTCCCTGAAGCTTTGATGGGTCAGCCACAACTGTACAAAAAAATCTACTCCCATTCTTCCAAACCCATTCTTCCAATCTCATTATGCCAGTCCTTATCTCCCTGAAGCTTTGACGAGTCAGCCACCAAGAAAGCATCGGCCTTCTCACATTCTCTCTAACAACCAAGAAAGTCAGTTCCTGAGCAACGGGGTCAAGCTCGGACATTTTGGACACCAATTTCATCACTGAGGCCTGAACTCGCATCGGCGTGTCGCTGAGAACAGAGACAATAATCGGAACTCCCATCGATTATGTCCTAGCTTAGTTTCAGTGCTCTCTCCCCCATCGATTGTGTCCTAGCTAAAGCCATCCATCCATTGATTCAGTCCTCCCCCAACTCCTTCCTCAGGTTGCAGATTGAGAACACGCTTGAGGCGCGCGCTAATCAAGTTCGCTGACGACGTCGTCAACGGTAAGGTCAGATTTGCGTTTCAATTTCTCCATTTGGTGTTGAATTGATTTATTGTTGTTCAATTTCCATTTGTGTATTTGATAGAGGAAATGGGTTTGTTTGAAACATTCAGATTAAGTCGTCGTCTTTTCCAGTGGGTCGGTTTACTCAGGTGCTTTCAGTTGGTATTGAAGGTTCAGCACTTGGGCCACAGTTTGTTGCTGAGGCATTGGCTCCTGATAATCCTCCTCTTAAGGTACGTTAATAAGCTTGTAATACAACATACATTGCTAGTTCCCATTAAACTAAGAGTGCACTACAATTTTATATGCTGAAAGTATGCCCAAGTTTCAGTTTTTGATTGAAAAGGATGTGTGGGCCACAAGATAAAGGAAGACCTTTTCTAATGATGATGAACTGTGAAACTAAAATCATGAAGACATAATGTAAAAATAAGAATAAATGAAGAAATGTATTAAGTGTAAAATGGTATGGTAATGTGCCTACTTTAGAGAAGCCACTTCAGAGAGAAAATTAGCAAAATGACAATCAGCTTCAACAATAACAGGCTTCTAGGAATTAAAAGGAAATAAAAAAAAACCAATTCTTCAGCAGCAGTGAACTTGTGTTTTAAGTAATGAGAAACACAGGTGATGCATGTTGCAATATATGATCCTAGACTATCAATAAATTTAACTTACATTCTTCCACAAGAAAAAAAAAAAAAAAGTACATATCCATATAAATATTATGGATTGCCATATCATATTAAGGATTTATGGTCAGCAAGGAAAAGAAATTAAGTACGTTTAAAAGACACTTGTAGATGGTTACCCATAAGGCCATAAGGATCTTGGGATAGGAGAAGCCCATTTCTGGAAATTTCGGTGATCAGCTTATCTCGATGTCTCCCAATGGCATGTGCAATGCATTTTTGTAGTACACAGCATGCATGGCGTTGAGTTGCAATCTCAACACAAAATCTTGCAGCGGAATAAAAAATAAACTGCAAGAGATTAACAGAAAAATGGACAGAACAAGTTCAGAGTCTTTTCAACAAAAAAAAAAAGAGTAGGTCCTACAAAAAGCATATAATCAGCCTTTAAGTCCTGGTTTGGGACAACAGTAATTTTGCCCAGGGTTAGATTCAGCCTTTAAGTCCTGTTGTTAGATTCAACTGTAATAGTGAGTCCAATTCATCCCACCACTCTCGTGCTGGACTTTTGACAAATATGATCCACAGAACAATCACCTCCTGATAAATTTTCCAACTTTACCATTCTCAATTTAAACAAACACAACAGAGATAATCTATTCAAATTGATCAAGCATTCTTTAGATGTGTCTCCTTGCTATGCAATGTGTACGGATGTTTGGTGTGAGTCAAGCTTTTGTGTTTTATGCCAAAAAGGAAGTGACAGGACCGCCCCCGGATTTCACCCTAAAACCCAAAGAGGTCCTGCGGGAATCCAAAATCAAGGAAAATCCTACCGAAAATTCGGCAGAACCTCCCCTGAAAATAGACTAACCCAAAATTTCAAAACCTGTCAAAAGCACTTCTAAGTCTTTCAGCCACCTCTACCACAAGCATATAAGGGTCTCAGTCCCGTCCAAAGATAAATACAACTAATTTTCATAGGTTATCAGAGCCATTCTAGATTTTATCTTATACAAATAGCATTAAAAGGAACTCTAAAAAGCCTACAAGGTCTTCACACGCTTTCAGAGTGCCTCGACGTTCTTCTTAGCTCGACCGCTCGTACCTGGGAAATTTTTTTAAAATAAATAAGACGTGAGAGAAAAATCTCAGTGAGTGGACATAGAAGTTTTAATAGCATGTAGTTTTTCGTAAACTCTAAATTTGATTTTTCTCTAGAATTCCCCAGTTTTAAAACATTTTCACAAATCCCTTTTTAAATCATCTCAAAACTGTAAATCAAACTTTGAAAAAACACATAATACTTCCCAACTGAAAACTCACGCCACACTAGTACCCGGGAAACTGCTGGTCATACACTGCCGAGTCATCTCTAGGCAAGTGCAGAGCAAATATACACCTGTGCTGGTCATACACCGCCGAGTCGTCTCTAGGCGAGTGCAGAGCAATTGTATACCTGTGCTGGTCATACACTGCCGAGTCATCTCTAGACGAGTGCAGAGCAATTATGTACCTGTGCTGGTCATACACCGCCGAGTCGTCTCTAGGCGAGTGCAGAGCAATTATATACCTGTGCTGGTCATACACCGCCGAGTCATCTCTAGGCGTGTGCAGAGCAATTATGTACCTGTGCTGGTCATACACTGCCGAGTCATCTCTAGGCGAGTGCAGAGCAATTATATACCTGTGCTGGTCATACACTGCCGAGTCATCTCTAGGCGAGTGCAGAGCAATTATGTACCTGTGCTGGTCATACACCGCCGAGTCATCTCTAGGCGAGTGCAGAGCAATTATGTACCTGTGCTGGTCATACACCGCCGAGTCATCTCTAGGCGAGTGCAGAGCAATTATATACCTGTGCTGGTCATACACTGCCGAGTCATCTCTAGGCGAGTGCAGAGCATCTATGTACCTGTGCTGGTCATACACCGCCGAGTCATCTCTAGGCGAGTGCAGAGCAATATTTACCTGCTGAAGGGGGTACTAATATGACGGTTTAAAACTACTCATTTATCTTCATAAAATTCGTAACTCAAAACCATATTTCTATTTTCAAGACTCGTGATAACCAAATAATAAAATCATAATTTAAGAAAACACTTCCAAATCAAAGATCCAATTCAACTTCTATTATCTCTCAATCTAACTCGACGATTCCCAACATCTACTCGTAGATCCAAACCTCCTCCATAAACACTTCAAAAGCTCCTCGGCTCAGCCTAACCACAAACAACATAACCTAGATCGATAACCCACTCCACAAAGTAGTCCCAAATACTCATGAAATCATGGAATATTCACGGGGGTTCGAAATCACAATTGTTGCTGCACTAAGGTGGCTGTTTCCAGCCCAAAATTAACCGAAATACAAAAACTTCTCAAAAATTCCTCATTCGTTCAAATCTAGTATTAAATTTTTGGGTTTCCTAAAGATGGGATTGTCCAAACCACACCAAAATTACCCCAACCCTCAGCCAACCCTCAGCAAACCCGAAATGGGTTCCAACTTGTAAATCAAACTTCCCAAAACTCAAATTTCTCTAAATTTATTCTAAATTTCTGGTTCTACACAACAAATGAGGTTCTTAGAGATGCAATTGTATAAGAAACAACAATAATGGCCTCTAATTCTGAGATTCAAAGAGAACCCGAAATTGGCCTTAAACCCAAGATTTTTCATTTCCACTAAAATTCAAAATTTAACAACCAACTCAGAAGAAAAAGGGAGGCCCATACCTAAATGAGAAAACCCACTAAAAATCCTCTAAGATTCGTGGTGAAAACTGGCCGAAAATTTGAAGAATTAAGGCCGGCGTCTCTGTGAGAGTTTTCTGAGCAGGGGTCGCACAGGGGGGGCTGGGCTAACTGGAGGAGGAGCTGACGAGCTGGCCGGCGTCGGGGAGGCACGCCGGTGACCTCAGGTGACTGGAGATAGCTGGGCGAAGAGAGAGGCAACGGCTGAGGGTTTTCTGGCTTGTTCCCTGCGCGAGTGTTGGCTGATGAAGGGAGTGGCGGGGAGTGGTGGTTGGCTTGTGAGGGTCACGCCGGTGAGGTCGGGTCGGTGAGGGGTGGTCGACGGCGAGGTGGTGGTGCTGGTGGTCGACTGGTACAGGGGTGGTTGTGGGGGAAGAGAAGACCGAGCGAGAGAGTGTGCGGGGAGAGAGAAATAAAGAGAGAGAGAGAGAGAGAGAGAGAATATACCAGAAAATTCTAGAGAGAGAGAGAGATCAGAAAAAAATTTTCTGATTTTTGGTTATTTAAAATCCTACTTTTATAAATTTACAAAATTGCCCCTCACTTCACACGTCCGTATCTTCCAAACCGTAACTCGGATCGACGCGTGCTACATGTCTATGAAATCGTGGGCTCAAAACCTATCTAACGGACCCAAGGTCAAAATCAAAAGCCCATTTATTTTAAAAGTCAACTTTGGGTCAAACTCAAATTAAAAATGAAAATTAACAATTAAATCGAAACCTTTTTATTTTCCAAATAAATCTCAAAATCTTTAAAATACATTTCAACATCCTTTAAAACTTCTTAAAACCATAATTGAACAAAATTTAAATTTTCTAGTGGAAATTTGGGTCGGGTCGTTACAGGAAGTCCTGTCCTTTTTTATTCAGGTCCTAAAAAGCACATTTAACAATCGGTTAATCCACAAGAAACTAGAGTTGGACCAATCATATTAGAAACAACACCTCAATCTTGCTCTTTGCATTGATTTCCCTTTTTTTATTTTCTTTTCTCATTGTTGCCATACACAGGATATCTGACATCCTCATTCATATATTTTCAGCATTGCTACTGAAAACTAGATAGCTCACATGTTTTACCTATTGGTATGTTGTTCCTTAAACTCAGACCCTAAAGAAATCTAGCTTGTAACAAAATTTTGTAATGTTTCTTTTCAAAAAAAAAAAAAAAAAACTTCGTAATTTCTAGGTCTTTGTGTGTGTGTGTGTGTATTGGTGGAGAATTGTTCCTAAATTCTAAACATGTCACAAGGACTGCACAATGTTTCTTTTTTTTTTTTTTTTTTAAAAAGCAACCCCTCATTTGATCAAGAAACACATCAACAGGCCTCTTTATAGGAGGAGAAGAAAACAGTCATAAAAAAGCAATAGAAGTTACCTTGCTTTTGTGGTCTGCATAATTTAGGTGCCTTTTCTAGCAACAAAGTTAAGCTGGAACTGATTTATGCTTCACTACTTGAATGCCCTCCGACCCACAAGACCTGCAAACAGTTTAGATAAAATCACAAGCTGGGACAAGGGAATCCAATGTTTTAATGTTAATGCACAAGAAATAATACTGGGTGCATTTAAATGCTAATCATTCTATCCCCTCCTATTTTGATTAGCTAAGTTAGCCTGACCTCTTTAGACTATATATACTAGCATAATTACCAGGACCACATGTTATGTATATGCCAATGCTGGGTTATTCTGAGGTTGCTTTCAAGGAGCTAAGAGACACTACTAGAATACCATAGAACTACAACTGATATTGGCTGACTGATATAGCTCAGTCAGCTTAATTTTGTCATTTGGGACTCTTAAATGTGTAGGTCTGTTTTGGCTGTTATAATGACTGACCCTCAGCCACTATCCATAATTATAGCTTTGTTCATTATTAATATTCAATATGGTGGCTGTACAGTAATTCCTATAATCAATTTATGTATATAATTCATCACCATATGTACAGTAATTCCTATAATCAATTTATGTATATAACATTATAACTCATCAATCTCAAACACCCTTCTCCCTCTGCTCTAGATAACTATGAAAACAATAAAAGGGGTGAATAATGTATATGAGTGTACCATATTTTAGAGTGCAGTGGGTGCATAATGGAAGTGTACAATAAAACCCGAGTGTTCTATCTAGCATTTGCAAGAGCTTTTTAGGGGATGAACCATATATTTTTCCATAGATGGCAAGGAATTTGGGTGACTGGTACAGGACAAATTTTTTGTGTAGTGGCTATATATGGTAATTAAACATTGCTAAATAGTCCACTCACTTACCTGAAATTTTGTTATATATGTTTTGGTTAATTAATATTAAGAAAAATGACTTTTAACAACATAAGCCTATTTTACAAAAGAAAAGAAGCCAAAAATATTGCTTTGTGAGCCATCAATTTTGATTTCTTGATACATGGGTTTGGGGACTGCATCTTTTGAATTCAATATCCTGTATTAGAAATGGGAGAATCTTAAGGTTTTCTTTGAAACTTCATAGATTATGTAGTTTATCCAATTTTATTTATCTTTCACTAATATGTTTTTATTTTTACTTTTGGCTATGATTAATATATATATAGAATCCTTAGGAAGAAGTTTGCTGGAAGCCAAGTGATCGATAGAAATGAGAGGGAAGAAGCCAAAGTAATGAAGGTGGTTGAGCAACTCAAGGAAACAAAAGTTTCAGGTTAGAATTCCCTTAAGTCCAATTAATTACTTTGTTGACTAAACATGTAGTACTCAATTTTCTTCTAGAGTAACTTCTAACTGAATTACCTTTAAATTATTTTCAGTCTTGCAGTGAAAATCTACATTTGGAACTTGTTAGCAGGGCACTTGTTGATGTTGAACCTGTTAGCTAGTAGGCAAGAGGTTAGACCTGCAACTTATCAACCACTATATTCTAAATATATGTGTTCTATATGTTTGAAAAGTAGTTGCATTCTGAGTTTGATATATGCAGCACCTTATAAATTCTAATATTCTTGTGCCTTTTTTAAGATTTTTGTGTGTGTCAATTCTTTAGATATGTCACACTTGAGATTCTATGGTTATGTCTAGATGAAGTTGTGATTGCATTTTTATATAGCTTTTAAACTTTTGGATAATGTTTTTTTTATTCATGTTTAATTTGGACATCAAGGTGACTGGAGGCTAGTGTCTTTTTGGTCTCTCAAGATGGATAAAGAATGGTTAGAATTTGACAGGTTAAACATCTATAACCTAAAAATAATATCTAAGCATTTATAATATTTTAATTCAATTTCATTGCTGTTTTAGGTATATGAAAGTGTTAAAAGGATATGTTATGAATCGTGCACGGCCTGAGGGGTGTATAGCTGAGCGGTACCTTGTTGAAGAGTGTGCATTGTTATGTAGCAAATATATAAAACAAGCTGATGATATAGGCTCTAGGCATGCACGGAATGAAGAATTTGAGAATAGTTTGTTGTTGGAAGGGCGCCCTACGTCTAAAGGGAAGCAAATCATTCTTCCAGCTGATTTGTTACAAGCTGCCCATCGATATGTGTTGTTCAATACAGAAGAAGTTCAGCCATATATAGAGTAAGTGTTCACATTAATGTTATTTATACTTTCAAACTCACAAGAGACATTAGGAAAAATCTTCTAACACAATACTTTCTATACTAGTATGCACAAGGAGGAACTTAAGAGAGAAGATAGACATCTCGGAAGAAATGAAACATTATTAGAGAAGAAACACATGGAGTCCTTCAGTGAATGGTTTGATGCTAAGGTTGTAAGAATTTTGTAATATATAATTTTGTTAGTTATTTAATTATGTGATCAAAACTTTTATTTCTAACTCATGCTGAAACTTAATTTGCACAGATTAAGGCTGAGATGATTGACCAAAATATGTCAAAAACTCTTAGGTGGCTTGCAGGTGGCCCATTGCAGCAGTCTATTTCTTATTCTGGGATGATTATAAATGGTCTTCGATTTCGTACCAAGGATAGAGAGACATGTACACAAAATAGTGGTATTTCACTTGAAGCCGCAACAATTTGTAGAGCTAGTGCAAGAGACAATGCAATGGTCAATGAGAAAGTCATTTACTATGGAGTTTTGACAGATATCATTGTGCTGTCATATAGTGCATTTGATCTTGCACTATTCAAGTGTGCACTACAACAAAATTGTCAATAGATATCACCATTTTTATATCAGATTTGAAATCGACTGATATTGTAAAAATTATGATATCAGATAATTTTTTATCTGATTTCTAAACTTTATTAGAAATCATATGCTTTTTTTCAACTGATATATAATATATTTTTTTTTCTAAGAATTTATAAAGACATCAGTCTAAAGTGTCAACTGATATCATAAGTTTACATGTCCCTCCCCCACTTAAACACACCTAAATGAACCTGATATAAAATGTTTTTGCTTTTTATTTTTTATTTTTTTATTTTTTTATTATTTTGTTAACATATCAGTGTAACAGTCAACTGATATCTTAACTGCATCAGTTGACCTTTGACCCAAAAAACAAAAAAAAAAGTTGACCTAAAAGGAAAATTAGGAGCACGCACGCTGGCACAACACCTCACTCAAACGCACCCACACTCAGAGTCGCACCCAGTACGCCTTCCTACTCCTGCTCGATCTACCAGCGGCTGTCGTTGGTCGCCATAGAAGCTTCTCCAAATTTCGGGCTTAAGGTTGCAGCTTCGACTTCCGGTTCGAAAGGCATGTGGGTTTCCCTGCATTCTCTGTCTTCCATTCTTCTCTGTCTTCAATTCTTATGTGTCTTCCAATTCTGTTCATTTAGGGTTTCAAATTTATTTGGTGTACTTTGATTTTAAGCTTTTAATTTTTTTAATTTCTAAGAATTTTCCACATCAATTGTGCGTCTGAATGTGGTTATGGCTGAATTTTGGGATGGGTCTGTGGCTTAGAGCAGTTTTTTGTTTGATTTTGTGGTGGATTTAGGTTCCACTGATTTTCTGTTTGGTACATTTGCTGAGTTTTAGGAATAATAAAATACAGTCTATTCTCGAAAAATAGATCAAGCTTCAGAGAGAGAGAGAGAGAGGCAGTGGAGATGGAACTGAAGGAGATGCTTAACGACCTTGAATCTCTGAAGCAATAGCTAACTGATCCGTCTCTTCGTGCTCCAATCGATAAATGATAATTAAGTAATTCATTATTTATTGTTAACTTAAGTTCCAATAACGGAATACTGATAAGTTTACTAATTTTTACTTGTTGAACTGATGACTCTTTTTTTTTTTTTTAAATGAACAATTTAATTTGTATCTACAATTGCATGTAGAACGCCTCACTAGTCTTGCAAATTATGGACCTGTTCGACGTTCAAAAGTTAAGGTATTTGTCTTACACGTAATTCTATGGTTTTCCTATTGTCATTGTTTTTATGTATGCTTAGGTGATGATTGTACTTTTCGTTCATGCAGTACATGGAATGGTGGCAGGATATGAGTGCTGAGGTGGTAGATAGCAATCCTTACAGTAGCCTTATGGCACTTTAGAGGATGGGTATTGTGGAAAACTATGAAAGAATACAGGATTTCTCTGTTGCCATCATTGTCTATATTTATCTTCTCTTTCCAATGCTCCTTTCATTATTGCAGAACAAAATTTAGTTTTCCCACAAAAACAATTCAAAGTTTTGTCTTTTATGCATATGCATTCGTTTGTCCATTCTGGTTGATATGGATGTGTGTTTGCCATAAAATGCTTGTATTGATGTCCTCTCTGCTTATTTAATTGGTGATTGGTCATTCTCATGAGATTGCAGGGAGTAGGTAGTGTGGGAAGTGTAGCAGGTGCGATGAGATGCTAATGAGATGTGGTATTGGCCGCCTTTTATTGTATGATTATGACAAAGTAGAGTTAGCTAACATGAATAGTTTATTTTTTCGTCCAGAGCAGGTATTCATCCTTATTATTCTCTTTTGTGTTTTTTTTTCTTTTTGGAAATTTCTCTTTACTGGTATATATTGTCTCAGTCAGGTCATTATATGCTTCATAAGTAAGGTGCTGTTGCATTTAAGATTGTACCAAAGGCCTTCTTGACTGCCTTTGTTTTGTTACTTTAATTCTTCAAATTTTTCCGAGAGACCAAAGATAATTTTATTTTCTAAGAATTTCAGGTTATATGATTTATAAAGTTTCATTTTAAGGTGATGTGGTTTTGTTTTCAAAGTGGTATGACAAAGACAGATGCTGCTATACAGACCCTTTCAGACATAAATCCGGATGTTGTGCTTGAGGTAAGCATTTCTGAGGATTTTTCCTATCTTACCTCATCACAAATGTAAGAGTGCATTCCATCTTTCATTTTCCTTCCAGATTTTCTAGGCATAGATGCTTGATTGTATGCTAATGCCACTAGTATGGACCTTTGAATATATGATAGTTCAATCGTACTGGCCATATTTTTTAAGCAAATTCCCCATCCTTACCAGTTTATTTTGTGTCTAGAGTTATACACTGAATATCACAATAGTGCAAGGTTTTGAAACCTTTATGTCAAGTTTGAAAAATAAATCGTTTCACCCAAATAAAGAAGGTAGTGGAGTGGACCTTGTCTTAAGCTGTGTTGATAATTATGAAGCAAGGATGGTTGTTAATCAGGTACTAGGTTATTCTTATGTTATCTATTTGTTTCTTCTGCCTCCAAGAAAATAATTGCAAATAGAGGTTTTTGCTAACTGTTATACAGGCTTGCAATGAACTGAATCAGACATGGATGGAGTCTGGTAAGCAAAGTTGTTCCTATATATGTATTACCTTAAGTGCAAATTGTGTAATATTAAGAGACCTATATCGAGTGAGCTGCATTAAGATGCGCTGTGAGTGAGATCTAATAAGGACCTAAATTAAGGATAGACATTTTAGCTGTTTAATCAGATATAAACTGTTAAGATGCACAGTGGTGAGATTTCATCTTTTCAGCCGTATATATATGGTTATGTCTGTGTTTATTTATCTATGTGGGTCCATACGTTTAGATGAATAGTCAAGCATACAATGATTTGTTAGACATGCAAACTTTCTTTTGCATGATTTGCTTTTCATTTTTAATCATAGTGGAAAATCATTGTGGTATCCAATCAATTTTGATTGCCTAGTGAATATTTATATAACATAGGAATGTAAAGTCAAGGAAATTCACATGAAGAACATAAAAATTGGCAGGTGTGTCTGAGGATGCTGTTTCAGGTCATATTCAATTGCTGATTCCTGGTGAAACTGCATGTTTTGCATGTGCACCACCTTGGTATGCTTTCTTTACCATTTATATAAATTTTGATGATGTTGGAGGATTCTCAATATAGGAACACAAAACATGAAGAATTGAAGATTGATCTTTTTTTTTTCCTTATATCTCTTTCTTAGGTTGTAGCATTTGGAGTAGATGAACTCACTCTTAAGTGTGAAGGGGTTTGTGCTGCATCTTTACCTACCACTATGGTAAAAGTTCTTCTCTTCCAATTCCTTGGTGGCTCTCCTTATTGGGTAGTTCAATTATTGAAACTTGCTAGTGTTTGTTTTCAATGCTAGTTTGCTTAAAATCCATAGCGTGACCACATAAATCTTGATGTTGCTACTTATTATTTGGAAGAAAAAGAAAACAAAAATCTTGACATTGTCATTTTGAATTCAACTGAAGATGACACTTGGCTTAGTTACTCTGTAGTCTGTAGTATACAGGCACTGTAGACAATCTATAATTGGTTGATTGATATGTCAATTTATTATGTGGCATGGACAATACCACAACTGTTATTCTTATAGCAATTAATTTGATATGATTTTTTAGGGAGTGGTTGCTGGGCTTCTAGTCCAAAATACACTCAAATACTTGCTGAACTTCGGAAATGTCGCCCCATACTTGGTAAGTCGTATGTTGAATTCTCTCTCTCTCTCTCTCTCTCGCTCTTTCCTCTACATTGACCAAATAGCAATTTTCTTAGAAGTACACGGATGCATGAAGTAGAGAAATGGGAGGGGAGTTAGGCAGCAACTCATTTCGTAGTGTGGTGTAGTTCCATTCAACCACTATGTGCCAGTGAGTAGTGACCTAGTAATTCAAATTATATTGCTAAGCTATATAGTTATAGAATCGTTAGGCTATATATACCTGCCTAGTCTATGACCATGAATTACTACCCTTGTAATTATATTATATAGTTTATCGGGCTTGGCTTGCCAGAAAAGACCAATCTATGTACAATTGTACCATAGCCCCCCAGTTATTGGTCCAAACTGCAGCTGGAGTAAAAAGGCAACCTTATTTATTCTTTATGCATGTTTAGTTGAAAATTGAGATGAATAAGGCATGCATGTAGTCAGTATATAGGACTTGTGAGATCAATGAATTTGTGGTTAAATTTGAGAATATATATTCCTTTGATGTTTTCAGTGGTCCAATCTGAAGATCAAGCGAAGCGGATACACACAAGATCAAATAGATGAGGTGCGGGTGGAATGGGGAGATTTGTGAACTTCAATTATCTTGAGACCGACAAGTTGGTAGGTGGTGTACGTTTGCCTTTTTTGTGGATAGAATTTGCTGTCGAGCATGTTCATATTTTGCAAAGCATGGAAGAAGATTGAAGATTGGTGCTTTTAATTAGAATACATGCTGCCATGCCAATATTTTGTAAATGGTGGCAAAAGTTAGAACTAGCTAGAGACATAGTGCTGATTTGCAGATTAATTAGCCTAGGTGCTGCCATGCTAATATTTTGTACATGTGGGCAGCTTTAATTTGGTATATTACAACTTGTGTTTTGGTTTTGTAAAGGTCTTCACAAGCATGTTTTGGTTATCTTATTAGATATTTGTACTGTAAACCTTTTGGGGCAGCTTTGAATATTGTTATTGGTAAGTATTGAAATATATATATGGAATGAGAATGAAAGATTTTGTGTCTGCATAAATTTCTGGCCATTTCAATTTACTGGCTCAAATTTATGTATTGATATCCTTTTTAGGTGAAAAAAAACTGATATATAATGTACATAACAACTGGTCTAAAGGATGTTTTGATATCAGTTTTGGACTAATAATTGATATTTTATAACGCTTTGATATCAGGTTCTTTCTCAGATCTGATATAAAAACAATATTTAGATATCAGAACCTATTCCATACCTGATATTGATATCAAGATTATATATATCAGATTCTACTATAGACCTGATATTGATACTATAATTTTATATCATATTCTACCTCAAACCTGATATTGATATCGAGTTATATGTCAGTATTAGTATCCAATACGATATCTATTGACCAATTCTGTTGGTACTTGGATTTTATAGATATCAGAAATAATATCAAATTGGATATCCATTTTGTATTTAGGATATCAGGTTGAAAAAGAAAAATGATATAATAAACAATGTTTACATATCAGTTTAAAACTGATATCTAAAATACCATACATTAGATATCACGACGCCCTATATCAGACGGCTACCCAAATAGATATCAGTCCACGACTGATATCTATCGACATTTTTCTTGTAGTGGTGATTGGGCAAACATTGTGAATGGTGTCAAAGTTGAGGATGGATTCACTTTAGTTAACCTCCACCAAGGACAAAGTCAATTTCAAAGGGATCCTTTCATTTTAGCATCACAAGCTAAACTGGTTTTTTATTCTAGAGTGGAAGAAACTTCTAATTGGTATGTTGTCATCCAACCACCACCAAGAGGCTTTCAAGAGTTGGAGATGTGTGATGGGACTGAATGTGGGCCATCTACTCCATTTGATGTTTCAAGACTTCATGACAATGATAATGATGAAGAAGAAGAATATGCACGGATGGGTGTCGAAGGGGTGCTTTGTGATGCATAGTGTAACAATTTGTGTGATGGCTAAAAATATATATATATATATATATATAAAGATTGCATGAAATTGGTGTATAAGAAATTCAATGTCTTTTGATCAATTTGTATTTATATATGGCTGGACTGCTAGTTGATGTTGAGTTTAATATATGTTATCTTTCTTTTGCATACTGCTATGAATTTTCTGATTTATATTTGTTGCTAGTTTGAATTATGTACATGTCTTTTTTTTCTAAGGTTTGTTGCTAGTTGAAGAGAAGAATAGCTTAATTTACTGCTTCATCACTAAATCAAGTATATGTCTGTTTTTTTTAACAGGTTTGTTGCTAGTTTGAAAGATCAATAGCTCCATTGCATCATTGCTAAAACCTTTCCAGGGTACAAGATGTCTGCTTGTGAGGTAAGGCATGCCACCTTGTGTTTATGCTAGTGGTTGATATGCTTCTTTTATACGGATACATATACGAATACACTTTTAATTATGTGATTCTATTGTGCAGCCTTCTAAGAAAGCTGGAAAAAGATTAATGAATAAACGCCGAGCTCTTTTCGCTGATGAAGAGCACCAACCTGAGAGTACAAATGGTGGAAAATCTGCACAACAAAAACAGCTGAACGTTACAACACTAAGAAATGATGGGATAACCCAAGAAGGGAATGATGAAGAGGTGCAGCCAATACTACATGCAAATGGCACTCAATCTACACAACAAAAAAAAAAAACGAGGTCCAACTACAATGTTTCGATTTCCTAAAGGCCCAGCCCCAAAGATGCAAGTGGCTTTCAATTCGATCTCACAACCATTTGGCACAAATTCAGATAAATTTGTGTCGTTTCTTGGTGTCATAGCACGTCAGCACGTCCCTATTTCCATAAACTGGAAGAATCTTGAGAACGAAGAGTGGAAGTATTTGAAGGATGATCTTTGGTCTTTAATCCAGGTTTGCATTTACAAGTAAATTTTCAATAGTCTATGGTCTGCTATTCAATTAATTCAATAAGAAATTTAACTAGATGCTATTATCCATGTATTGCAGCAATCCTTCATTGTGAATGATGCGCATAAAGGCACTATTTTTAAAATGATGGGGAAATATTGGAGACAATATAAATAAAAAATAACACGTCAACTTATCAAAGCCAATCGTATGCCAAATAGGGGACGTGCATTCGGACTTATTAAGCCAGCAAGTGTGAAATCAAATAAAGAATGGGACACTTTTGTCAAAAAGAGACTTGGAGCTGACTTTCAAGTAAGTTTCTCTTTTGTTTTTACCTTAAATATACTTATACATGATCTCTAATTGTTTATTATATATCTTACATCCTTATAATTATTTGTTTTATAGGTTGAAAGTGAAAAATTTAGAGCAATGAGAAAGAAGCAAAAATTCACGCATACAATGAGTCGTAAAGGCTACGCTCGCTTGGAGAATGAAATGGTAAGATTACAAGTTTGGAAAATGATGAAACCTGTTTTTATTATATATGTATATATATATATATGTATGTATGTATCTATCTTAGTTAACTAATGGATTCTCATGTAGAAAGCAAACCATCCAAATCCTGATGAAATAACAAGAGTGGACTTATGGACAAAAGCGTACCAAAAAAAGAACGGAACACCTGTCAATGAAGTTGTTGGCAACATAATGGTAAACCCCACAGATTTGTCTTTCTTTATAGGCTTGTTTTAATTCCTCTGTGTATTAGTAATGTTGGTTTACTAAAATTATGTTCCATATTTATAGGAACAAATAAAGAAGTGTAATGAAGCAAAGGAGAATCCACCAACAAAAGATTCTATACGGGATGATGCCCTTGCCAGAGTTTTAGGACCTGAAACTCGTGGACGAGTTCGTGGACTTGGTTTCGGTGCTACACCCTCCAGAGTAGATGCAGCTATTCAAGGCAATGCAAGGGTTAAGGAGCTTGAAGCCATTGTAAAATCTCAAGACCAAAGGATGGGAACAATTGAAGCCAAGCTGGAAGCACTTTTGAAACAAAATCAAGAGGTACAAAACTCTTCTAATGACCAATGTATTAAAGCTGGAAGCACTTTAATATGTCAATCTTTTTTTTTTTTTAAATCTTTTTACAGAACCAGAGCAAGAATGTAGAAGATATGACAAGTGCACATGCATGTTCTCCTCAAGTAAGTAGTTTTAAATGGTAATTATATAGAAGGGTATATTAATTGATCTTATTGATGAACTACCAGCCCATTAATCTTTAGTCTCTTTAATTTTGCTAATTTTAGTCACAAGAAGGAAGTCGTCCTATGCAAGGCCAACCCAATGACCTTCAAAATGCAACTCCTCAAGTAAGTAGTTTTAAATGATAATTATATAGTAGGGTATATTAATTGATCTTTAAGATGAACTACCAGCCCATCAATCTTGAGTCTTTCTAATTTTGCTAATTTTAGTCACAAGAAGAAATTCGTCCTATGCAAGGCCAACCCAACAATCTTCAAAATGCAAAATGTCAGCTCTTACATTGGTATAATTTTGAAGCTGAGGAAGTTGTGGCTGAAGGACACATTGCATCAATTGACCCAACCACTAAAGTTCATCATATGCCTCTTGGACGTGATTGCTGGAAGGTGTGGGTTGACCAAGTGATTGATGAAAATCTAAATTTGTATAGACCCACAGATGAATTCAAGAGGCTTGGTGAGACTATAGGAAGTACAGTTGCATGGCCAAAAAGCTCCATCAAACTGCTTTAGTAAAGGTAATATTTATGAACCCTCACAAAGTGTGATTTGGTACACTGGCATACAAGAAAGCTGTGAAAGTTGCACAAATTTGGTGCATTTCTAGAATATTCACACTTGCAGTTATTCCCACTATTGACATAATTTCTCAGCACTTGTTGTGATATCTGATGGAGTATAAATATGAAACATTAGGATATATAAATTCACCAAATATGTAAATTATCACCTCTCTACACTTGTAGCAGCAACAAATATGTCAAAACATGAAAAAGAAAAAAACAAATTCATTGATGTAGCAACAATTTCCTTTACATGCATGTATACATAAGTGTATGTAAGTAAAAACATATGTGTGTCCAAATTTTCTATTTAAACAAGTTGTTCACTGCTAGTTGAAGAGAAAAATAGCTTTACTACTCCTTTAATGTCTTTTGATCAATTTTTTCACTGCCATTCTTTTCTCTCATTCGTGGTGACAGAGGCATGCATGTGTATAGTCAACCTTGCTGCTGCCAGGAAAAATGAAGAGTGATACACTAACTATTGGAGATGCACTTTAACTTCAATGGACTTTGGGTTCAGACCATGTTTTGAATTAGGATTGCAAGTCTGGCAGCTAAGTGGATTATTATTTTCATAAGACTTATAGTATTGTTGGGGCTTTTTGTAATACAAGTTGTCCTAGATTTGGTTTTTGTTGTTTAGTTTTGACATGGACAATTGATGTTTATTGAAAAATCTAACTTTTTGTCTAGTTTAATTATCAGTTTGACTAAAAAATATTTTGTTATTGGTAGATTAATGATTTTACTTTGATTCTGAAGAATTGGTGAATAACTATTTTGTTACTTAATTATTAGGTCAAATTGGTGGTTAACATTGGTTTGCCAAATTATTAAAAAAAAAACACAAATATGAATGACAACGTGCAATTGAAAGTTGTCGAAAAATAAACAACAACATACAATCGCATGTTGTTGAAACCTTACCGCAACATGCACAGCACGTTGTTGATCAAGCAGACTACAACGTGCGCACGTCGTCTTACACCCGCTATGAACGAATGATCAAACATTGTGACGAGGTGCATCGCCTATTTTAGCAACGTGCGATTGCATGTTGTTGAAACATAACCGCAACATGCACAGCACGTTGTTGATTAATCAGACTACAACGTGCGCACGTCGTCTTACACCTGCTATGAACGAATGATCAGACATTGTGACGACGTGCATTCGCCTTTTTTGGCAACGTGCAGTGCACGTTGTTAAAGGATCTCACTTTTTAACGGCATGTCGTTCAACCACGTGCAGGTGCACGTTGTGTTTTTACTTCAACAATGCACATTGCACGTTGTCAAAGGCCTTTTTTCTTGTAGTGTTATTTCCTTATTTTAATTTTTTGCTATGCATAATTTCATCGTTCTTTTTATATGGACCTGTAGTCCTAAACATCGAACCTGAAGCTTCGAGTATAGATATCATTTTGAACTTGAAGTTCTAATTAATGCAGCCTCAACATAAAGTTTTGAGCAATTTATTTTGGCATGAAGTTCAAAATATATGAATATTATTAAAAATCAAAAGTTCTAAAATGGTACAAACATAAAAGAATAATGACTTGAAATCCAAATATGAACCTGAAGTTCAAAGCCCACATATTTTGGAATCAGAAGTTTTAAATTAAATTTATGTCCATGTTTTGAATCTATCAAGTTTCAGAAATATGTTAATGTGGACATGATGTTCATGTTATGATTTTTGAGGAGCAAATATTTAGAACCCGAAGTTCTAACCTACTCCAAATTTGAGGTTTTGGGAATACATGGAAACATATTATTTGTATTTAATTTGCCAATATTGATTGAACCAGAAGTTCAAATCTATAAATATTAGTTGGCTATATCAGTTTTTTTATATAGAACCTAAATTTCTAAATCTTTGATGTATACTGTATTTATGTCTCCTATCACGGAATGAAGAGATCAAACTTATAAAGAAATTGATATTCTAACATATACAACGTGAAGTTCCTTATTCCTTGGTTTTACTCAAAACCTGAGAAATTTGAAGTTGTTGAAAAATATGATCAGAACATGTAGTTCTACATTAAACAGTCAAATAAGAACTTGAACTTCTTGACATTTTGTTTCTTTATCAGAAGTGGATGAAATTTGGAGATGCGATAGAACCTAATGTTCTTATGATTGATTAAAATATGTAGTTCAATGTGCATTACTTAATCAAGTCAGAACCTGAAGTTCCTTGATTTTCATGCTCTATGTTATAAAATCAAATTGAACTAGAAGTTCTTTGATCAATCGTTCCATTTAGAACTCAAATTTTTCACAACTCCATATTTTTTCTTGTGAACTTGAAGTTCTTGATTAAGTGTAGATTAAGCAGGAAGTCTTTATTCATATGATTCATTAGAGCCTGTAGCTCTATGCTTTAACAAAATTTAAGAACCTAAAGTTCTGGCTTTTAATGAACTTGAAGTTTCATAGCCACAATTTAGAACATATTGGCATATATGTTCATAGTTGTTCATAATTAATTTATTGATTATTATTACAACCTGAAGGTAGATGCTGAAGAACTATTTGAAACTAGAAGTTTCATATACCTATACGTGCATTGCAAAGCTGATTATGTTTCGTCTTTAAATAACCTGAAGTTATATAAGCATTTGATCGAGTTTGTATAACCACTCATTCTATTGATTTTTATATATGCACTTATGAAAAATTTCCCGCCGTTAGGGGGAGAAATGACCGCTCCTGTAGAACGGCATGAAATAGCATAATATGCATATACTAGTCTTTTTCATAGCATTCAATATGTGAATGAGATATGGATGATAATGCAATCTAGTGAATGCATTTATTTGAAAGCTAGATGCATATATATACAACGAAACTGCAAAGTCACATATGGAAGTTTTATATATGTCAACATGGATTAATGTCCTAACATGGTAGTCCATCAATTTGGCGAAAAATGGTTTATTGCACGCCTGAAGCGTGACAAATCTATAGGTTCCAAAGTTTAGCTCCCCAGAAGTAGAGAGTATATGAAATGGTCCACACAAGCCCAATTAATTAAATTTAAAGATCTACATTCTGTACACAAATCATCCTAGAAGAGATGACAATCTCTGAAGAGACTATATTTATATCTAATGCATGCAAATGAGAATTGTGAGATCGTTGATATAATGATAATATATTTTGTTTATAGTAGCTACTAAAAATCATCATAGGCTATAATAATGTGGAACCACGTTTACTATAAATGTCAACAAAATTAAATGATTGGCCAAACTGGAAAGAGGTAATTCCAGTAGAATTGAACATACTATAAACGTGGAATAATGAGAACCTATAGTTCAAACATCAAAGATGTTAACCCTGAAGGATATAAAGTGTTTGAAATAAAGTGAATGAAACCACTATTTATAATGGCACAAGGTTTCTCTAAAGAAACATGAGATTGTGGTTATATATTCTCCTGTTATAGATGCAACTGCATTTTAACAAATTTGGTAAATTTAATGTGTTCATTGCATATGGAGAAAACCTTTAAAGATTATGAAATGCCTGAAACATATCGCTAGAAGCGATTTCTTACAAAATATAGGACAAATTACTAAGTCAAATCCCAAATTGAAAGTGCTATGAAATATTATGTGCTTGAAGCAAATCCTTGAAGGATTGAAAGAGCCTGAAGCTCAAAGTATGTTCTCAACTTTAACACTATGAATATAGTCAAAATTGCCTTATTGAGTACTTTGATTAAAACCTGAATTCGGAAATTGTTGCAACATATTCAAACTTTTGAAAGAAGTTATGAATTAATTGAGGCTCCTGAAGAGCTTATAAGATTATTGAATGCTTGAATATTGGATTTGATATAAATGACCTTGGGAAATGAAAATAGTGTCTCTAGCTGCAGATCGAGTATTGTACTAGTGAAATTCTTATGCCCAACGGTTATTCAATCTATTGGCACTAAGAATGATTACTTGCTTCTTAAGGAAGATGTAAGAAAGATCTTTGGTCTAGAAACACCATATCTTAATATGCCTTATTCAACTTAGCACAATGCAGTAGACCGCATATAGCATCGGTGATTATGTCATGTAAATTTTTCAATACTCAAAGTATTTTCATAATAATTCTACGAGACAACCTTCAGTGATTGAAGAAATATATCAACATCAGGGGGAGCGTGCCATCAAACATTGTACTTTTTTTCCTTCGTCCAAGGTTTTTGTCCCATTGGGTTTTCCTGGCAAGATTTTAATGAGGCAGTGTCGCGTGCCCATCATAGCTATCAGAAACACATGAAGATTGTACTCTTTTCCTTAACTAGTCTTTTTCCCATAAGGTTTTGGCTAGTAAGGTTTTTAATGAGGCAACTGTAATATTCAATGGACATCCAAAGGGGGGTGTTGTAAATATCATTAATTATGTGGCTGTCCATTATCATTGTTAATATTTATCTCCTGTATTATCTAGAACAATTGCATAGATAATTAAGAGGAGTCCAATTCATTGTAAAATAGGAGACCTTAAGGGTCTATCCCAGGTCATCCAAGAGCCTATAAATAGAGGCCTTATGTGAATGAGAAAGATACTGATTCCTCCCCAATTTTTTCTTATGTTCTCTCTACTTTTCTCTCTTTATTCTTTAACATATATATCTTCGCACCCCCTCTACTAGATGGGGAGGGAGGCCAGCGACCTTAGCAGCCTCTAGATCGGAGGTTGCTCACCTCTTCTTTTTTGTATGTTGTCTCCTTTCAGTAGTTGCAAGGTTTCCTTCTTTGGTAGTTTCATCAGCTCTTCCTCTTCTTTTCCGAGATTGGCAACTTCCTTTTCTTTCTTCTGTTTATAGACCTCTAAGTCTATAATATACTTTTCCTTGTTCTTCCTTTCCATCTCTTAAAAATGCCATATTTATTCCTCTATCATGTCCATTCATCATTTGTGATCATTGCAACCTCCCATCTAACCCTAAGTCTATCCTTTCTTTGATTCTTTCTGACATGAATAATAGAGCATTTGAGTTTCCATCACTGAACATCTGATTTTGTGGTAGAGCATTTAAGCAAACAATTTGATCAAAGATAGACCAAATCACCAAATGATAAACCTATAAAAAAATACAAAAAATCATATTAGAGAGAGGATAAAGTAGGTAAAAATGCCAACCTGGAGGAGTATATGTACCCAAGAAAAAATTAATAGAAAAGGCACAAAATGATAAGATGAACTTAATCTGAAAGCCTAATTCTCTGATTCAGTAACTGTTAGAAAAATGTGAACCTTTTACTAAAAGCAAGAGGAGGTTTAATTTTCCAACTTATATAAAAATTATAATAGAAACACGTACATGGGGAAGACTTCAAAACCTTTATTAACTAACTATTGTTTCTGGTATGTGTTTCATTGTAATCAAGGAATAAAAAAAATACATTTTGATCGAGCCCTTTTTCATTCAAGAAATAAAGGGACCTATTTGTAAGGAAGATCTAGCAAATTCAGTACACAGCGGACTTCATAACCTTTATTCACTAACTGTTGTTTTTTATAAGTCCATCATTTTCATCTCCTAGTTGGACCTATCACTACTCTCATTATTCCCAATGCTTTCTATTCTCACCCTTAACTTCCTCTATGTTTGCGCACACACATTCTCTACAACCCTCCTAAATGTTTAAATACCTGAAGTAGTTTCAGAAAATTTACTTTTCTGTAATATCCTTCCCTTAAAAAGGAGATTCATGGAAGTCCATCAAGCAGCTCAATATGTTACCCATCCGAATCACATGAATCTAATCAATCATGGAAGCAGGGATCCACACTCCACACCTCACTGAGTTATCACTTGTCATCTGTGCCCCTTTAGGCTCTATCTCTAATATATATATATTCATTCTCCACTATTGGTTGCAAAATTGTTTAGTATATTTGGTGTTTATTGGTATCAGTTTTGTGGGCATTCTTGTAGATATAAAAAAATCATACGCATTCTTGTAGATATAAAAAAATCATACACAATAGGACTAATAACATATTTACACTCTGAAGTTCAAATTATTTATCCCAGTTAAATCCAATACCTCCTCATTCAAAGTCTAAAATGAATATTACCATTAAGAGTTAAATCCAACACCTCCTTATTAAGAGATGGTTGATAGAATTAGAGCATCCAACCCAAAACCAATTGGCAATGGGTGGAGAGGCCCATGACTTATAAGCACATATACTAAGCTCTAGTTTTCCGATGTGGGACATTGATCCACATTACTCTCAACACGCCCCCGCATGTGTGGCGAGATTTTTGAGCAAATTGTATTGGGTGACGTGGGAGCACGTGTGGCCGTTTGGCCTTACACGCGGATAACCAAGCTCTGATACCATGATAGAATTAGAGCATCCAACCCAAAACCAATTGGCTATGGGTGGAGAGGCCCATGACTTATAAGCACATATACTAAGCTCTAGTTTTTCGATGTGGGACATTGCTCTACATTACTCTCAACAATGGTAACATATACCACCATATAGGAAGACTCATCGTTATGGTTCATTTAAACGGGTTGAAGCTAATAATCAATTAACCTAATAGATGGTGGTTGTAGACATTGCTTCTTTATCTCACTTTCCACATAAATATCTGAGATCGAGACAACCGTCCCATTTCTTCCACCTCACTCCCCAAATTAGCAAAGTTAAATCAAATAAGAAAAGAGAGAGAGAAAGAGGGTGCGAGAGAGAGAGAGAACAACATAGAAAGAAAAAAGAGAAAAAGAAACACCCAGCAAAGAGCGTGAGAGTGAAAACTGAAAAACAGAAAGAACGTGAACAGAACATACAAAATATTCAAATCAAGTACTCCACAAAGAATCAGTCAAAATCATCAAAGTTCAACTTCCAAAACATCCAATTTTAATGCCAAATAAAAATAACCGTCTGGAGTGAGGAGCGTAAGAGAAAATGCAAACCTGAAAGCTGCCTTTAGTGGCTCATCAGCTATTGTTACTCAAACATATTCCTAAGAGAGAACATACATAATATATAATCAGTGTGGGTATGAGAAATAGCAAACACCAACACAAAATGAATGACAGAAGAGGAAGAGGGAGATAACTCTAATTCATTAGGCTGGAACTGCGAAAGGCTCACTGACCTTAGCTTTTTCCTTGTACTTTTGGTATTTATATCAAGAAAAAACCATATCAATAGTGTTTTTGATTAAAATCATAAAATTTAGTTCAGAATTTTGATGTTCCTCTAGTTGTTTGTGTATCTCAATAACCAAATAGAGGAATGAGAAAATTACTAAGGAATTGTTTGTGCTCACAAAGAGTAAGCAAATAACAGAAGTTATGGAAAAAACACAAAGAGAAAAGAAAGAAATCTGTTTAAATTGACAGGACCGCCCCCAGATTCCACCCTGAAACCCGGAGGGATCCTGCGGGAATCCAAAATCAAGGAAAATCCTACCAAAAATTCGGCAGAACCTCCCCTGAAAATGGACTAACCCAGAATTTCCAGACCTGTTAAAAAGCACTTCTAACATATCAACCACCTCTACCACAACCAAATAGGGTCTCAGACCCAACAATTTTAAAGAAAAACCATCTAAAAATTTTAAGTGTGAATCATCAGAGCCACTACCCTAATACATGGAATTTTTACAAGAATATTGACTGGCGCCTACACGGTCCGACTTGAGAGATGGATGTAACTGCCTCGACGTGTTTGGCTCGACCTCCACCAAAGCTACTACCTGGGGGAAAAAACAATTTAAGACAAAACAAGAAAACCGTGAGACAACTCAGTGAGTGGACAGTTTAATAGCAACGAAAATAAACTTTCTGTTTCAGAAAAATCCTTCAAACCCACATTTAGCACCAAGACCTCACGTCACTCTCTGAAATCCCCCAGTTTTAAAACCATAAAGTTTACTTAACTTAAGAAATTCCATAAAACAATATATACTTTCTCAAATTAACAATTTCTTAAAACAACGAACTGTAAAACATCGTAACAACCTTGATAGAGTTCAAAAGAATCCTTCACTTAAAATCATATTTAATATTCTCTTAAAATAACCAAATTTATTTTCCACCATGCTATATATGATCCAGGAGGATCTTACGTATTATATAAAATATATAATATAATATAATTATTTATATTATATTATATATTTAAAATTATATTAATTAATTAATTAAAACCATTAAAACTAATGGTTTAAAACATTCCGTTCTAAACCATTAGAATTGAAAGGTTTATATTAATTAAGAATTTAAACCATTCATATTTTATGGTTTAAGTTCATTTGTTAATTTTAGTTATTTATTTTTAGCTATCAGAACTTGTATATAAACTCAAGTTATTCAATCAAATAAATCAAGCAGTTCCTAAAGCTTCTTCTTCTTTTTGTTTCTTTATTTTATCTTTAGTTTCCTCTCGTTCTAAGGAAGTCCGCTTCCAAAGAGAAGCAATGACTCCTTGTTCCTATTGATTAGGAATTTATCGTTCTATCGCCTAGAAGTTTTGGATCAAGTGGTATCAGAGCAATAGATCCGAGAGGGCGACGGTGGTTTATGGTCCTAACTCGCGGTCGACGCAAAGCTTCTGGTGAAGAACTTATAGGTCCTTTGATTGTCCATAGAAGACCAAAGTCCAAGAGAAGCACCATGACTGGAGAAAACTTGAGCGAAACACCAATTGGTGACGGTGAACGAATCACCAAATTAGAGAAACAAGTGGAAACTTTATCAGCATCGATTTCTAAGCTTGTGGAAAATTTAATTTCCACACAGGCATCCACTTCTAAGGAGAAATATCTTAAGAAGAAGGATGACGAGGAGAGCGAAGAAGAAGACGATGCCAACCCTAACACAGGGGATAACCAAGACGAAACGGGTAAGTACAAAAATCCCGTAGATACCTTAAAAATTGATTTTAAGGTTGATATCCCTGCGTATAGAGGTGACGTTGATGCTGAAAAATTAGACAATTGGATTGACACATTAGAAACTTATTACACAGTGTATAAGTATTGTAATTCTCAGAAAATAAAAATTGCAAGCTTGAAACTTACAAGTCATGCCCTTACATGGTGGAGGTCTTACCAAAGACGACACAATGTATCAGACTTGACTTGGAAGAAATTCAAGATGCTACTGAGAACACAATTCTATCCAGTTGGCTATGAAGAAGAGAGGTGGTACAGGTGGCAACATTTCAAACAAAGATTCGGGCAGACAGTACAAGAGTATACAACTGAGTTCCATAACCAAGCTATGGTTTTGGATATCGATGTCAATGACTACGATGTATTCATGAAGTATACCGGAGGTCTAGCCGACTATATACGGAAAGAACTAAAATTGTTCACCGTAGAGTCTACTGAAGAAGCTACAGTAAAGGCCATCGCCATTGAGGCCAAAAACAAAAGAATTGACAAAAAAGATGATAAATCTAGTAGCAAATCCGATTGGAAGAATAAAGGGAAGAAAAACAAGGACGGTCCATCGCAGAAAAATTACTGTGAACATTGTCGAACCAGTGGACATGTCAAAGACAAGTGCTGGATATCCATCCTGAGTTGCAACCGAAGAACCGGAGAAATAACCAGGGGAGAAATGACAGAAAGGCTACCTTGACTATGCAACAGGCAGAAGAACTTCCAGAGTTGAAGCAACCTGATGCTACGCTTGCCCTAATGACAAAACCCACAGATATTGGAGATCCCCACAACCGAGAAGAGCTTTTCTACGTGAACATTCAAGTAAAGCAAAGTGTTGTGCAGGCAATTATTGATCCAGGAAGTCAGAAGAACCTGATTTCAGAGGCTTTAGTGAGAAAGGTGGGCTTAGAAACTACACCTCACCCTAGGCCTTATCCACTTGGGTGGATTCAAAAGGACATTGACATGCAGATCACAAAGCAATGTACCTTCAAATTTGCAATCTCCAATCGATACATTGATGAGGTGACATGTGAAGTGGTTCCATTGGACGTATGCCAAGTTATATTAGGTAGTCCGTATCTATGGGACCGGGATGCCATTCACTACAGGAGGCTTCGCAAGTATCGTCTTGTTAAAGATGGGAAGGAATTTCACATCAACTCTTGCAAGGCGCAAACTACAGATAGTTTGTTAACAGCATCCCAGGCCAAGAGATTGGTCAATTCATGTGGGCGATTTGTTTTATTAATGATTCGACCCCAGGAGCTAAGTTCGGGAGCTATGACACTATCAACATTGATGTTATCACCTTCACAATATTCCGATATCGGGAAATTACAGGAGGAATTCAAGGACTTATTCCAGGATGTGCAAGGATTGCCACCGCGGAGAACTGTTGAACATGAAATCCATTTGGTAGGAGATTCACCACTACCAAACCTGGGTTTGTATCGCACTTCTCTGACAGAATCTGAAGAGATCAAGAGGCAAGTTCAAGGACTTCTTGAACAAGGAGTCATTCGGCCTAGCTGTTCACCATGCGGTTCACCAGTCTTACTTGTGCCCAAGAAAGATGGAGGATGGCGCATGTGTGTTGATTATAGGGCACTAAATAAAATAACCATTAAGAATCGGTATCCACTACCGAGGATTGATGATCTGTTAGACCAACTACACAGTGCTCACTACTTTACAAAGCTTGATCTCAAATCTGGCTATCACCAAGTTCGCATCCATGAAGAAGACACTTGGAAGACTGCTTTCAAGACGAAGCAGGGATTGTTTGAGTGGATGGTTATGTCATTCGGATTATGCAATGCTCCAGCCACTTTCATGCGATTGATGAATGAGGTCCTTCGTCCTTTCATTGACGATTTTGTCATTGTTTACTTGGATGACATACTGATATTCAGTATCACTTGGGAGGATCATCTTCGTCATATTGTTAAGGTTTTGGAGGTGTTACAAACAAATCAACTACAGTTGAACGGTAAGAAGTGTGAATTTGGGAAGCAACATCTTGTATACTTGGGGTTCATTGTTGGTACAGGAGAACTGAAGGTGGATCCAGAGAAAGTACAAGTTATCTCTCAATGGCCTACACCCCGTTCAGTGACTGAAGTTCGGAGCTTTATTGGTGCATGCCAATATTTGCGGAAGTTTATTCGACACTTCTCACAAATTGCAGGACCTTTGCACTCCCTTACAAAGGCCAATTCAAAATTTGAATGGTCAAACAAACATGAGGAATCTTTTCAGTTGTTAAAACGGAAGATTACCGAGGCCCCAGTGTTAGCACTACCGAATCTGCAGAAGTCATTTGAGGTAGAAGCAGATGCGTCTAACTACGCCATGGGAGCCATTTTGTTCTAAGATGGGAAGCCTGTTGCATACCATTCTGAGATGTTCAGTGGACCAGTTTTGAACTATCCAACTTATGACAAAGAGCTTTATGCATTACACCAATCAGTGAAGCATTGGAGAGCTTACTTGTTAGGAAAGGAAGTCGTAGTTCACTCAGATCACAAGCCTCTTCAGTTTTTTACTACACAGTCAAAGTTGCAGCAAGCTCGCCATATGAAATGGATGTCTTACCTCCAACAATTCAACATTGTGATCAAGTACAAGAAAGGAGTGACTAACAAGTTGGCAGATATGTTATCTCGACCACCTACACCAGTTAGTTCCGCATTACTGGTGGCTATGAAAATCCAGCCAATTATTCATTCTGAGTACACCAAAGGGTATGACACAGACGCTGATTTCAGCTCAACTTATGCGAAGCTACAACAAGGAAAGACTAGTGAGTATCAACTGAAGGATGGAATGATTTACAAAGGAACACAATTATGCATTCCAGAAGATGGAGATAGACTACATTGGATTCGAGAGGCTCATACTTCTAAAGTAGTAGGACATTTTGGGGTAGAGAAGACTCTATTGAATCTTCGTCGTTATGTATTCTGGCCAAAGATGCATCTCGATGTTTCTCGTTACATTCGAGGTTGTGTTCTATGCAATACATCGAAGCCCTCCAATAGGAAGTTAGGATTGTATATACCATTGCCAGTACCTAGCCGACCTTGGGAGAGCATTTCGATGGATTTTCTTGGTGGATTGCCTAAAACTAAGTCTGGAAATGACTACTTGTTTGTGGTGGTGGATCGTTTTAGCAAGATGGTCATTCTCATTCCATGTAAGAAGACCATAACTGGAGAAGGAACAGCTAAGTTGTTTTTTCAACATGTTTGGAAACATTTTGGTCTACCTACATCAATTATTTCTGACAGAGATAGTCGATTCCTAGGACATTTTTGGAGGTTCTTATGGGGAATGATGGATACCAGGTTGAAGCGGAGCACTGCTTTTCATCCACAGACCGATGGTCAAACAGAGGTTGTTAACCGGACTATGGTGCATTTGTTAAGGGGTTATAATTCCAAGCATCCAAAAACTTGGGATGAAAGTCTTCCTTACTTACAGTTTGCTTTTAATCGAGCAATTCATGTCTCCACACTGAAATCTCCATTTGAGGTTTGTTTAGGATACTTACCTCAAAGTCCTTTCGACTTGGCATTCACTACGAGTGACAAGCAATTGAGTGGAAAGGAAGAAGAAGAACATGTTCGAGCACAGAGATTTCTCGAACAAGTGAGTAAGATCCATAAAGAGGTAGAGGCACAATTGCAACGATCTCAACAACGATATAAAGCTCGCCATGATAAGCATCGTGTGCCATGTAACTTTACGGATGGTGACCTAGTATGGTTACACCTTGGAAAAGAGCGGTTAACTGGAGAAGGCAAGAAGCTCAAGCCTATTCGTTATGGACCATTCAAGATCATCAAGCAAATTGGTGATAACGCCTTCCAGCTTGACTTACCACCATACATGCATATGTACTCGGTCATCAATGCCTAGAATTTGAAGCTCTTCGAACCATCTCTACTAGATGATTGCCCCGACGAAGACACTCGTCTCCCATCAATCGATGACTTGAGGATGGAACGAGAAGACCCTCTAACGGAAGATTGCATCTTAGAGAAGAAGGTTAATGAGACCCGACATAGAAAGTATGAGTATTTTCGCATTGGCAGGAAAGGTCAACTTCCCAGCAAATCGAAGTGGTATATACGAGACAAGGCAACTCAGGAGTTCCCACATCTCACCATTTAACTTGAGTAGGAGCTCAAGGTTCTTAAATGGGGGAGCCATGATCCAGGAGGATCTTACGTATTATATAAAATATATAATATAATATAATTTATAATATAATTATTTATATTATATTATATATTTAAAATTATATTAATTAATTAATTAAAACCATTAAAACTAATGGTTTAAAACATTCCGTTCTAAACCATTAGAATTGAAAGGTTTATATTAATTAAGAATTTAAACCATTCATATTTTATGGTTTAAGTTCATTTGTTAATTTTAGTTATTTATTTTTAGCTATCAGAACTTGTATATAAACTCAAGTTATTCAATCAAATAAATCAAGCAGTTCCTAAAGCTTCTTCTTCTTTTTGTTTCTTTATTTTATCTTTAGTTTCCTCTCGTTCTAAGGAAGTCTGCTTCCAAAGAGAAGCAACGACTCCTTGTTCCTATTGATTAGGAATTTATCGTTCTATCGCCTAGAAGTTTTGGATCAATATACCCTGAATAACCTGGCCATACACCCGTGCGGAATTCCTGCATCGCACAGGCAGACAATATCCTGGCCATACACACGCGTGGAGTAAATCCAACACGTGCAGGCAATATCCTGGCCATACACACGCGTGGAGTAAATCCAACATGTGCAGGCAATATCCTGGCCATACACACGTGCGAATAAAATCAGCACGTGCATGCAATCCTGGTCATACGTGCACGCAGAGCAGCCCCCAAAGGGCGAGGCATCCCGACACACGGCCCAAAGCCTATATGTGTGCCGTGATGGGTCCCAAAGACCTATTGAATCAGATAACCTAGAGGGTACTGCAAAGGTGGTATAAAAACTATTTTTCCACAACCCAAATAAATCCTTTTTCCACTAAGAATAGAATAGTTGTACTTTTCCAAGAAACTTTAAATCCATAAACTTATTGCATAAATTCCAACTTCAAAATAAGTTATCCTCCACAACGAAAACTCCCAATTTAACAAGGTCAATACTCAACATGGAAATCTCGTTTACAAATTTTCAAACTAGATAAAATCTCATGTTTAGTTTTCCAATAATTAAATGGGCAAATAAATCATTTAAAACCCACAATTCAATTAAAATCAAGGTCAAATTCACAAGTCATCATATTTGGATAAAATCATTATAAAAATCATGACTTAAATCTTGAAGTTCCTGAAAATCATTTTTTTAAGGAAAACAAAAATCCAACTCACTACTCAGAAATCAATTACTCAAGATATTAAACATGAAAAAATCCATGAATTTATAAAAACGTTCAAGAAACCAAGTCCACTCACAGTGATAGCCTAGCTTTGATCCTCCGCCGGATTGTCACGAGCCACGGTCGTCTCGCCTAAAATAAAACAATAAAACATAAGATTAGTCTCGACTCAACAACGTTTAGAGTGTGTATAAAACCTAAGCGTCCCACCCGACTCCCATTCTAGCTCGACGATTCCCAACCTCCACTCGTAGACCCAAAACTCCTACATAAACACTCCGGAAGCTCTCCGGCTCAGCCCAACCAAAAACGTCATAACCAAGATCAATAACTCACTCCACAATTGCCCACAATTAATCCTTTATTTACGAATGACAGCGGGGGTTCGGACTCACTGCAGGAGCCGTCTAAAGTGGCTGCCCCAACTCCAAATTCAACCAAGAAATGCCTAATTCCTCAAACCCGCTCAATCCTTCAATCTTAAACCACAATTGGGGTTCCTAGGAATAGAATTTATTTTTTTAAAACGACAAAAACAGCCCTCTAGTCCGAAAATTAAAGAACAACCCGAAATGGCTTCAAAACCCAGAAATTTCCAATTCCTATATACTCGAAATTAATCAACATCAATTAGGAAAATGAAAACCCAAAGGAAGAGGAAGAAATCTCACCAAAAATAGGGATGAAATGGGCTGAGATTTGGCCGGAATCCAGCGAGCAGTGGCGGCGGGCTCTGCTTCTTTTGGCCTCGTTCTCGCGCGTGTGGGAGCTGGGCTGACTGGAGGAGGGTCGGGCTGAGCTGATCGGCCGACGGGGGAGGTCGCCGGTGGTCGGGGTCGATGGAACAGCCGCCGAAAGTGGCTGGGTTGGCCGCACGCAGAGGAGAGAGAAGAGAGAGAGAACTCGGGGAGAGAGGAGGCCGGGGGGTGTTTGGCGTCTGGGGGGAGCTCGCCGGAGCCAGAGGCCAGGTCGGCGAGTGGTGGTCGACGGCGAGGTGAGTGGGGGGTGGCTGGGGCTGGTGCGCGCAGGGGAGAGGGTGCGGGGGTGGAGTGAAGACAGAGAGAGAGAGAGTGCGGGGAGAGAGAGATATAAAGGAGAGAGAGAAAGTTCTAGAGAGAGAGAGAAATGTCTAGAAAATCTGATTTTTAAACCCCAATTTGTCATTTTACGAAATTTCCCCTCGCTTCAAACGCCCATATCTTTCAAACTGTAACTCGGATCGAAGCGTGCTACGTGTCTATGAACTCGGGGGATCGAAACCTATCTAACGGACCCAAAGTCAAAGTCGAAAACCCATTTATTTTAAAAGTCAACTTTTGGTCAAGCTTAAATTAAAACAAAAATAAATATTTAACTCAATTTTTTTTTTTTTTTTCCAAATAAATCTCAAAATCTTTAAAATACAACCCAACATCTTTTATAAACCTCTTAAAAACATAGTTAAATAAAAATTTAAATTTCTAGTGAAAATTTGGGTCGGGTTGTTACATAAATACTTCACCAACATAAGCGTTTTTTTTTTTTTATTCCAAATCTTCGTATATCCTTGCTTGCTTGGCTCTTGGAGCTTCTCTAGCAATCTAAAAATTGTAGCAACATATGGGAGAAGAAACAAATAAAAAGAAAAAGAACACAGAGAAAAGAAAGAGAAGCCGGATAACTATGTGTTTATGTTAATCAGGCCGTTAAATTTATTGAACACACAACAGTAAATTTTGTTTGCAAGAAAACAACCAAAAGAAGGTGCTGAAATTTATAATCAATTTTGGTCATGGGGTTGTCATTACAAACCTGGCAATTGACAGAATTAATAGATTAATTTCAGCAAAATGAATATATGAAATTAGGAACCAATCTAACACCAATGTTAGATGTGATCTGCATAAGAATTAAAGGGCTTTACAAATTCCTGACAACGATAATTTGCCAAAACTCAAAAATTTTATTATGTCCTACATGAGGTTAGTCTAACATTTCAATTTTAATTTGTTTCCTTTGCTTTGTTTCACATTCCTCCATCCATAAAACAACCAACTACTTTCAGAGAACATAGAATATAACAAATAAGAGGGGCGGGGGTGCTGTCGGGCTGGGCTCGGGCCGGAGGTTGGGTGCGCAGATGGGGCTCGGGCCGGAGGTGGTGCGCGGGCTGGTTTCGGGCCGGACCGGTTGCGGGTCTGCTGGGCTGGGCTGCTATGCGGTGGTGCTGCGGAGGGCTGCATGGAGGTGCGGCTGGGCTGTCTGCTGCGCGGTGGTGCGTGGGTCTACTCGTTAGGCTTGGGCAGCAGCGGCTTGGGCTGAGGTTGTTCCGAGCACTTGAGGTGGGCATTTTTTTTTTTATTCTTCCTAGCCATTTAAATTGTGGATGTTGCCTTAGAAAATTTTGAATTGTGAGAAATTGTAATTGTGCAACCTGATGCGGACCTTTGAATTGTGATTTGTGAATTGTGCAAATTTTGAGTAGGGGCAGGTGCAGGTGGGTATGAACCTTGCCGAGCACTGAGTAGGCCACACGCCTTCATTTTTGGACTTTGTAATTTATTGGGTGTTGTGTTGTTGGCCAGGTACATAGGAAACAAGAGAAATGGGTCGGAACCCGTCTGAGCTGTGGAAGCCGCGGAATACAGATAAAGCTTGGGTTTTTATTGCTCTTCCTCTTGAATTGATTTTGTGAATATTGGCATGTGCATGATTGGTGGCTGAACATGGGAAAGTGATAGGGTGAATGTTGTAAATTTTGGGGTGGAAGAGCACATATAAGGGGTGGGAAACCAGTAGTGATCTGATATGTCCATGGTGTTGTCTTGGATGGGCAGGTGTGCTGGGGTCGGACATTTCATGGTTTCCTCAGACAATTCATTAAGGGAGGACAATTCTATGGATGATGGAGAGTCCGACCAGGCGTCTACAAGTGATGGGACACCGACTAGGCCAAGTGTGCCCCGACCCCGGATGGGGTGTGGAAATATGGGGGTGAGCAAAGTGCTCAAAACTGTTCAAGAGAGCCTGTCCATGGTGAGGGAAAGTGAAGGGAAGGACACTGGTAGTGAGGACAGTGATGATAGAGAAACGCCCCCAAGTGGTGGTGATGTGGGTAGGCACAGGGTACCTAGAACGTATTGGTCCGTGGATGGGCTGTGTGAGAATAGGATGAAAGAGGAGGAGCTTGAAAAATTGAGAGTGGAGTTTCAAATTCCCGATTACATCTGTCTGAGCCTCCCGGGAGAGGGTGATGTCTTGAGTGACCCGTCGGAGGGGCATATTTTGTGTTTTGCCAAAAGTTTTCACCATGAGTTTAAACTTCCTCTCCATCCCTACTTCCAATATATGTTAAGGAAGTTAGGAATTACGCCAGCGCAACTAACACCCAATAGTTGGAGAACATGAATTGGGTTGTATGTATTGTTCCGAGATGAGGGGTATGGTGCCCCGAGTATGGCTCAATTCTCAAACTTGTTTGAAATTAAGTCGAGCCCCAATTTGCGAGGGTGGGTGTACTGCTCGCAGTTGGCAAACAGGCAGTTCACCGATGGTACGACTCGCCAAATACAGGTGGGCCACCCAGACGCCCATAAGGAGTGGAAGAAAAAATGGTTTTTTGCGAGTAGAGCCTGGGAATTCGGCCAGAGTGAGAGGATGACCATTAATAGAGTGTCGACGAATTTCCATATAATAGGTTGTCTGTTTGAGCCGATGCATTGGTCTATGTACACTTGGATTATTAGCTGATGTTGTGCTTGTACTAATAGTAATCTTTGGTTGTTTGTTTTTGCAGGAGGTGAGTGGGAGAGACTGTCATTGTCTGAAGAGAGTGTGGAAGAGGTGCGGAGGGTGCTTAGTCGACCCGCCAGAAAATTGAGCACTGCATACCTCCTGTCTCCTGAGAAGTTGGCCAAGTACGGCTTTGGAGCCCCAGGTGATTTTCTGTGCTTTTCCTCCTGAAGTGTTGGTTGATGAAGATATAACTTGTGCTCATCGATTTTGTTGTCTTACAGTGAAGATGGCCAATACGAAAAAGACAAGTAGACCGGTTGGTCCTGCCCCGCCTTCCCAAAGGAGGCTGATGATGGGGGCGTTACTTGCCGGGGGTGGCATGTCCCAAGGGAATACAAGTAGAGGTGCGCCAGTGCCGGGGGGTATGAGGCATAGTGGGTCTACCAACACCCTTGTTCCGAAGGTGACTTCTCCTGGGAGGAAAAGGAAGACTGGAGTGGATGTGGCCGAGCACGGGAGAGAGGGCAAGAGGGCAGCTAATGTGCCTGATCCGGTCCCAGAGGAGGATCGTCTGGTAAGGCAAGCGGTGACAGATTTTGGAGGGTCGCTGAAGAAGGGGAGGGATGACCGGGTGATCGGCAAGGAGGGCCTCATATTCAGCCTCATTGTTGGATGCCTGGAAGCCGAATCGAAGAGCATACTCGATGGTGGTCTAGTCAGGGGCGATCAAAACAAGTCCGGCTCCACTGCCCTGCTGGTTAGAAGATCCATCAACATATAAAGACCAGATGGGGCGATCTAACCTGATTGCTGGAGTGGAAGAAGTTGGTGGGTCGGTGGTCGACACAATGGCGGAGGAGGGCTCAGCCTCGGGTAGGAATGTAGACTCTGAAATGAAGTCTGCAATTGCTTGTCCCTTGATTGCGGGCCGTGAGCGATAGAAAATGTCAAATTCGCTCAGCTCAATGGACCATTTGATAAGTCGGCCAGAGACCTCATGTCGCTGCAAGACTTGCCTGAGCGATTGATTGGTGAGAACCACAATAGGGTGAGCCTGGAAGTATAGGCGGAGGCGCCGGGCTGATGTGACCAAGGCAAGGGCTAATTTTTCTATCTCTAGATATCTGGTCTCAGCATCTTGCAGGGCCTTACTGGTATAGTACACCGGGTGCTCGACCCTATCCTCAAGTCGAATTAGGACCGAGTTGGTGGCTGTCAAAGAAACGGACAAGTAGAGGAGTAGCTCTTCCCTTGGCTCGGGTTTAGAGAGTAGTGGTGATTTGCCCATATACTCTTTAAGGTCTTGGAAGGCCTTCTCACACTCCGGAGTCCAGTCAATGTATTTTGTCCGAGCCTTGAGGGTTTTGAAGAATGGGGCACAACGGTCGGTGGCCTTAGATATGAATCGTGTCAAGGAGGCGACCCGGCCTGTTAGGCTCTAGACTTCCTTCTGAGTCCTGGGAGATTGCATATCGATCAATGCTTTGATTTTTTCAGGGTTGGCCTCGATCCCCCTTTGGCTCACCATGAAACCAAGGAATTTTCCCGAAAATACGCCGAACGTGCACTTGGCAGGGTTCAGGCGCATCTGGTACTTCTTGAGCACTGAAAACATCTCGGAAAGTCTGTGGACGTGGTCTTCCGCCCGGACACTCTTGACAAGCATGTCGTCCACATAGACTTCCATGGACTTGCCGATATACTCTGAGAAGATGGAGTTGACCAAACGCTGGTAGGTGGCTCCGGCATTTTTGAGTCCGAAAGGCATTACTTTGTAACAATATAGGCCTCTGTCAGTAATGAAGGCCGTATTGTCCTGGTCGGAACTGTGCATTAAGATTTGGTTATAGCCGGAGTAAGCGTCCATGAAACTAAGGAGTGCATGGCCTGATGTGGCATCAACCAGTTGGTCAATTCGTGGAAGAGGAAAACTGTCCTTGGGGCAGGCCTTGTTGAGGTCGGTGAAGTCCACGCACATTCGCCACTTGCCATTTGACTTTTTGACCATCACAATATTGGCCAGCCAATCCGGGTAGGAAACCTCGCGGATGAAACCAATTTTCTGTAATTTGTCGACTTCGTCCTTCATTGCAGCATAGATTTCGGGCTTGTACTGCCTACGATTTTGTCGGACGGGGCGGTGCTGCGGAGTCTTATGGGAGATTACCTCCGGAGAGATCCCGGGCATGTCATCATAGGACCATGCAAAGACTTCGGCATTGGCACGAAGGAAGTGGATGAGTTCTTCTCGGAGACCAACACTGAGCTGGGTTCCGACCCGAACCTTGCGGTCCGGATAGGCAGGTGAGATGAGAACTTCTTCCACACAACTGTCATCCGGTTGGGCAATAGCTCTGAAAGACGAATCACGGGGATCTTCAGGAGGATCCGGGGTAGGGCAGGTGGGGGAAACAGAAACAGCCATAGAGGGCTTGGCCTCTTTCTTCTTCTTAATGGAAGTCGTATAGCATGACCTGGCTGATACTTGGTTGCCTTTGACTACCCCGTTCCACATGGGGTCGGGAACTTAATCAAAAGCAAGTGAGTGGAGATCATAACCTTCAGTTGATTAAGGGCCGGTCGTCCCAAGATGACGTTGTAAGCTGAGGGGCAGTCGACCACCAAAAACTGAGTGGTCGTGGTAGCAGACGAAGGATACCTCCTGAGGGTGAGGGGAAGGTAGATCCCACCAAGAGGGGTGACCATATTGCCCGAAAAACTAAATAAAGGAGCGACCGACCGGTCAAGCCTCTCCTGGTCAATTCCAAGAGCTGTGAAGGCTGAGGCGAAGAGGATGTTGACGGAGCTGCCACAATCGACAAGGATCTGAGCCACGTCGAAGTTAGCTATGGTGGCCTCAATGACCAAAGGGTCATCGTGTGGAAAGATTAAATCACGTTCCTTCTCTTCAACAAAGGAAATGGGCCACCACCCGAGCTTAGGAGTCTTTGCACGGTGGAAGTCTACAGCCATAACGTCGGAGCATTTCTGAGCACTTCGAGCATATTCTTTCCTAGCCCTGTTGGAGTTGCCAGCGAGGGTTGGGCCTCCACAGATGGTATTGACTCGCCCCCATCGTTGTCCTTCGGTCTTGGCCTTCTCAGTGGCTTCCTTGTCTACAAAACCATCCAACTTTCCTGCTTGTACCAAAGTTTTTATGGCCTCCTCAAAGGCTCTGCATACTTCGGTGTCATGGCTATGGTCGTCATGGTAAAGGCAAAAAAAGTTCTTGTTAGCTCGGTACCGTGTTTGTGGTGGGCAGGGTGGGAGCTTAGGAAGTATGTCCTTGATCTAGGGATACAATTCTGTATAAGTAACAGTGAGAATTGTATAGACTTTGAACCTGGAGGCATAGGATGTCTGATAAGTTTCCTACCTTCGTTGTCCTCCGCCTCTACCATTACCAAATTGTTTCTTGGTGAATTTATTGAACTTTTTCCCGGACCCCCCATACTAGTTACCCGAGTAAGGCTTGGGCTGGGGTGGCACTATGATGGCCTGGTCGGTACTTGGACGATCTATGGTAGGTGGCTTCTGCCCATATGTTTTGAATTCAGCTGTAGCATAGGCAATGGCCTCTTGCATGAGTTCCTTGTAGGTGCGCGGATTGCGGCAGTTGATTTCAAACAAGAAGTCCCCCTCTAGGAGACCACCCTTGAAAGTAGCGAAGGCTACCTTCTCATCACAGTCGCGACACCGTGATCGCTCTAGCTGAAATAGGGTGATATATTCCTGAAGAGATTCCCTGCTGCCCTGGCGGACCCGCGTCAGGTCATCTGTGGTGTAAATCCTATCGGTTTGAATGATATACTGGCCTAGGAAGAGCTCTCGGAGCTCGTTGAAACAATCAACCGTGCCGGGAGGAAGTTGATAGAACCAATTCCTTGCACTGCCAGAGAGAGTAGAAGGGAAGATTCGACACTTTGTAACGTCATCGGCACCTTTAGACTCCAGAGCTGATCGAAAACTCATGAGGTGGTCATATGGGTCTTCATTCCCTGTGTACGGAGTGATTTTGGGAGGTCGGACATCGCCAACCGGGGGAATGGACAGGATGCGGGCTGTGAAAGGTCCAGGTAGCTCCCTTGTTTCCAAAGATGGGTGTCCACCACGACTGCCCCCCTCCATTCTCCTTAGGTGCTCACTGATGTCCATGAGGAGTTGTTGGAGCTGGTCTGGTGGAAGAGATTCGCTGTTACCGGAGTCAGCAACTTGCTCACCTGTGAAAGCATCATCTCCTACGCGGCGCCCAGCCGAAAAGACCTGCTCTTCTCGATCCCCATCGTCGCTTGGGACGAGTAGCCTCGCCCTCCTCAAAGTCTTGGGGACGTGGGTTGGATTCACCCTGGTTCGCCCGCTGCTCTTCTCGTCAAGAACGGTTGTTGTCGAGCAGATGGCGGCAGTCCCCATAAATATGGAACTCTTCAGAGCGGGTAGGATGCTCGCCAGATCGGGCCCGGCTGACCGGGTGGACAAGTCTCTTTTGGAAACCTATGGGTGGGCGGCTACCTTACTCTGTGTCCAGTTGACGCGGAACATTTCGGTCCCTTCGGGGGGGGGGGTTCCTTCTCTCACCACTCCGGAGAGTGGTATGTTCTTCCGTGTCCTTTTGGAGGTCGAGCTGTTTCTGGGTTCGTTGGAGTTGAGCTTCCAACCGTTGGATGTATGCCTCCTGATCAGGTTCGGCAATCTTCTTGCCTCGTTTATCACCCAGTGGGGTGTTGTCGACCTGGTCGATAATAGGACCTCCGTCAGACATCGCGAGGGTCAGAAGATCGGAAGGTTTTGGTGCACCTCAACTGAGGGTAAAGAATCAAATGGGGAAAAGTTGAACTTTCCCACAGATGTCGCCAAACTGTTGATTCTGAAAAATGGTAAAGCAGTCAACGTCGAGTCAAACCACGTTGACCTGTTGACCCACCACTGAGTGGATGACACGTCGAAGTGGGGTAGGAACAGGTAGCTGGGTCCGACTAGTGAATAGTGGAGAAAGAGTAATATCCAATCACCCTGCGCAAGTACACAAAAGTGAGCGGGAAGGGCACCGGTGTGGTACCGGCCGAAGCTCCTCCGACGCTCAAGTCAGTATTCAGAGAATCTGTGAGTAGAGTGAGTGAATAATATGATAATGATTCAGTTCTCCTTTTGTGACAAGAAAGTACCTATTTTATAATACTTTTGGAAGAGTGTCAACCAATCCGGTGATGACACGTGTCCCTTGTAATGATTCGCACTGTAGGAGCGCCACGTGTCACCTGTCTCGTGGGTTCGAATGAGTCGACTAGGAGGCTGGAGCTTAGGAGGCCGGAGCCTATGGGGCCGGAGCCTGGGAGCCCGGAGCCTAGGGGGCTGGAGCCTAAGAGGTCAGGGGCTAGGAGCCCAGGAAGGGCTTAGTCTTTGGGCCTAAGAAGTCGGAGCCCAGGAGCTCAGGAACTTAGGAGGGGCTTATCCTTTGGGCCCAGGCTCAAACGACATGATCTTAATCCTTATGTGACTTGTCGTTATGCCCAGATGATTAGTCATATGAACATTCTGGTAGTAGTGTAGGAACTGGTGTCGGCCACCATGGTATCGCAATTGAGAAGACTCTCATCCAAGGCCAAAAGCCATTCATATATGGACTCATCTCTCTAGCTATCTTTAAGGTTCTTGTTCGAATGTTGCAGATGACAATCTGTCCACCCATATCTAGATACCAGATATTGTCATCATTTGGGTCCAAAGCCAGCACCCAAGTCTTGTGGCGCCTATTTACACCCATCTGGTGATCAAACCATCTTCCGAAACCATGTGTTCTAAGCAAACCTTGTCCATCAAACACCATTTCCACTTGCTTCCATCTCCATCGACCTGATGATCTTCTTTCAACTGCCAAACACATAGACTGACTGGAGGTCCACTTAGAGTGGCCGGCATGGGATACAATTGGCACATCTGCAGACAACCCCGCGTGCAAACACCTAGGCACTCAACTGTTATCCTATAGTCTACAGGCTCATCAAATTCAATGAACCGGTGACATTTACGACCCATTATATCATCATGATCATGATCATTAGGGTTAATAATAATATTGTCATCGAGCACCGCCAACGCATCTGGATCCAACCCGATAATGCCACCATAATCAGGCCAATACAACATTCCATTGCAAGCAATGCCTGCCCGGTTGAAAGAGAAAACAAAACTAATATTTTCTGGTGGGCACGATACAACTGACTTTCTCCAGTTACCTGTTTTAGAAGAGAAGATCTCCACATTGAATTGGAAGGAATTATTACCGGGAAATCTAATAATTCGCACAACCTTGAACCTATACTCAGCATTAAGGCCATGGATGATTGTACCAGTTCTGTTGATGCAAAAATCCGTAAGAGAGATGCAACAACTTAAAGAGGATGATCTGGCTGATTGAAAGCCTTGTTGGGTAATGAGGTGGATGTTGATTTGAGATTATCAAGACTTGCTGGATTACTGGTTGGAGCTGATGAGATCTTCCTGCAAGAACATAAGATCAAAGGAGAAGGACCGGTGTGGTACCAGCCAATTACGCTCCGATGATGAAGTCAGTGAAGTGTATTTGAAGGTGTTTGACTAAAAAACAAGGAAGAACAAGTGATGAACTTGGGAGAATATGGAAGAATAATGCAAGATCTTCTGGGTTTATTCTCAGTTGGTTATGTGTATTTTGGTAGGCTTTTTGTGAGCAAAAGTTATGTGTGTCTTTTTGTGCACATAAGTGAGTTTTTATAGGCAAAAGAAGTTGTGAAGGGTAAGTTACCTGCATGAGGGTGAATGGTTGAGAAGAGGCCACGCGTTCGGTCATGAATAGTGGCATGCAGAGCTACCCATCTCCTTTACATTTAATGTTGCATTCAATGCAAGAATGGAAAATCAAGTGGGATGCCCTAATAGTCATGGCTATGAGCTGGGATGTCCCATCTGTCAGAGAGTCATGTCAGAGATATTCGAGTAAGGCAGTTCGTCCTGACTCCAATCTTCCAGAATGACGGTGGCGTTCGAGCCGAGCTGATCACAGATTGTATAAGCAGGTATGAAATATATTCATGTTTGGATCAGAAATGGATGAACCGGTTCAGACGGGTCCAACGTATAGTGTGACAATCGCCACTCGACGACAATCTGTTGGTTACTAGATCTTCCCGAGAAGATGATCACCTGGCGCCGAGCCGAACCGAACTGGTATATCCAAGAAAAGATGAACACTCAATTTCTTAGAAGATCCTAAGATCGGCTCGGATCGAATTTGAAGGATCCGTTGAGATGAGCCGATCCGAACTGACAATGAAAGTGTTGCCGAGCTGATATGATGATATGGAGGTCTGAGTCTGACCCATTTGACCGTTGAAAAGTCAAAGTTTGAAGTTGGATCTGACCAACCACGTGTTGATCCATGATTGGTTGTTAAATCCATGTGGATTTATCCAAAAACAGAAGTCCCCCAACTTCCGATCTGAGTAGACCGTGATGGATTGGAAGTCGAAAAAGTGCCGGTCCGGAATGAAAAATAACATATGGTCCGATCCAAGCCAAACTGACTTCCCAATAATCCAAACAGATGGTGACATATGATTGGCCAAGGTGTCTTGGAAAAATGCAAAGGGATAATGGTCATGATTGTGTCTGCATGGGGGAACGTAAAGGTCACCTCATTTATGGGTGTTTTAAACATATACAGGTGGCAAGATCTGGCATTTAAAGCGCCAAAAATGGGGGTATAAAAGGCCCTCCCTTTTCTCCTTCTCCTTCATTTTCAAGTTTCAGAAAATGGAGGCTTCCCAACTTCTCTCTCTTTCTCCGGCCACTTCGGCAACTATGACCATTGGATCATAGTGTGGGAAGATGATCTCGTTAGATTCGTTAGGCTCGAAGATGACCCGTGCCCAATCCTTCCTTTGTCTTTTGGAAGTGCTAGGCTGACCTGCTTGGATTGACAGGGATTCGTAGGCATGGGTTGCCTGTCTGACGTACTCCTTCTGGGATCGGTTCGAGCTTCCAACAAAAGTTGGTCCCCCACCGATCGATCCGATGGCGGCATCCCGGACCTCGATGGTGTTAGTGGGCCTCTTTAGAGCAATCTTTGGTATTTTTTGGTCTCCGGTCAAGAATTGATTGATCTTACCCGCTCGGGCAAGAGTTTCTATTCCGTCACGAAGAGCGTAACAGTCACTTGTGACATGACCGTGATTGGAGTGGTATTTTGAAAAGATGCCCTCTTTAATCTGATCCGGGGGTGGACCTCTGATCTCCCTAGCAGGTGGATGTTGATCTTTGATTTTAGAGAAAATTGTTTCCAAGCTGGCATTGAGAGGGGTGTATTCCGTGTATTGGACATACTTAGGCCCTTTGCCTAGAAGTTGGCACGGCTCCTCAGTTCTGGCCTTTTTAGTTTGGACTTGAGGCTTGGGGCTTACGACCTCTCCCTCCTTCCTCTTGACCAAGGTCGGCTTGGATTTTAGGGCCTCTACCTGAGCATCTCATTCCTCTGCTCGTGCCCATTTGGTAGCTTCGGCAGAGAGCTCGTCGTAAGTAGAAGGAGGGTTCCTCATCAGATGGGAGCAAAGTCCCCCAGTGAGCAGACCTTGCATGAGGGCACTCTTGGCCGATCGGTCGTCGCAATTGTGGCACTTTGTGTATTCTATGTTGAAGCGGATCAGATAGGTTTTAAGACTTTCTCCTTCATGTTGCTTGATTAATGACATATCGTTCAGGTTGTAGAGTCGTTCAGATACAACCCGATAGCTTGTCAGGAAAGCCCTTCAGAGGTCGGAGAAAGAATCGATAGAGTTCGGCTGGAAGGTTCGTAACCACCCCCGTGCCGATCCCTTCAAGGTTGAAGAGACGATTCTGCACTTAGTGGCTTCAGATGCCTGACGGGCTTCCATGGCATATCTGAAACTGTCGAGATGATCGTAGGGGTCCTTGGCCCCGTCGTATTGGTCCATTTTAGGGGGTTTAGTATCCCTAGAGACTTCAGCCCTCATGATTCTAAGGGAATTAATGGAGAGGTTATCTTTTAAAATTTTGAAATTTACATGGTTAAATAGAGTTTAAACGTACAAACGCGTAGGTGAAACGGATCCTAAATCGGAATTCCGTGGAAAGAAGTATAGAGATTTTTCTAGAAGGGGCATTTTTGTAATTTGAAACCCAAACATTTTAAATTAAAAGGCCAGCCCACACACTCTCTCTCTCCAACCCTTCTCTCTCCCGCACTCCCTCTCTCTCTCTCTTCTTCCCCGTACCCTCCCCCTGCGCACACATCAACCACCCTCAAGAACTCACGCCGCCGGCCAACCCAGACCAACCCAGATCGCCGGCGAGATCTTCTCGTCAGCGCCGACCCCTGCAGACCCTTCCTCTCGCCGGCCAACCAGTGCAACGACGCAAAATCGCTCCTAGAAGCCAACCATCGCCGACTGTTCTCGCCAGATTCCAGCCACTTCCAACCTCCTTTCACCTCGATTTCTTGTGGGTTTCCTTCCTCTTGTTATGGGTTCTCTTTTCCCTATTGAATTCGTTGTTTTTATACTGAGTTTTTGTGAAGATGAAAAAGTGAGATTTAAACACCCATTTCGGGTTCTCCTTGATTTCGGCCATGGGGGTGGTTTTTGGTTAATTCTTGGACAATTTCCACCCCGATGGACCTCTAATGGGTGATTAGATTCGACAATTTAATGAATTTTGGAGAATTTACGACTTTTGAGTTATGGACCGCTTCTTTGAGTGGCGACGACGGTAGTTCCGACCACCCTGCTGCCATTTTAATTATCTAGCATTATTTGAGTACCATACCTAGTTCGTTAATGATTTGATTTAGATGGATGCTATGTTGGTTGATGGAAATTTCATGTTTAGTCGTGATCGAACATTTTTTTTGGGTATCGATTTAACTCTTGGGCAAATTCTCAATCAACGTATGCCACATGCATGGGTCCATTTGAATTTATGGTTGAAATTGAGAATGTGGATGTCGTAGATTTGAAGCCGAGAAGGATTTGGACTTAGTTAAGTTTGGGAGCAATAAGGCAATTTAGGAATTTGCCGTTGGATTAAATATTTTGGGCAAGTAGGACGTTAGTTTTCGTACACACACACACACACACTTTATATATTGTTGAGTCGAGACTAATAGGATGTTTATTGTTTTATTTTATAGACGAGATAATCGTGGCTCAAGACGATCCGGCTAGGGATCGAAGCTAGGACTTTTCATAGTGAGTAGACTTTATTTTATAAACGTTTTTATGAAATTCCTAATTTAATTTTTATTCGTTGTCTTGAGCTTTATTGAGAATTGATGAATCGTGAGTGGACCCTTAAGAGTTTAAATGATTTATGAAATTCGTAATTTATATTAATTATTTGAATTTGTTTGAGAAAAAAAAATAGAAATTGAATTAGACTATTATCTTGAAAGTATTTTTCTTAAATTATGATTTTATTATTTATTTTGGTTATCATGAGTTTTAGCTTAGAAATATTGATTGAGAGTTAGACATTTTCTTTATGAACATATGTGGTGAATTTCAATGGTTTAAGTATCTTTTGATATGGTTTGATTGGAGTTACGAGTTTTATGAATTTAAATGAGCAATGGTGTTTATATATACATTTTTACTTTTGTCAAATATGTTTCAAATGGAAGATCACGGAAAAACCCATTTCAATATGATTTTACGGATTGGTTCCAATTAACAGAAATTATATAGATTTATAAGAGATGTTTGAAACGAGGTGATCTTTGAACGGTCAGAAATCTTGTTTGGGTACAAATGATTTTATTATTAAAATGAGCAGTTTTAAACCATCCTATTAGTACCCCCTCAGCAGGTATAGATTTGCTCTGCACTCACCTAGAGATGACTCAGCGGTGTATGACCAGCATTTGCTCTGCACTGGCCTATTTGGCGGTGTATGACCAGCATTATATATTGCTCTGCACTGGCCTAGACGGCGGTGTATGACCAACATAATATATTGCTCTGCACTGGCCTAGACGGCGGTGTATGACCAGCATGACATATTGCTCTGCACTCACCTTGAAATAACTCGGCGGTGTATGACCAGCATTACATTCTGCTCTGCACTTGCCTAATCGGCAGTGTATGACCAACATCACAAGCTCTGCGTGTATACCAGCAGTTCCCTGGGTACTAGTACGAGGAGATCTTATGCAGTCCTTAAGATCTTACCTTGATTGAGTTTCAAATTTTGAGATTTAATTATTCGACTATTAGTGTTCTTATTGAAGTTTTAAATTAAAAATTGCTATCTAATGTATTTTATGGGAAATTTTGAAGCCTCACGCTTTGTTATTTTGTTTTAAATTTTCCCAGGCAAGGAGCGGTCGCGCCAATCACGTCGAGGCATTTACGTTCACTTCCTTACTCGGACCTTGCAGGCGCCATTTTAAATTTTGTAAAAGTTTCTTGTAATAGAATAGTGGCCCTAATAACCACACTTAAATTTTAAGATGGTTTTCTTGAAATTGTTGGGTCTGAGACCCTTTTTGATTGTGGCAGCGGTGGTTGAAGTTCTTAGAAGTGATTTTACAGGTTAATAAAATTTTGGGTTAGTCCATTTTCAGGGGAGGCTCTGCCGAATTTTCGGTAGGATTTTTCTTAATTTTGGATTCCCACAGGACTCTACGAGATTCAGGGTGGAATCCGGGGGCGGTCCTATCAGCTATGCCTCGACGTGATTGGTTCGACCTCCACCAATGCTAAGGCCTGGGGGGAAAAACAATTTAAGACAAAACAAGAAAATTTTGAGATAAACTCAGTGAATGGACGAGTTAAGAAAACGAATCATAAAATTTATTTATTCTTTTAGAAGTCATAAAATAATAATCTTTAAGACCTTACAATCGCTCTTTGAAATCCCCCAGTTTTAAAACTATTTTCAAAATCTCTTCTCCAACGTCATAGGAACTATTTATACACAAGATAGAAGGGTTAAACAAGTAAAAAGTCGTTCTTTGAAACTTTAAGAGTAAAAGTATTATGTAGCACCATATACTTAAGAATAAATATTAAACATAAAAAGAAATTTCCTCTTTAAACTTATGAAATAGAAAAATCCTTGGAAGGAAAATGAAGTTTTACCGTATTCCAAACTCGTAATTGTAGACAATGTCCTGGTCACAATCTCGTACACAGAGGTCACTCTGCATGAGCAAGCTCCTATCCTGGCTACAATCTCGTACAAAGAGGTCACTCCGCATGAGCAGGCTTATATCTTGGCCACAATCTCGTAGGGAGAGGTCACTCCGTACGAGCAAGCTCATATCCTGGCCACAATCCTATGCATTTTACACAGGCAGGCTCGTCCGATCAATACGTGCACTTACACAGCAGTTTTAAAATATTCTTTAAATCTCTACTTACTTTTAAGATAAATGGTTAAGCATTTTTTTAATTCCTTCCAAAACTCTCCTAAACAATCCAACTCATCAAAAATGTGACTTTCCTCAAAATCACAATGTCTCAAACCATACATAAATATTCAAAGAAATGAACATCCAAGTTATATGTAATCTTTTAATAGACTAAGTAACAATTAAAGACCCCCTTTTAAAATAAAGAATTCTTCAATATGAACCACATCCAAAAACTTGTTGAAATATTTCTTAATCGTCTAAAATATAAATTCCAAGATAAGGGAAATCAAACTATACGAATGATTATTTAAGCAAACTTAAGATTTAAAACTCTAATCGATTTCAAATTAAATTAAAGAGACCGAAATCACATGGTAAAACATAATTTAATAAAAAGAATCAAGGTCCACTCAAAAATTGGGAAATCTAGTTTCGATACTCCGTCAGATCGTCACAAGCCACGATTTATTTTGAATTGGGTATGGTTTATGCGTATGGTTTATTTCATACTTTGGTTTATGGTCAGAAAGATTTGATTGGATTTGTGTATTTTGAATTGGGTTTTTATCACAAATAGTTCGTCAACTTTCACCAAAATATTAATTTGGTCCCTAAAGTGTATTTTTCACTCAGTGTCATCCCTCATCTTTGCCATCGAACATCAATTTGGTCCCTAGACAAACTTTGAATATTCGCCAAAAATAGCTCGGGATACAAAAAAATTTCCCGAAAATTCCTACGAACACATCTTAACTACTACTATTTTTATATGGGGTCAAATTATTAAATTGACATTTAGTATTTTCTAGAAAATTTGAAGAATTAGTTTAGGAATTCTAAATTTTTTGGAAAATCAATTTGATAATTTGACCCTATATAAAAATAGTAAGGAGATGGGCTGCCTTTAGAGAGCTTCAAAATCAAGATTAGTTTGCCAAATACTCATAGCACCAAATGAAGAAGAAAGGCTTAAACTCCGGCCTGATAACATTAAAGATATTAATGTATGGAAGAGTTTTGTAAAGTCAAAAACAAGTCCAACATTTAAGGTAAACACATTGATTAACTAACTGTTGTACTTTTATGGTGAAAGTTACATAAGTTATTTACATGTTTTTTTAAAATGAATTGTCCCAGGCTAGAAGTGAGAGTACAAAAAAATGAGGCGCAAACAAATTCCACACACATGCAGTCAAAATGGATTTGCTCGATTAACTGTTGACATGGTGATATATAACCTGCTAAATTTAATATATTTTTAGCTAGGTTTTTGTTTATTAAATAGTTCAAGTAGTGGTATTTCTGTTTGATATATATTATTATTTTTCTTTCAGAAAAAGACTAGTGCAAACCCATCCTCCATTTTTAGAGTTCAAGTTTGGATTAAATCACGCATGAGAAAAGATGGTAAACCAGTGAACACATCAGCTGGCCGGTGAAACTATTGTAAAAAAGATCATCTATATACTTTACATTACCTGGCACCCCTTTATGATATATCTGCCTAATTTTGTATGGTACTTTGTTTTTATTGTACTTGTTTTTTTTTTTTTATCACCTCCTTTAGGAAGAGTTGAAAAAATTAGAAAGTGTTTCACCATCGTGCTCAACAACTAATGTGAAAGAACATTCTCTAACCAAAGTCCTTGGTCCAGATGTTAATAGAAAGATAAGAGCAATGGGAAAAGGAATGACCCTTACTAAATTATCTTTCTTACAATCGAGGGACAAACATGTGGCCCAGCTTCAAGAAGGGCAAATTGAACTTAAAGATAGGATAAAGTATTTGGAGGACTTAGTCCATGGTCTAATTTATGAACATTCAGGCAAGTAAAAAACTGTTAAATATATCTTCTTTTGATTTAGATACAATTGTAACCTATTTACTGATTAAATCCAAACTTTATACATTATTAGGGTCAACCAAATGGGGGTCAACAAAATGGGGAACATGAAAATGCTTCTTCGATCTCCAGTGGTAAAGTTGTTACTTGTATTGCATGAGAAAAATAAAAAATAAAAAAAAAAAGCTATGTACAGGAGCAAATATCAATTTAAAACTATACCTAATATTTTTTCTTCTTATGTTTGCCTTGTTATTATATAGAGTGTTAATACTCACACACAAACCAAGTGCAAGTTGGTAGAATGGACTGGATCAGGAGATATAGTTGCTGAGGGACGTTGGTCTTCAAGTGATACAAAAGAACTTGTTCATCACATTCCTCTTGGGCCTAATGCCATGAAGGTTTGGATTGACATAGCAAAGCAACCTGAAGCATTTTTATGGAGGCCTACATCTTGTATGACTTGTATTTAAGAAGCTATTGGTAATACAGTTGCATGACCAGCTAACAAAGTTGTTATGCCCATGAGTCAACAAGCTGAGGAAAATGACAATTTATCTTCTCTGTCGGTAAAATACTAAGTTGTACTAAATTATCATACATATACATGTTGAAATATCAATCTAAAGATAACTAATGTTTTCTTTTGTTTCTTATTGTTAGAGTGTGAATAATAATTCAAAGAGCAAGTGCAAATTGTTAGATTGGACTGGATTTGGTGAGATAGTGGCTGAAGGACGTTGGTCTTCAAGTGATCCCATCATATTCCTCTAGGACCGAATGCCATGAGAATTTGGGTAGATATATATAGCAAGGAAACCCAAAGCATATTTATGGAGGCCTTCATCTGACATGACTTGTATTGAAGAAGCTCTTGGCAGTACAGTAGCATGGCCTGTAGACAAAGTTGTTATGCCATAATAGAGATTTAGGTAAGCATTTATCAACTCAAGATATTTAAAATTGAGTTTCATGGTGATTTTTTTTATTGTTTTTTGTTGTGAAATCTGTCTTGGAATTCTAAAAAGATGATTGTGTGTGAACTTGTATGCTTGGCAGGTTACAATCATTCTAAAACCCAAGTTTTAGTTGAAAACCCCAAACTGTCTTGTAAAACCAGTTTTGCCCTTATTATGATCTTTTGAAAACTAGTACCGTTTGACAAAGTCATTGATTTTGACATTTTGATAAATTAAACTAGACAAAGTCGTTGGAATTCTCTTCATTTGCAATCAAGACAACCACCACATGCAATTGACTTCAATTTTGGCTTTGTCTCCCCCAGCCTTCTCATGAGCTCAGTTACAAGTTCAACATGCCCCAAGCAATCAATGGTTCCACGACCACGAAGTTTATCTGACAGGACCGTCCCCAGACTTCCACGCTGGAATCCGGAGTGATCCTGTGGAGTCCAACCGGGTGTTAGGCCCGCTAATCTCTATTGTATTTAAAATTTGTATCTGAATTTAAATAGAGCATAACTAAATAGGATTTTTTACAACATCAAATACATAAGAATAATATGCCAACAATGTTGACGGATGAATGGTGGGGAAAAACTAATGCCTCGACGTGGTGCGGTCTAACCTCAGCGATCTCTAAAACCTGGAGGGAAACGTAAAAAACAAAAAAATTTAAAAAAAACGTGAGAATAATCTCTGTGAGTGGACAAAAATACTTTAAGACAAACCCTTGAAAACCATTTGTAAAACTGCTCGTTTACTTTGAACTCATTCCTTTAAAGATACCCCAGTTTCAAAACCATTTCTCAAATCCATTTTTAAATCATTTCAAAACTGTAATTCAAACTCTAAAGAACAAATAATACTCTCAAGCAGTAAAACTTTTAAAATATCTAAATTAAAAAAACGTAGTGCTCTACTGAACTGTCATATAAAGTATTTACTGCTGTAAATTCGTTTCTCAAAATACTCCATAAACTGAAACCTCACGCCACACTAGTATCCAAGGAAAAACTGGTCATACATGCACGCAGAGCTTATAATGCTGGTCATACACTGCCGAGTCATCTCTAGGAAAGTGCAAAGCAATATGTGATGCTGGTCATACACCGCCGACTAGGCAAGTGCAGAGCAATATATAATGCTGGTCATACACCGCCGACTAGGCAAGTGCAGAGCAAGTGCTGGTCATATATTGACGAGTCATCTCTAGGCGAGTGCAAAGCAAGTGCTGGTTATACACCGCCGAGTCCTCTCTAGGCAAGTGCAGAGCAAATCTATACCTGCTGAGGGGGTACTAATATGGTGGTTTGAAACCGCTTTTGGATATCTCTATAAACCACATCTCAGGAATACTCATCCAGATAAAAACTGAAAAATATAATTCTTCTAGTAATTCCGCTTAAAGAAAATCATTCTCAAATCGTGAAAACTGCTCAATCAAAATCTCTTTCAAAGACATAGAAATTTTAATCATAAACAGCTTAGAATAATACCCAAAAACCATTTCCATAACCCTTCCTTATGAAAATCATGCAATGTAACCGTGATCTCAAAATCTCACTTCCTTAACTCATATCAAAACAATTATTTAACAAAAGATTTTTGAACTTATTCAATTCAACAGATTTCCAAAACATCTCATAAATCATTAATCGAAAATTCCAAGATAATTAATCATAAATTTAAGCTTCCAAACAGTAATAGTAAATCATTATTATTTTCCTCTTTTCAAAATGAATAAACATGCACTAGCTTGTTTAAATCCCTCAACTAAGTTAGCATGCAATAATTAAATAATTTTCTTGAAATAAATAAAACCCAGATTGCATAAAACATTTATAAAACAAAGTTCACTCACAGTTTACACCGAGGTATGCCGAATCCTTTCTGAAATTGATTCCTACTCATGATCCTTCACTTGTTTGCCACTAAAATAGCCAAGAGGTGAAGCTCCTTCTGCCTACTATAAAAAAATACGCCAGTTTCATAATTTGGGAATTTATTATATGAATTCCAAGTAAATAGATAAAATGATCAATATGTCCAAATCGAACGAGGTCTAAGTTTTGTTCTCTCACAACAATTTCAATCCGATCAACACCAGTCAAACCAACATCAAGACTCAATATCTTCCTCAAATAACAAATCTCAGTTTCCTAACGGCATCTTCTTTCAAATCAATTTTGAGTTTTAAATTATTTTTTATTATTTTACTAGATGTGGCAGGGCTGACGTGGCCATTTTAGGCGGGAACCAACCTCTTGCAGCCACATCTGCGCTAGGGTAGCTGTCTGCGTGGCCCACGTCGGCGACACGTAGGCGGTTAACGGCCGAGGTATGTATTTGACACGAAATTAAAGTTGAGGATTTTTTTTGTATATTTTGAAAGTTTGGGTACTAAGTTGAAAATCAGTGTATAATTGAAGTACTTGCTCAAAATAATTTAAGGGAATTACCTTGTGATCTAATCAAGAAAGATTAATTTCCAGAAAAAATTATATATATATACACTACTAGGAAATACCCCATTAGATATCAGTGGAACACCGATGTCTATTAGGTTTGCGACCGATAAGGGCAGACGTGATATCTAATGTACCCTATTTTCAATATCAGTTTTGGGCCGATGTCTATATCAAATTAGACATCCTATTTGTTAAATATCCGATATTGTTAATAAATAATATATATCGAATTTTCAAGTTTCCGCTATCTAAATGAACGGATTCCGATATGTAATATACTTTCAATATCATTATTTTTTCAAGAACTGACATTAAAAGGTATATTAAATATCTTTTTGGTTCTATTTTTCGATATTATAAACTCATCAAAAGCTATATTTGGTAGGTTGTTACATCACTTTTTTTATCAAAGTGATATATAATATTTTTAACACATCGAATTTGTAACTAAAATCGATATATATGTACACATTAGATATCTGTTTATTCGTTGTTTTAGATATTATAAGTCTCTTAAACATCATGTTTGAGTTAGAATGTGAAATAAAAATAACATGATATATCAGTGTTATTTGTTATTTCGATATATATACCTGTATAAATATCAGATTTAATACACATTAGATATCAGTGTTTAACTGATATTGTAAATGTTTTTGAATTAAAAAAAAATAAAATAAAATGGGTTGTTGGATATTAATTTTTCCTGCCAATTTGTGCAATTTAAATGCTTCCATAAATTTCATCCAACATTCTCATACATTTCCAACATCCAATTTCAACCCATATTCAAGTTAACAAAAAAGAATTACAAATCCCTCTACAAGTAGGGATAACCATAATCCATATATAACCCCCTAAGAAACTTCAAAAATCTACACAAAATATAAGGCATATATGACTAGTTCTAAATTATGCACACCTATAACTAATTGATAATTATTATCCAAAACCAATACAGATTTAATATAAGCAAAATTAAAAAGGATTCATTTACATAGATAAAAGTTACCTAACTATACAGTAATATTCCTTGGTCCATAAAATTCTGAAGATTACTTCCACAGTTTCCATATCATGTCCTTTTATTGAGAGTGTAATACTTGGGGTCTCTTTCTTTAGCCTAGGGAGCTCAACTTCCTCAAAAGCCTGCAATTATTAAAAGAACTCATCACATTGGCACATTATCCACATATAGTTGAAAATTGTCATAGGACCAAAGCAGCTAGCAACACTAAAAAAACTTCTAACCACAACAAATGTATAACAAACTTCTGATTGTATTTTATAACTTCTGATTGAATTCAAAAATATTATAACTGACAAGTGACAATGGTGGGATTCAAATGGACTCACAAAAGGAGATATTTTCTAGAATGAAGCAGATAATTTGCAGATTTAAGGTTCAAAATACTTGACAGGACTTCAAGGGAAGAATTCTTACCCATACTGAAGTAATTCCAAAACCCCCCACGAAATGTATGGTGACCTTCCTGCAAAGCACAAACATTTGCATGGGTAAAAAAGCAGAACTTATCTAAAACAAGAGAGAGGAGAGCTTGGAACTTTCACAAAAGGAACATCAACAAGAAAAGAAAAGAAGAAAAAGTTTCACACTTTCACTTTAAAATAACAGAGTGGTCTAACCAGAACAGACTGGAGGATAAGCCAATCTTAATGCATTACAATGACTTTTATATATATTCTACTTCCATATATGGGGTTGATTGGATTGAGTATGCATTACAACAGAGAAATAGAATAGCATATGTGGTAGCATCTATATTGGAAACAGATCACCAATATGAAAAGTGTGTTATCAGGGAATGTATAATTTTGAGTAAAGCTAACAAGACAATCACTAGTGCATGTGTGTGTAATAATATATATCCAAGGATGCATTGAAAAAAGGAAAAAGAAAAAGAAAAAGAATGATCATTCATGATGATTCCTTATATCTTTATTTTCTCTCCTCTACTACTTCAAAGACGAAAATTTGCCATCAGACATTAGTCCCTAATTCTCTATATATATGTTGCTAAATGTTGCTTCCATGTCCTGCTTTGTTAGGCAACTCTACATGTACAAGGAACCATATATGAGAGCCATTAATTATATAGTCCCTTTTGATGTTTTAAACACTATCTATAGTAAATTGCTGGCAGCTCTGCTTTTAGCCGAAAGTTGAGGCCCATTTACAGCTTGGAAGGAACCCTGGAAAGTGTAGTTTTTGGTCCTACAGAAATCAATGGAAGCAGTGGGAAGCTCATAGCTCCAGACCAAATACTCACGTTCAAGGTGAGAGTTCCATTTTCTCATATTACTTCATATTTAAAAAATCAAACCTTTAACTTATTTTAATTCTAATTCTCCATCACCATCTAAGATGCTTGGAATTTACAATAACTAAAATGTAAAAACAAATAATGTTGGCTGTAATACCTGTCTATTTTCATTTCCTTGGCTTTCTTTACTTGATCCAAAAATGAAATAAACAGCATGACGATCTGTCCCGGGATTCTTCTTCCCCTGCATTAGCAAACAACATGTCATTCATGCACAAATCAGGTGATCAATGGCTGCACTACTTACATTACCCATGACAATTATATAATTATTATCAAAACAATTAAACTTGAATCAAGTTCAAACATGGCAGCACTGCTTAAGCCTTGCTGGCAGATATTGTGTCTTGAATCAAGAAATGGAGAAACTTTTTGGTAAGATGAACATCTACTTGTAAGAAAAATATGAGATTTTAGAGACTAATACAAAGGATTAAGAAGAAAATTATGTGTACAAGAAGGATAGTAGGATATGCCACTTTCAGAGAGTGTATTAACAAGTTGAATTCCAAAGATAGTTATAATCTTTTGTATACAATATATTAGAAAATTGCTCTTCAATCTAAATGATATATGAAGACAAGAAAAACACAAAGATAAGAAATACCCACACACACAGAAGTTACTTGACTCAAACTATGCAAATCTGATTTGCCCCACTTCACAATACAGAAAGACATGAAATACAAGTACAAGTCTCAACAAGAGATGAGCGCAATCATATTGCTAACTACTAACCGCCTGCGTATTAACAAAACATATTGTGGTGTGCATACATGACAGCTCAACCAGTCATACAAAAGATTATATTCTAGAACATGAAGCTATTGGGATAGAAAATTCCCTACCCAGCCAAATGCAAATGGGAGATTGTTTCCAGTTCACAAGGGTACCGTTGCTATTGGTGGTGAGTGAGATAATTTGAGATCAGAAACAACTCCAAGAAGCCAGCCAGCAGTTCCATCACCACCTGCAACCTAGAGGGCTTGGTACATGTCAGAAGGAATAAAGAGTGAAAAAAAAAAACTCACAGCATTAGTGTTGATTATAATTTGACTCACAATTATTCTCAATTTCTCTTGAATCGTTTTAGCGAATTTGTCCCCACTGCGCTGGAGCTTTTCAAGATTGGCATAGATTCGGACCAGCACCTTATCGGGTGCCTCTTCCCCCAAATCAAAAACCTAAAAATTAGCTAGTTCGAGGTCAGGCTCATAAAAATAGGTGCTAAAATGCAAGTGCTGAAGTAATAATCAATCCAACATTCAAACTAAAAAATTGTAACAACATTGATCTGACCATAGAGAAAAAAGGCAATGAACATATGCAAAGAGCTAGTAAATTAATAAATAAGAGATGTTGGGCAGGAAACATATATACCCTTATAACCCTTGCAGGTGTAGCAGTATGAGAAACAACAATCTGGCTTTTCCCAACCAAGAGGTTAAGGACAGCCCCATTGCATGAAAATACCACCCAAACCACAGAAGCCCAAACCTGAGATCTCAAACCTGCCGCCCAAATGCATATCCAAAGAATCAGAAACAATTACCATATGTACATTATGTTAATTGTACATATGTATAAACATACATATATTTGTATTTAATAAGTAAATATGTACTTTTAAACAAAATTTATTTACATATGAAAAATATAAATAAAGTGCGTATGCAATAAACGAAGATTACAGATAATCTAATCCCTTCTGAAAGTATCAGTATCTGATACATCCACTTAGACTCTAAAACTATTCTATGAACCCAAAAATAAAACTAAAAAAGAAATAGCCAACCACATCATACCAAAGACCAAAGTACTGATAATGAAAATGACATTAACAGAATTGACAAAACATCAACTCGAAATGCAACGTGTAAGAGTAGCATAACAAAATACAATGATAATTGCAAATCGCCAAAACAGGACAGGGCTTAGAGCTTCCATTACCTTATTGTCTTCAACAGAGAAATTCTTTAAGCAATGCTCGATGACATGTTGACCATTACTGTTCTTACTCAATGCAACAGCACCCGGGCTTAGAGCTCTCATAATCAGAGAGATTTGCTGTTTGGTGGTAACATGCTTCAACAATTTCTGTACAAAGCGAGTCCTGACACAAGAAATACAATAATATAAGCCATTAAATCAAAATTTGGTCAGCAATCTTAGAACTTTACTATTTCTTCACATATATACAAACAACAGTAAGGCACCGACCATACCCACGAGTGTCAAGGCAAATACTAACAAGCTGAAATCATTCTTGGTCAACGTTAAGAGAATTTGGGTCCTCTGCTCCTCACTGCACACTTCCACAAGCTTCTGAATAACATAATTCCCATAAGGATCAAGCATCAAAAGGGCCACATGTTCTATAACCTCCAAGAATATTATATCAATTGACTTCTCATTTGGCATAACCTCCATTGCTTTCTGCAAAAAACGACAACCATTTTGGTCCTTGGCCAAAGAAGCTATCCTCCCACGCAAATCAGCCACAGACAAGCAATTCAGAGGCTTATACAAATTAGACAGAAAGCCATCCGAGCCGTCAGGATTAGAGTCAACCCAGCAATCTTGCAGACCCATATGCCAAAGAACCCCATTGAGACTCTGCGACTCGTCGTTTCTTGGCAGATAAGAAAATGGCAGAAAATCATCGCCACCAAGCCCATGACAGTTTGATGGGTATTTCAGCGCTGACCCATTACCGTCCGAGACATTGAGGAGTGAAAAAGCAGCTTCTAGGGTTTTATCAAAATGGGATTCTCCAACAGGGTAATGAACGGAGCTTCGAGCATAAGGTTCCGGCAATGGAGATTGAGGAATCCGAAGCGACGTCGTCGTGTCTGGAAAATATCGGAAACCCGCTGAGATTTTCTGAGCCATCAATCCATCAATTTCTGAGATTTTCAAAACCCTAACCTGACCTTCCTTGTCGCGCGCGCTCTCTCTCTCTCTCCCTCCCTCCCGCGCTCTCTCTCTTTCTCTTTCGCTGGCTCGGACTTGAAGATGCAGCATCGGCCCCTTGGAAGATGAAGCGAAGGCGAGCGACGCAGGGGGAGCAGACCGCACACCGCACACCGCACAGCTATCATAGGGGAAGATGAAGCGAAGGCGAGCGACGCAGGGGGAGCAGACCGCACACCGCACACCGCACAGCTATCATCCATGGCTATTCTTCTCTCTCTCCATCTGTCTATGTCGATCTCTGTCTCTGCGATTGGATTCGGAGGTTGAAGAGAACGAGGGCGGTGAGTGTGGTCTCGAACAGTGAGGGTGTGAGAGAGAGAGCTTGGGGTGAGTAAAGTTTGAGAGTATTTCTGTTTGTGTTTGAGAGAGGAGGGTATCGGGTTCAAGTATTGGGAAATTAGTCCAAAAATTTAAGTAATAGTCTTCAAATTTTTATTTTATTTTTTTTAGCTGAAGCAAAGATATCAGTAAGGATTTAGATATCGATTTTTATAGAATAATAACTTATACCGAAAAATTAGATATCAGATTTAAAATTTTGGTGATATATAAATGTGTTTAGAAATCCGTTTTAAAAAACTAAAAATCTCACTGATATAAAAAACTTCTACAATATCAATTTTGTTAAAACTGATATCTATGTAGTGATATCTAATGGGGTATTTCCTAGTAGTAAAAGGTTTGATCGGCCCTAAGATGGAAAGAATGGCTGACTCGAATATGCTGAACCAGATGACGTTCTTCACTACTCTTCTGAAGCTTTATAGGCTCCCTTTCAAATATAGATCGACGTTGGAGAAGGAGAGGTCCTAGATTAGAGACATTGGAACATTTTATATGATCCAAGATTAATACAACTATACTCATCAATTAATACACTTTGTATATGAACAATCCCAACATACCGTTGACGATGTTGTTGTTTAAATAAGCATGTAAAGGGTAAAAGGTTTGGAAGACAGTGTAAAGGGTTGTTTAAATAAGCATGTGTTTGTTGGGTGTGATGTTTGCATAGTTTAGTTATTGGGTTTTAGTAAGGATAGTTTAGGAAAACATGTTGGGTGTACTAATAAATTTTAACATTTTTTAAAATGAAGGTGGGTGTAAAAAGTATATTAGGGCTACTGATAAAAAAATTGGGTCCGAATAGTGACACCCTTATTTCCATACTTTTTCTTAGGGCCAATGCAAAAAAATTAATAAATATTTTCAATATTATAAATTAATCGATGAACTTTTTAAAAATACCATGATATTCACTATTGACCAAAATGAAAGTAACATAAACTTATTTATGGATATTGCCACTGTGCTGACATGCTGCTGACATCACCAATGTCTAATTTTTTACATTACATATAACTCAATAACAACCACATGTTTTTTTTAATTGGTAACTGTCACACAATTGACTTTTTTAATTGAAAACTGTGTGACAGTTACCGTTTTTATGTTTTTTCATTGATAACTGTCACATAATTACCCTTTTTTAATTGGTAACTATCACAGAGTTGTCTTTTTTAACTAAAACTGTCACACAGTTACAGTTTTTAGACTTGGTGATTGTGTGACAGTCGCCATTTTTAAAATTGAGTCAAAAAATTTTGGAAGGGTATGATAGTAATTCAACACTAGAAATAGTATAGGGCCACCCAAATTAAGTTGGGCCCATTGACTAATATGTGATTAGCAAATTTGTACATGTGACCATTCTAGGAACCCAAATTGTATTTTAACTATTATGAAATTGTTAAATATTTTATTAATTTATTTGTAATTTGCTATTTTTTTCAAGTCTTTTACTCTGATACTATTATTTTAATATAGATAACATATATCAACGGACCTTATATATATACACACAGGTAGACACACATACAGTACCATTTCACACGTATATGGTTCCATTTCAGACATACGGTACCATTTCGTTATCCTATAATGTCATAAAGCATACAGAACAAAAGACCGGACAACTTAATAAGTTTGAGGACTGAATATGAGTATTCTCTGCATTCATAATTCCGTCATGGGCAATGTGCCCGGGATCGTATGTAATTCTGACAACCGTGTTACATGAGAAGATGTACAATTTCTAATATAGTCGAGGTAAAATGATCCCCAAAAATTAACCGGTAGAAACAAATAAAGAAGCATGAAATATTCACAAAAAACCTAACCTTAAAGAGAAAACACAAAGCTAAACTGAGAGAAAAAAAATGCTGCTATTCAGGGGCATTTGCATCTCTATCAAGCAGTACATCTCCAGACTCCTTTTTCTTGAAAAGCTTTTCAACCAGTGGACTTTGACTTTGCGTCACTAGCAACTTCACTCTCAGTCCCACTCTCACTCTCATTCTGCCGGGCCTCTGGGTTTTCGTCCTTGGAAGCTTCCTCGTTGCCTGTTGTAGCATGAGGTACATTCAAACTGACGGCCCTTTCCAATGCATGTTTGTGTTCTTGTTCAATGGTCTGCAACCTCTCTAGTTTTTGTACTTTTGGAGCAGTTGTTATGGTCTCAGCACCACTTTCCCTCATTCTCTGAAGAGTAATTCCATGAATTGTCAGTAATTATTCAACAGCAAAAGCTAAGCATTAATAATCCAAAAGCATTAAGGAAAAAATCTCAAATCAATCTTTTACTTTAAATTATGATTCACATATATTAGTATTCTCAGGGAGAAAAAAAAAAAAAAAAAAGGAGACAGAATTATTAAGAGTCAATTATGATCAGGAGAAATTTATCAAGCCTTGCAGCAGATGACTTGGATATCACAAACCCATCGCACAGTCATCACTGGCATGGTACCAATGGACATTCTCTATATGACACTATCTAAACAATAAGAAATATCATAGTAAGGGAAAAACATAAGACATTCTGACAATTGAATCCATGCCCACATGTTGGTACATAAACAATTTTCAGTATCGAAAGGAGGGAGAAAACAAATGATAGGGAAAGAAAGGGAAAGCTTTTTCTTCAAGCAATTGGGTTGCTTTGTAAATGTAGGGACAAGGTCACAGACAGGCTATCTTCCCTTCCGATCTTCTCCCTCCGTTTATTTCTGCTTAAACTAAGTAAAAAGACCAAAGACAGTCTCTTGGGCTCTCTCCTTCTTAAACTAACTGTTGAAAGAAATCTCACATTGAAGGTGTGAGGGCCTTGCTAGTGGCTTATAAGGATTTGGGCTACTCCTCTCATGGCCGATCTTCTTTACTTCTTGTCCCTCTTTCCTCCAACCAAAGACAGCCTTAAGGCACATGCATCCGCCACATGGCTTTAGTCAATACAAAGATCGTTTATAAACATTAAGACCCTTATGAAATGATTTCTTCTCTCGTTCTTTTTCTAGACAATTCTAGAAGCTAACCAACAGATTATGGTTAGTTTAAACAGGAGAATAAAGAGAATGTTTATATTTTTCATATTCCAAAAATTATCATTGAGCTAAACATTATATATAACTTTAAAAAAATGAAATGAATTAAACTCTCAAGCCGCCTTCTAAGTTCGATTGTAAATTTTGTATCAACAGTTCGAGAAATCATGCTTATCCAAAATAATAATAAAAAAGTACTGAAAATATCATAAGATTAGGCACATGATATTCAATCTTCTTTTATTTATGAACAATGATTACTCATGGTAGTCTATGTAGAAAAGTGAAGATAATGTTTGCACTTGTACAATGTTGAATGTTATGTTCCACTTACTTCTAAAGCCTTCTCTGCTTCCCTTTCTATCCAAATAATTCCATGATCAGATGTGGCATTACATGACAAGACAATATGTTCAAATCTCCCATCAACAGGAATAGCAGTTCTGACCTCTGGAGGATACCTTCCACATCTGTTATACCAAGTAGTTAGGAACCCAATCATCAGATGAACGCAACAGTTTCAGTAGGAACATATCATCACTGTCTTTTCAAAAGCCCTCGTAGACATTCAAGACTTTCTTAATTTTAAAACTTGCACATGAATATTAGAATGATTTAACTCAATGCAAAAGTAAGGTATAACAGTCCAGCTGCATAGCTGAATGTTTATAATGGATTTCTTTCAGAAATGCAAAGCATTGATATTAAGTACCCAGCAGTTCATCACAATTAGCAGACCTTAACATGACATAAGAAGATGTATTCACCAAGGACATACTCCGACACAGAGTGCCTAACAAAGAGAACTTTTGAAATGGTAATATATTTGATATCCAAACCTTTGGCCATGACCAATCAAAGTTTAATTTTCTTTTTTCTCCTTATTTTCTGTAATACATAAAAGAGGGTTTTATACCATTTAAGAGGCAGAAATCTGCTTTTACTTTATAGCTGAAAGGGTAAAAGGCAGAAAATAATTAAAAACAGGACTGCATTTCTAACAAATCATTTATCTCATATATGAACCTGTAGCCACCTCTAATCTAGTGAAACACTTGTTACACAAGAATCACAATTATTGGTCCCAAAAAGAAAGAAAAAGAAGACAAGAATTACAATGATGTTTTTCATGTTACTAGTTCGTGTATGAATGGTTTGGCAAAGTTCTCATTCTGCTTATTGTAGTACTGAATGTATATACCAAAATTTGCATTTAATGATGGCTAATGCACCTGGCCTCAACCCCACTTTGATTCCAACTTCATTAGTTAATGACACTCCAGAACCTTGAATGTACTATTTAGTTAATGAGCAAGTAGAATGATAAACCTTGTCATAGAAATTACAATCATTCTAAGTTTAAAGACTAATGTACCCGTGAAATATGCATGCAATGAAAAACTAAGAAGCATCAAATTCCTAGGTAGAACCTAAAGAGTGATTGTGAAGATTTAGGAGATGCTGGAATGTGCAAGGGATGCAAAACCCCATCTGCAAGTGGCATGCTTGCATTCATTCTAAAATTCTTTACCCTTGGCTCCATAAGTATTAAGTACCACACGGTATGGAAATTCATTGTACAAATTCGATAACATCTTTAACCCACCTGCAAGACAACCGAGTGAACAACATCGGCATACTTGACGGCCAAATTCAAGGACATACAGCGCGCGGGAGCCAAAGCGTAACAGCGAACCTTATTCCTGGGGACCCCACCCAAGCGGTCCCTGTGGTTGACCACAATCACCGTCAACAACGAGGCCACACCGGACCCCAACGAGTGACCCGCGAACACCATGTCGTAATCAGCCCCATTCTCGACCCACAAGCGCTTCAGAGTCTCGCCCTCCTCGTTGAGCAGCCAAATCGCCGACTTCAACAGCCCATGGTGGACGTACCCTCCGTCGAACATCTGCATCCCGAGCTTGTTGTCCAGCAGCAGCTTGTAGTCGCTTTCTTTGACCAGATTGAGGCCGCGAATGGCGAGGACCAGCTCGCGGTGCTCGTGGTCGGCGTAGATGAGGTATGGCGGCGCGTGGCCGAGAGTGTGCCTTTAGAATATCCAATCACTAACCCACCATAAACATTTGATTTAGAAGGATATTCTCTTGTTTTTTTATAAAAATTTTGAAAATTTAAGGATGGTCACATCTTCATTCTGTCCATTCCTTTAATAAAATTAGAGATTTGGACTTGATTGCAACCTAATATAAATTATAAGGGGCATGATATGATTATGTAATTTTAAGCTATAAAAATGAAAATGAAAATCCTTACACACCCCGACACGTCTTAGTGATATGAGTACATCGTACACCTTCTCTTTTATTAGACTGTTACAACAAATTTTGAGATTTTCATGTTAAAACTGCAACTTTGAACTAACTTATATTTCATTTTTTTGAGTTAATTTTAAAAGTTAAAATCATAAGAATTTTAAAAATTGCAAATTCTTTTAAAACCATGTAAAAATTGATCAACTCAGCAAAGCTTATCTTTTTATAAAAGTTTGTAAAAGAATAATCTTTGCTGAGTTGATAAACTTTCTTAAGGAAAGCAATGGCAACTTATAAAATAGAAATAAAATACTATAAAAAGTTACAAGGGAGAAACAACACTTATTAAACCATAAGGTGACAATGCATAATTGTAAAGTTACGGCACATCAAAATTTGATAAGCATGATTCTTTCTTCTTAGATGAAGTTAACATTAATGTTGTAATAGTGACTCAAAAGTACAAATCACTTGTAGGTGGGGGGAGAGAAATAGGTGTGACATTATCATTATGAATAAGTATTTTCATGTCATCATATGCTAAAGAAAATAAAAAAAGATACGTAGGTCCTCTCATTTATATCTTAAAGATATGTAAGTGGGTTTTGGGCCAATCAAACTTTAGAATATATACAGCCTTTTCTCTTTGTTTTTCGATGGAAAACTTTGGAATACAGCTTAGGAAAACAAAATCTAAAATGTGTCAGTGGGGCCATCGGCCAAGAAATGTCCTTCTGTCATGAGTAATGACCAGCAAAGAGAAGAATGAAATATGATACTACTAGAGAGAAAGGACATTGCTTGGTTGTTAACGTATAATAAGAAGTTTGTAGATCTTACGTAGATAATTAGCGACGTGGCCTTTTATGAAGGTAAAAGAAAAGAAAAAAATTGTAAATCTATCGGGTGAAACTCCTTCGCACCCGTTTTCCTTTTATAAAAATTCATGTCTAAATAATGGGATAATGGATGCCCTATAATCATGTTAGTGACTATGGACGATTTCACCTATGATTATATAATTATCTATAATTTCTTACAATTAAATAACTATGTAATTTGTCTTTTCTACTCATGTAATTAGTATATATAGGGGTTCACCTCAATAGATTTAATAGTCTAACCAAATGTGCCATTTGGCACATTGACTTGTCAATAGAGAAAGAACGGATTAGCATAGGAAACTGAGCCCCAAGCCAACCACTGAATGACGTCTCGCCGTCTATTGGGTCCCATATTAAAGAGTTTAATGAGAAAGACCCATTTGGTGATTGAAGAAGCATAAAGAGCTCTAAAAAGAAGAAGCCCATTAGCCCAACTACCCACTTGCCTACTTGGCCCAATTTTCCAATTGCCCATATGTTGCCTATAGAGCAATGAACTTCTGATTTTATATTTTTTACATAGCATTTGAGTGGCTTTCCACAAGCTAGAGAGGGTAGTGCTCTCAATACAAAATTGTAATCTCTCCAATACAAAAAAGAAAAAAGAAATATATAGACTATTGATGTAGCCCAAGTTTAGTGATCTACATAAATTTCTTGCGTTCTTGATTTTTTATGTTTCTACGCCTACTATTCATATTTTACGTTGATGTATAGTTTTTTGCATCAATAGATTGGCACCGTCTGTGAGAACTCGGCAAAAATCTATGTTCACTCATGTTTTCCTCTCTCCCATTGTTTAGAACATGGGAAAAAACCATTCCTTTTATGCAAAAAGTCCACCATCTCTTCTCTCACAGTGAGGAAGAACAAACAAAAATCACTACATGGACAACTTGTCCTCATCTCTCCTCTTACCCTTATTCTTCTTCTCTCTCAATGTACAAAGGGGGAAAAATTAAGGGCCTGTTTGGTATCCTACTCAAATTTTTTTTTTCAAAAATTAAGATTTTTGTTTAAATGTGAGTTTTTAAAATTTGAAAACTTGTTTGGAATGAAATTTGAAAACAACTTTTAAATTTAAAAAATGATGACAACTAAGAAAGAAGGAAGTGTAAAAAAAAAAAAAAAAACGATGTTTTATCATTTTTAAAAAGAGGCATGTTTTTTAATTTTTTTCTAAAAATTGTTTTTGAAAATGGTCTACCAAACACGTTTTCTTGACTAAAACTTGTTTTTTTATTTTTGAAAAAAAAAATTAGTTTTTGAATAAAATACCAAACAGGCTCTAATCTTTCCTTTTTTAAAAAAGGGATCGTCTCTCTTCTCTCACAGTGGGGAATAAACAAAAATTAAGAAAGACACCCATTTGCTCTTACAATCTCATGGCAACCTTTCTTAACCTTTGTACAAAGCATAGCATAAGAAAATAGCAAACTTCAGAAAAGTACCCAATTCATCTATCTCTCTGCAAAAGAAAGAAAAGGACTATTCTTTTGTGTGCAAAACACCCCTCTGTAAGGGCTAACCTTAAAATTGCCACGTGGAAAAAGGCTATAAGACAAGTCACAAATAGTCAACAGAGAGCCCTGACTTCACGGCCAAAGAATACACCTTCCCGACCCAAAGCATACTCTTCAACCATAACTGGCCATTCAACAAAGTGGGCCAGAGTTAACAAGCCGACAACATGAATCTCATGACATCACCTAAGGGAACAAGCTCTAACAAGTGACACTGCCATGTTACTATTCCAGCTGGGAAAGGACAAGAGGTGGCATGCATAAAGTTAGCAATAGTACAAGGTTAGGTAAGGTTCAAAAGGAGATAAAAAAGGGCCTTACACGTGGAGTCCATCCATATGAGGTCATGGCAAACCCTAATCTCAGAAGGTGATATAAATACTAAGCTATAGAAGGAATATGAGCATAATCAACCTCCCAAACAAAAAATCATATCCCAAAGCGGCTAACCCTTTTCCTTTGAATATTCAAAGCGACTCTTAATTTTCTTAGTCTTTTCATTCTAGTTTCTGTAACTTTCTTGTCTTTTAGGTAATCACTGTCATTGAAGACAGACATTTTTTAGTTATTTACAGATATCGGAAGCTCATTGCTTTTATTTGTTGTTGTTATCTTTATTGCTTTTCTTTTACTGTTTTATTGTAAGTTCTTTATGAACACTTTAAGAGTAGTTTATGTATTTCTCTCTTTGGTTCTAAGCTTAATGAACTTTGTTTTCTAGATCTGCTATTTCTAACTTTTGTCATAATGCTTTGAAATACCTGAAGGTCATCATCCATTCCTTGACCAACATTTGTTGGGTAAAGACCTATTTGCACTCCAGCTTTATCCTCGAGTTAGTATTTCTTTATTTTACTTGGCTATTTTGAATTGACACAAAACAACTTTTGCTTGTTCTACTATCAACATGGTTTGTTCAAGGATGGAAAGCATGATTAGATTCTTGGTATGAACTTCCATCAGCTACCAATCACATCCTCGACATATTGAGTTTACTTTCGATCCTCTTTAAAGTTTATTGTTTTTATTTGAGTTTACTAGCTTTAAGCCCTGTATCAACTTCATTTGAGTTCATGCTTAGAGTCATCATAAACACTTCTGGGTGAAATTCTAGCACAAGACTAGGCAGAAAAAGGACCATGGCTGAGAGTTACTACCTGACCTCAACTGTCACGCCCCAACTCATACTAATTTAATTTTATTGAGTTAAAGTGTGAATCATATCTTAATTAAAGAAATAAAATTTCTAAAATCAGGATATGACAGAAATAATAAATAAGTACCCAAAAACTAATAAACAAACACTTACATTAATTATATTGTACACAATTTACACAAAATCATATTTTACATAAACTACTCACTGGTAGTCCCTTATTTTAGCACACCACACAACTTTATACATATATACATTATATTCTTATGCTTCAATAATTTTAAGGCTCCATTTCAGTACCTGCAAAATCTATAAAGGGGTGAGCAACCTTAGCTCAGTAGAGAAACGCTTCTCATGAACAATTGACTAAACTAAACTAAGTGACAAGAAAATATGACATGATAAATATAAATAATGTTTGATGCAATGCCAACTCCACCATTTCTATTCCCATTAACCTATATATTAAAACAAACAGACCACACGTCTCATATCGTGTATTTTACCACTGTGGTCCCGAGTGCTTCAATATATAGACTAACATCCAAAATACCATCAACCTAAATTCCCATTTTTTCTAGTCATCTTGTCCTTCTCCCTGTCGCCAGTCCTGAATTACCTAGGCTGACTTGAGATCTGGTACTTACCGAGAGTTCGGACTCAACTACACAAAAACTTCCAATATTTCCATACTTTTCCTTTCCCAACAACTTCCATACTTACTTTCATGCCCAAATGCGAATATAAATATAATAAAATTTAATTGACAATAATAAATTCAAGTATGTCAAATAAAATGAGATAGAACATTCAACATATAATTCACATAATGTCATACAAATATCACAGAGTTTAATAAAGTCAAAATTTCAATCGTAGAAGTTCCCCAAATATTCCCTACCTTGATTCAGAGCTTCAAATAACACTTCCGAGTCTAACCCGAACATACAAGTACATAAAAGAAAAGAAAATATTAATTAGATTTTATTTTATTTATTTTTACTCTCCAAAAAGAGAGTGTAATTCACACACAAAGCTACGAGTCTCGGATGGTCTCGAAACCAATTCCATTGGATTTGGGATGAAAAATGGAGTGAGAATGGAACTAAGAACTGGCCGGAAAGTGGCCAGAAATAGCCCCACGCGCCGCCACTCTCCTGTGGTGCGAGTGGGAATGAACAGTAATACTGTTCATCATCTTCTTCAACAAAAATGCAAAAATTTGGCTGTTTCATGAAGCTGTTTTTTAGCACTATTTTTGACCCATCAAAACTTAATGGAATTTGACAAATGAATACTAGTTGGAAAGATTATACAACCAGTTGTTCAACCATATATTGGGTTTCAAAAACGGAGCTCAAGTTTGAGAGAAATCGTTGTCCAAAGTTGAGAGTCCAAATCTGACGAAAATTTTTCCAGAATTTATGAAAATCTTTCCCTCCACTTCTTTTCAAACTTTAAACAATAAAACTGAACCTAAAGAGTCCGAATAACATAATAACAACATAACTTTGAAATTAGACTACAAAAACATTGGAATCTAAAACAAGATTTTGAAAATTGATTTGGACACCCCAAAACTAATTTCAGAAAAAAAAAAAATTTTAAATCTCAAATAAGAACTAAAATTCTAACCTTAAGACCTTTCTCCTTCAGAACTCTGGCTTTCTAACTTTCCCTCTCTTTTGTTGTGTAAAACAAGTTTGAATGAATGTGTAAGATAACAGATGAAGCCCAGCTATTTATACTTAAAAATGTAATGATTTCTACCTATTTATATTGAATTTCAATTTATTGCATGAGATAATTATCATCAAAATATATCTCTCCCTATCTCTTCTTCTTTCTTTCTGCATATCTTCCCCCTCTCTGCGAAGATGAGAGATTCATACGCATGTTTGATCTCCAAATTGTTATCCTCCATGTACACATGTAAAGTTGTGATCTCATAATTGTCATCATAATTGATTTTGCTTACCATTGGGTGATGAGTGTAGCTTCTCTCTCTCTATCTCTCTCTCTCTCTCTCTCTCTCTCTCTCTCTCTCTCACTCTCTCTCTCTCCACATAAGGTGAGTTGATGTAGTTCGAAGCTTTGATTATGAAAATCAAATGAATGTTGGTTTAGTCGAAATGTACCAAGCCACATATTGGTACATTTGAAATGTACCAAACTCCTTATTTCGTACAACTAAAATGTACCAATCTATGTATTTGGTACACCTAAATGTACCAATTTGCGTATTTGGGATTCAGCTTAATTTGGTCTGTGGTGCTTTCGATACAACTAAAATGTACTAACCCACGTATTGGTACAACTGAAATGTACCAATATGTGTATTTGGTACAATTAAAATGTACCAATCCATATATTTAGGCTAGCTTGAAGATATTGGTTTTGGTGGTTTTGGGTTTATGGTATAAGTTAGGGTAAGTTAGAGGTTAGGGTTTAGAATTTAAGTTTAGAGTTCAAATCTCATAATTCTTGAGATTTCTAAAATTAAAATCTCATAAATTTTTTGATAAAAATCTCTTAGATTGTGGAATTTAAATCTCTTAATTTATGGTATTTAAATCCCACAAAGTATTGAGATTTAGATCTCATGAATTATCTTTTTTAGATATTTAAATTAATAATATAGACAATTTTGAAATATAAAATTTTAGGTGGCATAAAAGGACTTGATTACGAATATAAAGGATTTGATTATGAATTTGGAAACAATGCCGACTTTACTCTAACAACTGTTCACTTGAGGGATTTAAGTCAAAGTTTCCTAAAAAAAAAAAAATTCAGCTCTATATTTTGATCAAAAGTCCAACTCTATATTTGTACGAGACATGAAAAATAAAATTATGTTTACTTGATATCCTAAATAAAATGCCCATACCCAATTAGTCAAAAGGGCCAAATTTGTAGGATTAAGGGGTCTACAGAGTCATTCTCTCTTGACATGCATTACTTGTGAAACTCTCTTTTACAACCATGATTGAAAATTGCAGAGAAAGCCAGCCGAGAATGTGATATTCTTTCATAAATTTGATCTAAATAAAATGTGATTTTGATCTCAATTTCAGTTGTTAATAAATTAACAACTATTAATGACTGAAATTGTGTTAAAAATCGGGATCCGGATCCTCTTCTAAGCACTCTAATCTACTAACCTTATTAACCTTTTAATTATAAAGTGATACATGTCTTTTATAACATCCTATGGTGCATACTCATTTAGAGCTATCATTATCAAATCAAAATAATTAAAAATAAGAAACATGTGTAATCCAACCACATAAAAATAAAAAACTTAAAAAAACAAAAAAACCACAAGCCCAACCCGCCCTCCCTCCCCAACCTCCGACCCCTTTCTCTCTCTCTCTCTTCTCTTCTCTCTATCTCTCTCTCTCTCTCTACTCTCCCTCTCTTCTCTACAGATCGGAGTCCCTCCACAAAAAGCAATAATACATCATCTATTTGGTCAGTAAAACACGAAATAAAACACGAAAATTTTTTCGGGGTCTCACATATTATCTTACTAATCACCATATACTGCCAAGTCTTAATGGGTTTTCATCTATGTTGTGGAAATCAATTTTGATCCTGGAGGCTTATTCTTTTCTATGCCACATGTTGATATTTTATTACTCCTTTACGTATATGTATATATATTGGTATAAAGATCCCATTCTATTATAATTGTAGAATATATGAATCCCAGTCTATCTATATTACTGATATCAATATATTTAGTATCTCCTAAGAAGGCGGGTCCTATCGTTAGATTTTGATGGGAATATTCATAAGTGTAGTAACTCATTTATTTTATAATAAATATAGTCAATAACTTAAATGTTTTCACAGTCTAATAATTTTACTTGTATACTAACTCTATTTTCTAGAATAAATAAGTTCAATGATTTTTCAAGTACAACTTCACGCGATTCCTGTATATATATGCATATCTAAATGTCATATTGAGGTTAGTCCAAGGGGTCATATGACTCATATCAACCCTACAAGTCTACAGCCATTTGGATAGGGATATGGAAGATGATGAAGCAGCGGTTATAACTTATAAGCCAGACTGGGGAAGTAGTACATGGATATCAGGATATGTGACCAAAAAGTCTGAGTCTACTTTTGGCTGGGACGAATTACAATTAAGCTTATCTATTTTCCTCAATAAAATAGTTTTGCCAACTAGTGAATTGTTACTCACCTACTAATCCAAGGGTTTAGGGACATATTTAGTGTGATTTCACATACCAACCTTTGTGATCCATCTAGTTAGACTTCATATATCATATTTGGCCGAAAAACCAAAAAAAGACTTCATATATCATATATGGTTTTTATGTTTTTTATGTTTTTTTATAAAAAGATACTTTATATAATGATGATTAATATCTCAAAATAATACATGAGTTAGCTAAGATATGCTATCCTCTACCCAAACGTACAAATTTTGGTGACATAAGAGCATGTTTATCAAGAAGATGTACTGCCCATTGCAATCACTAAGAGTCATGAGTACAAATGTACAATATAGTGTACCATCATACATGGTTTAATGATCGTGAAATATGACATAAAATTTACTCAAAGATATATGGATAGTAGTTGCAAAAAAAGATATGTGGATAGTAATTTTCTCTTACCAAAAACAATACAGAAATATCAGATTGTGCAATTATGATTGATGAAATGCACTGCTAGATCTCACTTATATTAAAATAATAGTACCAAAAGGTAGTAAGTATTGTCTATATATAGCATATTTTACAAGAGATCTTATACAAAGATATATGCATAGTAGTTTTCTCTTGCCAGGAAAATATATATGCATCTCCGGCTGCCATTGATGACACGATTGATTAAGTAGAATCATGTATAAGTGTGATTCTGATTTACATTTTGCAAAATGATTAGACAACTTTTAATCATGCATATGCAGTTGGCAACTTAAGGATAATTTAACTAACAGAGACCGTAGATTCAAGACTAGTTGAAAATATGTTTCAAATTAAGGATAATTTTTTGAAAATATTCTAACATTCCAGACTAGTTGTACGGTTTGGAACTTTGGGTGGAGTAGTGCTTTTGGGATTAAAATGGGATCAGGTAATCCAATGTTAAACACCAGAGTGCATTAGACGAAAATGAACCATATCAATGAACTTGATGTGCATGAAAGATACAGAAAAGCCGTTCGTCCAATTTCAATATTAAACACGGTGGCGTGTCAAGTTCAGAGCATCAAATACAAGATAGGGTCTCGAGTTTAAATTGAAATTTAAACGAAAACAAATACTCAATTGATATAATTAAGATACTACCATTTTTTGTTACTAAAAAGGTATCTCACCAAAAGGAATCCTAATAAAAAGCTTCAAGGTTGCCTTTGAAGAGTTGGAGTAGACTCTTCATGCACATTGGGGTCGCATCAACTTTGTCCCTCATTCTTAAGCTAACCTACAACAACAAAGATCAAAGAAACTTCTCAATGGAACTGCGAAATTTCATAATAACTAACAAGAAAGGACCAGGTTCATAGACAGTGCTAGTGACTTATGATGTCTGATGGTTTCAAAGTAAAAAGTAATATTGCTTTCAATTTTTTCAGTAACCATGCTACAATGCCATGTACAAAGAAAATTTGCAATAAACGAGAACATAACAGATGAAGGACAGCGTAATTCAAAAGGAACAACAGAATTTCATGTTTGTGGTCAGACACTGATAAAAGGGTGAAACGCAGCATAGATATATTAGAAAATTAGAAATGAATATAACCTGTTCGGATTTAACTTCTTTCTCGCCAACAACTAAAATATAGTTGTATTGTGCTAGTTGAGCATCCCGAACCTGAAATGACAAGAACAATCAGTAAACAAACAACAATCCAAGGGACAGAAGGCTGGGCTGAACGATAAAAATTACTCGAGATTATGTCTCGGTTCATCAAACAAATTGACAACGGTGAAGCAATATTCATAAAGAATTAATTGGGGTGCCCTCACTATATTCATGCTTGAGAGACTGAATCTCTAAAACTCATCAGTATGGTGCGCACTAAATATTACTACGTAGAATTGAACTATAATGAAACTAGCCAACACAGGCTTCTATCAACAAATTATTAAAAACTACACGGTATCACAACATTGATATTAGAAGTACTTTTCATCAACTGTTTATCTTTGCGTTCCAAAATTGCAAATTATGCCGCATATGCAAGTTTACTGATAAGAATTGCATTACATCTTAATTACATATATGAAATTTTCCAGCCCAGGCATAACCATTAATGTATTGATTTATGCAACACCACAGACTGCAGCATGTAATATATAAACATTGGATAGTAGGCATATTTGACGTCATCAAACCACAGCTTAGATGATATCAGAATTTCTAACAACATGAAAAAAACAATTATATGTTTTATTATTTGGGTTTGAATGAGGAATTCCGTATTTATTTATTCCAAGGTTTAACCACAATATTTCTTAACAAAATCATACTTCAAAAGCACCATCACCAGAAAATAAAATGCACAATGTCCTTACAGCTGTTAAAGTTTATTATCATACAAGAGTCCTGCAATCAAATCCTGCCAAAGTTATGAATGCGTACCTTTTTCTGAATTGTTTTGCCACTTGTGTCAACATCGACATAGTAACCAGCTTCATGGATCTGATCTCGCACCTACAAAAATACAACAACAGTTTTTATCCATGACTTCAGATTATAGATATTGCATGTATCCATTACAAAATATAACTCAGGCAATTTGTACAACTCATAACCACAGGAATTAAAATAGATTAGCTACTTGATCATTTTCCAAAATTATAAACAGAAGCTGAACCAAACAATACCAACACAGGCTTAAGAGACTGAATAATTAGGGTGCCCTCACTATATTCATGCTTGAGAGACTGAATCTCTAAAACTCATCAGTATGGTGCACACTAAATATTACTACATAGAATTGAACTATAATGAAACTAGCCAACACAGGCTTCTATCAACAAATTATTAAAAACTACATGGTATCAAAACATTGATATTAGAAGTACTTTTCATCAACTGTTTATCTTTGCGTTCCAAAATTGCAAATTATGCCGCATATGCAAGTTTACTTATAAGAATTGCATTACATCTTAATTACATATCTGAAATTTTCCATCCCAGGCATAACCATTAATGTATTGATTTTCCGATCGACGATTGCTTCGTGTCTACGAACTCGTGGACTCGAGACCTAACCAACGTACCCAAAGTCAAAGACGAAAGTCCACTAATTTTAAAAGTCAACTTTTTGGTCAAGCCCAATTTAAAAACAAAACTTAAAAATTAAATTAAAACCCTTTTTATTTCTAAATAAATTCTCAAAATCCTTAAAATAAAATCTCAAAATATTTAAAATAAATCTTTGAAAAATACCGGGTCTCACATATCAGCTAATTCATATAAATCACGGAAATGGATTCCATCCAAATGCTTCATGTATTCGAACGCAAGACCGGCCTGAGCGAGTTTTGCAAATTCCTTCTTTGCCAAATGAACCCTGCAGTTCATCCTTGCTCGTCGGGACTTGGCAATGTGCGCCGAGACTGATTCATTCTCCTTTTTGTAAAGTCTCGCCAAGTCCACAACTGACACCTCATCTTCGTAATGGTAAAACTACTCATGAAAAACGTCTTCAATCTCCCTCCAAGTGCCTATAGTATGGGGCCATAGAGTCATGAATCATTTGAACGCGGCACATGTGAGCGAAGAGACAAAGATCCTCATCTTCAAAGCCTCATCTCTGGCGTGCTCACCACACTAGGCCGTGAACTTGGCAATGTGTTCGACAGACGAGACCATGTCTTCCTCGTCGGAGAACATGGTGAAATTTGGCTGCCTTAAGTTTCTTGGAAGTTCATGATCCAACATTGCTGCCAACAGAAGTTGAACCAAACAATACCAAAAAAATTCCCAACCTAACCAAAGACAGGTTGGGTTGGATCAGTTTCCTTCACCGGTAACCAACAGAATTTTGTATTTCAGATTTATCAAAGCACAGTTTTTTTTTTTTCAATTATTAACCAAGTAATGAGTACAGACCAAAACCTAATATAAACCTTGAAAACTACATTTTACTTCAATAAATATAAAGAAAATAGATATGACAGAGATGATCAAGTCGGGCACTAGAGGCCAACACTCTACCCATAATTCCATGATCTAAATCTCCACTCTCCACAGACAGTATTTGGTCAGACAGTTTGGATGTTTGCTTAACCTAACTCGACATCCAAAAATGTCAAAAATAGAAAAACAATGAAAGACACTCTAACTTGGTCATGAATTAGCTCACCAAGAGAGAGTACTCAAAAAATATAGTGCTCGGCTCAAAATCTGAACAAGCTGACATAAGAAACTGCATGGCTCATAGCCTCAGATGATAGACAATCTATACTCGAGCAAACACTAATTGGAAGCAAGAATCGCTCTCAAGCTACCTGTAGAGTCGGTCCAAAAAAGAAGGGAGGAAAAGACGCTACCTGTAGAGCATAAGGCTCGGATATGTACGAGACAGAACACACAATTGCCTGTCGTGGACTAAGCCAGAAGGGCCATTTCCCTTTGTAGTGTTCCAAAAGTACAGCAAGCATACGCTCTACAGAACCTAAAACAGCTCTGTGAATCATAACAGGCCTCTCCCTCTTGCCATCTTCACCCTCAGCTGAGTAATACAGCTCAAATTGAGTGGGAAGTTGAAAATCAAGCTGCAACCACAACATTTTACCAAATGATAACAGCAACAAAATGAAACATCAAGAGATCGTAAAACATAAAAAAGTGATCATCATATACCTGTATCGTTGCCAACTGATGTTCTCTTTTCAATGCATCATATACACCAATGTCTATTTTTGGGCCATAAAATGCACCATCCCCTTCTTTCACCTGTGTAACATGACTAACAATGTAAGCATCCATACAAAATCAAGAAATTCAGGGGCAAATACTATTGTGCTAGCTTTAAAAACAAAAAACAAAGTACAGATAACAGACCAAAACAACATTCCACCAATTACAAAATTTTACTCTCTCCGAGGTGAATGAGTAGAGTAGAAAATGGCTTAGTTAAAAACGGGACTGACAGAGCTTCAACAAGTTTTTAAAACTAATTTGGAATGACCACAAAAGTAAATAAGCAAGGATCTACTTCGGCTCAAGAACAATGAAAATTGGATACATTTTATTATACATGACTTTTATGAACATGCTGCATTAGGTACCCAAAAAAGAGTGAGCAAGATGCTTAAGAGTATTAAGAGCATCAAGTAAAAGTACCTCCCAGGGCTTGCAAGTCTCAACTAATGCTTCTTTGAGAGCAGCCTCAGCTTTCCCCCATGTTGCCAAGTCTCCCATGTGGTTTTCTGGCATCTACAACATAAATACCAGTACTAATATTATACAATGCAATAGATATGAATTACCCATACTTCCTAGACATAAACATACTCAGAAACATAACTCATAGCATAACAAATAGGCTTAATTATCGATTTACCACCCAAAACTATAACTCATTCCCACTTTACCACCTGAAAGTTTTTTTGTCCCAGATTACCACCTGTAACTTACATCCGTGTCCCATTTTACCTTGTTCCGTCAACAATTCCGTTAATGCTGACAATCTGGCCATTAATGCTGACGTGGCGCGCTAGATGTGCGCCACGTGTCACATCTTTTTTTTATTTTTTCGCATTTTTTTATTTTTTTATTTTTATAAACTTTGAAAATTAATTAAAAATAGCTCCGAATTCAGAAAAATACAAAAAAAATTCCTACGGACTCGTCTTGACTAGCACTAATTTACTATAAGGTTAAATTACCAATTTACCCTCTAAAAATTTTCAAAAAAATTAGAAAGTCCAAATTTATTTCTAAAAAATTAAAATAAACTTTCCTCTATTAAATAAATTCTAGAAAAAATTCTAGAATTTTCGTAAACTCTTGGACAAATTCTCAAAAATATTTTGAAAAATTACCAAAAGCTTGTTTTAGAGAATTATTTCGAGACTTTACAGAAATTTTAGAATTTTTATAGAATTTATTTTATAGAGAATTTTATTTTTCTCTAAGACCGAGAGATCTTTTGGGTAGCAAGTGTTCACGAGAAAGGTATTGTTAGTTTTTAGAAGACTAACGGTGCAGACCTCATATTTTTTGGAGTTCGGGAGATTATTCTATGAATTTTCAAAGAGTCTAGAGTATTTTAATTTTCTAGAAATAAATTTGGACTTTCCAAATTTTTTGAAAATTTTTAGAGGGAAAATTGGCATTTTGACCCCATAGTAAATTAGTACTAGTTAAGACAAGTCGGTAGGAATTTTCCGTGTATTTTTCTAAGTTCGGAGCTATTTTTAATTAATTTTCAAAGTTTATAAAAATAGAAAAATCAAAAAAATCAAAAAATACAAAAAAGATGTGACACGTGGCGCACATCCAGCGCGCCACGTCAGCATTAACGGAATTGTTGACGGAATAAGGTAAAATGGGACACGGATGTAAGTTACAGGTGGTAATCTGGGACAAAAAAACTTTCAGGTGGTAAAGTGGGAATGAGTTACAATTTTGGGTGGTAAATCGATAATTAAGCCTAACAAATATATGTATGCCACACCCAATGAGTTGCAACCGAAAATCAGCAACTATCAATACCATGTGATGATCAACTAAAATTAAAATCCAAATAGAGACAGCATGGAGATCTTTCAATATGAGAAAAAACGCACAAACATCATGGTAACAAAAAAGAAGCTAAATTTACAAGACGGATGAGATATTTCCTTGTGCGTAAATGTTGTCTATTTAAATGTGAAATAAAAAATATATATCTAATTCAAACTTTCAGATTGGGCCTATAACTTGTGAGGAAGAACATCTACACTTTTCTAAAAAAAAAAATACTATGGTGGCTAGTTGCTGTTAGCTGGTTTTATTAACAGACAAACCATATTGGTCTCCTAGTCTGCAAAGGAATCTAAGTCTTAGAATTGATCGAGGAATTCAATAAGGACTAGCCTTGTGGTTATAGGATTTACATGTGCAAAAGACCAATCCTATAGTTAAAGGGATTCTGAATTCTAAGAGGACATGGACTAATATTTCTGATGGCAATAGGAACACGCCAGAACTTCTTGATGGGCAAGGAGTGTTGGGGTGTATGCCTGTATAAATACAAGGGTCCCTTCACACACAGCTCACCACCACAAATCAACAAATTACCCCATCTAGTTATTGTGCATAAGGAGCTGCTGTGTGAAGAGCATTCTTGAAGGTTTTGTTGCTCGGCTTACTGGTGAGATATGGCAGGACATGGTTAGTAATTCTTTGTGTTCTTTTACATATAATCAATAAGGATAACAAGTGGTATCAGAGCATGATTATATGTTTAAAAATCTGGAAGTTATTGAATTACATGACTAATATATGACTATCTTCTGAAATAAGTAGTTGTTTTTAATTTTCTATCTGCTTGCTCAATAACATGATTATTAATATTCTTATACACAAGTTTTGATCAAAGTTTTCTTGATTCTTGAGTTTAACCAAACGGGCTATAGCAGTTTGGCTGGCTCGAGAATTTTGAACTCAAAGCAATTGGTCAGATTGCACTGCTAATTGACCCAGGCATGAAAAACTTACTGCCTATTGGTGTAAGGTCTTCATGCTTGATGTAGTTAGCAGTGGTGAAATATGAAAGTGAGCCATATGAACTGGTAAGAAGAATCCTTCTGTCTATTGATGTTGGAATCTTTACTTACAAAATTAAGTTCATATGGATTTTCATCTTTTAGTTCTTCAAGCATGATCGACTTACTGCCTATTGGTGTGAGTAAGGTCATGTTGATAACGTTTGCCTATGGGGATAAAGTTTTTGATTGTGTTTAATTTTAATTTTCAGTCATGAATGCCTCATTGAACTATAATTCAATTGAAACCTTAACTGGTACCAATTTCAAGAAATGGAAGCAAGATCTGGAATTGGCTCTTGGCCTTATGGATTTTGACATAGCTTTAAGGATCGATGAACCTCAGAAACCTGCTGAAGATGCCACTGCAGAAGAGAAATCTCTCTATGACAAGTGGGAAAAGGCTAATAGGATGGCCTTGCTTATTATGAGAAAATCCATCTCAGAGACTGTAAGAGGTGGAATCCCTGTTTCTGATACTGCGAAAGGCTTTCTTGCTGCAATAGGACAGAAATTCAAAGAATCTGAGAAAGGAGAGATTGGTATTCTAATGAACAAGCTCACTGATTTAAAGTATGATGGTAATGGATGTGTCAGAGAGCACATTCTCAATCTTATTGACATAGGAGGAAAGCTGCGTGATCTGAATGTTAATGTGGATGACACTTTGCTTGTTCATTTTGCTCTCAACTCACTTCTTGCAGAATATAAGCAAATCAAAAGTACCTATACTGCACAAAAGGAGAACTGGGAGCTAGATGATCTGATTGCTATTTGTGTTCATGAGGAACAAAATATAAGGAAAGATAGGAATGATAGACAGGTTAATATGGTTCATGATTTTAGGCCTGATGATGACAAAGGAAAAGCAAAAGCTGCTAGTTCTACACATGCTAAGAAGCACAACCAGAATTTTAAAGTTACCAAACCTGTTGGAATTAAGTGCTTCTTTTGTAAGAAATTTGGACACCTTAAGAGGGACTGCAGAAGGTACAAACGTTGGTTAGAAAACAAGAAGGCTAAAGGTAACATTTGTCAAGTTTTAGTATGTTTTGAATCTAACTTAGTTGATATACAGACTGATACTTGGTGGTTAGATAGTGGTGCAACTACTCATGTGGCTAATTCTTTGCAGGGGTTTATAAGCAAGAGGCACCCAAACAAGGATGAAGTGAAGGTGTTCGTTGGAAATGGAATGAAGGTCCAAGTGGAGTACATTGGAGTAGTTAGGATTAAGTTAGAAACTGGTTTCTTTTTGGATTTAGTTGATGTTTGTTATGTTCCCTCCATGAGGAGAAATTTGGTTTCAGTTAGTAGATTAGTCAAGTCGAATTTTAGGATTGATTTTGATGTTCTTGGTTTTTCAATGTTTAAGAATAAAGAGCTTGTTGGCAGTGGAATTTTTGAGAATGATATGTTTAAATTCAATTGCAAAAGTGAGTCCAATTTAATTTTGAATGCTACTGCTGTAAAACTTGCTTTGGATAAAAGAAATTCATCCAAGCTTTGGCATAAAAGATTGGGTCACATCTCAAAGGAAAGATTACAAAACTTGACCAAAGAACAAGTGTTACCAGCCTTGAATTTTGATGACATGGATGAATTTTGTGTTGAATGTGTGAAAGGAGAATTGACAAATGCAAGAAAGAAAACTGCAAACAGAAGCAATTGTATCCTACAATTAATTCATACAGATATTTGTGGACCTTTCCCTACTCCTACACACAATGGTTATAAATACTTTATAACCTTCATAGATGACTACACTAGGTTTGGCTATCTGTATTTGATACAGAAAAGTCTAATGCCTTTGAGGTTTTCAAAATCTTTAAAGCAGAAGTTGAAAACCAGGTAGACACAAAGATAAAAACTGTAAGATCAGACAGGGGAGGGGAATATTATGGGAGGTTTGATGAAAGTGGGAGAAATCCTGGCCCTTTTGCTAGATACCTGCAGCAAGAGGGTATCATTGCTCAATACACCAATCCTGGAACACCACAGCAAAATGGTGTTTCAGAAAGAAGAAATAAGACTCTTAAAGATATGGCTAGAAGTATGATGTGTAACGCATGTCTCCCTGATTTCTTATGGGGAGAGGCTATCAAGACTGCCAATTACATACTTAATAGAGTTCCGAGTAAGAGTGTAGTTGGCACTCCTTTTGAATTATGGTTTAAAAGGAAGCCTAGTCTTAATCATATGAGAACTTGGGGCTGCAAAGCAGAGGCGAGACTATATAATCCTACAGCAAAGAAATTGGATCCTAAGACAACTAGCTGCTATTTTGTTGGTTATCCAGAAGGCACTAAGGGCTATAGGTTCTACTGTCCAAATAACTTTACACGTTTTGGTGAGACTGGGAGAGCAGTGTTTTTTGAAGATGATCATGTTTTGATTGAAAGAGAAGTTTTTGATTTTGATGAAATAGAAGAACATAGGATTGAACCACAGAATGTTGTCATTATTCCTAGTTCAACCACAGTCGAGGCCACCATTTTAAATGACCAAGTAGGAGCAGTTGCACCTTTACAAGGTCAAACTCAAATTGAGATTCCTACAGAAAATTTTGTATAGCCTTTGGAGGTTGAAGACCAAAACTTAGTTCAGCCACAAAATTTGCAGAATCAGCCACAAAACTTAGAACCTGTAGCTGTTAGAAAATCTCAAAGAATTAGAAGACCAGCTTTACAAAGTGACTATGTTGTTTATTTACAAGAGTCTGAGCATGACTTAACCAATTCAGATGACCCTACTACCTTCAAACAAGCCATGCTTAGTGAACATAATGAGAATTGGCTTGCTGCCATGAAGTCAGAGTTGGAATCTATGGAAAAGAATCAAGTGTGGGAGTTAGTTGAGCTGCCTGCAGGGTGCAATGCAGTGGGCTGCAAGTGGGTTTTTAAAACCAAAAGGGACTCTCAAGGAAACATAGATCGTTTAAAAGCAAGGTTAGTGGCAAAGGGGTGCACTCAACAAGAGGGAGTGGATTACAATGAGACCTTCTCACCTGTTTCTACAAAAGACAGTCTTAGAGTAATCATGGCCTTGGTAGCTCACTTTGATTTGTTTCTACCTTAGATGGACGTTAAAACTGCATTCTTGAATGATGAACTTCTTGAAGAAATTTATATGAAGCAACCTGATGGTTTCATTCAAGAAGGGAGAGAAAGTTTGGTTTGTAAACTTAACAAGTCCATCTATGGTCTAAAGCAAGCTTCAAGGCAATGGTACTTAAAATTTGATCAGGTGGTAAGGTCACATGGTTTCTCTGAAAATCCAGTGGATGAATGCATTTATTTGAAGGTTAGTGGGAGGCATTTCATCATTCTCATCCTATATGTCGATGACATTTTGCTTGCTAGTAGCAATTTAACATTGTTGCATGATACAAAGTTATTTCTGTCTAAAAGCTTTGAAATGACAGATATGGGAGAGGCCTCCTATGTTTTGGGTATCGAAATCACTAGAGATAGGAAAAGAGGGCTGCTTGGTTTGTCTCAAAAAGGATATATAGAAAAAGTTCTCAAAAGGTTTGACATGGCAGATTCAAATGGTGGACAGGTTCCTATTTCTAAGGGTGACAAATTGAGCAAGAATCAAAGTCCTAAAACTGAACAAGAAAAGGCAGAAATGAGAGCAAAACCCTATGCTTCACTAGTTGGAAGCCTTATGTATGCTCAGGTGTGCACCAGACCTGACATAGCCTTCTCATTAGGAGTTTTAGGTAGATTTCAATCCAATCCAGGGCATGCTCATTGGGTTGCAGGGAAAAAGGTTGTGAGGTACTTGCAGAGAACCAAAGATTTCAAGCTTGTATATAGAAGAACAGATTCATTAGAATTAGAAGGATATGCAGATGCAGACCACGCAGGATGTGTTGATTCACTGAAGTCAACCTCAGGTTATGTGTTTATGTTTGGTGGAGGAGCAGTATCATGGAAGAGTGTCAAACAGACAATTATTGCTCCATCAACAATGCAGGCTGAGTATGTGGCTTGTTATGAGGCTACAATCCACGCTATGTGGCTTAGAAATTTTATTTTGAGCTTACAAGTTGTGGAATCAATTCATAGGCCAATCAAACTTTTTTGTGATAATAGTGGAGCAGTATTTTTTGCCAACAGTAATAAGAGATCACATGCAACTAAACATCTGGAAATCAAATTTTTGTTGGTTAGAGAAAAGGTCAAGAGAAATGAAATGCAGCTGCTGCATATAGACACTCATTCAATGATTGCAGACCCTCTCAATAAAGGATTATCCAATGCAGTTTTCCAGAGCCATGTAACCAACATGGGATTGCTTGCTGGTTTTGATGTTTAAAATTGTACAAGAGTCTGTGGGAGTGTTAATTTATGGTTATTTTCATTTGAAATTTTGTTTTATAGTTCTGCTGGATGGAATAAAGTTGAGGTTTAATTCATGAATTCTGTTTTATTATTTTTTGTTCTTGATAAAATTGACAAGTGATCAAATTACTTACATTCAGCCGAAAGTTGCTAGCAGTTTGATTGCTGAAATGTAAAATCACCAAAGAGTCATTCATTTGCTTGCTGCAGATGGGAGATTTTAGTGATCTCGTTAAGGAGGACCACAAAATGATCAGTATTTTAAAATGCATGATTAAAGAGATACAATGATCATTTTGGTGTTCATGTCTTGATGGTACTTCATGTGGAAATGAATGCTTATATGAGTAGCTATAAAGTCCTTGAATGTTCTGAAATTCAAAGTGCCTTGATAGTTCCATATGAGTTTTCATTTTTGACAGAAATTTTGAAAAAAAAAAAAGAGTTATGTCTTGATGAATTCCATAGGCCATAAAGAGATCAATGCTTAAGATTTAGTTGACTAGTCGACCAAGTGGGAGATTGTTAGCTGGTTTTATTAACAGACAAATCATATTGGTCTCCTAGTCTACAAAGGAATCTAAGTCTTAGAATTGATCGAGGAATTCAATAAGGACTAGCCTTGTGGTTATAGGATTTACATGTGCAAAAGACCAATCCTATAGTTAAAGGGATTCTGAATTCTAAGAGGACATGGACTAATATTTCTGATGGCAATAGGAACACGCCAGAACTTCTTGATGGGCAAGGAGTGTTGGGGTGTATGCCTGTATAAATACAAGGGTCCCTTCACACACAGCTCACCACCACAAATCAACAAACTACCCCATCTAGTTATTGTGCATAAGGAGCTGCTGGGTGAAGAGCATTCTTGAAGGTTTTGTTGCTCAGCTTATTGGTGAGATATGGCAGGACATGGTTAGTAATTCTTTGTGTTCTTTTACATATAATCAATAAGGATAACAGTTGCTCCTAGGAAAAATAAACTCCATTCAATTTTCTACAAACAAAAAATATAGTAGTTCAATGCTTCAAGCATAGGGATCAAGAACCTTACTGTTGATAGCTTCAGATTATAAGTAAAGCCAAATATATTATAGGCATACTCGATAAACTCTAAGACACCCCTCACTTCATCTTTTACCTGAAAAAGAAATATAGATATATAGAACTATAAACATAACAAAACCTCAACAAAAAAAAAATGTTATGAGGTATGTAAATAAAGTTATACTCACTTGGGACTCCCTGCAAAAGATATGAGCATCATCCTGTACCATATTTTGGACTAAAATAGTCAGAAGAGTCATGCACTTTACGAATTAAAAGGAATAAGTCGCTACAAACATAATTTTTTGACAAATAAAGTGTATTCATTAGAGAGAAAAGAGTTTCAATAATGCTGGGAACTGGTATTAATTAATAATATAATTATTCAAATGACCAAAAATGTTGAGAAAAGAGTTTGCCTACTTTATCTTATCTTTATTGATAGAACAATATTATTTGACATGTATTGTTAATTGAAAGATTTTATCTTTATTAGTGTATAATAATTATTGAAAATGTTTTATATTAATTAGTTTATTTTATATTAACTATTTCAAATATAATTCTATTTATTTTTTTTATATAAATTCAATAATTCTAGCGGTTGTATCCGCCAGGAAATGATTTTTTAACATATTTTATTACTTTTCCTAGCGGATATCCTATCAATGCCGGCGGTTATATCCGCTAGGAATTAGTCAATGTCGGCGGATATATCCGCCAGGAATTAGTCAATGTCGGCGGATATATATGCCAGGAAAAGTTTAATGACTTGTCAGCGTGAAATGGTATTCCTGGCGGATTTAGACAGCTGTCCGCTAGGAAAAGTGTTTTGCCTGCGGTTTTAATGCTGGCGAAAACTCTATCCGCCACTGCTTCATAATCCTGGCGGATTTAGCTATTTTTCAGCCAAAAAATTGTTTTTCCTGGCGATTTAATTCCGCCAGGAATAAGTGCTTTTGTAGTAGTGCTTTTAATTATCTGTCCTACGCTCTAGAGCTTCAAGTATGAAAACATTACAATAAAAAATTTTTGCACAGGGGTTTAGTGACCAAAATAATTGAAATCAACCTGAATAGCATTGAAAACCTGATTAACAGAAATACATGAAGGACTTGGAAGGTGAGATCTCAGATAAGAACATAAGCCTAACTCCTCTGTTCAAGTCCATTGAGGAGCTCAAAAAAGCAGCCACAAAAATAAACAACTAGAGGAAGGTATCAATTGAGTTTCTTACAAATCATTATCTACACTTCTTTTTTTTTTTGGACCAATTATCTACACTTCCATTTCACATGTGTTGCAAAACTGAAGCATAATTCTCCAGGAAATAAAACAAAACAAAGGTTGGCAATTCATGTGGAAGAAGGACCATTTTAAGGTGAGAGAGCTGAATGACAGACTAATGATGGCAGGGCGTGCATTTACCGATCGAGATGGGCTCTTTGGAAGGTCATGGTACAAACATTCGGTATGGTCCCTTGAAACTAAACAGGTTTTCCAAACCTGGTGATCTTGCATTTTGATTGATTATTACAAGATGGACCAATTAGTATAATGTTTTGTGCAGATTTATGGACCTTCAAAGCATGATGATTATGGATCTAAATCCTTCCCTGGAATAGATGAAGCCATTGAAAATGCTAGGAATTTGAACACTACAGAGTCATGGAAATTTGTACAGCATGAAGTTTGGAGAGTCTCTAGAGCTGTCAGACATGCATCACAAATCATCAATGGTGAATTAACATAACATGACAGCTTGTAGACTGAAATACTATGCAGATTTCAAATGTTACCTTGTAGATAGTGATTTAAACAGTCATCTATTTGTATTATTGTTACAAAAAATTCAGATCTTGGATTAGTGAATAGTGGTGCATTACTGAGCTATTAAAGCTGTATCTATAATGGCATAAGCAATAAACAATATCATAATCATTCAATCCCCATTTTGTGTCTCTTGTTTTAAAACCAAATAACCTTTTTAAGAGTACTCACAAGTTACAATATTCATCCGAAACTAACTGGTTTTGTGATATATCAGCTGAAATGATACTAAAACACCAATCTGAGAAGCATCTTCATAACAATGTTAGGAATATATAAAGCATCGATCACAGAGAACAAAATGATCAGATTATGCACTAAAAAACGAAATCCACATACCTCACTTGATTTAATTAAAAGTTGTACACAATGTAGGATGGCATTACAAGAGAGAGGGAAAGAGAGAAAGAGAGAGAGAAAGAGAGAAAGGGGGAATGGGGATGCCAGCTGGTGTCATTGGGGATGCAGGTAAGTTCTTCTCTATCTATTTACATCAACATCAAGAGTAGTAGATCACGATCAATATCATGATGATTAGTATAATCAGACGGTTGAGATCTCTTCTGGGTCTTCAAAGTTAGGGTCCTAGGCATCGAAAACTTCCTTCTGGAGGCCCATCTCGGCTGGGGAGTAAGCAAGATCACCAGGCCAAGTGAACTTGCCTCCATGGCCTCCCTTCTTGGGTGATCCATTCATGCCCATCCCTGACTTCTTGTCCTTCCTCACCGCCATGGCTTTCCCATTCCCTTTGTAACCCCCCTTCCCATTCCCACTGTTCTTCATCTTTTTCTCTCTGGTGATCAGCCTCAACACTGTAATATGTAAGAGTGAGTAGTCATTCTATTTATAGAGGGGAGTTAAATATGGGAAGGTTTTTAACTTTTTATTCATTTTTTTTATTTGATGGGATACTGAGCTTTTTGATTGGATCCTAGAGCCAATCGGATAAGAACGACCAAATGTCATTTTCCTACTCATCAAATAATAAATATAACAGAAAATCCAAAGTCCCAATATTTGAACTTGGGCTATAAGCAAAAACGCAGGAATGTGATGTTGGACTTTATAGGCTTGCCTTTTAGCCCAAGTCCAAAGTCCAAAGTCCACTACAAGAGTCCAAACCAATTTACTTGGTAAGCCCGTTTACCGTCTGGGATCCCTATCATTCTTTGCTGACATGGCGATATCTCATTGGCTAACCTCAATCAACAGAAAAAGAAGAAGAAACGGCGGAACAAAGCTGCTTGGGGAGAGTAGGGGATTCTTCTCACTAGGGCTGAGTCGGTTTGACCGAAAAATCGAGACCGTATCTGAAACCACTCTAATTGATACCGAAAGGAACCGTATTGGAAAAGAACCGTACCGAGATATCGGTTTGCCAACCGAACCGGTATGTTCGGTTTCGGTTCCGATTCTCAGATTCTGAAACCATCGATTTACCGAACAAACTGAATATGTACAACATTAATTTAAATATAACATTTTTAATTTTTTATATCCTAAAGTACCTTTCTATAATACATTTATATACATTTCTATAATTTATATAAAAAATAAATAAATATATAAATTTATAAACCTTAAACCCTTTTTATATCCTAAATCTTATAATTAATAATTTTTTATATTTTTTAATTTATATAATACATTAACATATAAAAATTAATTAAAAATATCCTAAACATTGAGTGGCAGCATTAATAGTGAGTCACCTAATCACTGAGTGTCACCTGCCTTTTGGTTCTACTATTTAGAAAGCTAGCTTCACGTGGTCTTCTGGCAATATTGCTTCCTACAAGTACAACTTTTGCTTTTCTGACAATTCATTCAAGTCTATTGCAGGCAGCTGGTGATGAGGTACTAATCAATAATATTTTTATTTTGGTTTCTAATATTTTCCAACATCATCGTCTGCGTTGTATATATATTCCTGTAGCTTTTACACTCATCGGTTTTGTGATTCAAGAGGTTGAGTAATGAGTATGGAAGAAGTGGTTTTTAGACCCAGGGGCTCCGCTTACACCAGCGCCGTGCTGGGACAGAGAAAGAAAGGGGAGGAGGAGGGTGGTACACTGGGCTGGGCTGGGCTCTCTCTCTCATCCCTCTCTTTGCTGCGTTCTCTCTCTCTCTCTCTGATGCGTTATCTCTCTCTCTCCCTCTCTCTGCGATCTCTCTTTCTTTGTTTCCGGTCAGAGTCCATTCCGAGCCGAGCCGACCGAGAATGTCGGTCCAACCGAGTGCCGGTTTACCGACATTTCGGTACCGGTCTCGGTAACCAAAGTGGCCAACCGAGGAGGGTCCGGTCGGTACACGGTTTGGGGTTCTCGGTTCGGTAACCGTACCGAACCCACACCTCGGTCGGTACCTTCTGTCGCCGCCGCTGGTCAGCTCTCTCTCTCTCTCTCTCTCTCTCTCTCTCTCTCTCTCTCTCACTCCATCTTGATTGATTCATGCATGTACCCGATATATATGTATGTAATTGTTGCTGCTTTTTACGGCTCGCACTTTACATTTTTATATATGAATAGATTGTTTCTTTTGCTTGCTTCTACTGTGCTTTGGATACTGAGAAAACGAAAGAAATTTGACGGAAATTTTAATTTAAACTACTCTTTCTGTTTTCGGAGAAAGAAAATCTCAGTTACAAAGCATCGTGAAGTCTAGGAGCCATACATAAATACAAATCAGTTTTATACTTTTAGTTTCCTAATCGGAATTTATTCTAAGTAGTCTATTATTCTATTTTTTTAGTTTTTTATTTTAATAGATATTTTGAGTTTATATTAATTTAATTTAGGAGATTCATAATTTTTGTTGTAATTTAATGTAGTCATTGTGAAACTAGACAGACTTATTGAAGGCGGCATCTAGAAAGCTTATTTTTGCAACAAAGGCACACTCAGTATCAACGATGGCAGCTGTAAATTGCTGCTTGCACTGGCAAATTTGGCGATTATCAATGGTACCTTATAAGCTTTTATTCTAAACTGTAAATTTGAGGCATTGTATTTATTTTATTATAAGTGTTATAGAATCTCTTATTTGTTTCTATCACAGGAAAGATATTTTAATCTTGAATTCGTGTCTTGCACATATTTCTTTTTGAATTATTAAATTTAGATGTCTTTATTTGGTGCAGTAACAATGCCATGGGCCTATTTTCTAAAATAAAAGGAAAGGGAACGGATTTCAAGAATCCTAAATCTGTTGGAGAGGTAATTGACCTTTTTGTACTTCTCTATGCTGGACTCGTTTAATGTTGGATGGGTATGGCTTCTGTGTAGGCTTTGAGTTGATAGCATTGAGTAATGACTGGTGCTTCATTTTTGTAGGCCATCAGGGAAAATCTTCCTAAATCTGAAATAATAGAATCAAGCTCTCTAGCAGGACCTGGATTTGTGAATGTTGTATTATCAAAGAATTGGATGGCTAAGGTATTGCTTAAACTTTTATATGTGATTGAAACTTATATGTTCTTATTTAATTATTCATTCATTTAAAATTTTGGTATGGAAATTCACATTACTTTATTATACTATATTATTTATCACAAAAAAAGTTTTTGCTTTATTGTAACTGTTACTTTAAATATTATTGCTGCAGAGCGTACAAAAGATGCTTCTTGATGGTATTGAAAAATGGGCACCGCAGCTTCAGGTCAAAAGGGCTGTGGTCGACTTTTCCTCGCCTAATATAGCAAAAGAAATGCATGTTGGCCACTTAAGATCTACTATTATTGGGGACACACTGTCCCGTATGCTTGAGTTTTCAAATGTTGAAGTTCTTCGACGGAATCATGTTGGTGATTGGGGTACACAGGTAAATGTAGTTTTAGATAGCATATTTATGGTATGATAAAGATCTTGTTATCAAGTCCTGAAGCTTGCACTCATCTTAAACTACCTATAGTTTCTTGCTTTAAATTCTACCTTCATAGCTTGTTTTTCTTTTTTAGCCAATGTCAATATTTTGTACCTTCTTCATAAGCAAAACTGAACCAGAACAAAATGGTAAACTAGAACTCTTCAGGTTTCCCCTACCATCTAATGTGTGATACCTGCTTTTTATATATACACATATGTGTATGTTTATACACATACAAATATGCATCCAACCATACATACCATTGTATTTGTGATTTGGTGAAGGCAACATTTGTGTGCAGTTCTCTTTTAGACCCTTCATTTGTGTAACCTTTGCAACCTTCTGAGGTTGGGCGTAACCTTAGCCTCCCTTTCTTTATAGTTCGACTAAGTGACTTCGAAACCTTAACGTACTTTCTTTCTTACTTTAGCATAGGCCTTCGCCACTTCAAACGGGTGCTTCGCCCCAGCTTCATTGTTAGATGTACAATAGACTTTATAGAGAAACACTCCTTTTGTTTCCATCAGTAACATGTCACTCAAAGAAGTTCTTTGTATTGCAGTTTGGTATGTTGATCGAATACCTTTTCGAAAAGTTCCCAAACGCAGAAGATGTTAGTGAAAATGACATTGGTGATCTGCACGTGAGTGAGATTATTCTCTCTATTCTTTTGTATGTAAACTGCATCCCTCATTTTGCATTAAGACTAATTAGTGACTCATTCATCATCCATAATATTTTCCTCTTTATGACCATGAATGAATGTGACCTCTTTTTTATTTTTTTGATTGGGTTGGGGGCCTTCATATAATTAAATTGAGTGATATTCTGAAAGAGCCTTTTGTTAGATGGGCAGTAACACATTTTTCTGCTATTCTTTAGTGGTTAACTGGCAATAAATGTTGAATGGATGAATGTATGTCCTAAATTAGCACTTTTTATTCACAATTTCTGATGATAATGTGCTTTAATTGTATATTTGTATTATGACATTCTATTTGGTGCTTCCCTGGGCATGATGAATCAGAAAATAAAATAAAAGTTATCAACAGTGACTATAATTGAGGGGTCTTTTTTTAGGTATTTTATAAGGCATCAAAAAAGAGATTTGATGAGGATCCTGCTTTTAAGGAGCGAGCACAACAGGCAGTGGTTCACCTTCAAGTGAGTTACCTATTCTTAGTAGAAAGAAGCACATGAGTTTGATATCTTTGTCCACAATGTTAAAAAACCTTTAAATTTTGGGAGACCGTCTTTTGAATTTCTGTTTATTTTTTTGGTTGTGATGCAACTTTATTCGCAGGGTGGGGATCCAAAGTACCGTGGGGAATGGCCTCAAATCTGTGAAATCAGCCGTAATGAATTTCACAGGGTCTATCAACGCCTTGGAGTTCATTTAGAGGAAAATGTATGTTCTAGATTTCTAGCTTTACAGGCTACCTTTTATGGGCAGCTTTTGACTTTTTCTCCCCTTTCAAATAAGAAACTATTTTTTTATTGAAAATAGGGGAAGAGTACAAAGTAATGAGTGGAAAACCGGTAGTCCATTCCATGCTAATTTAAGCTCTTGAAATATGTACTTCATTCTTTGCATGCTAGCTTTTCATGTGAGTGGGCCATTGGACACTAATGTACTCTTGGTTTCTTACTAAATTGTGCAGTAAAGGAAAACTTCTAACTGTTTGTGCTAATTAGAAATGTTTTGAAAACCTGGTTTTATGCAGCCAGCTGGATGTAGGTATTACTGTATGGTTGCACCAAGATGATTTCATGCCATACATAACATTGCAGAACAAGAAATGAAGATGAAATTTAGTATAATATTTCGATTGGCTTATTAGTCGATTCACACAAGGGTTAGTGATGAGTTAGTCATTTAAAGTAATGTTTTTTGGTTGCTTGAGTTGGGGGGCCCGGGGGGGGGGGGGGGTGTCCTTAGGTGGAAACGGAGTGGTTGGAGTATCAATTAACTTTGACCAGGTAATCTATGGTGGTATGTTGATTATATCCTGTGCATTTCCAGATACTATTATATATATAATATCCTGTTAGAATATTATAGTATATTTCTTGGATTTAATATAGCGTCATTAGTTGCTTGGGCAGTAAAGTTATGCACTTCATTGTTCTCCATTTCTGACTCAGGGAGAAAGCTCTTACAACCCATATATTCCTGGGGTTTTAAAGGAGTTGAGTGATAAATTAATTGAGGATAGCCAGGGTGCTCGTGTTATCTTTCTTGAAGGGTTTAATATCCCCCTTATCGTTGTGAAGAGCGATGGTGGTTTCAACTATGCTTCAATTGATCTGGCAGCCCTTTGGTACGTTATATGATAATTTTGAAAGTTTTAAGAACTTTTGGGTTTGATGAGTCAAAACCGTTAGCTCTATGGTCAGTCAGTTGTTGGCCACATCCCTTTGCTACTATTCTGTCTGATCTGTCTAATTATGCATCGTTGAGAGGATGTTGTCACTCTTACTGATGTTGCTGCTTGCATTGTATAGGTATCGGCTTAATGAGGAGAAAGCTGAATGGATCATATATGTTACCGATGTTGGCCAAAACCAGCATTTTGATATGTTTTTCAAGGTATGTAGCGAAATCCGTAACCTGTTTCTGCATACCCTGATTTGTGGTGTTTCATGCATTTCTGGTTTACGTTCATTTTATACTTATTTATTGAAGAAGATAAGTTTTCTTGTTTGGTTGACTTGTAAGTAGGCTTTGGGTCAATGTGCTATATGATTCAAAAAGCAAAACTATATGATTCAATTTTGTTAGTTAGTTTTAGAAAGGTTAATAAAAAAAACTATATTTCAGGTTCCAGAAATTAAAAAAAAAAATAACTATACAAATCAAAAAGTCTATATGAACTCCAACATATCAACAACACAACATTGGGAAAAAAAAAATCAACAAAACAATACACCATATGAACTATAAAAGTAAAATAAACTAGTTCTAAAACAAGGACTTTTCTTAGGAACTATCACAAATCATTAAAGAGATAGAAGTAGTGAATTAAAGAGTATCTTAATGACCGAGTTGAACAAAATTCTTCTAAATCGTAGATGCAATATAAGACATGATGTAGTAGCTTTTTAGGGTTCTAAAATTGGGACAAAAATTTCTTAAGGAGATGAGTACATAAGTTATTTAGAGGTTTATTAATTTTGTTGTGAAATCTTTCTAAAATATTTTTTCTTTTGTAATTTAATTTATGTTTTGTAGAATTTGAAAAGAGCTTATTTGTATATTTAAAAGCTTATGTGGAAAAGTGGCCAAAAAAAAAAAAAGCTTATGCGGAAAATATATTGAGCTTTATTAAATAATCTAAATGATATGGAAATTCCATGTCATTAGGGCACAATTAGGGCATCAATAATTAGGGCACCCTAGCATAGCCCATTAAATAATTGCATAATTTTCATGTCTACAGTATTATTATACTGTCATGAACATGTATTGTTTTAATACCTGTTTTTATACTAGCAATGTTTTGACAGCTGATCTGAAGAACAATAGATTGACCAATTACACTTTTGATTTTGATCAGATGCTAAATGATAAGGTGCGTTAACATCTGCAGATCTCTCTCTCTCTCTCCCTCTCACCTCCCTCACCTGCCTTTAAAATATTGACAAAATTAAATTTGATGGTCTAAGAAATTTATTTCAAATTAATTTTCTTATATGCATTAAACTCTGCACTAATGCTGTATCTGTCCTACTGTTCCAAAACTATTTGAGCAGGGAAACACTGCGGTGTACTTGCTCTATGCTCATGCTCGGATCTGCTAGATAATAAGGAAATCTGGCAAGAACATAGAGGAATTTGAAAAAAGTAAGTTCAGTTGCATTATGTCACATTATTTCTGATCTACTTGGTTAGTCCTACTGCATACTATACATATATTAGGCCTATATACCCACATGCATGTGCTCACATGAGGTCAATATGCTTATTATTTATGTATATGTATTCTTGTATTCTGAATACTGTTGAACCTACCAATTGGCAACCGTACTAAATTTGTCCCAAGCATACAGAAATCAGACATTTGCTTGTAATACTCATCATAGGATCTTGGAGAAGTTAGCAACTTGAATTGAATAATACCATTTATAATAGCATATATTAGCGTACAGTAAGGAGAATTTTGAACCAAGCAGAAAACGGACTAGCTAGTGAAGACACTTAAGGTTGAGGACTACTTATTAGTTTTTACACACTCTAACACTCCCTTCAAGGAGCCTGAATGCTTGATGGTCCAACAGTGTATCTCAGCCTTCAAAACAGTGGTCTTGGAACCCCCACCTGTTTCTCAATCTGCAATGGAAATTTGACATCATACACAAGGATACAAAATCCAGTAAGTTAAACTTAATCCTGTTCATTTACAAAAAGAAAACCAACATTATTCACCTCCAGGCTCCTTCAGCAGATTCATCTCGACCTCCACTCCACCTAAGATGCTGAAGAAAGTTGAAACAGAGAAAGAGATTTTCAAAAGAAAATAACAATAATAATAACTCGTTCAAATCCTAAATACATAAATTTAAAGTTGTTAATTATTACAGACAATGGGCATAAATTACATAATAAAGTTTTTGTTTGCAGTTTAAATTTTTATTGTAGTGCAAACACAATTAACATAACTAGTTGATTAGAGCATGCCCAAAGTCTTCCAGCAGCACTTGTGTTTAGGCACCTCCACCAGCCGCACCGCCGCTTGTTTGGCCAAATTTGCTGCCTTCTTTTTCTCTTTGGCTATCTTTTTTCCTTTTCCTTCTTTTTCGTCTCTTCCGACCATTTTTTACATGATTCATAATCAGGACCAGGACAATTAATGTGGGGGGATGTTTTTGCCTACAAGAAAAAACAGATAATTAATACGTATAAAATAAATAAATCTTCTACTAAAAAAGATAGAATAAACCAACTTTGTAATTTTTTATTTTTGTTTTCAAATTTAATTACCTGACATTGTTGTTGCAAAAAATTGATGTCGAATGTGAAATTTTTTGAAGTGTGAATGATCAGTGTGAAGAAATTGAAATATAAAGTTCTCTATAAATAGAGGTGTGGTGTGATGTGGTGTATTCTGATAAAGAAGAAAGAAAGATTAACATACCCAAATAATATATCTCTACTCTCAATTATTATTGTACTGATCAATCATTTTCGAAATTGCGCATGAATGTACCCGGTGTTCATCTGCATTTCAACTCTTAGCTTGGCCGAAACCGAAAATAGCAACTGACGAACAGGCATACCATTTTCAGCTCTTCACAACTTTACAGGCATACCAAAAAATAGTTAAAAGCTATATATATATATACCAAATTGTAAGTGAGAGAGAGAGTTACACGTGTGTACTATGCTAGTCACGGGTGTGTCATGTGTGTGAAGACAAAAAAAACAAGTGAGAGAGAGAGTTACGCGTGTGTACTAAGCTAGTCACGAGAGTGCCAGGGCAGTCACAAGAGTGTCAGCGACGTGTCTTCAGCCTCTGACACTCTCGTGACTGCCCTGGCACTCTCGTGACTAGCCTAGTACACACGCGTAACTCTCTCTCTCACTTACAATTTGGTAAATATATATATATATAGCTTTTAACTATTTTTTGGTATGCCTGTAAAGTTGTGAAGAGCTGAAATGGTATGCCTGTTCGTCAGTTGCTATTTTCGGTTTCAGCCAAGCTAAGAGTTGAAATGCAGATGAACACCGGGTACATTCATGCGCAATTTCGAAAATGGTTGATCAGTACAATAATAATTGAGAGTAGAGATATATTATTTGGGTATGTTAATCTTTCTTTCTTCTTTATCAGAATACACCACATCACACCACACTTTTATTTATAGAGAACTTTATATTTCAATTTCTTCACACTGATCCTTCACACTTCAAAAAATTTCACATTCGACATCAATTTTTTGCAACAACAATGTCAGGTAATTAAATTTGAAAACAAAAATAAAAAATTACAAAGTTGGTTTATTCAATCGTTTTTAGTAGAAGATTTATTTATTTTATACGTATTAATTATCTGTTTTTTCTTGTAGGCAAAAACATCCCCCCACATTAATTGTCCTGGTCCTGATTATGAATCATGTAAAAAATGGTCAGAAGAGACGAAAAAGAAGGAAGAGGAAAAAAAGATAGCCAAAGAGAAAAAGAAGGCAGCAAATTTGGCCAAACAAGCGGCAGTGCGGCTGGTGGAGGTGCCTAAACACAAGTGCTGCTGGAAGACTTTGGGCATGCTCTAATCAACTAGTTATGTTAATTGTGTTTGCACTACAATAAAAATTTAAACTGCAAACAAAAACTTTATTATGTAATTTATGCCCATTGTCTGTAATAATTAACAACTTTAAATTTATGTATTTAGGATTTGAACGAGTTATTATTATTGTTATTTTCTTTTGGAAATCTCTTTTTCTGTTTCAACTTTCTTCAGCATCTTAGGTGGAATGGAGGTCGAGATGAATCTGTTGAAGGAGCCTGGAGGTGAATAATGTCGGTTTTCTTTTTGTAAATGAACAGGACTAAGTTTAACTTACTGGATTTTGTATCCTTGTGTATGATGTCAAATTTCCATTGCAGATTGAGAAACATGTGGGGGTTCCAAGACCACTGTTTTGAAGGCTGGGATACACTGTTGGACCATCAGGCATTCAGGCTCCTTGAAGGGAGTGTCAGAGTGTGTAAAAACTAATAAGGTCTTAACACCTTATCATCCCCAAACAAGTGGAGATTAGTAACCGAGAAATCAAGCAAATCTTGAAGAAAATCGTGAGCCCTATGAGAAAGGATTGGAGCTTGCGATTTAATGATGCATTATGGGCATATAGGACAGCCTACAAAACCCCGATTGGTATGTCTCCTTTTCGTTTGGTTTATGGTAAAGCATGTCACCCTCTGATTGAACTTGAACATAGAGCATTTTAGGCAATCAAGAAATTCAATTTCGATATGAAAGAGGCTGGGGATGCAAGGCGACTCCAATTGAATGAGTTAGATGAGATGAGGAATGATGCCTATGAGAGTGCACAGATTTACAAGGACTAAGGCATTTCATGACAAATCCATTCAAAGGAAGAACTTTGAAATCGGGCAGAAAGTCTTGCTCTTCAATTCACGCCTCCGGCTATTCCCAGGTAAGTTACGTTCTAGATGGTACGGTCCTTTTGTTGTTACTAATGTTTTTCCTCATGGTGCAGTTGAGATTCAAAATGACAAGACGGGAAACATATTCAAAGTGAACGGACATCGCTTGAAGCCATACTATGAATCTTTTGAGCTTGGAAAAGAGAGCATGCACGTGGATGCACCACCCCCATCTATTGTTTAATCATCCAAAGAACCGCGTATGGGTGAAGACTTTAAACTTAGCGCTTCTTGGGAGGCAACCCAAGCATTCGTCAATCTGAAGCCATCGACGTGTTTAGAATGGTTATTATGATGTTTTGGACCAGGTTTGGGGGTCTCCGGTGGCCTACATTATGTTTTAGGATGAGTTGAACCTAAAAAAAAAAGGACCTAAAACACAAAAAAGGGCAGCTGCTGTTTTGCCCAGATTTTGAAGATTTTTCGTCACCAAAGAGGTTTTAGTAGTAGTGTTCATCATATTTTTCGTCGCTAAAAGTCAGATTTTCAGATTTTTATGATTCCATATCCAGCTCAATTTTGTTCCAATTTCATCACATTCCGAGACTTTTAGGAGCTTTTACGGGTCCGTTGACATTCCAAGAAGCAAGTTGTGGGTGTTTAAGTTCGTCACATTGTCCATCCTCTCTCACTTCGACATATGCTTTGCTCATCCATACACCTACACAAACCCGGGAAGTTCTCACACCCTCTCTTTCTCTTTCATTGATTTTGCATGACTTAGTTTTCTTTGTTTTTGCATGACTTAATTCTCTTTCATTGATTTTGCATGACTTAAGTTGTGGGTGATTGAGTTCTTTGGTTTCATAACGCATGTAGCAGTCCTTTGTCTTTGTTTCTAATTATGTTCTTGTCTGCTGCTGTTTTTGTATTTTGGCTCGCGTTGCGTTCTTTGTTTTTGTTTTTTTTTTTTTTTGTTCTTTCGTTCTGAATCCAACCATATAAAGAACGTGAAGTTTGGCCAAGTATTTTGTGAGATATGTGTAATTCTTTGCACTTGGGTCAGAACTGCAGTTTGTTTATTGATTTTCAATTCCTTTCAACTTTTGGTTTTTATTTAATTAGTTTTTACTTTGTTCTTTTGTTTTGTTTTCCTCTAAAAAAAAAAAAAAACTGAAAAATGTCATAAAACCCAAATTTATTTTCTTTTACTTTGAGTCTTGCTTTTAATTGTTTGTGGTAGTCACTTCCCAATTCTATGATGAGATTGAATTTTATTTGCAATTAACTTTCAAGGAATTGTGAGCATGACATTAATTCTTTACATTATCTTTGTGTTAACCATAATTTTGTGATTTAACTTGGTAAATCTTTTTGCACATAGCCATATTAATATGATGTTCGATTGGGGAGTTTACATGATTTAAATTCCCAAATAAGGCTAGTGTAGACTTATATAACCCTTATTATGTAAGCTTTTGAGCCTATGTCTTTCGTTCTTGAGTGTTATATACTATTCGATAATTTTCTTGTCTACAAGTCGTTGTGATCTCATTATTCTTTGTTTTGGTCAAGTACTTGAGGATGTTTAAATTGTTTGCTAGAACTACTTTCATTATCTATTTGAGGCATATTTTGTGAACCACATGGATCCAAGGAAGTGATATAGGCCTTGTTTCTTTCGTTTGAGCCCTTCTAGCCAACACATATCACTTTTATCCCTAGTTAACCCCCTTGTGCCTTTTATGTAAGCCTTTTTCGTTCTTTACCCAATTCTTCTCACCTTAATCTATCATATGTTTATCCTACACCTTTCTAAGGAGTTTTGTGGAGTATTTTCGTTGTTAAGGGAAAATTGCACAAATTGTTCAATCATGTGGAAAGTAAAGGATATTATCTAAAAAAATATATAACTAATTTCGAAGCCTTTTCAACTCGAGTTTTTAAGCCCGAGGAGTGTTTTACACTTAATACCCTAAAGCTATCTAGCTTGGGAGTTATTGGCCTAATACTTGTTACATGGGTTGATTAGAAAGCTAATGGAGTTAGAAAAAAAAAAAAAAAAATCAAGACAGTATCAATATGAAGTTTCGTGCTCAGAGTGCAAGATGTTATAACTTTCATGGAAAGCTTTATGAATTCCTTAGAATTTATTCATCCATATTTTTTTCTTGTTTCACCCATCACCCTAAGCCCCATTACAACCTTAGTGAAAGTCCTACTTGATCCAAGGAGAAGTGTGGTTCCTCATGTGGAGAATAGGTGTGGAAGTACTATAGTCGGATGGTTTAAATGTTTTCAAGTATGCGATATCTTTCCATGAGATCTTTTATGTTTGTCATGTGCCTTTATTTCAATTATGTGAGTATATCCTATTGCTTTGATTCCTCTCACATATTTATGAGTGACAATAACTAGTCAAATTTCGAGTGCTTTTATTGGAGTGAACATCCTTGATGAGATTTGAAGTTGAAGCTTGTTCTTATTTGGTTATTTAACTTCTGTGAAGCTTAAGTCGTGGGTTGTATTGATGTTGGCTATTTCACACACTACATCCAAGTTTTTCAATTCAAGTTTGGTTAATCCTTTGATAATGTCTTGAGTTATTGTTGCTTATTTATTGGAAGTAGCTAACGGTTTGTGATTATCTCTGAGATCAATATTGGGAAGTTAGTCGATCGCTTGTTTGCGTTGAGTCTTTGTTCTTTTGTTTTTATTTTTCGTTTTGCTTTGCTCGAGGACTAGCAAAATCTAAGTTGTGGGTATTTGATAAGTCCATAAATATACTTATTTATGTACTCTTTTTACTTAGGTTTTGTAGAAGAATTAGATTTAAAAAAGGGCTTATTACTTCACTTTTCTGATTTTTAGCTTTTCTGCGCTCTTTGAAGGTTTTTAAGGGAAAATCAACTTTTCGGAGGAATTTTAGCGCAAGGCCAATTGGAGATGAAAGCTAACACCTTGAAGTTCAATCTGTGATTTTTCTAGAATTTTTTACCGAGCCAATTGGTACAGTATTACAAGTGAAGTTAGCCTACGTGCAGACAGGACAGTTTCGTACATGTTACGTGAATATGAAGAAACGGAAGCCTTCCCAAATTTTCCAAGTTACGTGCTATATATGGTTGGAAAGATAAGACATTTATCTTTCTAAAATATATTTTTACTGATTTTTCTAGAAGGCCGAAGATCCCCAGATCGTATGACAATTGGGCTGTGACAATTGGGCTGAGCTGTATTTCCCTGTGGAGTTAGGAATTGTGATCTTTACTTTCCTATTTGGATTCCTTGTTTACCAAGACTTCTTGGACGACTTTTCAATCAATTTAGGGTTTAGGACTTTCATGTAAGTAATATAAAAGGCCAGCCAAGGCCCCATACAAAGGATTCACGTCCTAAGGAGATCAGCCGCGCAAGAGGAGAAAGCTGCCAGCGAGTTCTTTCTTTTCCTTTCTTCTTTTAATTTTCAGTTCTTATGTATTTATTTTTGAGATCATTCAATGAACATGAGTAACTAATTTCTTGTTAGTTAGGGCTTAATCTTGAAGCCCTAAACATGATTTCAATTCTATAAACAAGTTTGAATGGATTTTTCAGTTTCTACAATCGTGATGATTTCAGTTTCTCTATATTATGTGAATTCTGATATTTTGTTTTTTTGAGTAGCTAACTTTGAAGCATGTATCGGAATTAAATTGTTGTAGAACATAGGTCAATTGCCATATTGAATGTGTTCTTGTTTGCAACGAATAATTGGGTTAAGAATTAATTATGAGAAATTGATTCTTGAATTCCTAATAACAAATGTCAAGTCTTAGGGTTTTTGTGAAACTCATATTCTCTTTGATCTTAATGGATTCTTGATTGTTAATTTGAGTAAATGTTATATTGGATTTCAATTAAGAATACACGTATTGATGTAAATGTCATACACCTTACATACACTGAGAGAATCATACAACTTGAGTCAAGCCATGATCTTGTTGTGATTGTCGTCATCATATGCTTGCTAGAAATTGAGTATCTATTGTTGTTTATGGATTGATTGATTGTTTGGAGGTGGATAGTGAGTCCTAGCTATTGTTCTTGATTGATTTTAAACCAATTTCTCTTAAACTCTAATTTAAATTCTATTTTGTTTTCTTTTTCTTGTTTTGTTTTATTTACAAAAATCAAATCAAAACCCCTTTGGTGTTGGCGTGTGTATGGAACTCCTTGTGATTTCAATCTTTATTTTGTTTTCGTGTTTAATTGTGTTCTAGTTTTCTTTGTGTGACATTGATAAACATCTCTTTAGATTACAATCTCTGTGGGAATGACCCTTACTTGCTTACTATACTATCTTTTGATTTGTGCACTTGCAAGGTTTTAATATTGTTGTTAAAAATTACCAGCACTTGGCTGCCATGGAAGACCTACTTGAAGAGCATACAGGGGATAATGGCAGAAGGCCAAGGCCTGTATACACTGTCGTTCACGGCAGCAATGTTGGATCATGAACTTCCAAGAAACTTAAGGCAGCCAGATTTCACCATGTTCTCCGGCGAGGAAGACATGGTCTCGTCTGTCTGTCGAACACATTGCCAAGTTTACGGCCCAATGTGGTGAGCACGCTAGAGATGAGGCTTTGAAGATGAGGATGTTTGTCTCTTCGCTCACATGTGCCGCGTTCAAATGATTTATGACTCTATGGCCCCATACTATAGGCACTTGGAGGGAGATTGAAGACGTTTTTCATGAGTAGTTTTACCATTACAAAGAGGAGGTGTCAGTTGTGGACTTGGCGAGACTTTACCAAAGGGAGAATGAATCAGTCTCTGCGCACATTGCCAAGTCCCGGCGCGCAAGGATGAACTGCAGGGTTCATTTGGCAGAGAAGGAATTTGCAAAACTCGCTCAGGCCGGTCTTGCGTTCGAATACATGAAGCATTTGGATGGAATCCATTTCCGTGATTTATATGAATTAGCTGATATGTGAGACCCCGTATTTTTTTAAGATTTATTTTAAATATTTTGAGATTTTATTTTAAGGATTTTGAGAATTTATTTAGAAATAAAAAGGGTTTTAATTTAATTTTTAAGTTTTGTTTTTAAATTGGGCTTGACCCAAAAGTTGACTTTTAAAATTAGTAGACTTTCGTCTTTGACTTGGTACGTTGGTTAGGTCTCGAGTCCACGAGTTCGTAGACACGAAGTACTCGTCGATCGGAAAATCAATACATTAATGGTTATGCCTGGGCTGGAAAATTTCAGATGTAATTAAGATGTAATGCAATTCTTATCAGTAAACTTGCATATGCGGCATAGTTTGCAATTTTGGAACGCAAAGATAAACAATTGATGAAAAGTACTTCTAATATCAATGTTGTGATACCGTGTAGTTTTTCATAATTTGTTGATAGAAGCCTGTGTTGGTTAGTTTCATTATAGTTCAATTCTATGTAGTAATATTTAGTGTGCACCATACTGATGAGTTTTAGAGATTCAGTCTCTCAAGCATGAATATAGTGAGGTCACCCCAATTAATTCTTTATGAATATTGCTTCACCGTTGTCAATTTGTTTGATGAACCGAGACATAATCTCGAGTAATTTTTATCGTTCAGCCCAGCCTTCTGCCCCTTAGATTGTTGTTTGTTTACTGATTGTTCTTGTCATTTTAGGTTCGGGATGCTCAACTAGCACAATACAACTATATTTTAGTTGTTGGCGAGAAAGAAGTTACATCCGAACAGGTTATATTCATTTCTAATTTTCTAATATATCTATGCTGCGTTTCACCCTTTTATCAGTGTCTGACCACAAACATGAAATTCTGTTGTTCCTTTTGAATTACGCTGTCCTTCATCTGTTATGTTCTCGTTTATTGCAAATTTTCTTTGTACATGGCATTGTAGCATGGTTACTGAAAAAATTGAAAGCATTACTTTTTACTTTGAAACTTCTCAATGGAACTGCGGAATTTCATAATAACTAACAAGAAAGGACCAGCTTAAGAATGAGGGACAAAGTTGATGCGACCCCAATGTGCATGAAGAGTCTACTCCAACTCTTCAAAGGCAAACTTGAAGCTTTTTATTAGGATTCCTTTTGGTGAGATACCTTTTTAGTAACAAAAAATGGTAGTATCTTAATTATATCAATTGAGTATTTGTTTTCATTTAAATTTCAATTTAAACTCGAGACCCTATCTTGTATTTGATGCTCTGAACTTGACACGCCACCGTGTTTAACATTGAAATTGGACGAACTGCTTTTCTGTATCCTTCAAGCACATCAAGTTCATTGATATGGTTCGTTTTCTTCTAACGCACTGTGGTGTTTAACATTGGATTACCTGATCCCATTTTAATCCCAAAAGCACTACTCCACCCAAAGTTCCAAACCGTACAACTAGTCTGGAATGTTAAAATATTTTCAAAAAATTATCCTTAATTTGAAACATATTTTCAACTAGTCTTGAATCTACGGTCTCTATTAGTTAAATTATCCTTAAGTTGCCAACTGCACATGCATGATTAAAAGTTGTCTAATCATTTTGTAAAATGTAAATCAGAATCACACTTATACATGATTCCACTTAATCAATCGTGTCATCAATGGCAGCCGGAGATGCATATATATTTTCCTGGCAAGAGAAAACTACTATGCATATATCTTTGTATAAGATCTCTTGTAAAATATGCTATATATAGACAATACTTACTATCTTTTGGTACTATTATTTTAATATAAGTGAGATCTAGCAGTGGATTTCATCAATCATAATTGCACAATCTGATATTTCTGTATTGTTTTTGGTAAGAGAAAATTACTATCCACATATCTTTTTTTGCAACTACTATCCATATATCTTTGAGTAAATTTTATGTCATATTTCACGATCATTAAACCATGTATGATGGTACACTATATTGTACATTTGTACTCATGACTCTTAGTGATTGCAATGGGCAGTACATCTTCTTGATAAACATGCTCTTATGTCACCAAAATTTGTACGTTTGGGTAGAGGATAGCATATCTTAGCTATCTCATGTATTATTTTGAGATATTAATCATCATTAAATAAAGTATCTTTTTATAAAAAAAAACATAAAAACCATATATGATAAATGAAGTCTTTTTTTGATTGTGCAATTTTCTCTTACCAAAAACAATACAGAAATATCAGATTGTGCAATTATGATTGATGAAATCCACTGCTAGATCTCACTTATATTAAAATAATAGTACCAAAAGGTAGTAAGTATTGTCTATATATAGCATATTTTACAAGAGATCTTATACAAAGATATATGCATAGTAGTTTTCTCTTGCCAGGAAAATATATATGCATCTCCGGCTGCCATTGATGACACGATTGATTAAGTAGAATCATGTATAAGTGTGATTCTGATTTACATTTTGCAAAATGATTAGACAACTTTTAATCATGCATATGCAGTTGGCAACTTAAGGATAATTTAACTAACAGAGACCGTAGATTCAAGACTAGTTGAAAATATGTTTCAAATTAAGGATAATTTTTTGAAAATATTCTAACATTCCAGACTAGTTGTACGGTTTGGAACTTTGGGTGGAGTAGTGCTTTTGGGATTAAAATGGGATCAGGTAATCCAATGTTAAACACCAGAGTGCATTAGACGAAAATGAACCATATCAATGAACTTGATGTGCATGAAAGATACAGAAAAGCCGTTCGTCCAATTTCAATATTAAACACGGTGGCGTGTCAAGTTCAGAGCATCAAATACAAGATAGGGTCTCGAGTTTAAATTGAAATTTAAATGAAAACAAATACTCAATTGATATAATTAAGATACTACCATTTTTTGTTACTAAAAAGGTATCTCACCAAAAGGAATCCTAATAAAAAGCTTCAAGGTTGCCTTTGAAGAGTTGGAGTAGACTCTTCATGCACATTGGGGTCGCATCAACTTTGTCCCTCATTCTTAAGCTAATCTACAACAACAAAGATCAAAGAAACTTCTCAATGGAACTGCGGAATTTCATAATAACTAACAAGAAAGGACCAGGTTCATAGACAGTGCTACACTACAAGAAAAAAGGGTTTGGGAGAGGAACGGAATTCGTCGCCCAAAGTAGAGTTTCGTCGCCCAAACGTTTGGGCGACGAAATTGGTTCGTCGAGCAATGCTTCGCCCAAGAGTTTGGGCGACGAATCCATAAATTTCGTCGCCCAAAGACACCTGGGGCGACGAAATTTTTTTGTCTCCCAACACATAAAATTCGTCGCCCAAAGAATGTTTAGGCGACGGACAAATTTCGTCGCCCAAAGATGGTTTGGGCGACGAACACCCTTATTCGTCGCCCAAAGCATGTTTGGGCGACGAAATTATCCGTCGCCTAAACAAGATTTGGGAGAGGAATAACTAATTTCCTCGCTGGAACGTTTTTTGGGCGACGGAATTTTTCGTCGCCCAAAACATGTTTAGGCGACGAAAAATTCCGTCGCCCAAACATTCTTTGGGCGAGGAATAGATTTATTCGTCGCCCAAACACCCTTTGGGCGACGAAAAATTTCGTCGCCCAAACATGTTTTTTTTAAAAAAAAATTATTTTTTTTATTTAAATTTAATATTTAAAAAAAAATTCTTTATTCAAAAACTATATAAAACAAAATTCATAAATTTATATATCAAAATATCCATTCAAAGTAGTAATTAACCCTAATATATATAGTCAATCTATTCTAAACTAGTAGCATCATCATCATTCATATCTGACGGAGGTTGATGAGAAGATGGTGGCGGGACAAACCCAGGTATCGCCTTGGTCAATGCAGCATACAACGCCTCCTTCTCCGCTCTCTCAGCTCGTAAGTCCTCCTGCAACTTCTTCACTTGAGCGGACAACCCTGCGACGACTGCAGATGGCTGAGACGAAGATGAAGACGAAGACGAGGATCGAACATCACGAATCCGCCCATATCCCATGCCGCGTATTTCCTTACCGGGTCTAACACCCAGTGAGTCTATCATAATACGAAGTCCGACATCGGGATCGGGTACTGGAATCGACTCCAACGGAGTACCCGGAGGGTGCTGCTCGGCCAAGCTCTCCAAATATATTCTCGAGTTGGCCACCATCTCATCCTTCAAAATGTTATATATACAAGTAACCAATTAGAAAAATAAATATAAAAAATTGTGAAAAAAATTAAAATATAAAAAACTAACATGTTTTGCCTTGGCCGCATCACAACCGGGATGAACATAGATATCTCCGAAAGTATCTATCTCCGGGAATTGTGACCCACGCTGAAAAAGAAAATAATTTTGTCAAAGACCCAACCAATATTAAAGAATATATATGTATTAAATTAAATAATGACGTACCTGACGTCGCGACTCCACTCGATATGAGATGGGCGTCGGACCACTATGATGGTTAAACGGCTTCCCTTTCCGGTTTCTGGCGTTGGCGACCGACTTCTTCTGTTAAATATTAAGCAAATTATAAATATGTTAGTGTATGTATACAATAATAGAATAACAAAACAATAATCGATTTTTTAAAGTCTTAAGATGATAAAACGTACCAAAAACGACGGACTCATGAAATGATCGCACAAAAAACGCCACTGGTCAGACCGCTCTACCAACTCCATAGGGGGGTTCGCCAATGCCTCAACTGCCGACGAAAATCCCTTGAAATGCACGTGTAGTTCGTGCTTCCACTGCCTGTAGGACTTGATGAGTAAATCTGTCATGTACGTGACAGTGAGGGGATCATCCATCTGAATGTCAAAGTTAACCTGAAAAAAATATTAGATTGTTATGAATGATCAAATTTATCATTTTGAATTAATTATTGAGCTATATACTCACTGAGATGGAGCGGATCACTTTGTGTTGAATCTCTGCCGGCAATTTTTTCCAAGTGGTTGCAACCATGGCGCACTCGGCACGAATAATAGCCCCCACATCATGCGAGAACAAACTGTCAACGTTAGGATCTAACGGTCGTCGGCCGTTTTGCACACACATGACTGGAATCCGCGCCCCAGTACTGCGCACAATCCGAGAGGACTTCAACCCACTACATGGTCCCCTCGTCGCAGTGGATGACGTGGCAGTAGATGAAGCGGAAGCGGAAGCGGTGACCTGACTAGAGCGGTGAGATCGACGGGCCCTCCGTGGCATAGAGGGGCTCCCAGTACTCGAGGATGGCTGAACTACATCATTGGGAGCTGACTCCATCGCCTTTCACCTTATAACTAAATTATATATATTTCTCAAACTAATTAATCTACATTTTGTAATTAAACTAAATTTTATATTTAAAAACTAACAAACTAACTAATCCACATCACATGAACCGCTAACCACAACACATAATTGTGCACTCCCAAACTGTCCATGGGTAATTTGGACAATTCAAGAATCATATTGGAGCGCAGTCACGCCCAGCGCCCATGCGCGCGTCCAATAGACTCTCGAACGGGTCTAAGGTGAATTTAAATTTAGTGTACAAAGTTATCCACTGATAACTTCGCACGACTAGTTAAATGTACAAAGTTATCGATTGATAACTTCGCACAAGCGCTTCGTGCCACATGACCTCACCCAGTACTCAAGGAGTGCTGGACTACGTCATCGGAAATTTTGCAATTACAACTAAACTAAATGTAACATACAAACTAAATTATAATTAATCTAACAATATACATATAAACATACAAACAAACTATTAAATTTTAGCATATAAAAACATACAAATTAATTAATCAATTTTATAATTAATTTTAACATACAAACTAATTCACTCAAAAATTTAATACAATTATATATGAAACATTAAATACTAAATCATACAAAAACTTAACTAAAAGATAGATTAAACACATACATCACTAAAAATGCAATTATCCTTCACAACAAATGCAATACTATCCTTCCTTCACCAAAAAAATAAATCATTGTCAAATATGAGCCCAACATCAATCTAAATTCAGATTTCACAACCAAACCACTAAATTAAAAAAACCCACAACATTAACTAATTACCACTAAAATCAGAAATTTCACAATCAATTTATGCAAAATCCACAACAAGTACAAAATCCACAATATTATAAAACATAAAAAACAGAAAATACCATAAAAACAGAAAATACCATAAAAAACAGAAAATACCATAAAAAAAACAGAAAATACCATAAAAAACAGAAAATACCAAAAAAAAAACATAAAATACCAAAAAAAACAGAAAATACCAAAAAAAAAACATAAAATACCATAAATTCAAAAAAAAAAAAAACAAATACCTTGAGCTGGTTTCGGCTTCGAGGGGGGGGTGTTTTGGGTGAGTGGTTTCGGCTGGGGGGGGGGGATGGGTTTCGGTGGGGGTGGGTTATCGGGGGAGGGTGAGTTTCGGGTGGGGGGTGGGTTTCGGCGGGGGTGGGTATTCGGGTGGGGGGTGGGTTTCGGCGGGGGTGGGTATTCGGGTGGGGGGTGGGTTTCGGCGGGGGTGGGTATTCGGGGGGGTGGGTTTCGGCGGGGGTGGGTATTTTCGGGGGTGGGTGGGTTGCCGAAAGGGAGGGGGGTTTTGGGTTACGGGGAAGGAGGGAGGAGGAGGGAGTGAGAGCTGAGGGAAGGAGGAGGGTGCGGCGCTGCGAGGGTGATCAGGTGAGTGAGTGAGCTGATCGACTGAAGTGAACCCAGAAATGGGTATAAATTTAAAGACTTTGGGCGACGAACATGAATTCGTCGCCCAAGTATATTAAAGCGACGAACATAAATTCGTCGCCCAAAGTTGTTGACTTTAGGGCTCCGTTTTATCCCGCCATAATTTCAGACTTTGGGCGACGCACTGTTCGTCGCTTAAAGCTACATTTCGTCGCCCAAAGTTGAATTTTTTTATGAACCATGATCGTTCATACATTCGAGCTCCAATACCAAACTTCTAGATCTTCAATTGACCTAATATTTTAGAGGAATGATCTTTGAGTGACAAATTAATAAATGAACGGTTCAGATCGTTAAAAACACAATCGACATATAAGGTTCTACATATAAATCAGTGGTTTTTGCATTTGAAGAATAAAATTATATCAACTCTTTCGTTAAAACCTTGTAGCTTCAATAATTGTGAAGACCACAACGTGATTATCACAATCAGAGCCATTCTTCATATATGTTCATACTCAAAGATCAACCCTGGAAAAAATCGGCTCAATCGGAGTTCATCTACCCGTTCGATTATTATTATAAGAATCAAGATCGTTCATACATCCTAAATGCTAAACCTAACTTCTACATCTCCAATTGAGTTAATTTTTTGCATAGATGATCTTTGAGTGAGGCACTAAGGAATGATCGGTTCGGATCGTTAAAAACACAATACAAAAGTGATCTTCTACATACAAATACACTTGAAGAGTATAATTATATTAACTTTTGGGTAGAAATTTTGGTGATTCAACAATTTGTGAAGACTACAATATGATTTCAACGATCGGAACCGTTCATTCTATTCATTTATACTGGAAGATCATCTCTGCAAAAAATTGGCTAAATCGGAATTCATCTCATACTTCGATTCGTATTACAAAATTTACAATCGTTCATAAGTTCAACCACCGTTACCTAACTTCTACATCTCCAATTGAGCTAATTTTTTGCATGGATGATCCTTAAGTGAGGCACTAAGGAATGATCGGTTCGGATCGTTAAAAACACAATACAAAAGTGATCTTCTACATACAAATACACTTGAAGAGTATAATTATATTAACTTTTGGGTAGAAATTTTGGTTATTCAACAATTTGTGAAGACTACAATGTGATTTCAACGATCGGAACCGTTCATTCTATTCGTTTATACTGGAAGATCATCCCTGCAAAAAATCGGCTAAATCGGAATTCATCTCATACTTCGATTCGTATTACAAAATTTACAATCGTTCATAAGTTCAACCACCGTTACCTAACTTCTACATCTCCGATTGAGCTAATTTTTTGCATGGATGATCCTTAAGTGAGGCACTAAGGAATGATCGGTTCGGATCGTTAAAAACACAATACAAAAGTGATCTTCTACATACAAATACACTTGAAGAGTATAATTATATTAACTTTTGGGTATAAATTTTGGTTATTCAACAATTTGTGAAGACTACAATGTGATTTCAACGATCGGAACCGTTCATTCTATTCGTTTATACTGGAAGATCATCCCTGCAAAAAATCGGCTAAATCGGAATTCATTTCATACTTCGATTCGTATTACAAAATTTACAATCGTTCATAAGTTCAACCACCGTTACCTAACTTCTACATCTCCGATTGAGCTAATTTTTTGCATGGATGATCCTTAAGTGGGGAATTAAAAAATGAATGGTTATGATCTTTGGAAATACAATCGTATAGTATGTTATTACATATATAAAATTGTAAACAAAAAAGTATTCTTACTTTGGGCGAGGAACTACAAATTTCGTCGCCCAAAGTTATCTTAGGCGAGGAACCTCACAATTCGTCGCCCAAACCATTATTACAAAACAGGATGACCCTTTGGGCGACGAACCTATTCGTCGCCCAAACTTACTTTGGGCGACGAACATAATTTCGTCACCCAAAGTGTCTTTGGGCGAGGAATATGTATATTCCTCGCCCAAAATGAGTTTGGGCGACGAAATATTTTGTCACCCAAAGTAAGTTTGGGCGACAAATTTTCGTTTTCCTCGCCCAAAGGCACTTTGGGCGACGAACATGTATATTCCTCGCCCAATGTATTTCTCAATTAATTATTTGTTGTTAATGTTTAGGCGACGAACATATTTCGTCGCCCAAAGTAACTTTGGGCGAGGAATGTGTAATTCGTCGCCCAAACCTCCTTTGTTCGTCGCCCAAAACTTTATGACATTGAGCGACAAATTTTCTTGTTCGTCGCCCTAAATTGCTTTGGGCGACGAATATATGTTCGTCGCCCAAAGTTTGGTCGCCCAAATATGTTTTTCTTGTAGTGCTAGTGACTTATGATGTCTAATGGTTTCAAAGCAAAAAGTAATGCTTTCAATTTTTTCAGTAACCATGCTACAATGCCATGTACAAAGAAAATTTGCAATAAACGAGAACATAACAGATGAAGGACAGCGTGATTCAAAAGGAACAACAGAATTTCATGTTTGTGGTCAGACACTGATAAAAGGGTGAAACGCAGCATAGATATATTAGAAAATTAGAAATGAATATAACCTGTTCGGATTTAACTTCTTTCTCGCCAACAACTAAAATATAGTTGTATTGTGCTAGTTGAGCATCCTGAACCTGAAATGACAAGAACAATCAGTAAACAAACAACAATCTAAGGGACAGAAGGCTGGGCTGAACGATAAAAATTACTCGAGATTATGTCTCGGTTCATCAAACAAATTGACAACGGTGAAGCAATATTCATAAAGAATTAATTGGGGTGCCCTCACTATATTCATGCTTGAGAGACTGAATCTCTAAAACTCATCAGTATGGTGCACACTAAATATTACTACATAGAATTGAACTATAATGAAACTAGCCAACACAGGCTTCTATCAACAAATTATTAAAAACTACACGGTATCAAAACATTGATATTAGAAGTACTTTTCATCAACTGTTTATCTTTGCGTTCCAAAATTGCAAATTATGCCGCATATGCAAGTTTACTTATAAGAATTGCATTACATCTTAATTACATATCTGAAATTTTCCATCCCAGGCATAACCATTAATGTATTGATTTTCCGATCGACGATTGCTTCGTGTCTACGAACTCGTGGACTCGAGACCTAACCAACGTACCCAAAGTCAAAGACGAAAGTCCACTAATTTTAAAAGTCAACTTATTGGTCAAGCCCAATTTAAAAACAAAACTTAAAAATTAAATTAAAACCCTTTTTATTTCTAAATAAATTCTCAAAATCCTTAAAATAAAATCTCAAAATATTTAAAATAAATCTTTGAAAAATACCGGGTCTCACATATCAGCTAATTGATATAAATCACGGAAATGGATTCCATCCAAATGCTTCATGTATTCGAACGCAAGACCGGCCTGAGCGAGTTTTGCAAATTCCTTCTTTGCCAAATGAACCCTGCAGTTCATCCTTGCTCGTCGGGACTTGGCAATGTGCGCCGAGACTGATTCATTCTCCTTTTGGTAAAGTCTCGCCAAGTCCACAACTGACACCTCATCTTCGTAATGGTAAAACTACTTATGAAAAACGTCTTCAATCTCCCTCCAAGTGCCTATAGTATGGGGCCATAGAGTCATGAATCATTTGAACGCGGCACATGTGAGCGAAGAGACAAAGATCCTCATCTTCAAAGCCTCATCTCTGGCGTGCTCACCACACTGGGCCGTGAACTTGGCAATGTGTTCGACAGACGAGACCATGTCTTCCTCGCAGGAGAACATGGTGAAATCTGGCTGCCTTAAGTTTCTTGGAAGTTCATGATCCAACACTGCTGCCGTGAACGACAAAGTGTATACAAGCCTTGGCCTTCTGCCATTATTTCCTATATGCTCTTGAAGTAGGTCTTCCATGGCAGCCAAGGTCATTGGCTAGCCGTAACAAGCACAATCAACAACAAGCTCGTTGTCTCTAGGTCTTTATTGTTTGTTTATTTTCCTTGTTCCTTTATTACTTTCCCTTAGGAATTTCGAGGAAGAAATTATTTTTAAGAGGGGTAGATTGTGAGACCCTGTATTTTTCAAAATCTTTATCTGAAATTTTATTTCAAGATTTTGGAAATTTATTTGAGAAATAAATTGATTTGGGTTAATTTTTAAATTTTGTTTTTAAATTCTTTTGGCCCAAAGGTTTACTTTTGATTTAATGGGCTTTTGATATCGAGTTTGGGCTTGTTGGAAAGGTCTCGAGTCCACAAATTCGTAGACGTGAAACGTACGTCCATCAGAGTTACGGTTTGAGAGATATGAGTGTTTGACCTTCTATGTTTATTTCCTTCCTTCTCTCTATTGCCTCTCTCATTTTCAATCTCTCTCTAGCTCTCTCGTTTGACCCTCTATGTCCAGCGTGATTACCGGCGATCACAACGGTAGAAGGAATGATGTCTTCTCCTCTCTCTCTCTCTCGGCGTCCTTTTCTTACCCAGATTCCAGCCCAAGACCCGAACCCAGTTCAACACTGATCTGGCCTCCGGCGACGACTCATCTCTTCCGGCGGAGTTGCAGCGTCACACCACCCCAGAAAGTTTTCTATCACTCATGAACACGACGGTGTGCTCCGATTGAACCGGCGAAGCCACAAAAGCTACCGCTTCTCTGGCCAGTTTTCCGGCAATTCCAGCAGTGTTTTATATCGACTCAGGTATCAAAACTCACCCTTTCACTCTACTCTTGCTTGTCATTTGGTTGGATTGCTCAAAATTTTACAGGAATTGAAAAGCCCAGTTGAAGCTCAATGCCACCGCGGCTCTGCTGTGCGTGTTGGCTGGATTGAACTTCCTTCACCCATTTTCTAACCCCTTTCAATTTCTTTAGTGCTTGTGAATTGTTAGACTGAATTTAGGCTTGTTTTGGATTGGAATTTCTCTGTCCAAGTACTCTGTCGCCGTTGCCACCACGAGCTCCACCACTTGCAGCGGCGATTTCTAGGTGGTTTTCCCTCTGCTTGGTCTGTTGAACTCCCAAGAGTTGTTTTCGAGGTCGATGGGTGAATTGTTGTGAAATCTATAATCGGGCAATCACTTTGCATGGCGATTGACTCTTTTCCGGCCATTTATTTTTTTGGGAAACTTGAAATTTATTGTGTTGGTTTACTAGTCTTAACATGTTTCGTTGGCTCGGGAATCCTAACCCGTTGTCATTTTGGTTGGCGGATTAGGAATCTGAACAAAGGCTATGAAAGGCAAATATGTCTTTTCACAAAGTTGCACTGTGAGTGAAATTTATTTGGTTAGACTGTTTAGCACAATGAGTGAAATTTGTCTGTTGTTTACCTTGTTTGTATGCTCGTATGCTAGAATTGGGTAATTCTAGGATTGAATTAGGAGAATGGTATTGATGATGATTTTGTTATTAAGTACATAATTGGATTATTGTGGATTACCACTAGGTTGCTAATTGTGATGCATATGATTTGAATGATTTTGATTATGGTAATTTGGTTTGGAGATATTGAAAGGATTATCATAATTACTGTTGGAATATGATGGAAATGAGGAATATTGGTATTATTGATGTTTATGGTGGAAATTGAGAATTAATATTGTTATGTCTGGTTCATTGAGAATTGAGGTGGTGTCATTTCACTCATACGAGCTTCATAGCTTTCCGGGTTTTTATGTAATTATAACCTGATGCATCATTCCACGGTGCAGCGGTTGGTTTTGCAAATTAAGCAAGCTGAGAAGTCAGTGGGGAGAAGACGAGACAGTGAGACCAGTTGATTTTGTTAATTGTTTTTGATACAATGGTTTTATATACATAAATATTTTGTCAGTTAGGCTCACACTCTGATTTATTAAATGTATTTTATTTATTATATTAAGTATATGGCTCATTGTTTGAAAAAGGGTTTAAAGGCAAGGTTTTAGTGTTTTTCACGGGCCTGGAAAGTGGGGCGTGACATGGAAATATGTCCTAAAACCAATGATAATTGGTTAACCAAAGATGTTTGGTTGAAGCGACTCGATCAAGAGATATTTCGATTCATGTGAATTTCACATTAATTAGGGTATAACGTACCATTATTCACTACACTTAAACTCTAGGATCATCGTGTAAGTGAATGAATATGTCCAAGGATATCTAAGGGAAGAAACATGATGAGCTTGGATCTGAGACCCCGTAAATTTCTCAAATTTTATTTGAGAATTTATTTGAGAAGTTTTGGGATAATTTTTAAATTATTGTTGTTTATTTTAAACATTTTCCGAGAATTCAACATAATTATTTATTTTACAAATAATTGTTTTATTTTAAAGTTTGACCAAATTGAAATATTTGAATTTTGGCACTGATTTTGGCATGGTTGCATAGTGTTCAGCTCTTTGAGAGCGTACACGCGAACCTTTTTATATTATGCATGTTATCTGATGTTAGCAACCATATAAAACAGTGTATAACGTACAAAATCTGGAAATTGGGTATTGGGTATAGTATTTTTGCATAAGTAAAAGATTCAAAGTTGTAAAAAGAAGAAATAAAAAAAGTAAAAGATTCAAAGTTAAAAGGGTAGAGATGAGTGGGAGCATATATATATACTGGGTAATGATATTGTAAGATCGATCAAGTTGGCACCGGGAATTTATTCGAAATTCCTGTCTATAGCTAGTAATTATTGTGATTTCAAGTAATTAACAATTAAAGCTATATGGTAGCCGCTCCTACAAGTCTTGTCCATATAATGTATTTGTAAGACAGACGCCAACCCAACCCACCACCCAGTAGTGCCTTCAAGAACCTTCTCCTTCTTGTTCTTTAGAATCCATATATATAGTCATCACACTTACTGCACGTATTAATATTTCTGGAGAGAGAGAATAGAGATCGAGAGAGAGAGAGAGAGATGATGAGGAAGGCACGTACGGTAGGCATAGGCATGGATTATTCTGAAAGTAGCAAATCAGCGCTACGATGGGCTGTTGATAATCTGATAGAAGAAGCAGATCACTTGATATTGATCCATGTTGAGCCCCCAAACCCCAAAGCTTCCACCAGAAAGCAGCTCTTCGAGGACACTGGATCACGTATGTATCTCCTATCTCTCTCTCTACCTACCTAATCACTTATCATCATATATATGTATTACGTGATCAATCTACATCTATTTATTAATATATGTTCTTTTTTGTTCTTTTTTTCTTTTGGTTTTAGTTAATTTTGTGTGTTAATTCGCTGCAGCTTTGATTCCTCTTGAAGAATTTGTGGAGATAAATATCTCAAAGCAGTATGGACTTACTACTGATCCAGAGGTTCTTCAAATTCTTAATACAGTGGCAACTAAAGGGGTATTCATCTTCCTCATATTATCAATATTAACAGTGATTGAGTTTCGTATAATTTTATATACCCAAATCATATACACAACTGAGTATAGAACAGAATCGGTACGGCCACATATAGATTGCCGACTAATATTCAACAATTATATATTTGACCCTGGCCAATAGAAAATTTTATATTTAACATGTTATTTTGTCATATTGTAATTAGAGAATTATAGGTGTACAATAAGATAGGATGGGCCCGGCTCGTTTAAAGTCGGCCCCGCCTGGCCCGTTAATAAATTTAGATTAGACATCACAAGATCATTTTGGCATATTTAACATGCAAAAAGAAAATTTCTCCAGGTACAAAATTCTTTTATGCAAAAGGAGGCATATATATTAGTTTTGTGTATAGAAGTTGTGCATGAAACATAATTCTATCGTGTGTTCTAGTGTTTGTTTATATATATATATATATATATATATATATTAGGGCGGATCCGTGACACCTAATTAAACCCTAAACCCATATATATATAAATTAAAGTTTTTATATTCTAAATAAGGGCTTTTTTGTTTTTTTGTTTTTTGAATTAAATTAATGTGAATAGGCTAAGGTTATGGCCAAGGTTTACTGGGGGGACCCAAGGGAGAAGTTGTGTGATGCAGTGCAAGATCTCAAGCTCGATTCGCTTATTGTTGGAAGCAGGGGCTTAGGCCTTATTAAAAGGTAGACTACTCGATCTCTTCCTCCCACTAAATTCATCAGACCCTTTTAATAAGCATAATTTCTACTTTTATTACAGACTATATACACCCTTAATTGGTTCATCTAGATACTAATTAAGCTAAGCCCAATCACTTTGACAGTTAAGTGTACCATTCGTTCTTAGCTAGTTTGATATATATATATATATATATATATATATATATATATAAATATTGAACTATTTTATAAATTTTTAAGTTTTTGGGGTTTAGAGTTTTTCTAATTAAATGGTATTATGAAAGTTCTAAACCTCCAATAGAGTTTTTCTATCACTTATTATTTATCACCTCGACAAATAGAGTTGAACTGTTCTTATATGTTGTCTACACTTGTTTGTTTCTTGCGCGTGAGGTGTTAGCTATCTTGACATGAATTGTTGATTTGCTATTAATAACTTAAACTTTTGGGGTATAATAGTTTTCTCATTTAGACGCTATTTAATTAACTAAGCAATTAAATGTGAATTTGCAGGGTGTTGCTTGGCAGTGTTAGCAACTACGTGGTGACTAATGCTTCATGCCCAGTTACAGTAGTCAAGGGAACAACACCATCATCCAAACCATAAATCCAGTGACTAATAGACTTATTTTTTTGTAGTGTTCTTACAATACTCACACGTTTGTTCCCATACCAAGCGTGTTAAACTACTAAGTTTGCCGAATGGTTTTTTGTCTTCAAAAGTTTGTGTTTAATTCATATTCAACTTCTCTGTGTATTATTGGCCACAAAAAAAAACTTCTCTATGTATTGAAGATATGTTGTTTATTAATGTATGGTGGATTGTGGAACTTATAATCTATACATTCGCTTCCAGATGAGGCCTGTTGGTGTCAATATTTTCTCTAAGAAAATGCCAATTGTCGATGCCAACCCTTTTCTCTATCACTTAGTTTGACTCCACTGCACTAGTAGTGTTGGGTTAGTGTTAAATTCTTATTGTTAGTCATAACACACTATATATACTCTTATGTTAAATATAAGAATTGGACCCATAAAAAATTGCATTACTTTCTCCCTCTCTTTGCCATCGGCATGGGCCTTCATGGCACTGCATGTACAAGTAGGCTGATCCATCATTAGCATCCTGCAAAGACGTTCGATGCTCAAAAATTCTCAAAGCATTTCTTTGAGAGTATATATATTATGTGCAAATAATTTAAAATCTCAAATAGCTAGTTAATTTAGGAGGGTAAATTTGTGTGAAAATCCACTAAAATTTAGGGTCTTGAGGTGATTAACTAAAACTTAAAAAAAATATATATAAAAAAAATAAAAATAAAAAGATAAGGTCACATGGGAGAATACTTCATGTAGTTAGGAAATTAAGAAGATGATGAACAAAACCCTGCAAAACTTGTTCCACATGTGGTCGTTCGAAACCCAAACATCCACGACCTTCCTCTGCCGATTATGGGCAGCATTAATAACTATTCCAACATCAGTATTGAGCAACCTCTATTCAGGTTTTTATTTCAAGTTAGGCTGATCATTTTTTTTTTTTCCATTTTTCAAATCAAAACACTAATTTCTCTTACCCATTTTGTATTTGTTAATTTGTTTGCAGAGGAAGATGCCAAGAACTCACCCTTTGTTCAAAGGCACAAAAGGAATATGAAGTATCAGATTTTGCTATGCCTCCTAAATTCTTAGTTGTTTATTGTTTTTGTCTAATTTTATCTTATAGCTTATATGTATATATTTTGAGGCGAGATGGTTGATGTCAACACGTATAGTTTTGTCTAATTTTATTTATTAGGTAAGCTAATATCTTTTCTATCTATTTTAACTGTCCAAGAGTAGTAAGAACAATTGTTAATTCTCATGTTTCTAAAAGGGCCGAGGAAGAAAGATTGTTGGTATTTTCTACATCCACACTACTTCTGTCCAAGTAATTTGGATGTTGTATATGGCATAGAGTGCAAACTACGGATTATATAGGTTTCTCACTTACATTGTGTATATTGGGATTTAATTTCTTAGTCTTCTTTAGCTATGTGTGATCAATTATTTTAACATGATGGTTTGAATAAATCATTTTCATGATCTGAATTCATTAGGTAACAATAAACTGTAGTACTTGAGTTGGAAAGCATGTGAGGAGGAGTGCTTGAAGAACTGCTCTTGCTCTGCATATGCCAAAGCAGATGTGGTGAGGGGGTGGTGCATGACATCGTATGGAGATTTAGTAGATAAAAATGACTTTTGCTAAGGGAGGCCAAGATTTATACATTGTGTATATTGCTCATTAATTTATACATATGTGTTGATGCACTTTAGTTTGGTATTCTCTTTTCAAATCTAATTTTTCTAAATACTACAAGAATATCTAATATTATTTTAATAATAGTTAGTAGGTTTATTCTTTCTTCTGTAGCCTAATGCTCATGATCATGGTCCAAAAACTGTTGCAGAACACATGCTTACTTGCTGCATCAAAGGATCACCTTTAGGTTTATCATCTTTGTATGTTTAGTGTTTTCTTTTTGTCTATACATACTTAGTGTTGGAAAAAAAAAAATTGTAGTATGATGTTGGAATCCTGTTATTTTCTTAGTCCATTGTACAAATCAATCATATAAATATCTAGATACAAATAAAAATTAATTTGAAATTTCTCTTCTATTGATGAAATATGCAGACAAACATGATATGGTTTTTCCTTGGCTGCACTAGGGGCTAAGAATTTTAAGTCAGAAATGAAGTTCTCTGTGCACTTTGAAGTTTCTTCTTTGCTGGTAGTCTAGTACTGGACACTCTCAAAAAGTAGACAAGTTAAGGCTAGTTTATGGGGGAGGAATAGAAAAATGAAAGCATGGGGGTTGTGGGAATTGGTTAAGAAATGCAGGTGGGGGAGTTGTTGGGGAAAAGAATGATGGGAGATGACTAAAGAAGTGGGAAAGTGATTATAAAAAAGGAAAGAGGAAGATATTAAAGAAATGTGGAAGACGCATCAGCAAGGAGAATACGTGGGTTGATTAAAGAAAGAGGGAAAATATAGGAATAAGATGAAACCGGGGGAGGGGGTGGGGTGTTGGCTCTAGAGGTCCGGACCTCATGGGAGAGGTCTGGTCTTCATGGTAATGCTGGGAGCTGCTGGAGGTTCTGGAGGTCCGGACCTCAAGAAGGAGGTCTGGTCCTCAGCTTCATGGCTTCAATGGTGAGTTTTTGAAGGTCCGATCCTCTAAGGACAGGTCCGGTCCTCAAGCTTCGAATCCACTTCTTGTCCTACATCAATATGGAACATTCAACATTGCATGGTTTATATATTGGTGTATATATTTGTGTAGATTTTAGATGATGCACAATGGCTAAGTATTGTTATTGGTTAATTCTATATAAGTACAATAAAAAAGTTTGTTTATCAATAAATTTAACATATATGCGCTCTATGACTTGTAAATGGTGTTCTTGAAGCTGAGGGAGTTACTACTGAAGCACCAACAAATCAAGAGGATAAAGCTGCATGCTTAAGGTACATAATTATCGGGGCATTTATATATTTATTTTGATGGTACAATTAAAGAAATTTCATTTTGTAGTTCTGTAAGATTGATGGTATTGAAGGATCTTGAGTTCGTGAAGAGGGATCTTGAAGTGGATGATATTGACGGTGAAAGCTTGGTCATTTTTTTTGTGAAAACTGGCAGGGTATCTACGTATTTTGTAGTGGGTTTGGAGCTGTTGCATGACCAAGTTTAATTGTTTTAGATGCTTCTAGTTGTAAGAATGTTGAAGGAAACTAATATAATGATTTGTAATTTAGGCTTCAACTGATATATATGTGTAATGCAAGTAACTTTCAGTTCAAGTATGCGTTTTCAGATTTTATGAGCAATTTATTAATTAGTAGTATTCATTGAGGTTACATGAAAATTCATTACTATTAATTAGTAAGCATTTTTTTTGTATGGTGGAGGATATTTAATTATTGAAACTAAATCAGAAACTAATACCAAGAAGGTGAAATGCAGCAAGCAACTGTTGGAATTAGTGAGCTAGCTAACCCAATTTTAACAAGACAGTAGAAGAATCCATGACATATCATTATTTAATAATATCAATCATCCACCAATATAGCAACCTCATTAGATATGGTGAAGTGGTGAACAATCGCAACCAACTAACTGCAGTATTGGTGAGGATTGGACCTTGCAGACTGTCATGGCAGGTTTTGGCAGAAGCTTCCACCATTCTTACATGTGGGTGGCCTTAGCTCCCTTGCCACCCCAACACCAACCTCCAACATGCTCTATGGTGACTGCAGGGTGGCAATGGGCAATACAAACTAACAACAGTGGCAGTTGCATCTATTCTTACCAAAAAAAATTGGTTGCCTTTGCTAGATAATGTTGTAGTGCTTTTTAGTTATCATGATTTAGTTTATCTCTTTTATAATAGTTCGTTCTTGACGGATTGTAGTTAATTCCAAGATTAATCTCATGAACATATTAAAATTTTAGTTTTCTTTTCAAGTAATTTGTAGATCGTTCTTGAGGAAATCTCATAGTTATCCTCAAGGATTTAGTGTTCAGAACGTTTGGTTTTTCTACATATTTCTTAGTATTAATATATGAGTGTGACCTTTACTTTGCATATTGTTAGTTTAGATTTTATTTTTCGCACGTAAATTAGGTTTATCATTTTATTTACTTTCTGCATAAATTAGGTTTATTGCTTTATTTATTGATTTCGTAGTTTAAAATAATGTTAGATTTGCACTTTACTGTTCACACTCGCATTAGTTCTATTAATTTTAGAGATTACCTTTGTTTTTATTGCACTTTATTTTATCAAACTTTTAATTTTTGCATTTACTTTTAGTTTTATTGTTATTTTCGTCAATTCCACGTCACCATTCAGACATCCATAATCACCCACCAAATCACTTATATCCCATCACGCTCTCCCAAAAGTCTTTGCAACAAGGCAATGAGAACCTAAGATTGAGATCTCGTTCCTTCATTGGACACAATCGTTTGGTTCGAAGTCAGATTTACGCATAAAATTCATAATTGTACGCTCGGTCTACGACCGCTTACTAGCACGCTCGACGCACACAAAAAGGACACAGTTTCCTTGATTCGCAACCTACTCAAAACGTGGACATAGAAATTTTGAGGCGAACACAAACTCCTTTAATTAAGCTTTGAAAAAGAAAAACAAAAGTACTTGGAATACATGAACAATTTGAGAAAAAGAAGTTGTCATCACACTAAATAAAAAGGACTCTCGGTCACTCCCACTCGAATTGAAAGGACATAGAATTATAAGTAAAGCAATAACCCAATGGTCATCACAAACTCATGAACTTTAAATAAGTTAATTAATTAGAGTAGCAAATTAAGGAGACCTTTGGTGACGTGATCATGATCAAATCAAGTAGCTGAAGATGGAAGAAGTTGTTTGTTTCAATTTTAACAAACCCCAGTAATCTTCTTCCTGTCCATAACAAACTTCCTCCAAATTGTAGTAATCTCCCTTTGTGTTTCCAATTCACTCTTCTTATTAGTTGTAGTCCCAACCGTCTCATTCTTCTCAATCGCTTGGCTTGCAATTGTTATGTTGGAACTGAGCTTGGATGGAAGCGCATCCAATTCATGCAACACTTTCTGGATATCATTCACGAGGCGCTCGGCCAGAGTACGAGAGAAGTCTTCTCTAATGACCACGCGCAGCACCGTCACGTGCTGTGCGTCCGGTGGCATGGTGTATGCCGGCACAATCCAACCAAACCGCCGCAACAAGTCGGAAATCTCAAACTCGTCGTGGCGATGGTTGTCCTTCAAAGAAAACGCCACCAGCGGTACACCTTCGTCTTTGGACACGATGTTGAATCGACCCGTCTTCTCCAATCCTTCTTTAAGTACTATCATGTTATCGCGACAGTTTTCCATGACCAACCTGTACCCCTGGTGCATGCATGTACAAAACTTAATTAATTACGACATCCAAAAATGCTCTTGCATGTTCTACATATACATAGTACGTACTTTTGTCTTAATTGCTTAATTAATACTTAGCTATTAAAATTATATATACCTCCTCGACATACCTAGCTATTTCAATTAATTATACATGTTTTTGTTGTACCTACCTCATAACCCAAGCGAATTAGTTGATAATACTGAGCAATAACTTGGCTGGAACCTGCATTATATATGGGAATTAAGAGTGCAATATATTTAATAATTAGTCTATATATATTTGATATATACATCAGTAAATGAATTAAAAGACATGCACCTTTAGAGAAGTTGAGGGTGAAGGTAGGTTGATCTGCTCCAAGATAGTTGATGTGGAAGATGAGTTCCTCAGGCAGGTCCTCTTTGTTTCTCCAAATGACCCACCCAATCCCTGCATACACAAGTCCATACTTGTGCCCACTCACATTGATGCTCTTCACCAGAGGCAAACGGAAATCCCACTCAAGCTCTGGGTATAGAAATGGAGCAATAAATCCACCACTTGCTGCGTCTACATGGATTGGAGTATCCCATCTGCCCAAATTAACAAAAATTAATGCACATTCATTTATTTAGACCTCATGCAACTTTTAATTAACAAGTTTGAATGGACCATTACTTGACGAGGAAGATTCAATTTGAGAGAGATGGAGATGTTAATTAATTACATACCCAGTTTCCTTGTTCTTCTCTGTGAGGAGATCATTCAAGAGCTTGACATCTTCGAACTCGCCATTGAGAGTGGAGCCGAGGATAGCAGCAACGCAGATGGTGTTCTCATCCACCATGTCCACTGCTTTTTGAGGGTCCATTACGTAGTACCCATCCCTCAACTTCACCTCTTTCAACTCCACCTCAAAGTACCTTGCAAATTTCTCCCAGCACACCTTCATGCATATTACATTAAGAATATTAATTAATTAGGCGTCAACCGCAATAGTACGTAGTTTGATAATAAGGTCATCAATTAATGTGATTCGTAAATATGATTCATGTAGTACTACTCATTACCTGGACATTGGCGCCGGTGACAATGTTGGGTTTGTCAATGGGTTTGTCCTCAGCTTTCCTCTTGTTCTGCCATTTCCTCTTGAATGCCAAGCCAGCCAACATGATGGCCTCAGAAGACCCCACCGTGCCCACTCCTACTGCTGCCTCTGACTCTCCAAGTGGTGCGTTAAAAAGATGAGCTATTATGTTTACGCACCGGTTCTGTAGGTGTTCATGTATACATGCCACATGATTATTCATACAAATTAAACATAACAATACAGATAAAAAAAGAAAAGAAAAGGGAATTTCTAAGATTTGAAACTCTTTTATATATATATATATAGAGGAGTGCTCTAAAGCTAACCAGTTAGCAAGTTAATACGAAGCTAACCATGTTTTTGGGCCCATCACATAACTAATTTCATAATCCGATCCATCAATAATTTAGGCCATACTTCAAAGATCATCATTGCAAAAAATTAATTAAATCGAAAATCATGTAGTCATCTAATTAAGATCAAATAAATAGACGACTAGTATTTTCGATAAAAGCATATAAATAGTTATTATCATAATCAAATGGCTAAATGGCTTCCGAGTTTAGAGATTTTTTACAGGAATAATCTTTGAAGTAGGGCCTAAAAAATAGATAGTTCAGATTTTGATATTACATTATGCAGTGAGCCCAACAGGGTGGTTAGCTTTGTATTAACTTACTAACTAATTAGTTTTAGAGCATTCTTGATATATATATATATACAGGCTAAGTATATATATATATATATTCTATTTATTAACTAATTCCTGACTCAATTTGTTTCAGAATTTTTTTTTAATCGGAACTGTATAGACACCTCCAACTATCCGAGTCCTTGCTCCTTAATTAGTTCTAAATTTCAAGATCATTATGTGACTTATACGAGGATTCATTTAATTTCAAGTCCCTGTTTATGTAATTTTATCAAAATATCAATTTCGTCTTTATGTTCTTGTAATTTAAGCACAAGTTCTTTTAAATTTATTTAACAAAACAGTCAAATTTGTTGCACAACAATCAACAAATAAAAAATTTGACCGAGATTAAATTTATCCTCAAATTGCAAATGTTTGAAACTAATTAAAGACACATAATTATTCAAATTGAAACTATATGAACAAAAATTGACATTTTGGTCAAATTATAGAGATGAAATTTATAATTCAGCCAATGTTTCAAATTGGCAACTAAGGTATGTAAGCTGCTCCGAAAGTGATCGATTCTTTTGGTTTGGTGTGTAGAACAAATGCGAGTGGAAGCACAAAAAGAGGTGAAGAGGAATTGAGAAAGTGTTTCTAATTTCTGGTGATCAAATAGGGACTTTGACACTTAACCACCCATCCTCTCTGTCCTCGTGCATTGCACTGAACAGAAAAGGAAAAAACCTTATCTTGTTCGGCAGCAACTTTATTATCTACTGACAAAAATGGAAATATATCAGACAATAATGTTGGACAGCTCAGCTAACATGGTAACTAATCTCACATAAGACCGATGATTTGATTTTGATTGTAGCATTTGCTGTTGAATGGGCCTCCCTTACCACCAAAAAGACACACCAAATCAATTTGTAACTTAATTTAAAATACCTTATTCTAGGTTAGTATTTAAATTTAAAAAAAAATAATTAATATTTTACTACTTTACTAAAATATTATTGATATTTAATATTTAATTTTAATTTTTTAAAAACTAAATAGAATTCTTTTAAGAATTAAGTTTGGATGAAAATCACCAAGTACATATTAAAGGAGGGGTGGGTTACAATTATTTGGGTTGTATAAAATTCGCCCTTGGCACACGTATGAGATGATCATAGAAAAATACCAAAAGGAATATAGAAAAAAAAAAAATATATATATATATATATAGAAAATTACAAAAAGAATATCGAGAAAATTGCGAAAATGAATATCGCAAACATTGACCATACCAACTGATTAGTGCCAAAGTTTCGAACACATGAAAATGGAAACCAACCAAAAATTTTTGGACGGTGACCACGTGGCACTTTATTATTATTTATTATTCGAAAGTCGTGGCTTCAAGCCTTCAACGCGGCAATAATCAAGGCCAATTTATTCCCAAAAGGCAGCTTGACATAAAATCATGTACGCAATCAACGCTAGTTATTTCCACTTTTCAACTTCAATCAAAATAAAAAGAAGGGTGAACTACTTTTTTGGCACCCGTGTCATGGCTCGAAATCATATTTTGTTTCCATAGTTTCAATTTTTTTTAATTTGGTCTATTAGTTTTATGTTGTTTGTGATTTTAGAACAATTTTAACGAAACTTAAATTTTTAATTTGGAGATAAATTATTTACTTATTTTCAAGAAAAATTTTGTTAGGGGATTAAAAAACCATCTTATAGGCTTTCTAAAACTAATTTTAATTTTAATTTTTGTATTTATTTGCTAAAGAAATTTAGGCTCACAAAATTTTTAAGGTTTAAATTTTAAGTTTATGATTTTTATGTTAGGTGCATAATGTCTGAAGATTGTAAAAAATATAAAACACAATAATCAAATTGAAAAAATTAAAACCACATAGACCAAATATGCTTTCGGGCCAAAACACAAAGACAAAAAATGTTGTTTACCCTGAAAAGAACGCCAATCAACTGTTTTTGTTTTCTATGATTCCTTTTGCTTTTTTTGTTTCTTTTGGTTTTTAGAGTTAGAGGACTTAAAGTTTAGTGTGAGTTGTAAATTTGTAATCAATATCTGGTTTTCTATCTATAAAAGAATGTCAATCATATGAGTTTACCAACCGGTTGTTAGTTTAATAATATTTTTATTTTCAGTGTTGAGAGATTTCTCAAATTTAAATACCTCTTCTTCTAGATAAAAAAGAATTATACAGATTTTATTTGCAATTGTTAAAAATAGAGCAGAAATATTAGAGAAATATCCCTTATAGTATTAATTGTATCAAGTGAAATACTGAAATATTTTCTTGAGTTTTATTTGTTATCGTTAAAAAAAGGGGAAAAACAAACCAGCTGACAGTTTGGCGCAGACCGCGCTTCTAGCCACGTGTGGGAATAATGTTATGATGCGGAGATTCGACATTTTCCTTTTATTTGGTACTGTTCATGGCCAAAAAAAATATATAGAAATAACTTTTTTTTTAATGATTTCCCACCCCAATCTTATATATTTGCATTTCATCCCTTATTCTTATATTTTAGTAATTTAATAAATAAAAGAAGAATAAAAATACAAAATTAAAGAAAAGGATATAAATGCACAAAACAGTAGTGTGAAAATTACTACCCATTATTTTTTCTTTCTTGTTTTGTTAAAGAATAAAAGAGAAGACGGAAAATTCCGAGTCCAAAGGAGCTCTCACTGAAAGAAAGGATCTAGATGGTCTCCTACCCTACTCTTCTAGCTAGCAACGTACCCAGTACTCCCCTATTTTATATATTTTTATGATCTGATTATTAATCATAAAAAAACAAAGTAATTAATTAGTCAAAAGGGCATCGTATTTGAAAAAAAAAAAAAAATTAAATAATCAGTCGTGCTTAAAATAAATTACCTTGATTAACGCGTCTAATTATAATATTGATTGGCATATTGTCACCCACTCCCGGCACCAGCACGTATTAAATTATAATTGTTTGATTCAGTTGTATGATATAATATTATGGAAAGTAAAGAAGAAGTGCAAGTGCATGTAATTAATTAATGATGATGATGAGGATGTATGGTGGCTTGCCTGGAGCTCAGTGGTGACAGGGTATTCATCCATGTCAACATAGTTCTTGTTAATGGAGGACATGATGAGCTTGTCGCACTCCGGCTCCATCCACGTCGTCACGAACGACGCCAAGTTTAGCCTTGGGTTCCCGTCCAACATCAGCTCGTCGTTTATGATCTGGAACGCCGCTTCCTTTGGGATCGAAGTTTCTGCCATTTTAAACCTGAGATCGAAGATAAATTCGTGTATTATTTTTGGTCGAAATATATTGATGTTTGAATACGTTATTTTATTAATAGTTTGATAATATAACATTTTAGAAATTTTGAAAGAAAACTGTATGTAAATAGTAGGAGATCGGAGGGTGAAGAAATTAAGTCAAATAAATTAGGATGTTACTATAAATTACCTGGGAAGAGAAGTTCGAACATATCGTGAAGCAAAGGTAGAGTGGACGGAGACATCTGACTCCGATGCTGTCTTTGAGAGAACCATGGTGGAGAGAGAGAGAGAGAGAGAGAGAGAGAGAGAGAGAGAGAGAGAGAGAGAGAGAGAGAGAGGGATGAATGTGGTATATATGAATGAGAATAGAAGGAAGGCCGATCTGGGCAGGCACTTACGTAGAAGGGGAGGGGTGAGTGAGAGTGGTCACATTATATTACGGAAAAATTAATTATGAATGATTATTATTATGGGTCTTTTAACTTATTTAAAATGAAAAATTAATTATTCAACCATTGGAAGTTGCCAGGTGGGACATGGACAGTGCCTTAACATGGTGGGCTTTGTATAATAATATCTGGACCCGTTTGTGGACTAATGCAAAAGGAAAATTTTTTTTATTTTTTTATTTTTTTGTTAAGAAAAGGAAACAAATTAAACAATTATTCACCGTGCAAAACAATTCTTTTAATATGAATCACTCCTTTTTTTATCTTTCTCAATTATTATTTGGTTGGGTTTCTTTTATACTAAATCGTAGTCAATGAAAAGACTAAAATACCCTTTAACCTTCGTTTGTCTATAACTCTCAAACTATAACTCCAAAACACGTTTTGTTTGCGTCTATGAGCTCATTGACCCGAGACCTTTCCAACAAAACTAAAATCAAGACTAGGCCTTTTCTAATTTTTATTGTTCCTCGATGGCTCACTGAAATCACTAAAAATCCGAATAATTCACCAAAATTAACTTTGAGCTCGTTTCGATAAATCTTATTTTTCTACGACTTCAAATTCATTTATTGCCTTCCAAAATTCTTCAGAAAAATTCTAATATCTCCAAATTAACAAGTGAATTATCAATAAATCACTATTTACTCTAAAATAAATTATAAACCAACTTTCCGGGATCTCACAATCTATTTGGATTGTGTTTGGTTATTGAGTTAAGGGGTTTAGAAAATAACAATACATGTCATTTTCTTATTTGTCCACATATGTTTTGACTTTTAAGGACAATTAGATTCAAAATAATTAAATATCCCTTAAAAATAGGTCATTTTTATATAATTGTTAATTAGTGAACCATTTTTATTTAACAGTATTTATCTCCAACATGCATTATATTCATCTTATTGAATACTTATTTAATTCATGATTTAATATTGTAATATAAATAAATTTGAGGTGTTATTTATATAATTATTAATTAGGGACCCATTTTTTTTAACAGTATTTGTCTCCAATGCGCATTATATCCACCTTATATCACATGAAACCTATTATATAATTTGGTTTCTTTAATGTTTTTTATTAATGTAGTAGATAATATGTTAAATAAATATATGGTCAAGTTTCATTCAAAATTTCCGTATTTTAATAGCAATTTCTGTTTTTTTTGTTTAATTTTGTCGAAATCGAAATTTTAATCGAAACCGAAATTTTACTCCTTGCTTATATCATACCAAATATATGTAATAATGGGGAAAATGTGAACTTGTCATATCCAAAAGTTAAATAAATGATTATAATTGCGCATGACATACATGTCGTATTGTAGAATTTTCCTCTATCAGAGTACTCATCAAATTTTAACCAAATGATGTTGCAATACGTTATTTATATAAATTTAAACTCACTGTAATTAAATCTCAAATATTTCACAAGATATTTTATTTATGAGCACATCTTGTGCATGAATAAGTTTGATGACTCTGTTATTGAAGAAATGTTTCTATGTGACTGTAATATCACAATGACATGTTGATATAGGTATTATTAGTCTACTCAAATTATAATATATGTATAATTATTAATATAAAAATCCATAAATATTAATTAAACAATACCTATAAAATTTTGGTATAAATTTATGTTAAGTATATATTCTATTCTCTATATCATAATTCACAACTCTTGCTTTTAGACTTTACTTTAGACGAGTTTATTCAAAGTCATGGGTCGTCAGTAGTTATGAGTAATGCATGTTAGATTATTTAAAAGCATGTCTAACATTTTTAATAAGGCTTGTACAAATATATTCACCAACTATAGGGGGCATTTCAAGTTGTTCACAAACAAAAAAAAAAAGTTTTCAATTTCATACATTAACTAGGAAAAACTAACAAAATAACACATTTGTTAAAATTTCCGTCCAAAAAACTATTAAATGACACTGTGTACAATGATGTCGTAGCTTTTTTTAATGATGTGGACAAACAATAATAATAAAATAACAAAACATGTAAATCTTTTAAATTTTAAATAATAAAAAAACACCAAAAAAAAAAAACACCAAAATTGTTCTATCTGACTCATAGGCATAGTGAACATTTTGCTTCAAAGTGTTCTAAATATTAGCCCTTGAAGCACTACGCATAGTGGTTCGAAGCAAAATTGTCGAATCAAAGTGTTCTATGTAATTTAGGGCAAAATAAAAGAGTGTTCTAAATAATTTTGAAAGGCGTCACTTTTGGTCCCTCTACTTTGGGGTAAGTCGCAATTTAGTTCCGTCATTTCAATTTGCATGTTTGTAAGACCGTGTTTCCATTAGTATTGTAACCAGGTCCAATCCGTCAAAACTGAGACACAAAATGCCGACGTGGTACCACCTGATTAGCTCTGAAGTAGACGATTTTGACGGATTGGACCTGATTGCGACATTAATGAAAACAAGATCTTTAAAAAATTCAAATTGAAATGACGGGACCAAAGTGCAACTCATTGATAATACAGGGACGAAAACCGTCTTTTGGCCATTTTGAAAAACAAAATGACATAAATATAGAGGGAAAAATTGTTGGAACATTAATAAAAAATATGGATTTGATAACAGAAAATTTCAATAATAGATAATAATAATAATACAATAAAATGTATAGACACTTTAAATAAGTAAAAGGAAAAATAGAAACAAAGAAATACTAACTGATTGTGATTGAGGCTTGCAAATTGCAATGTCCTAAAGACAGAATTTCGCCCCTGCACTTGTGCTTACAGTTCCTTTGGCATCCGTCCTCCTAGGATACAACAATCAATAATTCTAAATTGAAGCACTACAACTTTGAACTCTAGCGAACCAATTATATATTTGTACTCTCTTTAGTAAAGATAGGAGTAGAAGAATAGAGTGACTAGAAACTAGAAAATTGCTTGAAAAATAATACAGAGCATCATGGGTTTATATAGGACCCAAGAGATACTTGCGAAAGAACACGACTAAACACTAAACACTAAACACTAAACAATACACACAGTGGCTGCTGACAAAGAAAGATGCAACTTTTGCATCATACACATCCTTGTGAAGAGGCACAACTACTACTGCAATATGTAGCACTGCTTGGCAAAAGGAAAGTGACTGCATCATTTGAATATTGCAACTGTTGGATTGTCAACAACACTTTTCAGTTTTCATTCAATATTATAAATTAAATATTATAATATAAAATGAATATTATAACATATAATTTCCAACAATCCCCCACATGAATGAAAAATTGACAGGAAGTAAAAAGTACTTGCAGACAAAAGATGCATTTGAAGAGGTGTCTTTTGAACTTGAACCTTTCATAGTGAGGACCTATCAGATTTACTTGGTGAATCAGTGAACTTAAGTCTTGAACTATCCACCGTTAGTGTAAACCAAGACAATAAGACTCACACATCTCTAATCCTAATATATTATGGTTCATATAGTTGTGTTCGTTTTGGTACTGAACTATTCTCGGATTCATGAGAGCTATAGAGAATTTAGCCATATCATTCTCATAGAAGCGACCCACTTCTACTCTCACATAGGTGATACTAATTAAGAATACTCAGCTATATTCCTCTTGATATAAGATTTTAGCGTCATTAAATATAAATATATACCCTCATCAACAACATGCAGATAACATAATTTTCATCATAGAAATGGGATAATGTGTTAAAAACTTGTGAATCATACCCAACTAGTTTGCCTATTGAACCTAGGTCATGGGATCTCCAATCACTACAACAAAAAACCCTTTCCATGACGTTTGAAAAACGCCATGGAAGGCTTTTCATGGCGGTTTCCAAACGCCACGAACCACGTCGTAGATACCGGTGCCATGGAAAGGGTGGCCCTACTACGGCACCGGAAAAACGCTATCTAAAATAGTTTCCATGACGTTGAAAAATTGTCATCCTTCCACACCTTTTATGGCGTTTGATTCGTGTCATGTAAATGCTTTCCATGGCGTTAATTAACTGTCATTGAAAATGATTAACTTTTAATGATTTTCAGTACATGTCATCTAAAAAATTTACATGGCATGGCTTCAACGCCATTGAAAGGGTACAATTTATATGGCGTTTCAACAGTGTCATGCAAAACCTTTCCATGGCGTTATCTCAATGTCATTGAAAATGGCTAACTTTAGATGACTTTCAGTACATGTCATCTAAAGAATTTATATGGCATGGCTTCAACGCCATTGAAAGGGTACAATTTATATGGCGTTTGAGCAATGTCATGCAAAACCTTTCCATGGCGTTATCTCAATGTCATTGAAAATGGCTAACTTTAGATGACTTTCAGTAGCTGTCATCTAATTGTGTTTACATAGCATGATTCAAATGCCATTGAAAGGGTTGGGCCTACAACGACATCTGAAATATGCCATGTTAAAGCGTTTCAATGACGTTTGTTAAATGTCATGAAAGCCTTTCTATGGCATTGTTTACATTGCCATTGAAAAAGTTTAACATTAGATGACCTATATCATCTAATTCTGCCATATTTGAAATGCCATTGCTTTTGGTGACTTTAAAGGGATGCCATGAAGTGGCCAAAAAAAAAAAAAAAAGGGATGCCATGGAATATTGGGTGTATTTGAAAAAAATAATTAATAATAATACTAATCAATTTTTATCAAATGCATGTATTATAGCAATCTAAAGCTAAACCAATAATGAAATGTCAACAAAATAAGAATTTACAGTAAAGGCAACCAATCTAAAGCTAAACCAATCTAAAGCAATCTAATACCAAATTAGAATTTACATTAAAGGCAACCAAATTGTTCAAGGTTTTCTACCATTACAACAAAATTAAGGATAATTATATAGTAATGAAATTCTAATACATATAATGAAATGTCATTTAATAATATTGACATTGTTTCTAGCTAGTACATACACCACTAGAAACTTAAAATACTGTCTCAAAATGCACATATATATAAATCCTCAAAAGCCAACCTATTAGTGGTAATTTGAGTGAGGATGATTATGTCCAAAAAGTAGCATTGCTTGTGATGGTCATTCCTAATTCCACTCTTTGCTTCTTGATCTGCAGTGACAATGATAACAACAAGTGTGAGCAAATAGGCTTTTGGATGAAAAAAAATCATGCAAACAAGTCACTGGCCATATGTATGTATGAAAAGCTAAATATATCCCCAGTTGATATAAACTCTGATCAAACTCAAGGCAATGCTTTAATTAATCAAAGCTAGCAAATTATACAAGGATGTTGCAGAGGACAGAAATGATGAGGTTGAAATCTGCCAGCAAAATAGATAAATTTGGGACTTCCCAAGCCTACTTTCTTTTCTCAATTCTCAATCACATATAAATTTGGGACTTTGCTTCTTTGTACATATCTGCCTTGTGATGAGAAACACATCCACCTTGTCCAAACATACATTGCATGGAATATGAATAAATCAAGGAATTGAATTATTCCCCAATACCAAAATTCCCAGTTCAAAGCTAGAGTTAGGAAAAGTAAAGGAACAAAATTTATATGCTGGGTGCAAAAGAATGTATAAAATAGAATCATAACCAATAGCTGAAATATGTACATGCAATCACGATGCACATGTGGATAACCGACAATTTGAAATAAAAACATAATAATTTTTTAATGAAAAATACTGTATTTTTTTTCCTTTTTATGAAACAATATTGGGAAGGGAGAAGATAAACAACATAGAATAGCTAGTTTCTTCTTATTTTAATTTTTCGTGCTGAAGGACTAACTACTTGTTTAGCTCTTATTTTTTTGAATAAACTTTTTACCTCTTATTAAAGAACAAGAGTACTTTCACAGCAGAATTGAGAAGGTAGTTGAGCAATTATTGAATTATAGTACAGGTGCATGAACCTATATATCCACTTATTTTTTGGTACATTAACCTTTATATCGACTTTGCAATCAAGAAGAAAGGTGCACTATCAAATATCAATCAATTAGACACCCTGAATTCGTGGGATAGAATATTAATTATATGTGTTGGATGACATATTAGAACTTCCCCTAGGCTTTGTCCATATGAGAGAAGCATGAAATATGAATGAGAGAATATGATGTAAACTAATTATCCATGAGAGAACATGATGATGACTCTTAAGTTTACTGAGCAATTTGATTTATATACTAATTATAAACTAGGGCAAGATCACTTGCATTCCACGCTCTCTAAGTGCAGAAAAATTATAAAGTAAACGATTCAAAAGTTAGTTTACACACCAAATATTAAATAAACTCACTTAATATTTTCAAATATTAAAAAGGTCCACTTAATGATAAATAAATTCACCTTAAAAAAAAGACACTCAAATTGACCAAAAAAATGGCACCAAGTGCACATGAGGCGTTGTACAGTGACAAATTAGTCCTTTTGCCCTTAAGGCTCACAAACTTGGGACTTAAGGCTCACAAATTAATCCCCTACTTTCTTTTCTCAATTCTCAATCACATATAAATTTGGGACTTAAGGCTCAGCCCTTTTGCAGCTAATACACTAGTGATGGGCAAACTTGGAGATGAACACCAAAGTAGTCCAAGTCCTACTAAACATTACAATTTTTTTCCTTGAAAACAGTAATGACTAGGGTGTGTGTGTATGTGTGTGTGTGTGTGTATACCCGTTTGTGGGGAATGTGCATAATTATGATTTGAGCAAAATCAGACCAGAGTACCAGACCCATCTCAAATAATAAAACTTGTATTGGTCAGAAATTAATAGTTTATTTCAATCCTTAACTCATTAGAAAACATACACACCAAAAAAAGCCATAAATTGATTCAAACACCACAATTTTGATTTCTAATTTGAGTTCTGTTTCGCTTTCGTAACTCAGATGTTCAAAAAAAACAATCAGAATGTATTTCTAACAAATATTTCCAGTTACTCCTAGGCTTTATCTGACTTGTAAAGGAAATCCTAAGCTTAATTGAGTTTTTTAACAGGTACCCTCTATATTTTGATGCATAGGGAATCACCAAACTGAAGGTATTCATGTAATAAATGTCTATTAATTTGTTATTTTTTCCAAGCAAGAAGAATTGTCAAGAAATTTAGGAAATGCAATAACCTACATTAATAGACAGATTTTTTTTTTCTCCAATATATGTCCACATGAATATATATGCTTCCCTAGCACCTTGTACAAAATGAAATATTTGGTCATGATCAAGATGCATGTTTTCCCTGATCATAAAGTCCCAGGATGATATTAAACTCTTATGGCCATTATATTTCTCCTATCCAGACAAGATATCATTTAATTAATGTTTTGTCATAACATGCTAGGGATATATATATTTTCTAGTTGGGTTTATTTTCATAGAGCATATGAGACATTCTAAAGGACTGAAAATTAAATAACCTCACCTAAAAAATAAGGGTTTTATTTAATAATATAAAGAAAGCAGCCTGCAGTTGCCTCACAGTCACAAAAAGCACAAATTTTTGTCCTCTCCTTTTGTTTTTTGTTTTCTTCCTTTTTACTATTTAATTTGACAAAGGAATTTTCCTTTTTACTAAACTATGTAATGTAGATAATTGATTAATTTTTATCTGTTTTTTAGGTTTCACCCACGAGTCCAAGACTAAGCTACTACCTACCTGTTGTCCCAAAATGCAGTAGACCACTTGACATGCATAATTCCAGCTATACCCAAAACTAGTCAATAAAACCGCAAAACTTGAAACCAATTACAATATGAAATTCCAGCCCTGTTTCTTGTCCTGCTCTGTTATCTTCCTAATTTCCACTGCTTATTTAGCACAAAGTCTCAAGCAAGATGAAGAAGAAATTCAAAGGTCTCAGTTCCCAGATGGCTTCTTCTTTGGAGCAAGCACTTCATCTTATCAGGCACTTTTTCTTCTTCTTCCTCTTCTTCTTCTTCTTAAATTATTTCTTTGCTGAAACTATATCAACTTAACTTTCATACAAATTCAATTTTGTAAGGTTGAAGGGCCTTATCTTGAAGATGGGAAGAGCCTAAGCAACTGGGATGTTTATAGTCACATTCCAGGTAATTCAATAACCAAATTCTAATTAATCTTAATTACTACCATTCTGCTCAGTTGGACTGCTAATTGCAAAGTACAGGTCTTAATTAACTAAATTATCTCTACATTTATAAAATACTTCAGGAAAAATAGTGGATAATGAGACTGGAGACTTTGCAGACGACCATTACCATCGCTACTTGGTATTCATTTGATACTTATGATCTTTAATATAGGGTTCAACTTCAGCACTGTTAAGTAGCACATATAGGTGAACCACTTCTATCATTTCAGCTGACAATTCACTTGTTCGCCCACTACGCAGTGGGCTCCCGCATACGATTGTTTCATCTACAAATTCTTCATTGCGATTGTATTTAGCACCTACTGCTGCCAGTACTTGTGGCATGTATCCACTACAAAATCTCACACACTCCTCAACCAAATAACATTCTGCTATGCATCCTTCCGTTCGTGCACGATTTTTAACATACCCTTTAAGCACCTTCATATATCTAACAATTGCAGTCCAATAAAAACTGATTAGCTATGCATGGTTAGAACTTACTTTTAACTAAGGATTTAAGAGATCATAGTTACATTACCTCTCAAAAGGGTACATCCACCGATAATGCACCGGTCCACATAATCTAGCTTCTCGTCCTAGATGAATTGTTAAGTGAACCATAATATCAAAAAAGGAAGGAGGGAAGTATCTTTCCAACATGCAGACAGTATCCACAATTTCATCATCTAATTCTTCAAATCTGTTTTTATCAATAACTCTTTGGCATAGCTCGTTAAAAAAGGAACACAGCCGAAAGATTGCCTTTCGTAGCCCATCAGGTAACATTCCTTTTATAGCAACTGATAACAATTGCTGCATCAACACATGGTAATCATGGGACTTAAGACCAAGTATTTTGCATTCTTTCACCTTGATACAATTCCCAATATTAGAACTATATCCATCAGGTAGCTTTAATCTAAAAAGCCTCTCACAAAATTTCTGCTTCTCAGCCTTTGATAGTGTGTAGCGTATTGATGAAAACTGCACTTTGTTGTTGCGTGCTTCCAAAGGCAGCTTTTGCACAAGATCCAACAGCTCAATATCCCTTCGCGAATCAGGATCATTCTTAGAATTACCCTTATCCTTTGAGGATTTTCCAATATTCCTTGCTTTTTTCTTATCCTTTGAATTTCCCATATCCTTTGATTTTCTCTTCTTTTTTCCCTTCACCTTAACATCAAATATTGTACCTATAACACTCTCACAAACATTTTTTTCTACATGCATTACATCCAAATTATGGCGTAATGGTAATACCTGCAACACCAATAACACAATATACACTTACTATTCCCTTAAAGATTAAGATACACTGTAAACTAAAATTAACTAACAATTAACTTTAAAATGCCAAAAATAACTAACCTCCCAATATGGTAAGTCAAAAAATATTGACTTCTTTTTCCACATTTTAGATGAATCCCCCTTCTCTACCCGTTTTCTCTTTTTTTGGCCTTTTCCCCACTCATTTCTAAAGTCACATAAAGTAGCTGCAATTTCTGGCCCAGATAATGGTTTCGGTGGCCTCCTTGTTTCTTTGGTTCCATCAAACAAATTTGATTGGTTGCGCCACGAGTGATTTGGTACAAGAAACCGCCTATGACCCATATACACAGTCTTATTTGCAACTGACAACCACTGAGAGCACGTATTCGGACCACATACTGGACAAGCGAATTCTCCCTTTGTAGTACATCCAGCTAGATTTCCATATGCTGGAAAATCATTTATTGTCCACAACAAAATGGCTTTCAAGTTGAACATGGATTTGCTGAATGCATCGTATATGTCCACGCCATTATTCCAAAGCTCCTTCAAGTCATCCACAAGTGGTTCTAAATACACGTCTATATCATTTCCCGGCTGTTTTGGGCCAGGAATAAGTAAAGTCAGCATCAAATTCTCATGCGACATGCATACATTCGGTGGCAGATTATAGGTAACTAAGATCACTGGCCAACAACTATATGTACTGCCATTATTGAAGGGGTTAAACCCATCAGTCGCAAGCCCAAGCCTTAGATTTCTAGGATCAGATGCAAAGTTAGGCCACTTATTATTGACAATCCTCCATGCGAATGAGTCAACCGGATGACGCATCATTCCATCTTGACTATGGTGAGTGGAGTGCCAAGTTAGTTGCTGGCCCTTTTCTATTGAAAGAAACATCCTTCGAAATCTAGGTATTATAGGAAAGTAACGCAAAACTTTCTTTGGAACACCCTTCTTAATCTTCTTAGTGCGTGGGTTTACTTTCCATCGTGATGAACCACATTTGGGACATGTCTCCATGTGCTCTTTCTCTTTTCTAAATAGGCAACAATCATTAACGCATGCATCAATCTTCTCATACCCTAAATTAAACTCTTTTACAAACTTTTTTACTGCATATAAAGAGTTTGGCAGATTGTTATCATCCGGAAGCATATCCTTAAAAGTCTCAAGAAAATCATCGAATGCCTTATTAGTCAAGCCATGTGCAGCTTTAAGCTTGTACAGAATTAAGGTAGCTGATATCTTTGTGTACTTTCTACACCCTACATATAAAGGAGATTCAGCCTCCTCTAACTTCTTTGCTAAACCCTCCTCTACATTGTTAGGTGCCAAATTTTCGACTCTATCAAAAGGAATGTACGTATCATTGTACATCATTTGTACATCTGCCCTGTTTTTATCTTCATTTAGCAAAGGCATCTGAAAATCTGCATTTTTTGTACCACTACTTGGTTGTTCCCCATGGAGGATCCAAACCTTGTATAGAGGGTCAAAACCATATTTGAGCATATGCATGTACAAATCTTCATCATTTTGTGAGTTAAGATTTTTACAGAGACTACAAGGACATACGAGCATATCAGGATTCCTTGCATACTCTTTAGCATTTTTAATGAAGATTGTTAACCCTTCTTGGTACTCCCGACTAATGCTACAAAGAAAGAAAAAAATACATATATTACTATCCACTCTAAATAAGTCCCTAAACTATCTATGGGAAAAGTTAGATATTTTAAGAAACCTGGGAAAAGTTGTCCAGCTCTTATCCATCCTTAATAAGCTTTTTTAATCTAAGAACATATGATTTACACAAATTAAAGTTTCAGACCTTAACTACATCCAGTGCATAACATATTCAAAAGCAATCCATCTCACATCTATTTACCACAACTATGATCTAATAAAATAAGTTTCATACCTTCCTGATTGTTTTCATGTTTCACCTTTGACAGCAATGTAACCTCCCTTCGAAATTTTTCCTTGCGTTAAGACTAAACAGCTGATGTTCTGGTTGGCAGTATAATTTTTACAGCAACAAGCTTGGATTTGTACCTACAAACATAATGGAAAGCTTCAGCAGTCTTAAATCCATAACATAAAATTCCTCAATTACAACACTTGGATTTATGAATATTATATATACACACACTAATAAGAAATAAAATTATGATCCACACTCAGATTTGTACCAGATACATTAGAAGGCGAAGAACAACAAAACTGAAAGAATTAGAAACCAAAAACGAATTGAGATTTTATTTCTTATTATGTAGCTTTCCAAAATTACGGACATCATTATGTATGTCAATAATACCAACTTCTTAAAGGCGTTCTGCAGATAATGCTCTATCAAGTTTAGATTGCTAGACAGTTCTCATATAATGATGTATAGCTTGAGCTGTTTGTCCAGTTTCTCCAAATATACTTTACTTGCTATCCTTATAATGCCAAAAGCTCCATAAATGGTTGCCATTATCAGTACCTTAGGAAGTTAAAAGAGAAGAATTATTACTCCAAGGCAAGATTATCCCAAAACAGCATAATATTAAATACTTGCTGGCCAATTTGCAGAAGCTAACACAGGGCATTGAATACCAATTTAGGAACAGATGTACGTGTATAGTGACTGGGAGGTGTTCATTTCCTTGTGTCAAAATTTCATGTCACCTTGATAAATAGAATAAATATATTTCTTAAAACAAAAGGTTAATTTTCGTAAGGGTATTCTTCTAATCACCGAAACTAAGGGACGGAGGAACCAAAATAGTATATCATAACAGACAAGTATAAACAGTTCAAGTCCTTTACAAAAGGAGAAAAGGTTTCCCGAGATATGATGAGAAATATATATGCATATAGTTAGACAAATGCAAGTATCAGGGAATAAGTTTCATACCTTCACGATGTTTTCATGTTTCACCTTTGACAGCAATGTAACCTCCTGAAATTTTTCCTTGCGTTCAGGATAAACAGCTGATGTTCTGGTTGGCTATATAATTTTAACAGCAACAGGCTTGGATTTGTACCTAGAAACATAATGGAAAGCTTCAGCAATCTTAAATCCATAACATAAAATTCCTCAATTGTAGCACTCATATGTAGTATTTGCTTATCAATTTTTTCTTTCTTTACTTGAATTATAATCCTTGACTGTTTCTAATTTAATGGTCTTTTACATTTGGTTGTTTCAGCTTTGTTTATCTAAAATACAATCTAATCTTGTACTCGATTTTTTCAAAAATAAACCAAGTAATTTGTAGAACTGCATTGATTTGGTGGCCATGTCTCTATGAGTATAGGATAATTGCAATCATGTATCATCAATGACAAGCATGTAAATACTTTTCTCCAAATAATATGAAAAGGCCATTCTGAGACTAGGCGTCCCTCAAACCAGTCTTCTAAATAGGTTCTGTCATTCTGAGACTCTAGCGTTCTTAATTTATTGCTATTCAAAGTAAATCTCATTTTTCTTTACGCCATACCCCTGGAGAGATCAGGAGATGTTAGATAACCTGCCATTTTTCATATTGAAAACTAAGTAATTCAAACATTTCTAGTTTGAGGACTAGAGATATAGCAAGCAAAATGGAACTGAAGTACTGAACATTTCTGGTTATAAGTTACCATTTTTGTTATATGGTTCATGGCATCAGTAGCCATCAAATGGCTACTGATGCCATATGACTGATTACATTTTTTTTTTTTTCAGGTTGGTACAGGTGTAACAAATGCATTGATTAATGCACGAAAAGCTTTCGATAAATCTTTTGCTGGTGAAGCAGAGGATGTTCCCATATTATCAACTAGTGCAGCCTATGGAGTTTATATGGCAGTTTCTAGCAATCTGAGGTACAGGGGCCTTCCAAATTTAAGTATTCTATTTATTCATTATTCTTTAGTAAAAGGCCAACAGATTCTCTTGTAAATATTGTATTTCCTGAGAGAATAGAATGCTACAAGTCTTAATGCCTCATGTTGGCATCTAATCTTCACATATTCTACAGAAAAATAAGGTGGGGGAAGAGAAAAAATAAAATACCAAACTTACGTAAGACTAGCTGCTAAATGATGTTTTTCAGAAAAATAAGGAAGCCTTGCCTATTGGACAATCACAATTAAAACTGCACCTATATTATTGAAATAATTTATCTCTCCTATGCTAACAAATGAATGAACTCCAAAATACAGAATGTTCATGTCTCACTTTGGAGCATTCACAATTGCAATTAAAACTGAACCTATATAAATGAAAGTTGTCTATGCTAACAAATGAATATCCAGAATGTACATTATGTCCCATTTCTCTCAATAACAATTATCATCAATGCTATTGCTTTTAGATGTCTTCTCGTAGAATATATATATATAGACTGTAATCCCAACCATTATAACATATTGATAAAAGACCACCTCCACTCACACATGAATTTGTACAACAACTTTGCATATATATGTAGCAAAATAGCAGAACAAATTGTCTCAGATTCTTTAGTCCAAAGAATATACAATTTGACAAACAATAGACTGCTAATCTACTTGCTCGGCATTGAAAGACAAACACAAAGCAAAGAACATTGTTGTTGTCAAATAAGTTAGAGTTGTAAGAGAAATGTATAATTGCAGACACATTAACTCAAATAATGCACAGCTTAGTTTACACTCAGAGGTTCACCAATAATGAGAACTAGAGCTTCAAGATGAAATTGAACGTAAATGGGGCACTAAAATTGAGATTTGGCACCCAATCCCTCTTATAATAATTCTTTAAGCACATTTTTGAAGAGCCTCCATATTGTATTACTTCTATGCATTCCTTTATGTTTTCTTTAGATGATCAAAACTTTTTTAAATGTTCAAACTTTTTTTGTCAATCATTTATTTTTGTAAACTGTGCCAGTTTTTCCAGCCCAAAGGGAACAACAGTATTTTCCCAACTGATTTTATGTGTTTATTGATAGGCTCTGAGCCAAGGCTCTCAAGCAGGATTTGGTGCTGGAATACAGGGACAATATGCACCTACAATTGTAGGAGGACAACCACGACCAACTGGCATGGCTCCACAACCACTACCACTTGGAGGGGCGCATGATATGCATGGATATGCTATTGATGATGAAGAAATGTTGAAGCTCCGAGCGGAGAGAGGTGGAAGGGCAGGAGGGTGGAGTGTAGAGATTAGCAGGAAGAGGGCACTTGAAGAAGCCTTCAGTAGCATTTGGATTTGTTAGGACCATAGTTTTCTTAATGTCTGTAATGTAATGCATGGTCTTTCATGTAAGAGCATCAGCATATATTTATTTATTTTTTAAAATTATAAAAATAAGATTTTTGAATATGAGTTTTGGTATAAGTTACCAATGAGAATCCAGATATTTATGCATCAATACAAATTATTTATTAATTCTACAATGATCTCATTTTAGAGTTCTAAAAACTAATTATGGGTTTTGGATGCTGATGCATGTTACACTCTAATTATGGTCATTCAATGATATCAACTAAGCTTTCAAATTTAGGTCATTCAATTTGGTCAGTCAATTTAAGGGTTGAAAAAATGAAACACAGTCCAACGCAACAAGAACAGGGGTAGGACCGTTATAAACTCGTAAAAAATATTCACCGATCGACCAATAAACTTGTGAAGACATAAAATCCTAAAGGCGCGTACTTTCATCCACTGCTTCAAACTCCATTATCTCCAACTCCCACATCCAAAGGTATGCCATAATCCTCTACTACACCCGCACTCTCTCTCTCTTATATACCTAACAGTTCTTGAACTGAAATTACACTTCTTCAGCACCGAGGCTTACAAATTCCACCAACCCCCATTAAAACCCATAAATCATCAAAACCTTCAAAAAGGTTTATCACAACAAAAACCCAGATTCCCAAAACCAATACAACTCAAAGACCAGAGCAAAACAAAGCCAAAAACTCAACCAAACAAACCAACCTTGACTTAAACGACGTCGTCGTAGATGGTCCCGCACTGCTTCTGGACGCAATATCAGGAAATGCTTCGATGCCGACATTGTTTTACAATCAGAAATCAGAAAACATTTAGAAATTAGAAATCAAATGCGTTCAGGAAAAAAAAATCCCAAATTTCAGGGATTCCAACACCATTCACCATTCACAGGTTTCAAAGCTTACCGTGAGAGTTTCAGAGAAACAGTGCAGATGAAATTGTCTGAGAAACAACTTGGCTCCTCTTCATTCTCTACAGGGTTCCAACCATTTCTTCAACATATGTGACAACGAGTGGGGCAGAGATATATTCCAGAGATAGAACACAGGAATAAGAGGCAAGCTCGCAGAGAGGATGGAGATTTAGTGTGTGGAGAAAGTGGAGATTCAGACAGAAACAATAACCCAGACACCGAGAGTGGAGGTTAGTGTGTGGCTGAGTCTGGTGGTAGGTGAGGCTCGTTTTTCCGCGAAAATTTTCTCTCCCGCCCGTTGGAGGCAAATATTTTGGGCTGAAATTTTTTTTAATTCGCCAGATTTTTCATAGCGTTGAAAAAGTGTCCTAGAATTCAAGTTTATGACATTTCTATGTTGTCATGGTTTAGTCGAAGTATCCATGACGTTGGAAAAACGCCATCCCATTTTTAAATTTTTATGGCACAATATTCATGTCATTGTTTCATTATTTAATGACATTTTTATTTGATTGTCATAGTTAACGATCTATATACTGTATTCCATGGCGTTTTATTTTAAAACGCCATAATAGTGTCTTTTCATGACATTGATTTTTAAAACGCCATTAATAAAATGTCATGAAAAGTCAAATTTGTTGTAGTGAATCAACTGAGTTAGGTTTCCGCTAGGTTGATTCATTGAATTGGCTTTAGCCCGATTCCCCTCGATATGAATTTTACTTGCTCTCTCGGTAAACCTTTCGTTAGTGAATCCGCCAAATTTTCTTTTGATTTAATATAATAAATGAAAATTATTCCATTAGAGAGCAACTGCTTGATAGTGTTATGTCGGTGTCTAATATGTCTTGATTTTCCATTATAGACATTATTTTTAGCCCTTGCTTGTGCAGCTAAACTATCACAATGTATACATATGGCTGTAACAGGCTTAGGCCATAAAGGAATATCCTCCAAAAAATTCTGAAGCCACTCTGCTTCCTCCCCGGCCTTATCTAAGGCTATTAATTCAGACTCCATTGTGGATCTAGCAATGCAAGTTCGTTTGGAGGATTTCCAAGATACTACAGCACCTCCTAATGTAAACACATATCCATTTGTGGATTTTGACTCCATACTATCAGAGATCCAATTAGCATCACTGAATCCTTCAAGTACAGGTGGGTACCTTGTATACTGTAATCCATAATCAATGGTGTTCCTTAAGTATCTTAGTACCTTGACTAATGCATCCCAATGATCATTTCCTGGGTTGCTTGTGTATCTACTAAGTCTGCTTACTAAATAAGCAATATCGGGTCTAGTACAATTCATGATATACATTAGACTTCCGATTATTTGAAAATATTTTAACTGTGATACACTTTCACCATTATTTTTCTTTAGTTTGCAGTTGGCATCAAAAGGAGTTATAACTTGTTTGCAGTCATATTGACCAAACTTTTTAAGCACTTTTTCTACATAATGGGATTAAAATATATCCATCAAAATTTTTCTTCATTTGAATTCCTAAAATAACATCGGCTGGACCTAAGTCTTTCATGTCAAAATTGGAACTCAACAATTTCTTGGTGGAATTTATTATATCCTTGTTAGTCCCCATTATAAGCATGTCATCTACATACAAACATACAATGACACAAGAATCTTTAATTTCTTTGATGTAGACACATTTATCACATTCGTTTATCTAAAACCATGTGTTAACATTGTATGGTCAAATTTCTCATCCCATTGCTTTGGCGCTTGTTTAAGTCCATATAAGGAGTTAATAAGTCTACAAACTTTCTTTTCTTGGCCTTTTACCACAAACCCTTCGGGTTGTTCCATATAAATTTCTTCATCCAAATCTCCATTTAAGAAAGCCGTCTTTACATCCATTTGGTGTATTTCCAAGTTATGGATTGCTGCTATTGCAATCAACATCCTAATAGATGTGATTCTTGTAACATGAGAGTATGTGTCAAAGAAATCCAATCCTTCTTTTTGACAGTACCCTTTGGCTACTAAACGTGCCTTTTACTTATTAATGGTACCATCAGATTTTAATTTTTTCTTAAAAATCCATTTATATCCAATTGGTTTATTACCCGGAGGTAAATCAACAAATTCCCATGTATGATTTTGCATAATGGATTCTATCTCACTGTTAATAGCCTCCTTCCAAAAAGGTGCCTCAGGAGTAGACATGGCTTCCTTAAAGGTTCGTGGCTCAGCCTCACTTAAAAATGTAAGAAAATCAAGTCCAAAATCTTTATGCGTTCTAATTCTTTTACTTCTTCTAGGTTCTATGTTAATTTCTTGATCACCAGAAGAATTAAGAACATTCTCATGTGTTCTCTTTTTACTAGAACTGGACCTATCTTCTTTGAATGGAAAAACATCTTCAAAAAATTCAACATTAATAGATTCTATTATAGTATTATTATGAATATTAGGAACTTCAAAATTAACTACTATTAAGAACCTATATGCTGCACTATTTGATGCAAATCCAATAAAGACACAATCAATTGTTTTAGATCCAAGTTCAGTCCTTTTAGGCAAAGGTATTTGTACTTTTGCAAGACACCCCCACACTTTAAGTGTCTTATAGGTAGGCAACCTTCCTTTCCTCAACTCATAAGGAGACATATTAATCTTCTTATGTGAAATTTTATTTAAAATGGTGTTTGCTGTAAGTAATGCTTCCCCCCACAGATTGCATGGAAGCCCAGAGCTATTTAATATAGAATTTATCATATCTTTGAGTGTTCTATTTTTTCACTCAGCGACACCATTTTGTTGGGGTGTATATGGTGCAGTAGTTTGATGAACTATTCCATAAGATGCACAAAATTGTGAAAATGCAGTGGATTCATATTCCCCTCCTCTATTAGATTTGAGCACCTTAATAGTTCTATTAAGTTGATTCTCAACTTCTGCCTTATATGCTTTAAACATATCTAAAGCCTCATCTTTGCTATTAATCAAATAGACATAGCAAAATCTACTGTAGTCATCTACAAAAGTAATAAAATAATTCTTTCCACCTCGAGTTGGTGTTGATTTAAAATCACACAGATCACTATGAATCAAAACAAGTAACTCACTAGACCTTTCAATAGACTTAAAATTCTTTCTAACAAACTTAGATTCAGTACAAACTTCACATTTATGATTTGTGTCTATATTGAATTTAGGCAATAATTCTAAATTAACCATCTTATAAAGAGAACGAAAATTCACATGGCCTAATCTAGCATGCCAAACATCAAATAACTCAGCAATATAAACAGAAGAAATATTACTATTATTATTATTGAAAGAATATGTTACATTAAGTTTAAATAATCCATTAGCTAGATATCCCTTTCCCACAAACATACCCCCTTTAGTAATAACAAACTTGTCAGATTCAAAGACAAGTTTGAAGCCCTTATTGCTCAGCAGGGGTCCTGAGACTAAATTCTTGCGAATGTCAGGAACATGTAGGACATCAAGGAGGGTTAATTCTTTCCCAAAAGTGAACTTTAGAATCACTCTTCATTTTTCTTCAACAGCAAATGCAGAAGCATTTCCCATGAACAACTGTTCGCCACCATTAATCTTTTGGTAGGTAGAAAATAAATTTCTATTTCCACATATGTGTCTAGTGGCTCCTGTATCAATCCACCAGTCTTTAGAGTCTGTCATCATATTGGTTTCAGAGATAACTGCTGCCAAATGATTCTCTGTCATATTAGCTTGATTGGTCTTGCCATTGTTGTTGTTTGAGTTGGTAGAATTCTGATCCTTTTTGTGACGACAGTCCTGTGCTTTGTGTCTAGGTTTCCCACACACCCAACAATTGCCTTTAATTCTCTTGGAGTTGTTGCCCTTCGGCCCATTGTCAGAATGCTTCCTTTTATTTTTTCAAAAATTGGACTTTGATTTTGAAGTTTCTCCTTCAACAATATTGGCTTTGGCTTCAATATGAGAAGCATCAGTCTTCTTATTCTTCCTGTTTTCCTCTTCCACACGGAGTTTGAGAACCAAATCATCCATTATCATCTCTTCGGTGAGATGTTTGAGGTATATCTTGATATCTTTCCAAGTGGGTGGCAATTTTTCAATTATAGCCCCCACTTGGTATTTTTCACAGAGATCCTCAACATGTAACTCGTGAATGATAATCTAGTGTTCTTCGACTTGGTTGACAACAAGCTTGGAGTCCACCATCTTGTAGTTCATAAATTTACCAACGACAAATTTGCTAGAACTTGCCTTTTGAGATTTAAATGATGAATAAACATCATACAACGCATTATCTAGCCCATTCAAAATATAATTTATGCATAAGAAATCAGAGTTCTCCCATGTAGCAATTGACAGGACCGCCCCCAGATTCCACCCTGAAACCCGGAGAGGTCCTGCGGGAATCCAAATTCAAGGAAAATCCTACCGAAAATTCGGCAGAACCTCCCCTGAAAATGGACTAACCCAGAAACTTCTAAACCTGTTAAAAAGCACTTCTAAGTCTTTCAGCCACCTCTACCACAAGCAAATAAAGGGTCTCGGACCCACTTAAACCTTAGGAGTTGTTATCAGAGCCACTAATCATTTACAATAAGTTTACAAAAATAAACATAGCGCCTATAGGGACCAGGAATGAAAAATGGATGCTTTGCCTCGACGCGTTTGGCTCGACCTCCACCAACGCTACTACCTGGGGGGACAATTTAAGACAAAACAAGAAAACGGTGAGATAGGCAGTGAGTGGACACTTAATTGGAAATGAAATCAAGTCTAAATATTTTTAACTCTAAAACCTCACGTCGCTCTTTGAACACCCCCAGTTTTAAAATCATTTTCAGGCTTAAGAGTATTGTAAAAACTAAACCAAAGCACCAACTCTTTAAAACTTCAAACATTAAAAATTCTGAGTAGTTTATAAATTTAAAATAAAATATCGAAATAAAACTGTGTAATACATTTATAATAAAATAATTTAAACTGAAAACTTCTTTCTCAAACCACTCTCAACATACTGAAAAATTTATAAAACTGTTCAACTGAAACCGTCATACTTAAAAAAAAACCTTTTGCTGCCATAAACTCATCACTTAAAATACTTAACAGTTAAAAACACACACCAGTCAGATACCCATAGAATCTGTCATACATGCGCAGAGCCGAGGATCTGTCATACGCATGCAGAGCCATAAATAATCTGTCATACATGCGCAGAGCCGAGAATCTGTCATACGCATGCAGAGCCACAAATTCTGTCGTACGTGCACGCAGAGCGGCCCCCAAAGGGCAAAGCATCCTGACACACGGCCCAAAGCCTATGTGTGTGCCGTGATGGGTCCCAAAGACCTATTAAATCTGGTAACCTGGAGGGTACTGCAAAGGTGGTTTGAAAACCAATAACTCATAAACACATAATTCAAATCTCAATCCTTTCATTTTTCTTCCAAAACTTTTCTTAACCAAACCAAACTCATCGAATATACATTTATTCAACTCAAAATATCTAAATTCATAAATCCATGAAACTTTGAAATGCAAAAACCATAAATATCAATTTTAAATTTTGGAAAAAGGAATTTAAAAACCCAATTTTAACCCAAAAATCCTTTAGCTTAATTTCAAACTCAATATAGCTAAGTAATAGAATTTAATCATCAACATGTAAAAACATTTCAGAAAAATTTAAAAGTTAGTCCACTCACAGTGAGAAAATCTAATGTCGATCATCCGCCGGATCGTCGCGAACCCCGGTCGTCTCGCCTATAATTAAACAACAAAATATAGATTAGTCTCGGTTTTACGACCTCTAAAGGATGTGTGCGTAAAGTCTAACTTCCCACTCGACTTCGTTCCTATGCGATTGGTTACGATCTACACAAATCGACCAATAACACTTCCACAAACGCCCCTAAGGTTTCCCGGTTCCACCTAACCACAATCACTATGACTATTAACGATAACCCAATCAACCAATTATCATAAATACTCTAAAAGTATGAATTATCAGTGGGGGTTTCGAAACCATAGAGGTTGCTGCCCAATGTGGCTGTTTCAAGCCCAAAAATTTCTCAATCTTCAAATACATTCACATCTAACATCCAATTTCGGTTTTCCTAAACATGAGATTGTCCAAACCACACCAAAATTTCCCCAAGACTGAGCCAATCCTCAGCAAACCCGAAATGGGTTCCAACTTGTAAATCAAACTTCCCAAAACTCAAATGTCTCTAAATTATTCTAAATTTCAGATTCTAGATGACCAATGGGTACTTTAGGGATGTAAATCATCTCAGAAAACAAAGAGAAAAGCCATCAATTTGAAATCTACATAGGAACCCGAAATGGCCCTTCCATCCTCCAAAAATCAAATTTCCAAATGCTCAAATTGGTCAAGACAGAGTAAGGAGAATTAAAGCCCAGAAAAAATGGAGGAAAACCCACCTGGTATGGAGGTGATTGGCGCCAGAAAACTGGTCGGAGAAGGGAGAGAAGCCGGCGGCCAGTGGAGCTCTTCTGACAGCAACCGCGCGCAGGGGGTGGCTTGGTTGGCTGGAGGAGTGGCCAGGAGAGATGGTCGGCGTCGGGAAGGCTCGCCGGAGGTCTCAGGTGACCGGAATGGCCGGCGGTGTGGGTTTTGGGTGGCTGGGTGCAGAGGTTGGGTGCACAAAGAGAAAGGGGAGAGAGAGAAAACACGAGGAGAGAGAGAATAGGCTCGGGGAAGCTGGTCGGCGCTGGGGGGTGTTTGCCGGAGCCAGGGGCTGGCCGGTGATGGTGAGTGGGGGTGGCTGGGTGGTGCGCGCAGGGGAGAGGGTGCGGAGGAGAGGGAAAACCGAGAGAGAGAGAGTGCGGGGAGAGAGAATAAATAGAGGGAGAGAGAAAATTCTAGAGAGAGAGAGAGAAAGTTGTGGAAAAATCTAGAGAGAGAGAAAGGAAATCTGATTTTTAAAACCCACTTTTATAAATTTACAACATTGCCCCCCACTTTAAACGCCTATATATTTCAAAACGTAACTCGGATTGGCGCGTGCCGCGTGTCTATGAAATCGTGAGATCGAAACCTATCTACCGGACCCAAAGTCAAAATCGAAAACCCATTCATTTTAAAAGTCAACTTTTGGTCATGCTTAAATTAAAACAAAAATAAATAAATCAAAACTCTTTTTATTTTCCAAATAAATCTCAAAATCTTTAAAATACAATCCAACATCTTTTATAAACCTCTTAAAAACATAGTTAAATAAAAATTTAAATTTCTAGTGAAAATTTGGATCGGGTTGTTACAACCTTCCCCCCTTAAAAAATTTCGTCCTCGAAATTTAGTAGAAAATTTTAATTTAAGTGAATTGTAGTTGCAACTTTTTATTGCCCAAAAATCAAACCTCCTTTCAGCAACCATATATTAAAATATGCGTGAATTTAGTAAGGATATTTAAACTTAGGAAATCGCTCCACAACGAACCTAAATAAATTTAGTAAGCCTCAAAAACAAAAACTTGAAAATTTGGTGGAAACGCCAAACTCTAGATAAAGTTTTCAAGAATAAAATCATTACGAAGTAAATCAATTTAAAACCTTCAAATCGTTTGAAAACCACTCTTAACCCACAAATTGAGAAAGTTTATCTCTTATCGACAATCAAAACGATAATACGTGACACGCAAGAGTGTGTGTGTGTGTCCCAGAGTCTATCAAAAATATTGCATTATGCCCAAAGATGGATAACGTACCCATGATGACATCTGGTGAAGTCAAAGCGTCCTGTTGCGTCATGGCGAAGACTCTGCCCTGGGCTCTGGGGCGTCCTGGCTGATCCCTCTGTTGTTCTCCACCTCAACTGACATGGATGGACTGGGCACCACTACGCTTCCGCTGCGCCACTCTGATTAACCCTTTGATCTCTAAATGTATCCAACATAAAATATGATCGCGACTTCAAGTATCGTTAATTACTACGTCTTCCACACCATTCCTTACGTATCCATGAAAATGAGAAATAAATTATGATCGTGAACTAAGGGGTCACCCTCAAGCTCCTATCATTTCCTTAGCAATGTGTGATGTATTTAAGTCTATCTCAACTCCAACTACCCAGACTTCCATCGCAAGATACTTATGTCTCCAAAATGGTCTAGCTCCTCATCACCATCCATAAGTTATCGTTAATCCATCAAGTACTCAATGCCCCAAGTTAAGAAAGCTAGATTAGTGGAATTACAACAATTTCAAGCTTACTCTTTTAAATAAAAACATCACTTCATACGTCATCGCTTTGTGATGTCCCTCCTCTTCTAATATTAACCCTTACTTAAATCCAATACTTGGATCTCTTGCTTTCCATATGCCTACCACCGTCTAATTTCTCCTATCATTCCTTTAAGTCACATCTCTCTACTCAAATTCCTTCATTGTCCTCACTAGATTTCCAAAACAATTCATTTATTCCTTAATCATTATTATAAAATCTTTATCCTAATACACAAGCATCTATCCTTCGCCATCCTTATTGTAAACCATCAAAGTTTAACTAAGCTTCACTCTGTCACATCTTCAATACTTAATCTCTAGGGAAATCTATAATTCTAATAACATTAAATTCATAAAATTCCAACTTGATTTCCTCGAATGGGCTTCAAACGAAGTACTGAAACATTTAAACAACGCACTCTCAATTCCGCAATTATTGATTATCAAAAAGAATTCCTCACGGGTACGGCCCAAGTTGTAATACAAGCATACCGCAAACGTAACACTCACGTTAATTGTATTAAATCTACCCCCATAAACTTACCACAATCTACCTTGAGGTCGGCCACGTCGAGGAGGCATGTCCACACAAGCTGAGGAAAACCTTTCCATTCCTCGAAGGATGCACACAAGGTGCCTAGTCTACAGAAATTTAAAACCTAATGCTCTGATACCAAGTTGACAGGACCGCCCCCAGATTCCACCCTGAAACCCGGAGAGGTCCTGCGGGAATCCAAATTCAAGGAAAATCCTACCGAAAATTCGGCAGAACCTCCCCTGAAAATGGACTAACCCAGAAACTTCTAAACCTGTTAAAAAGCACTTCTAAGTCTTTCAGCCACCTCTACCACAAGCAAATAAAGGGTCTCGGACCCACTTAAACCTTAGGAGTTGTTATCAGAGCCACTAATCATTTACAATAAGTTTACAAAAATAAACATAGCGCCTATAGGGACCAGGAATGAAAAATGGATGCTTTGCCTCGACGCGTTTGGCTCGACCTCCACCAACGCTACTACCTGGGGGGACAATTTAAGACAAACAAGAAAACGGTGAGATAGGCAGTGAGTGGACACTTAATTGGAAATGAAATCAAGTCTAAATATTTTTAACTCTAAAACCTCACGTCGCTCTTTGAACACCCCCAGTTTTAAAATCATTTTCAAGCTTAAGAGTATTGTAAAAACTAAACCAAAGCACCAACTCTTTAAAACTTCAAACATTAAAAATTCTGAGTAGTTTATAAATTTAAAATAAAATATCGAAATAAAACTGTGTAATACATTTATAATAAAATAATTTAAACTGAAAACTTCTTTCTCAAACCACTCTCAACATACTGAAAAATTTATAAAACTGTTCAACTGAAACCGTCATACTAAAAAAAAAACCTTTTGCTGCCATAAACTCATCACTTAAAATACTTAACAGTTAAAAACACACACCAGTCAGATACCCATAGAATCTGTCATACATGCGCAGAGCCGAGGATCTGTCATACGCATGCAGAGCCATAAATAATCTGTCATACATGCGCAGAGCCGAGAATCTGTCATACGCATGCAGAGCCACAAATTCTGTCGTACGTGCACGCAGAGCGGCCCCCAAAGGGCAAAGCATCCTGACACACGGCCCAAAGCCTATGTGTGTGCCGTGATGGGTCCCAAAGACCTATTAAATCTGGTAACCTGGAGGGTACTGCAAAGGTGGTTTGAAAACCAATAACTCATAAACACATAATTCAAATCTCAATCCTTTCATTTTTCTTCCAAAACTTTTCTTAACCAAACCAAACTCATCGAATATACATTTATTCAACTCAAAATATCTAAATTCATAAATCCATGAAACTTTGAAATGCAAAAACCATAAATATCAATTTTAAATTTTGGAAAAAGGAATTTAAAAACCCAATTTTAACCCAAAAATCCTTTAGCTTAATTTCAAACTCAATATAGCTAAGTAATAGAATTTAATCATCAACATGTAAAAACATTTCAGAAAAATTTAAAAGTTAGTCCACTCACAGTGAGAAAATCTAATGTCGATCATCCGCCGGATCGTCGCGAACCCCGGTCGTCTCGCCTATAATTAAACAACAAAATATAGATTAGTCTCGGTTTTACGACCTCTAAAGGATGTGTGCGTAAAGTCTAACTTCCCACTCGACTTCGTTCCTATGCGATTGGTTACGATCTACACAAATCGACCAATAACACTTCCACAAACGCCCCTAAGGTTTCCCGGTTCCACCTAACCACAATCACTATGACTATTAACGATAACCCAATCAACCAATTATCATAAATACTCTAAAAGTATGAATTATCAGTGGGGGTTTCGAAACCATAGAGGTTGCTGCCCAATGTGGCTGTTTCAAGCCCAAAAATTTCTCAATCTTCAAATACATTCACATCTAACATCCAATTTCGGTTTTCCTAAACATGAGATTGTCCAAACCACACCAAAATTTCCCCAAGACTGAGCCAATCCTCAGCAAACCCGAAATGGGTTCCAACTTGTAAATCAAACTTCCCAAAACTCAAATGTCTCTAAATTATTCTAAATTTCAGATTCTAGATGACCAATGGGTACTTTAGGGATGTAAATCATCTCAGAAAACAAAGAGAAAAGCCATCAATTTGAAATCTACATAGGAACCCGAAATGGCCCTTCCATCCTCCAAAAATCAAATTTCCAAATGCTCAAATTGGTCAAGACAGAGTAAGGAGAATTAAAGCCCAGAAAAAATGGAGGAAAACCCACCTGGTATGGAGGTGATTGGCGCCAGAAAACTGGTCGGAGAAGGGAGAGAAGCCGGCGGCCAGTGGAGCTCTTCTGACAGCAACCGCGCGCAGGGGGTGGCTTGGTTGGCTGGAGGAGTGGCCAGGAGAGATGGTCGGCGTCGGGAAGGCTCGCCGGAGGTCTCAGGTGACCGGAATGGCCGGCGGTGTGGGTTTTGGGTGGCTGGGTGCAGAGGTTGGGTGCACAAAGAGAAAGGGGAGAGAGAGAAAACACGAGGAGAGAGAGAATAGGCTCGGGGAAGCTGGTCGGCGCTGGGGGGTGTTTGCCGGAGCCAGGGGCTGGCCGGTGATGGTGAGTGGGGGTGGCTGGGTGGTGCGCGCAGGGGAGAGGGTGCGGAGGAGAGGGAAAACCGAGAGAGAGAGAGTGCGGGGAGAGAGAATAAATAGAGGGAGAGAGAAAATTCTAGAGAGAGAGAGAGAAAGTTGTGGAAAAATCTAGAGAGAGAGAAAGGAAATCTGATTTTTAAAACCCACTTTTATAAATTTACAACATTGCCCCCCACTTTAAACGCCTATATATTTCAAAACGTAACTCGGATTGGCGCGTGCCGCGTGTCTATGAAATCGTGAGATCGAAACCTATCTACCGGACCCAAAGTCAAAATCGAAAACCCATTCATTTTAAAAGTCAACTTTTGGTCATGCTTAAATTAAAACAAAAATAAATAAATCAAAACTCTTTTTATTTTCCAAATAAATCTCAAAATCTTTAAAATACAATCCAACATCTTTTATAAACCTCTTAAAAACATAGTTAAATAAAAATTTAAATTTCTAGTGAAAATTTGGATCGGGTTGTTACAACCTTCCCCCCTTAAAAAATTTCGTCCTCGAAATTTAGTAGAAAATTTTAATTTAAGTGAATTGTAGTTGCAACTTTTTATTGCCCAAAAATCAAACCTCCTTTCAGCAACCATATATTAAAATATGCGTGAATTTAGTAAGGATATTTAAACTTAGGAAATCGCTCCACAACGAACCTAAATAAATTTAGTAAGCCTCAAAAACAAAAACTTGAAAATTTGGTGGAAACGCCAAACTCTAGATAAAGTTTTCAAGAATAAAATCATTACGAAGTAAATCAATTTAAAACCTTCAAATCGTTTGAAAACCACTCTTAACCCACAAATTGAGAAAGTTTATCTCTTATCGACAATCAAAACGATAATACGTGACACGCAAGAGTGTGTGTGTGTGTCCCAGAGTCTATCAAAAATATTGCATTATGCCCAAAGATGGATAACGTACCCATGATGACATCTGGTGAAGTCAAAGCGTCCTGTTGCGTCATGGCGAAGACTCTGCCCTGGGCTCTGGGGCGTCCTGGCTGATCCCTCTGTTGTTCTCCACCTCAACTGACATGGATGGACTGGGCACCACTACGCTTCCGCTGCGCCACTCTGATTAACCCTTTGATCTCTAAATGTATCCAACATAAAATATGATCGCGACTTCAAGTATCGTTAATTACTACGTCTTCCACACCATTCCTTACGTATCCATGAAAATGAGAAATAAATTATGATCGTGAACTAAGGGGTCACCCTCAAGCTCCTATCATTTCCTTAGCAATGTGTGATGTATTTAAGTCTATCTCAACTCCAACTACCCAGACTTCCATCGCAAGATACTTATGTCTCCAAAATGGTCTAGCTCCTCATCACCATCCATAAGTTATCGTTAATCCATCAAGTACTCAATGCCCCAAGTTAAGAAAGCTAGATTAGTGGAATTACAACAATTTCAAGCTTACTCTTTTAAATAAAAACATCACTTCATACGTCATCGCTTTGTGATGTCCCTCCTCTTCTAATATTAACCCTTACTTAAATCCAATACTTGGATCTCTTGCTTTCCATATGCCTACCACCGTCTAATTTCTCCTATCATTCCTTTAAGTCACATCTCTCTACTCAAATTCCTTCATTGTCCTCACTAGATTTCCAAAACAATTCATTTATTCCTTAATCATTATTATAAAATCTTTATCCTAATACACAAGCATCTATCCTTCGCCATCCTTATTGTAAACCATCAAAGTTTAACTAAGCTTCACTCTGTCACATCTTCAATACTTAATCTCTAGGGAAATCTATAATTCTAATAACATTAAATTCATAAAATTCCAACTTGATTTCCTCGAATGGGCTTCAAACGAAGTACTGAAACATTTAAACAACGCACTCTCAATTCCGCAATTATTGATTATCAAAAAGAATTCCTCACGGGTACGGCCCAAGTTGTAATACAAGCATACCGCAAACGTAACACTCACGTTAATTGTATTAAATCTACCCCCATAAACTTACCACAATCTACCTTGAGGTCGGCCACGTCGAGGAGGCATGTCCACACAAGCTGAGGAAAACCTTTCCATTCCTCGAAGGATGCACACAAGGTGCCTAGTCTACAGAAATTTAAAACCTAATGCTCTGATACCAAGTTGACAGGACCGCCCCCAGATTCCACCCTGAAACCCGGAGAGGTCCTGCGGGAATCCAAATTCAAGGAAAATCCTACCGAAAATTCGGCAGAACCTCCCCTGAAAATGGACTAACCCAGAAACTTCTAAACCTGTTAAAAAGCACTTCTAAGTCTTTCAGCCACCTCTACCACAAGCAAATAAAGGGTCTCGGACCCACTTAAACCTTAGGAGTTGTTATCAGAGCCACTAATCATTTACAATAAGTTTACAAAAATAAACATAGCGCCTATAGGGACCAGGAATGAAAAATGGATGCTTTGCCTCGACGCGTTTGGCTCGACCTCCACCAACGCTACTACCTGGGGGGACAATTTAAGACAAACAAGAAAACGGTGAGATAGGCAGTGAGTGGACACTTAATTGGAAATGAAATCAAGTCTAAATATTTTTAACTCTAAAACCTCACGTCGCTCTTTGAACACCCCCAGTTTTAAAATCATTTTCAAGCTTAAGAGTATTGTAAAAACTAAACCAAAGCACCAACTCTTTAAAACTTCAAACATTAAAAATTCTGAGTAGTTTATAAATTTAAAATAAAATATCGAAATAAAACTGTGTAATACATTTATACTAAAATAATTTAAACTGAAAACTTCTTTCTCAAACCACTCTCAACATACTGAAAAATTTATAAAACTGTTCAACTGAAACCGTCATACTTAAAAAAAAACCTTTTGCTGCCATAAACTCATCACTTAAAATACTTAACAGTTAAAAACACACACCAGTCAGATACCCATAGAATCTGTCATACATGCGCAGAGCCGAGGATCTGTCATACGCATGCAGAGCCATAAATAATCTGTCATACATGCGCAGAGCCGAGAATCTGTCATACGCATGCAGAGCCACAAATTCTGTCGTACGTGCACGCAGAGCGGCCCCCAAAGGGCAAAGCATCCTGACACACGGCCCAAAGCCTATGTGTGTGCCGTGATGGGTCCCAAAGACCTATTAAATCTGGTAACCTGGAGGGTACTGCAAAGGTGGTTTGAAAACCAATAACTCATAAACACATAATTCAAATCTCAATCCTTTCATTTTTCTTCCAAAACTTTTCTTAACCAAACCAAACTCATCGAATATACATTTATTCAACTCAAAATATCTAAATTCATAAATCCATGAAACTTTGAAATGCAAAAACCATAAATATCAATTTTAAATTTTGGAAAAAGGAATTTAAAAACCCAATTTTAACCCAAAAATCCTTTAGCTTAATTTCAAACTCAATATAGCTAAGTAATAGAATTTAATCATCAACATGTAAAAACATTTCAGAAAAATTTAAAAGTTAGTCCACTCACAGTGAGAAAATCTAATGTCGATCATCCGCCGGATCGTCGCGAACCCCGGTCGTCTCGCCTATAATTAAACAACAAAATATAGATTAGTCTCGGTTTTACGACCTCTAAAGGATGTGTGCGTAAAGTCTAACTTCCCACTCGACTTCGTTCCTATGCGATTGGTTACGATCTACACAAATCGACCAATAACACTTCCACAAACGCCCCTAAGGTTTCCCGGTTCCACCTAACCACAATCACTATGACTATTAACGATAACCCAATCAACCAATTATCATAAATACTCTAAAAGTATGAATTATCAGTGGGGGTTTCGAAACCATAGAGGTTGCTGCCCAATGTGGCTGTTTCAAGCCCAAAAATTTCTCAATCTTCAAATACATTCACATCTAACATCCAATTTCGGTTTTCCTAAACATGAGATTGTCCAAACCACACCAAAATTTCCCCAAGACTGAGCCAATCCTCAACAAACCCGAAATGGGTTCCAACTTGTAAATCAAACTTCCCAAAACTCAAATGTCTCTAAATTATTCTAAATTTCAGATTCTAGATGACCAATGGGTACTTTAGGGATGTAAATCATCTCAGAAAACAAAGAGAAAAGCCATCAATTTGAAATCTACATAGGAACCCGAAATGGCCCTTCCATCCTCCAAAAATCAAATTTCCAAATGCTCAAATTGGTCAAGACAGAGTAAGGAGAATTAAAGCCCAGAAAAAATGGAGGAAAACCCACCTGGTATGGAGGTGATTGGCGCCAGAAAACTGGTCGGAGAAGGGAGAGAAGCCGGCGGCCAGTGGAGCTCTTCTGACAGCAACCGCGCGCAGGGGGTGGCTTGGTTGGCTGGAGGAGTGGCCAGGAGAGATGGTCGGCGTCGGGAAGGCTCGCCGGAGGTCTCAGGTGACCGGAATGGCCGGCGGTGTGGGTTTTGGGTGGCTGGGTGCAGAGGTTGGGTGCACAAAGAGAAAGGGGAGAGAGAGAAAACACGAGGAGAGAGAGAATAGGCTCGGGGAAGCTGGTCGGCGCTGGGGGGTGTTTGCCGGAGCCAGGGGCTGGCCGGTGATGGTGAGTGGGGGTGGCTGGGTGGTGCGCGCAGGGGAGAGGGTGCGGAGGAGAGGGAAAACCGAGAGAGAGAGAGTGCGGGGAGAGAGAATAAATAGAGGGAGAGAGAAAATTCTAGAGAGAGAGAGAGAAAGTTGTGGAAAAATCTAGAGAGAGAGAAAGGAAATCTGATTTTTAAAACCCACTTTTATAAATTTACAACATTGCCCCCCACTTTAAACGCCTATATATTTCAAAACGTAACTCGGATTGGCGCGTGCCGCGTGTCTATGAAATCGTGAGATCGAAACCTATCTACCGGACCCAAAGTCAAAATCGAAAACCCATTCATTTTAAAAGTCAACTTTTGGTCATGCTTAAATTAAAACAAAAATAAATAAATCAAAACTCTTTTTATTTTCCAAATAAATCTCAAAATCTTTAAAATACAATCCAACATCTTTTATAAACCTCTTAAAAACATAGTTAAATAAAAATTTAAATTTCTAGTGAAAATTTGGATCGGGTTGTTACAACCTTCCCCCCTTAAAAAATTTCGTCCTCGAAATTTAGTAGAAAATTTTAATTTAAGTGAATTGTAGTTGCAACTTTTTATTGCCCAAAAATCAAACCTCCTTTCAGCAACCATATATTAAAATATGCGTGAATTTAGTAAGGATATTTAAACTTAGGAAATCGCTCCACAACGAACCTAAATAAATTTAGTAAGCCTCAAAAACAAAAACTTGAAAATTTGGTGGAAACGCCAAACTCTAGATAAAGTTTTCAAGAATAAAATCATTACGAAGTAAATCAATTTAAAACCTTCAAATCGTTTGAAAACCACTCTTAACCCACAAATTGAGAAAGTTTATCTCTTATCGACAATCAAAACGATAATACGTGACACGCAAGAGTGTGTGTGTGTGTCCCAGAGTCTATCAAAAATATTGCATTATGCCCAAAGATGGATAACGTACCCATGATGACATCTGGTGAAGTCAAAGCGTCCTGTTGCGTCATGGCGAAGACTCTGCCCTGGGCTCTGGGGCGTCCTGGCTGATCCCTCTGTTGTTCTCCACCTCAACTGACATGGATGGACTGGGCACCACTACGCTTCCGCTGCGCCACTCTGATTAACCCTTTGATCTCTAAATGTATCCAACATAAAATATGATCGCGACTTCAAGTATCGTTAATTACTACGTCTTCCACACCATTCCTTACGTATCCATGAAAATGAGAAATAAATTATGATCGTGAACTAAGGGGTCACCCTCAAGCTCCTATCATTTCCTTAGCAATGTGTGATGTATTTAAGTCTATCTCAACTCCAACTACCCAGACTTCCATCGCAAGATACTTATGTCTCCAAAATGGTCTAGCTCCTCATCACCATCCATAAGTTATCGTTAATCCATCAAGTACTCAATGCCCCAAGTTAAGAAAGCTAGATTAGTGGAATTACAACAATTTCAAGCTTACTCTTTTAAATAAAAACATCACTTCATACGTCATCGCTTTGTGATGTCCCTCCTCTTCTAATATTAACCCTTACTTAAATCCAATACTTGGATCTCTTGCTTTCCATATGCCTACCACCGTCTAATTTCTCCTATCATTCCTTTAAGTCACATCTCTCTACTCAAATTCCTTCATTGTCCTCACTAGATTTCCAAAACAATTCATTTATTCCTTAATCATTATTATAAAATCTTTATCCTAATACACAAGCATCTATCCTTCGCCATCCTTATTGTAAACCATCAAAGTTTAACTAAGCTTCACTCTGTCACATCTTCAATACTTAATCTCTAGGGAAATCTATAATTCTAATAACATTAAATTCATAAAATTCCAACTTGATTTCCTCGAATGGGCTTCAAACGAAGTACTGAAACATTTAAACAACGCACTCTCAATTCCGCAATTATTGATTATCAAAAAGAATTCCTCACGGGTACGGCCCAAGTTGTAATACAAGCATACCGCAAACGTAACACTCACGTTAATTGTATTAAATCTACCCCCATAAACTTACCACAATCTACCTTGAGGTCGGCCACGTCGAGGAGGCATGTCCACACAAGCTGAGGAAAACCTTTCCATTCCTCGAAGGATGCACACAAGGTGCCTAGTCTACAGAAATTTAAAACCTAATGCTCTGATACCAAGTTGACAGGACCGCCCCCAGATTCCACCCTGAAACCCGGAGAGGTCCTGCGGGAATCCAAATTCAAGGAAAATCCTACCGAAAATTCGGCAGAACCTCCCCTGAAAATGGACTAACCCAGAAACTTCTAAACCTGTTAAAAAGCACTTCTAAGTCTTTCAGCCACCTCTACCACAAGCAAATAAAGGGTCTCGGACCCACTTAAACCTTAGGAGTTGTTATCAGAGCCACTAATCATTTACAATAAGTTTACAAAAATAAACATAGCGCCTATAGGGACCAGGAATGAAAAATGGATGCTTTGCCTCGACGCGTTTGGCTCGACCTCCACCAACGCTACTACCTGGGGGGACAATTTAAGACAAACAAGAAAACGGTGAGATAGGCAGTGAGTGGACACTTAATTGGAAATGAAATCAAGTCTAAATATTTTTAACTCTAAAACCTCACGTCGCTCTTTGAACACCCCCAGTTTTAAAATCATTTTCAAGCTTAAGAGTATTGTAAAAACTAAACCAAAGCACCAACTCTTTAAAACTTCAAACATTAAAAATTCTGAGTAGTTTATAAATTTAAAATAAAATATCGAAATAAAACTGTGTAATACATTTATACTAAAATAATTTAAACTGAAAACTTCTTTCTCAAACCACTCTCAACATACTGAAAAATTTATAAAACTGTTCAACTGAAACCGTCATACTTAAAAAAAAACCTTTTGCTGCCATAAACTCATCACTTAAAATACTTAACAGTTAAAAACACACACCAGTCAGATACCCATAGAATCTGTCATACATGCGCAGAGCCGAGGATCTGTCATACGCATGCAGAGCCATAAATAATCTGTCATACATGCGCAGAGCCGAGAATCTGTCATACGCATGCAGAGCCACAAATTCTGTCGTACGTGCACGCAGAGCGGCCCCCAAAGGGCAAAGCATCCTGACACACGGCCCAAAGCCTATGTGTGTGCCGTGATGGGTCCCAAAGACCTATTAAATCTGGTAACCTGGAGGGTACTGCAAAGGTGGTTTGAAAACCAATAACTCATAAACACATAATTCAAATCTCAATCCTTTCATTTTTCTTCCAAAACTTTTCTTAACCAAACCAAACTCATCGAATATACATTTATTCAACTCAAAATATCTAAATTCATAAATCCATGAAACTTTGAAATGCAAAAACCATAAATATCAATTTTAAATTTTGGAAAAAGGAATTTAAAAACCCAATTTTAACCCAAAAATCCTTTAGCTTAATTTCAAACTCAATATAGCTAAGTAATAGAATTTAATCATCAACATGTAAAAACATTTCAGAAAAATTTAAAAGTTAGTCCACTCACAGTGAGAAAATCTAATGTCGATCATCCGCCGGATCGTCGCGAACCCCGGTCGTCTCGCCTATAATTAAACAACAAAATATAGATTAGTCTCGGTTTTACGACCTCTAAAGGATGTGTGCGTAAAGTCTAACTTCCCACTCGACTTCGTTCCTATGCGATTGGTTACGATCTACACAAATCGACCAATAACACTTCCACAAACGCCCCTAAGGTTTCCCGGTTCCACCTAACCACAATCACTATGACTATTAACGATAACCCAATCAACCAATTATCATAAATACTCTAAAAGTATGAATTATCAGTGGGGGTTTCGAAACCATAGAGGTTGCTGCCCAATGTGGCTGTTTCAAGCCCAAAAATTTCTCAATCTTCAAATACATTCACATCTAACATCCAATTTCGGTTTTCCTAAACATGAGATTGTCCAAACCACACCAAAATTTCCCCAAGACTGAGCCAATCCTCAACAAACCCGAAATGGGTTCCAACTTGTAAATCAAACTTCCCAAAACTCAAATGTCTCTAAATTATTCTAAATTTCAGATTCTAGATGACCAATGGGTACTTTAGGGATGTAAATCATCTCAGAAAACAAAGAGAAAAGCCATCAATTTGAAATCTACATAGGAACCCGAAATGGCCCTTCCATCCTCCAAAAATCAAATTTCCAAATGCTCAAATTGGTCAAGACAGAGTAAGGAGAATTAAAGCCCAGAAAAAATGGAGGAAAACCCACCTGGTATGGAGGTGATTGGCGCCAGAAAACTGGTCGGAGAAGGGAGAGAAGCCGGCGGCCAGTGGAGCTCTTCTGACAGCAACCGCGCGCAGGGGGTGGCTTGGTTGGCTGGAGGAGTGGCCAGGAGAGATGGTCGGCGTCGGGAAGGCTCGCCGGAGGTCTCAGGTGACCGGAATGGCCGGCGGTGTGGGTTTTGGGTGGCTGGGTGCAGAGGTTGGGTGCACAAAGAGAAAGGGGAGAGAGAGAAAACACGAGGAGAGAGAGAATAGGCTCGGGGAAGCTGGTCGGCGCTGGGGGGTGTTTGCCGGAGCCAGGGGCTGGCCGGTGATGGTGAGTGGGGGTGGCTGGGTGGTGCGCGCAGGGGAGAGGGTGCGGAGGAGAGGGAAAACCGAGAGAGAGAGAGTGCGGGGAGAGAGAATAAATAGAGGGAGAGAGAAAATTCTAGAGAGAGAGAGAGAAAGTTGTGGAAAAATCTAGAGAGAGAGAAAGGAAATCTGATTTTTAAAACCCACTTTTATAAATTTACAACATTGCCCCCCACTTTAAACGCCTATATATTTCAAAACGTAACTCGGATTGGCGCGTGCCGCGTGTCTATGAAATCGTGAGATCGAAACCTATCTACCGGACCCAAAGTCAAAATCGAAAACCCATTCATTTTAAAAGTCAACTTTTGGTCATGCTTAAATTAAAACAAAAATAAATAAATCAAAACTCTTTTTATTTTCCAAATAAATCTCAAAATCTTTAAAATACAATCCAACATCTTTTATAAACCTCTTAAAAACATAGTTAAATAAAAATTTAAATTTCTAGTGAAAATTTGGGTCGGGTTGTTACAGCAATTGTAGCACAAGTTTCCTTTGACATAGGATATTCATCCGTCAAAGGTGCTTCTTCTTTCAGAAAATGGGCTAGGCTCATTGTTGTTAAATAAAACAACATTTTCTGTTGCCAACGTTTAAAATCACCATCTTTAAACTTTTCGAGCTTCTCAGCATGACTCTTCATATTTGCAGATTGTTCCATTACATAAATTATGTCTTTAGATTGTTGGAACATTAATCAGAAATATGGATTTGATAACAGGAAATTTCAATAATAAATAATAATAATACAATAAAATGTATACACACTTTAAATAAGTAAAAAGAAAAATAGACACAAAGAAATACTAACTGATTGTGATTGAGGCTTGCAAATTGCAATGTCCTAAAGACAGAATTTCGCCCCTGCACTTGTGCTTACAGTTCCTTTGGCGTCTGTCTTCCAAGGATATAACAATCAATAATTCTAAATTGAAGCACTACAACTTTGAACTCTAGCGAACCAATTATATATTTGTACTCTCTTTAGTAAATGATAGTAGGAGAAGAATAGAGTGACTAGAAACTAGAAAATTACTTGAAAAATAATACAGAGCATCATGGGTTTATATAGAACCCAAGAGATGCTTGCGAAAGAACACGATTAAATACTAAACAATACACACGGTGGCTGTTGACAAAGAAAGATGCAACTTTTGCATCAGACACATCTTTGTGAAAAGGCACACTGCAATATGTGGCACTGCTTGGCAAAAGGAAAATGACTGCATCATTTGAATATTGTAACGGTTGGATTGTCAACAACACTTTTCAGTTTTCATTCAATATTAGAAATTCAATATTATAATATAAAATGAATATTATAACATATAATTTCCAACAAAAATTTAGCTGGAGAACACCAATTATACTCCTTGTTGTGAATGATATGAATTTCATTTTGTACGTGTTAATTGAGGACTCAAACTTAGATTTTGTGTCAAGTCAGGATTTACTGTCAACTCTATTACAATTTCCATCTTTTTCAGGGGCAAAATTAGTAGTCTCAATTACACCATTAAAAATAATTATAAAAATGAAAAAATAAAAAAAATAAAACAAAAAAACAAAGGGAGGAGGATCCATAAACCCTACCCACATCCTACCCCGAACCTCCCCCACCCACCCCCTCCCCCTCTCCGGAGACCAATCTCATCCCTCCCCACGCTGGCAACCCGGCCCCCTCCCTTGTAGCATTCATCTCTTTCTCCCTCTCTCTCTACTGGCGCAGTACTGCCGGACCTAAGGGGTGCCAGCGACTTCACCGACCTCCAGATCGAAGGCCTGGGAAGCCGTTAACACCTCTTGGGTTTGGCAATATCGTGCTAGTAGAGAGAGAAAGAGAGTTATTATTGAGAGAGAAAACTAGCAACAGAGAAAGAGAATGAGAGAAAGATAGAGATAAAAGTGGTAGAGGGGAATGAGGGTTGCCCGAGGGGGGCGTTGTCCAGTGGTCGAAGATGGGGTGGGCTGAGAATTGTCGGGGTTGGTGGGTGGGGAGGGTCGGGGGTGGTCGGGGGTGGTCGGTGAGGTATCTAATCCTTACCTAATTATTTTCTTCTTCTTTTTTTTTTTTTATCAAATTTTTTTCCTTTTACCTTTATTTTTTTTATAATTGTTTGTTTTAGTTTTTTTAAGTTCTTTATAATTCCTTTAGTTCTATTTGTTTAATTTCTTTTATTTTTTTTTATAATTATTTTTAGGCAAAGAGACAATTTTGTCCCTAAAAATTGGTCATATGCCTGACATGTGACCAATTTTGGACGAAATATTGTTTAATAGAACTAATGGAGAACTATTACTTCACACTAAGCAAAAGTTTTAGTTCTCAGTCGACACAAAATGAAATTCATATCCTTAGTTACAAAAAATGGTATAATTGGTGTCCTCCTGCTAAAGTTTTCCCAAACATAAAACCAATAGCCACCTGATCACCATCCTCTCCTCCTTCCTCCATCCCTTCTTGTTCGAGCCTTTTTCGGCGTTTTATGATGACGCAATAGGCTGAAAGAGGTAGCTGCTGATTCTAGTTAGGATGACGGTATCTCGACTCAAATTTCTGGTGGTTAATAGAGCCAACGATATCCTTAGAGGTTTCATGAGATCAACAATCATCTCAATAATCAGCTCCGAGAAAGTTGAGTTGAGATAGTTGAAAACAAGTTTATCAGTCTAGTATACCATATGAGAAAAGCAAGATTAGGACAACAAGAATATGATTATAGGCAGGGATAGTGGAGGTCGGGGTAGAGTAAGAACCATCAACATACGTCCAGAAGTCATGACTAGTGGGAAATACGTGCATCTGACCTACCCAAAGAAGATAATTGGACTTTGTTAATTTCATAAAGTGGGAAACATTGCGTTGGACAAGAAAAGAGGAAGAAGTTAAGAAAGAAGCCAAAGTAGTATCCATTAGAGCAAAGATGCAACAAGCATGCTAGGGTTCAAATTTTTGTTTTTTTTTTAATGTGTAGCAGGTACGGGGGGAACGGTAGGAGAGAAAATAAAACCCACTAATTCGATAGAACCTTTGATACCATGTAGAAGTTTGGAATTTGATTGATATTATTCACAATATGTGACACATATTTACACAACACTAAGCCTATAAGGAGTTTAATACTTGTGATACAAGAAACATATGTTGACAAAGATAAGTAAGGTCAATCCTAGAGCTAGGAGGTGTCCTTGCTCTGCAAGACATCTTGTTTAACAATAATATTAATAAAGGTACATGTGTTAACTCCAAGGTATTGAAGGAGTTGTTTCGGAGATGTAACTGTAAACACAGGCACCCGAGTTCGAGTCTCCAGTTCAACCCTTGGAGCCAGGCAGCAAAGGAGGTAAAATCCCTTGTGAATCCCCTAGGCCCGGCGTGAATTACTTGTCTTTGACCGGCCCAAGGAATTAGTCTGGTGCATGAAAGCTGGCTCAGGACACCCTCAGTTAGCCAAAAAAAAAATATATATATATATATACATGCGTTATAACATAGGTAGACAAATAACACCATGTGACGATATTACGATCGCACTGAAAAATTACTCCTTAAGAATTCTTTTGTAAAAATATATGTATGAGAGTGCAAGACATATGAGAGGTTTGTCTTTAGTTAGTGGGGGCACATGTCCCATGGTCCCAAGGTGTCTCTGGCCAGTGCACTGTAGTGATTTATCGCTCCCACAAGTGAGTTTAATATTATCAAAATTTTTATTAGAGAATTTTATTAACGCTTTTAACTAAAGCTTGATGGACTTATGGTTTACTTTTAGGAAAAAAAAAAAAACGAATTTGGTCCTTGTGTTTTACCCCGAAAATAGATTTGTCCCTATGGTTTCAAAGCTCTGCATTTGGTCTGTGTGTTTCATATTGTTTGCAATCTAGGGAAAATTTTAACAAAACTAAAATTTTCGATTTGGGAATAAATTATCCATTTTTCTATTGAACGACCATTTTATGGATTTTCTAAAACTAATTTTCATTTTCATTTTCGTATTTATTTGCTAAAGAGATTGAGGCTTACAAAACTTTTAGGGTTTGAACTTTACATATGGGATTTCTATAAATTTTTATTTGAAAATCAAATTTAAGATTACGTATATGATTTTCTGTCATTCTTAAGTAAAACTCAAGAGTTTAAATAAGTGATTTGAAGAAAAAAAAAAATTCATGTGGGTGCAAAATGTCCTAAGATTGCAAACAAAATAAAATACATGGATCAGATGCGGAGTTTTGAAATCACAAAGACCAAATATACTTTCAGGGTAAAACATAGGGACCAAAATCTTTTTTTCCCTTACTTTTATAATCAATTTTTCCAGAAAAGAAAATGCTAAAAAGAGGGATTCATAGTAACATGGTCCTCTTTGTAGTGATCACATGAATCATATATGTACAAAAATGAATAGAAATGATGTAATCGTATTAAAGAAACGTGAGGTTAGACTAAGAGCACACTATATTTGATCGCAGCAGAGATTTAGTTTACTTATTTATGTGTCATTTGTTGGTGACAAGACTTGTGCATGTGCATGAAAAGGTTCAAAAACACAAAGATATTTGACAAATGAACAATATATTTTGTTGTTCGAAATTAAAAACAGGTTATATTTTGAGCACGTTTTACGTAAGCAAGAATAAAAAAGGATACAAAACAGAGTATTTTTTGGTCTGGTCGGATACGAGGCCAAAGTACATCTTGGTGTGTGATTTTTTAATTTTTTTTTGCCAGGTTGGTGTGTGAAACTTTAAATATTATTATGCAGACAAAACTCAGCAAGACATGTTACTTATTATTTTAAAATATAAGAAGATTGCATGTGTCATCCTTTCCTAAATATAATAACTAATAAAAAATAATAAAAACAATTTAAAATCCAAAGGCCAAAGGTACTGCTGCTGCACCAAAAACAGGTTGGGGATCGAAATTGGATTAAATTTTGGTGCAAAAGACTGGGCACGCTGCATTGGTGGCAACAGGTTGCATGGATCTCTAAAACCAAACCAAGGTTTCAGAGATTTCAATAGAAATAATAATGAATTATTATACAACTTTCTAGGACCATTGATCCCCAATGCACCATTCCAATACAATAAAAATATGTTAATTTTTATTTTTTTCACTTTTGGTTCAATATCTTAAGTCTAATTTGTTCCAATCTAGTTCTTAAATTATTATTTTTGTTGAAGTTGTTGGCAGTTGGAAGGATCGTAGAATTATTCACAAAACACTCAAATTCAATTCCCCCTCCCCCCAACTCATTTTTTTTTTATCTAATACGAATAAAATCAATTTTTATTAGAAATTGTCAATTGGCTTTTATGTATTTTATCTTATAGATCCATTAAAAACTGAAAGGTCCCTAGCTAATTTCGAATTGTGAAAAATAAATACAAATTACGATATTCACAAGAAAATTAGAATTCATGTATGACTATGAATTGATATACAAATTAAAATTTAATGACAAAAATAATATACAAAAGAAAAGATTTTAGGCTATCGGTTTTCCTCCCATCAGGAAAGAAGAGGGACGTGGATAAATTCAAAAAAATATAATTTTCTTGAGGAAATTGCAAATTTGCAACATTGGTTCACTTAATTTTTAAAAAATCTCATATAGGCCCGCGATATTTTGTTTATTCTTTATTGGTCCACACTACAAGAAAAAAAACTATTTCATCGCCCAAACTCTAATTTTGTCAAGATGTTTGTCGCCCAAGACTTTGGGCGACGAAATCATCTTTGAGCGAAGGAATTTCTTCGTCTCCCAAAGATGATTTTAGGCGACGAACAATTATTTCATCGCCTAAACCAACCTTGGGCGACAAATTTCTTCGTCTCCCAAAGACACTTTAGGCATTGAACCATTATTTCATTGCCTAAAGCACCCTTAGGCGACAAATTTATTCATCTCCCAAAGGTGGTTTAGGCGACGAAATAATGGTTTGTCGCCTAAAGTATCTTTGGGAGACAAAGAAATTTGTCGCCCAAGGTTTTTAAATTTATTAATTTTAATTTTAAAAGCTTTTCCAAAATTATTAATAAAGCACAAGTTGAGAGGAGTTCATAGTTGTCAAGATGCTTTGGTTTATGTAACGGTAAGCGTCTAATCACTCACGTGACCAGGATAATAAATTTGCCGAATAGCAGTAGGTGAGGAGGTCTTATCCAAGGTATTCACTAGAAAGTAGGTCATGGCCTTAGCTAAGGAAACAAAAAAAATGACAAGTGTGGAATTATTGGTGTCTTGCCAAAAATTTACAAGAGCAAAGTTTGAACAAGGTTTCAAAGCATTTGCATTTCCTCAACCATTAGGCCAAGACAAGATGGCCGAGGCTCAAATGTCAAATATGTTTACGCCCATATTTGACATTTGAGCCGTAACAAATTAAAAGGCCGAAAGGTGTGCAAGGCCCAAGGGAAGTTCCCGGCTCAGCTTGGTGGAAGAATTTAAGGCAAGCTAGGAGAGTTGAATAATGAAGAGAACAAGGAAGGGTGGCAATACCATCACAGAGTCATACAATCAGTATAGTCCTTGATTCAAGGCAAGAGAATAGCTTAGTTCAGGAATTGTTTCTTTCTCAGTTGTGCTCCAGCCAAAGAAGATAAAACAAACTTGAATCATGTTGGGTGATGAATAGATATATAAAACACACCTTAATCGAAGTTGATGTCAAGATGAACCAAGTGAAATTCTTCGGCCCCCTGAAGTTGAAGCTCTGCCTTGCTCTTATATGTATAGAATATGAATGTTGGGTATTTGGTCTGAAGAAAGCGTGAAGGGTTTTACAAAATAATGAATAAAAAGAATGTGAAGACTTTTTCTTTTGGATAAAATTGGTATTTTTCAAATATTAAAAGGATTATAATTGTCAGAAAAAGTGTGATAAATGTTTTCCCAGGGGAGAGAAAAAAAACTCCCAAGCTGAGATGTGAGATTGATTTTCCACTCTTTTGGTGCATCAAATTCCTATAGGCCAAGAAACCATTTCCTAGGCCTAAACTTACCATTATCAAACATGAGAATTGAATTATTTTTCTATTCTTAAGCTTTCAAAACTTAAACCAAACGAGTCCTAATAGTTTTCCATTATCGTTTATGGGTAAAAATTTGTGTAGAGACGTGGGTGGGTTTTGATTTTACAGTTTTTCTCTGCCTATTTTATTTTGACTTTGGATTCCAAGTTTGGGCTTTTCTAGTCTAGAGCCCATGGAAGCATAGAAAAGTATGGCTGCGACGGCCCGTTAGTTTAGTGGGCCGCAGCTGTTTCGAATAATCAGTGGCAATGTGGTAATTAGCTGTGTTTCTAATCCTTAATATTAACTTCTCCGTTTCGAATTTTAAAACCAGGCCCAAATGCGTGATGAGATTAGGGTTTCCAAGTGGAAGACTAGAGCCTATAAATTGACTCACCTCCTTTTGCCCTCTCACTCACTCTGCCTTCGCTTACCTCGTAGTAGCCGTTAGGGTTAGAATTTGGGCGTCGAAATCTAATTATCATTAGCGCTGTCTGAGTTAGAGTCTGAGCGCTGCCTATGAGACGACGCCGTAGCTCTTCTCTTTCTGGCAACGCCTCAAGGCCTCTACCTTTTTTCTTTGTTTTGTGTTGTGATTTTTTTTTTTTTGTTCTTTTAATTAGGGTTTGGGATTGAGGTGATGTTACTTTCCCCATATGATCGAAGTTGATTCCAACTTGCGCTATTTTTATTTCCAAGCCAGAACTCTGATCTTTCCCAACCCACTAATTACTCTTTTCAATTTTTTGTTCAATTTGTGGTTGTTTTTGTGTTTGAATATTAGTGTTTTTGAAAACCATGAATTAATAAATAAAGATGGAAGTGATGAATATTTCCCCAAATGATCGACGCTGAACAAACTGTGCGACCTACACTCTGTATTAACAGAGTCACCAAGCCAGGTGTTTCTGATCCATCTTTAATGCTTTTCATGAGGTCGATTGTTTTTGGTGTCTTATCACTTATTTTTGTATATTGGTTCTATCAAAATTTGTGTTTGGATATCTGAATATGGTTGGTTTTTCTTTGGCTCATATTCTAATATGTTTATGAGTGAGAGCAATTAAATAGAATTCAGAGATCTCTTTTGTTTTTTTGTTTTTTTTTTTTACTTTTCATTTGTCCTTTTCTATTTAACTCCAGCAAAAATCTATATAAAATTTGGTTTCCATTCTATCTTTTTCACTTTTCAATTATTAAATTCTAATTATATTTAAATTCCTTTAGAGAAAATATATCATGTATGAGTATGACGCCTTAGAGTCTAAAATTATTAGATATATATCTTCATTTTGTTATGGGGTCTGGTTTGGAACTCCAAATTTGGGTTTAAAACATTGAAATGGTTAAGAATAAATATTGTAAACAATATTTAGTTTGGCTAGGGACCTTTACTATTCTCAGACGAGTGTTGATTTTCTGTTCTCAAATTGTCTGTCTCCTCTTAGATAAGGACACAGGGAAGTTGATAGACAGCAGATATCTTTATGCATTACGGTTGGAGATGTTTTTAGAGGATTTTCAAGGATTTTCGCACCTCTATAACATTAAAATAGTGTTTTGACAAAATAACAAAAAACATTAAAATAGTGTAGAGGTTTCCACACCACCCGTAAGATATAATTCAGCTTTTTTACAATTTTAGTTTTTCAACTCTATTTTGAAGTTTCAAAATTTGATCTCCTTAATATGGAGTTCTAATTTTCTATTAAAAAAATTCCTATACCACTATATCTTATTAATTTAACAATTACTGGCTTTTATATATGAGTTTTTTTTTTAAGTTCATTTTTTAAAATATAGTGATCATTCGGCCCACATGCTACAGTAAGTAAGTGCTGTAGTGGCACAGTGAATTTTTTTTTTTACCGCTAGTTTTTTTCCCACATCTGAAGAATTGCCACTTTTTATTGTGCAAAAAAACTTAAAAACAAATTATTTTTTTTAATGCCATTTTTTCGGGTGCGGCTATTTAGCCCTAATTAATTTATTAATAGTCCCAATACTTTAATGAGAATGTAATTTCATACTCTACTATAATGTAAATTTACTAATAAAGACATACTAATTAAATTAAAAAAAAAACTCATTTAAGTCAAACTCATCATCCATCCCCACCAGCCCGCCAACTAGAGGTGCACAACGGGATGGCCCATTTAAAGTCGCCTCATTCGTGCTTCATGTCGTGCTCGGGCTAGCCCATTTAATAATCGGGATGGGCTGGGCCAATTATTTTAAACCTTAAGCCCAGCCCGTTTCATGGTCCAACCTATAATAGGTCGTGCTAGGTCAGGTCGGCCTAATTCATTATTTTAATTTTGTTAAGTTTATATTATTGTTAATAAATCAAATAGTTTTTTATGCCATTCCATTTTCTATCTAATTTCATTACCAAAATCAAAATTAAAAAATGAAACAAGACTGATAGTAAATTAAAAAAAAAAATTGAGAAATACTAATATAAACGAACCGGCCCAACGGGATAGAAAATATTGGCCCAACCTGGCCTATATGTATGGGTCGGGCTTGTGCCAGAATCGGGCCGGCTCGGCCCATTGTACACCTCTATCGCCAACAGCCCATCCCTATTGTCACCTCATCGTCGGCGGATATGACCGGCAACCCTCCATCGCCCTCTCTATCTCTCTCTCTCTCTCTCTCCCTCCCTCCTTTCCTATTTCTATTTCTATTTCTATTTGCATAACCACCAAAGCAAGGGTACGTGGTGGACTGGTGGTTCTACGTTCTTCTTGTAGCAAAAAAAAAATGACCCAATCTGATTTGGCCTCCATTGTAGCAAACCAGAGAGAGGAATAAAGAGAGAAATGAAAAACAGAAAAAGAGAGAGAGATGACGCCAACTGACCGACGTCGCAGACATCTAGATCGGCGTATTGTTGGTTGGGTGGGGAGGGAGGAGGGAGTCTGCTGGGGAGTTTCTGTAGAAAAAATTTAAGAATGAAAAAAAAAAGGAAAATAAGGAAAGAAAAGGAGGGAAAAAAAAAAAGAAAGAAAATGAGGGGTTTTTTTTTTAATTATTAAATATGTCTGAAGGAGAAAAAAAAAAAAAAAAAAAAGGAAACTAGCAGAAGAAGGAAGAAGGAGGAAGAGTACTATGTGGTGGTGGTGGGTCTGTTTGTTGGGTATAGAAAAGAATAGGTTGAGTGTATAGTATTAAGTGTGTTCGTTGGGTATTAATAAGGGTGTTTTGGGAAAAGTTGTTGGGTATAATAATCAGTTTTAAAAATTTTAATTTTGGAGTTGGTTGTAAACAAAGAATAAAATTTCAAAATTTTCGGCGAAATTTCGTCAAAAATTTCGTTTTTGGGGGGGTATGGAAATTTGCCGAAATTTCGAACCCAGCAATTTTTGCACTCTAAGTGCTTTTCTCTCTCTTCTCTCTATCTTTGCTCAATTAATTGCACAAACTTAGCCAATTCCGGCTAGATCTCAGCACCCCAAGAGAGGGGGAGGAGAGGAGGAAGAGAAGGAGATCGGGAAGGAGAGGAGGAAGAAAGACAGAGAGAGGAGAAGGAGGAAGAGATGCGCAGCTATTGGTCTTAGTTGATGCGTTCAAGTCTGTCCTCTTGATGTTGTGATCGGAACAAGCAGCGGCCAAGACCAGTAAAGACAATAAAGTAAGGCAAGTACAGTGGCGCTGCAACCCTTTGACTTTTTCTTTGGGGATTTTTTATGGGACTAGGAGAGAGAAATGAGAGGGAACTAGAGAGAGTCACGGGAAGTAGGGGTGTGATTTGGATTGGAAAATTCGAATCCGACCGATTTCAATCCGAAAATTTTCAATTTTGGAACGTCCGAATCAAATCTGAAATCCGAAAATGCCGAATTCCGAAAATTCTGAAAAAAATTGGATTGGAATTGGAATGTATCTGTAAATTTTGATCCAATCCGAATGCAATCCGAAATTTTCCAAAGGCATTCCGATTCGATATTTTCGAAATTATGCCAATTTATTTCGTATTTATATTAATATTATATCATTTATTTAGTTTTTTACTATATGTTTTATTAATTTTTTATTTGTTTTAAACATACACATACATATATATTAAAAAAAAAAACTAATACTATTAATATAAACATATGTATATTATAAATATATGTGTATCATAATAACATAAATGCTAACAAAAACACCCACATTTTTTGTACGTGTAATTGTTTTTTTTTTTTTACTAATAACAAAAAGTAACGTGAAGATTCTGATTTTTTATCTGAAAATTTCAAATTTTTATCTGAAAGTTCCGAAAATGTGATATTATGAAAAAATTCGAAAATTCCGAGAAATCCAAAAATTTCAAATTAGAATGAAATGTTGAAATTCCGATTTTTTGGAATAAAAATTTCATTCCGAAATTTTTTGGATTGGAATTGGAATTGGAATACCATATTTCCGATCCGATCCGTCTGAAACACATCCTTAATGGGAAGGAATAGGAAGGAAAGAAAAAGAAAAGAAAAGAAAAGAGAACAAAAAAGAAAGAAAAGAAAAAAAAAAGATGAAAAAAAGGTTAAGGGTTGATTTGGGTTTCATTTGGTTGCTTTTAAACCTTAAACACTAATATATGACTATATAAAAAATAATTAAAATATCATAAATGGCCTAAACCCTAATATACCATATTATAAAGAATATAGATTATAGAATATAGAATATATAGGGTTTAATATATAGATTATAGAGTATAAAAAGAGTATTAGGGTATATAGAGTATATATGATTTAGTGTATGAATTATAGAGTATAAAAAATATACTAATTCTATTTATTTAACAGTATTTTCCTATAGCGCGCATTATATTTATCTTATATAACATGAAACCTATATAGTAGATTTCTTCAATATTTTTTATCAATGTAGTAGATAATATGTTAAGTAAACATATGGTAAAGTTTTATTCAAAATTTTCGTATGTTGATAGCAATTTTCGTCGTTTCTGTCTAATTTTTGTCAAAATGTCCATCAAAATTTCTGCGAAATCCGAAATTTCACTTCTTAGTTATAAAGAGTATAGTGGGGATAAAAATAAATTAACTAGGTCAAAATAGCAGCACTTTTTTTTTTCTTTTCCACATTTAAAAAAAAAAAAAAACAAACCCAACAATAACTATTTTTAATTTTTCACTATACAAAAAAACTAAAAAACAAGGCAACTTATACAAATCATAGCCTCACTTACATATTGTTACTGACAAGCAGTAACAACCATAGCCTCACTTACATATTGTTACGGCCAAGAGGTAACAAACATAGCCTTACTTACATATTGTTACCGATAAGCAATAACAATCATAGCTCCCACTTACATATTGTTACGGATAAACAGTAACAATCATAGCCCCACTTATATATTGTTACTGATAAACAGTAACAATCATAGCCTCACTTATATATTGTTACTGATAAACAGTAACAATTATAGCCCTTACTTACATATTATTACTAATAAGCAGTAACAATCATAGCCTCACTTAAATATTGTTACTGATAAACAGTAACAATCATAGCCCCCACTTACATATTGTTACGGATAAGCAGTAATAATCATAGTCTCATTTACATATTGTTACTGATAAGCAGTAATAATTATAGTCCTACTTACAAATATTGTTACTTATAAGCAATAACAATCATAGCCCCCACTTACATATTGTTACTGATAGCCTTACTTACATATTGTTACTGATAAACATAAACAATCATAGCCCGTCATATAGAAAACTTACAGTGTATAAGAAACTTAAGTCATTAAGTGACCAATTGAGAACATCTGCTTCATATAGAAAACTCAATTTTCCTACTTGTCTCCGTAACTCCTGAGAAGTCAAGAAAAAATAAAAAACGTTACCGCATTGCTTATTTAAATAATATATAAGACAGTAAGACCTCTGACTGATGATCAAAGCGGCACCTTCAAAGGATGACTGGTTGTCTTGCACAAAACTTTTGTTCCAATACCAGTGTTCATGTTTAATTGGATCTTTTCCTTTTTCAGGAATTTCTTTCCCGCTGGGATGACATACTCAAGAAAAGTGAATGGTATATTCAAAGAGAAATCGCCATTGCTATACAGTAATTTTTGAGACTAACTCATTTTAATTGAGAGATTGGACCCCCAGTAACCTTGAAAAACAAGAATAGTACATTTTAGAGAAAAAATGAACTACAAATACAACACTCTTGATAATAAATATACGAGGTTTGAGTTTGAGAAAGCCTCCATCTACTTGTGTCAGCTTCTCTATATCCTTTACACCTTCCAATTGACTCAGTTGAGTATTGTATGTTTTACCATAAACGTTCACCTCCACACCTAAAATTGAACTCTGTTAGCCAAAATATATATTACTTAGTGACGGTGATTCGCCGCCATGTCTGGGTGGATGGATGATTAGAGGGTACCATTGTGTTCAGAACGACAAGAGGAACAAAACCCGATAGGTCCGGTGCCTCGTCGTGGTCGGAAGAAGCAGATCGCCGCCGGAGTTGACTCTTGGTTTTCGCATCGTTTTGTCATCGTTGGTGATTGGATGGATGATCCGAGGCAATGTGAAAGAAGAGGAGTAAGAGTCGAGCACGGGGAGGTGGGTCTCGCCGCCATCCATGGCCGGACGACGATGCATCGAAGAGAGAGAAAGTGACAGTGAAGAGAAAGAATGAGGGTGAGGAGAAAGAAGTGAGAGAAATGAGAGAGGGAGTGGGAGAGAATAAAATTTGGGTCGGAAGAAAATCAAGTGGACCCGCTGGGAAGCCCAATTAAGAAGGTGGACTATATAGGAATCAAGTAGCCTAAACTGAGGTTATTATTAATTATCTTTTTATATATTTGTATTTTATTTAATTTTAAGTTTTTAATTAACTGAATGTGTCCTAATCTGTTTCGTGTCAAAAGTGCTCACTTCTTTTCTTAAGGTGATAAATTGGCCCAAGTTTTAATATTATTGGGTTTGTTTATCAAGCGAAACTTGTCTTTTTTGTTTCACTTGTACGATTAAAAATGTTGAACTCTAATTAGCAAAATTATGTTGATTTGATTTATTGGACTAAAATTTTTAAAATTTTTCCCCTTTAATGCATTTTATGCTTGTGAGGCCTTCTATTATCGTGTAACCTAAAAATCCAAACCTAAACCCATCCAATAGTGTCGAGGTCCAAATTTTGGTTTTAGTATTTTATATCCATTTAAAATATGTCTCAAATTGATTAGGTGGCTGATAATTTCAAATTAATAAACTTTAATGATTATGAATGTGGAAAAGTAAAAATTAAAAAAAAAAAAAACTGAAATTTTGACTCCTATGTCAATTCAGGATGCGTATTATGAGTTTTATTAATATACTCCCTTAACTTTAATATTGTAGCTAATGTTCCTCTTTCGTTAGTTCAATTGTATTTTTTGTCCAAAAAACAGCCACGTAGTTTGACTTCTATGTTCTTGTACTTCAATGTGAGCTGTGTCACACCGGATCGCTCACGCACGTTTTAATCTGGGCCGTCCCACCTCATTTAACCTAGTTGATCTCGCTCGTCCATTGCAGAATTGGAAAGAAAAAAAAAAGGCGCAACCCGTTTTGCCAAACTGGGTCACCCGCCCATTTCTTCTCACTGACTTCGACCTGCACGACGCCCCATAGGTTTTCTTTGACCTGGTTCGAATAATATTCATGGTGGTGCTTCCCTCTTACCTTGGTTTTATTAGTTTTTGTCATATTTCTTAGATTTTATTAGGTTGCATTTATTTTTATTTAGGCTAGATTTAAAATTAGAATTTTTATTAATTAGTTTTATTTGTGTTGTAGGTTTTTAAATTGAAAAGCCCAAAACAAGAAATGAATGGAGAAAAAGCCCATTTGCAGCGGCCTAGCCCAACAGAAATGAAGAAATTGAGAAGCCCAACCAGCCGGACCATCCCAATGGAAGCTGAACAGTCACTCGCCCAAAACCAAATTGGTTTGATTAATCAAACTCTCAGGCAATACCAAAGTGACATGTGGCACACTCAAGAAAGCATTCCAGCCGCCTTCCCTTCTTTCTCTCACGTTTCTCTCCAGCCGGTTCCTGCAAGCCAAGCCATCAAACCCAAGCCGCCTCCCCATTTCTTCTCTCTCTTCTCTCACGCTCTCCCATGTGAGTCGAGCAAGCCGCCGCCCAGCACCCTTCCGCCTCTCTCTTCATTTTGATTAATCTCTTCTCAGCCACTCAGCACGCGCCATGTGGCAATTGTGACTGCTGCCTAAAGGCTGGTTCCAGCTTTTTCCAGCCCGCCTCCTCATTTTGTGCTAGCGCCTCTCTCACCATGACATGTGTCCACTCACTCTTAGATCTTTTTTTAGAACCTTCCGTGACAGCCTTGTAGTATCTGCCTATAAAAGGCAACCCCAGCCCTCTTTTCTTCATCTTTGAGCTTATTTTTTTCTCTACATTTTTAGTTTTTTGCCTCTTTTTAGTATTCTCATAGGATTTTTCTTTTAAGCCTTTTTTATTATGATGTATGAGCAAGGAATAAAATTTCGGGTTTCGAAACGGAAATTTCGATGGAAATTTCGAAAAATTTTAAATTTCGACAAAAATTAGACAGAAACGACGGAAATTGCTATCAAAATATGGAAATTTTGAATGAAACTTTACTATATGTTTATTTAACATATTATCTACTACATTGATAAAAAATATTGAAGAAATCTAATTATATAGTAGGTTTTATGTTATATAAGATAAATATAATGCGCACTGGAGACAAATACTGTTAAATAAAATTAGTATATTCTTTATACTCTATAATCTATATACTAAACCTTATATACTTTATAATTTATACTCTATATTATTTATGATATGGTATAAGATATTAGAGTTTAGGCCCTTTAGGGTATTTTTAATTATTTTTTATATATAAATATATTAGAATTTAGAATTTAAAAACAACTAAACGAAACTCCAAACTTTTTTTTTTCATTCCAATTGCCCAATTGTCCAAATACCTCAAACCCCAATCAACCCCTTAACTCTCTTTTTTTTTTTCTTTTCTTTTTTTTCTTTTATTCCTTTTCCTTCCCGTGAGTCCTTTGACTTCTTTCTTTATTTGTTGTTCACTTTTTCACTTTTCAAATCTTTTTCTTTCTTTTATTTAATCTTATTTTTATTTTTATTTTATTATTTCTCTATCTAGCTTTAACTAACAAAAACCAAAAGAACCAAATGGGTTTGTTTCTATTACTAGTTTTTCCAACAGTGCAGTAGCAGAGGCTAAAAACAAAATTGGAAACTATGATCTGAATGAGAAGTAATGAAGACCCAGATCAGAAAATGATGTGATTAAAGAGAAACGTTAGCACAAAGATTGAGGCTTGAAGAGATTAATCAAAAGCAATACTAAGCTTTTGAGAGCTTAGCTAAAGAGAGGAGGCAGATAGAATTCTAGCCAATCCCACATTCCCACCTCCTTTTCTCTTTTTATCTCCCGAAAGGGCCAAAACAACAAAGCCCATTTCTTTCTTTTATTTTTGTTCGTATGACTAATCATCTCGGCATAACGACAAGTCACACAAGGCCCAACACCATGCTGTTTGGGCCTAGACCCAAAAGACTAAGTCCTTCCTGGGCTCCTAGCCCATGACCTCCTAGGCTCCGGCCTCATGGGCTCCGGCCCCCTGGGCCCCGGCCTCTTAGGCTCCGGCCTCCCAAGCTCAAGCCTCCCGGGCCCCCGGCCCGTGTCAATTCACTCGGATCCTCGAGACCGGTGCCACGTGGCGCTCCTACAGTGCAAGTCACCACAAAGGACACGTGTCGTCACCGGATTGGTTGACACTCTTCCAAAGGTACTATAAAAGAGGTACCTTCTTGTCACAAAAGGACAACTGAAATCATTATTATACTATTCACTCACTCTGCTCTCAGATCTCTCTGAACACTGACTTGAGCGTCGGAGGAGCTTTGGCCGGCACCACACCGGTGCCCTTCCCGCTCACTTTTGTGTACCTGTGCAGGGTGCTTGGATATCATTCTCTCTCATTACTCACCAGTCGGACCCAGCTACCCGTTCCTGCCCCACTTCGACGTGTCATCCACTCAGTGGTGGGTCAACGGGCCTACGTGGTTCGACTCGACGTTGACTGCTCTACCATTTTTGAGCATCAACAATTTTATACTAACATTACTGTTTGTCATTACATTTATTCCTCTTGGCATCTTCGGTCTTCCCCACTCAGCAACTCTCTTCTTGCATCTGTGATGTATTTTGAAATCAAACTGTATGTTTTGGGTCCTACGGCTGTGACTTCTTCCCTCTCATCTCTCTCCCTGCCCAGTCACATCTTTTCCTCCTTCCTTCTTCTCCTCTCCCTCTTCTCCTCCCCGATCTCTTCTCCTTCTCTTGGGCCGACGAGATCTGGCCGGAGTTGGTTGGGTTTGTGCAATTAAGTGAGCGAAGAGTTGGGCCAGTTGGCTGGGTTTATTTTCGTTTGGCTGGATTTGATTGTTTAGTTGTTTGAATTGTTTCATTTTGCCAAAGACAGGGAAGGAGAAGACAGAGAAGCGGTGAGAGCGAAATTTCGGCAAATTTCGACGAAATTTTCGAAATTTTCGAAATTTCGGCGAAATCTTGGCGAAATCTTGACGAATGCATGTTAAAATTTCGATACCCCTGAAAATCAAAATTTAACTCCTTGTGTATGAGAGAGAATATGAATGTAATTTTCTAGCACTTTTATTTAATGAAATTTTAATTTATGTCTCTTTTCTCTCTTCTCCTAGTCTTTTACTTACTTTATGTCTTTTAAAGTATGTAGTTCTTTAATTTATTGTTAGTAGTGTTATTTATTTTCTAATTTATGTTCGAAACTGTGCGACAATTTCTAATTTAAAATCAGTATATTAGACATTGTCTGACAGTGTGTAATATGCACACTTTTTGATAGTGTCTAATATTGATATTAACTAATTTGGATCACAATTAGTGAAATATCCCTTTGTGA